>NC_087351.1:111706236-112332070 GCF_030014295.1 Loxodonta africana
ATATTCAATTTCTTCATCTCTGGCATTAGTGGTTGGTGCATAAATTTGAACAATAGTAGTACTAGCTCATCCTTATCCTATCACTGACAGGGTTGTATGTCAAAATAGATCTTGAAATATTCTTTTTGATGATGAATGCAATGCCATGAAAGGAAATGAAATGCTGCATGAGAAAATATTAACTGAAGGCAAAAGAAAGCAGAAAAGGAGGAATAGAGGTCAAAAAAAAAGACATAATAAATAAAGGAAACAAAAAGTAAAATGGCAGATGTAAATCCAACTATATCAATAATAACATTAAATGTGAATGGACTAAAGAATCCACTCAAAAGGCAGCGACTGCAGGACTTCCTGGCAGAAGGTGGTATGAGTAGTTCTACATTTACCATGCTATCACCAAAGTAAACAACTAAAAAATCAGTAGAAACAGCTCTGTAAGATCTCTGGAAAATAATCAGAGTCACATCAACTACACGGACACTAAATCAAGAAAAAGACAACTTGCAAACAGTAGGAAAACTTTTCTTAACAGCTTGGGTGTCCTTCCTTTCCTGCAGAAGCAGTGGCTGAGACAATGGGCCCTGTAGTGGAGGTGTCTGAATCCAGCCATGCTTGCAGAGAGCATCTCTGTGTGTGTGTGTGTGTGTGTATGTGTGCATGTGTGTGCCCGTGTGTGTGTTCTGATCTGTCTGGGGGCTGCCTGAGGACTGAAGAGAAGCAGTCCTCCCAGTTTACCTAGGACTGAGAAGGGGAGAGCAGCAAGCAATGCCTGCAAGCTATAAATCCAAAACCAAGCCTGTTGTCGTTGAGTCAATTCCAACTCACAGCAGTCCTGTAAGACAGAGTAGAACTGTCCTGTAGGTTTTCCAAAGCTGTAACCTTTACAGAATCTGACTGCTATATCTTTCTCCCAAGGAGCAGCTGATGGGTTTGAACCACTGACCATTTGGTTAGCAACTGAGTGCTTTAACCACTGTGCTTTCAGGCCTGTCCTGCAAGCTATGGCTACCATTAATCCCCTGGAACTACTCAGTGTGATTAAAGCAAACAATAGGCTTCTAAGAGCTGAAGCACAGTGCAGAGACAGAGGCTCCTGCCCTGGCCTGACACCCAACTTGCTGGGTGACTATAGGCGAGTCACAACCCCTCTCTGAGCCTCAGTGTCTCCATCTTTGAAATGAGGAAAATTAAACAGATGATATTCATGACCCCTTCTGGCTTAAAAAAAAAAAAAAAATCCATCATTGTTCTTTGGGAAGCAAATTTTGGCTTAATCTAAGGAAATAACTTTCCTGTAGTCACACGCATCTCTCAATGAGATTGACTCTCAGGGGGCATGAGGGGGCTGAGCTCCCCATCATTGCTCACAATGAGGTTGTCTAGGGGAGGAGAGAGATCCAGTCCTGGGCCGGGTGTCTGCAGCACCCGTCTGCCCAAGACATCTCTTCCTCGGGTCTTTTCTCCTGCTGTTTCCAAGCATAATCTCAAGAAACATCCAAGGCAACAGGTGGCCTTTCCAGGAATCAGCCTTCTGGAGATGAAGTCTCACCTTCTAAGGTGACATTTGCAAAGGGTGTCTATGAATTGCATCACCCAGCCTAGGATCTCTCTGCCTGTCCCAGTGGGGACACCCGCCCATTCTGAAAGCCAGTTTCCCAGGCAAAGGCTTATAATGGCTCCTCTACAGCTTCCCGGAGCATCTCCTTGTTGGGAGACCACCCCGAGGCCCAGCCACACTGCCCTCTGCCTTCCAGAGCAGACATTGGATGGGGAGTGGTGAGAAGCGGGGTCATGCCGGGCCGAGAGAATTTGGCCCTGCGGTTGTCACTGGCACCAACTATCGAAAATAGCTGTACCACCGAGTTTTGAAACACTGAGCGTGTGCCCAGGAGCCTGTGCTGAGCACAGAGAACACGCGGATGAGGTTTCCATTTTCCAACTGGCTTTTGAAAAAAAAAAAAAAAGTTACGTTCTTTTGGACTGGCACAGACACCAGACATGTTTGCTGAGGCCAGCGTCAATCCCCTACAACAGGCCACAGGCTCCCAATAATTTATTTAGCGTTTCTTTGAAAGTCCACCTCCTGGCAGCCTGAGGTCCTACTGCACCCCTCAGCTTGGAAAGTGTTGAGAGCTGGAGGGCAGGGGCTGTCCTCGAACCAGGGCTGCATGAACAGACTTTTGCTCAGTCTCCACTTGCCTTGGTGATTTATGCACCAGGATATGGGTGAGAAAAACAGAGAAGTGGCTGGAGGTGCTGTGGTGGTGAGAGCACAGGAGGGACTGAAGGAACATAACCCTGTGAAGGAGGTAGGGACCTCGAGTGGGACAAGGACCCTGAGTGGCAGTGGCCCAGGTCTCTTCTCACTCAGCCTGGGCAGTGTGAGCAGTGAGCTGAGGTCCTTCCCCAGGCGAGGGCCCGTGGGTGCACAGTTGGCACTCTGGTCCAGCTGGGGGGGGTAGGTTGGCTGGCGGCAGTTGTGGCTCCTCTTCATGACTCACTCTCCCCCTTCCAGCCTGGTGTGGCCTCTCCACCACCAGAAGCCCTTGCCAGGGACTAAAAGAAGGCAGCTTAGTCCATCCAGAGTCCTCTGCATGGTCTGAGATGGAACACAGGGAGCGCCAAGGGGCTGTTAGGGTTCCAAGCCTCTTGCTCCCCTGACTATCCACCTACCCAGTAGCCCATTTTCTTTTGGGAGGCCTGGGTGGGCATTCGGGACCCAGATCATCAGTGGTGATCAGGAGCCTTGAGTCTGCTGCAGCCTTGCTGTGTGCCTGTGACCAGCCTGGCATGCAGAGAGCACCAGGCACTTCTCCAAGTCCATGATTCCCAGATGCCACACTGTGTCAAACCCGGGGCTCCCTGGGGCCTGGTTCTCACCCCCACTTTGAAATATGGAATCCCTTTCCTCCGTGGAGGTGTGAAGTCACCAGAAAAAGAGGAAAGACTGGCGGAGCTGTTCAGGCAGAGAGTTGTGATGGAGCAATACAAAGGAAAGGGAGGATGCAGCATTCATACCCAAAACTATAAATTCTGGTCCCCCTCAATTACATGCCTGTATTACATACACATTAGGCAGTAGGGATTCAGTGAGAAAATCCCACCTTCGATGTGGGAGACCCAAGTTCCATTCCCAGCCAACTCACCTCCTGTGCAGCCACCGCCCGTCTGTCAGTGGAGGCTTGCATGTTGCTGTGATGCTGAAGAGGTTTCAGTGATGCTTCCAGACTAAGATGGACTAGGAAGAAAGGCCTGGTGATCTACTTCTGAAAATCAGCCAACGGAAACGCCACAAATCACAATGGGTCTGTCTGCAACTGATCATGGGGATGGCGCAGGACTGGGAAGAGTTTCATTCTATTGTGGGATCGCCATGAGCCAGGGGCCAACCTGGCAGCAGCTAACAACAGCACCAAACCTAACTGAATTGGCCCAGATGACCCAAAGTTCCTCCTAGCTGGTTCAGAGGAGTCTGGTTTAGATTATGGCTTGGTCCTGAGAGACTTGAGGGAGCTGTGTCTGGAGCCACCCAACTCCCTGCGAAGTGTTCAGGTGTCTGAAGAGACAGCAGCCATCCAATGCCCATGCTGGTGGGCATTGCCCATTGTAGAGAGAGGAGCTGTCTGTGAGCCACTCACAGCCTGCAACAGTGAGAGGGAGGAGGCTGGGATTCCAAGGGTGGATGAAGGGCATGCCCAAGCCTGGGTAGTACAAGCCCAGGTCTCTGTGCTTGCTGGGAGGCAGAAGGGAGCAGGCTCCATGCAGAGAAGCTCAGTAAATATTTGCCCTGGGTGAGTTCTAGACAACCAAGCTGGTGAGAAAACTTCCTGGATTTGATGGCCTATACCTTGCAAACTCTCCATTGCCCATGAGCCAAGGACAGAACTGGCTCCTGTGCAGTGAGGAGATGTAGGTCAGGACTAGAAGGTCCCCAGTGTCTTTTGTGCTTTCAAAGAACCACACTTATCCATCCATCCTCACAGACAGAAAGTCAGAATTTGCCCACTCCATGTCCAGCCCTGGGCTGGGCACTCGTCCCAAGATGGATGGGCTGGTCTTGTCCTCAGGGCATCATGTCCAAGAGGGTAGAAACAGAGGAAGATAAGCCCTCAGAAGTCCTGGTGAGCTCACTCACCAGGTTGAGGGCAAAGCAACATGCAAAGACATGGAGTTGAGAAAGAGTGGGTGCATTGGTGAACTTGCCAGGGGGCCAAAACTTCTGGTCTCAAAGAAAGAAGGCACCTGACCGCTCTCAAAATGTCACTGGTACCTAGGACAAGGAAGATTGTTCTGAATGGAAGGGTCAAGACTGGTCCCTGGTTTAGGCAACTGAGAGATTATCGTTGTTAATGGCCTAAGGGGATGGGTAGCAAAGGTATCCATGGTGCCTTCAAACCAAAACCAAACCAATCTCTGTCATCAAGTTGATTCTGACTCACAGTGACCCTATAGGACAGAGTAGAATTGCCCTACAGAGTTTCCAAGGAGAAGCTGGTGGATTCGAACTACTGACCTTTCTGTTAGCAGCCCAGTTCTTAACCACTGCACCACCAGGGTTCCGTGATGCCATTAACCATGAGGAAATGCCTCCCAGAGTCCTGCAAGAGCCTTTCCTAAATCAATGAAGTCACTTTGGGGAAGAATCAAGACAGGGGGGCCATTTTCTGGCCACAAATATGTTATTTTGGGCTTTGCAAATATCAAAATAATCCTCAGTGCAGTCAAGTTGCAACCTTAGAGCTTAGAATGCTCTAAATTCTTGCTTGATGTGATGTAGTCATGGAAAATAAGCAGATGGGACTGGGACTTCCACCTTCTGTTTCCATGTCTATAAAATGGGAATAATGACACCCACCTCCCAGAGCCACTGGAAAGACTCAGAGAGCTGACATACAGCCCTCATCTATTGTATGTGTTAACTGAATGGGTTCAGGGGCTATTGTTAAGACAAATTCTTCAACTGCTGCCCAACAAAGCCTGTGGAAGAGGCCTCAGAGAAGGCCAGGGAGAAACCCCTAAGGGTGGAGCTGGGAAGAGCAGAGTGTGTGGTCAGTCCAATTTCACCCAGGAAGAGACGAAGGTCAGGAGCCTACCTGGAGTGGAACAAATTCAGGAGCAACTTCCAGCAGAGCCTGGGAGAGCAGCACACAAGGAGAGCATAAAAACACAATTGTCGGCCATCCACTTCCAGCCTTGATGGGGAACCAGGATGGACTAGCCCTCCCAACATGAACAGCTATGAAACTGGACAACACCTATAAAATAACTGTTGTCTGGAACTGGTGAACAAGTAGTTCAGGACCGTGATCCCTGAAAAAAGGCAAAAAATGAGGTAAACCCTATAATTGCACAAGATTTAGGCCCAGAGTCACTTTCTAAATTACGGTACAGGGAGGAGAGGCTAAACTGAGCCCCAAGGCCTACTGGAACTGAAAAAGGTGAGATTTGAGTTCAGGGCTATGGAGGCAGCTGAAATTTACAGTGCCAGGTAGGAGACAGAAGGAGCTCCAGAAATCTGAAGAGGGGTCTGTTTAGGTCTTTGAATTGCAAGCTGTGCATGTGCAGGGCAAGACTCTATGAGGTTGAGCAAAAAATAATGCTGAGAAGCTGTAAGCAAAACAACTTCCAGAGCTCACACAGGGCTGAATGATGTATGAGTTCCAAGTGGCCAGAGTGGAGAGACCAGAAAGGCCACACTTTAAAAGTAGAACTAAACCAACCCAAGAGTAAAGACTACTCTAGACTGGTCTCAACAAAGTTTATGAACAAGTCTTGAAAGGAGCAAGCTTATTCACAAGAAAACTAACTATATGATGGAACGAAAGTCAACATTCTATTACAGAGACAACAAATCCAGACATTTTAACAACATAGCATCCTAATGTCCAGAATCTAAAAACAACAACAAAACAAAACAAGAAAAGACATGCAAAGGAAAAGATGTAATCCATAAATAGCAAAAAAAAAAAAAAAAAAAGAGAGAGAGAGAGAAGAAAGCTCCTTAGTAAAACTAGACCCCCAAATAACAGAAATGATGGAATTAATAAACAAAATACAATTTCCAGTAGTTATGGTCTATAAAGTCCATGCAAATACTGAGCTAGCGAAAACTGAACCAGCCTCGGCTGGGAATTTTCCACCACTCTCAACATGCACATTATCTGCAAATGACCCCCAAAGCACAATGAGAATTTTTAAGGAATTAGTGAATACATAATTCACGATAATGAGAATTACCTGTATTTGAAACAGTTATTACAAATATAGTGTTGGATTTAAAGAAAAATATGTACATAATGAGGATACAAATCTACAATATCAATAGCAAAAAAGACACTATTTAAAAAAATGAAAATTCTAGAACTGAAAAAAATATATAAATTGACAAGTTCACTGATGGGCATAACATCCGGTTAGCTGATGCACATGACAAGGTCACTGAACTTGAAGCAGAACAATAGAAACCAGAGAGACTAAAGTGAACTCAGAAAGTCAAAAAAAAGTTTTTAAAAATAGAATGAGTGTGACCTGTGAGATGATGTCAAGCGATCTAACAGATCTTGATTACAGGACCAGAAGAAGAGGAGAGCAAGAGAGATAGAGAGTTTAGAACTTTTTTTTTCCTAATATATGAAAACGATAAAACAACAGTTTCAGGAATCTCACAAACCTTGACCGTGGTAAACACAAAGAAACTCACTTCAAGACACATTCTAGTCAAACTACTGAAAACCAAAGACAAAAAAAAAAAATCTTAAAAGCATCCAGGGAGACATTTAGACATGGGAACAACAAAAAGAATTCTCTTTGATTTCTCATCTGAAACAATGCAAGTTAGAAGACAATAGAATGATAGCTTTGAAGTGATGAAAGAAAAAAGTTGTCAACCCAGAATTCTAAATTTAACAAAACTCTCCTTCAAAATGAAGGTGAAATAATTTTTCTTTTTTCAGTCAAACAAAAGCTGGGAGAATTTACTGCCAGCAGGCCTACACTATACGATAAATGTTGAAGGAATTTTCCAAGCTAATGAAAGTGATACCATATAGCAGTGATTCTCCAGGTGGGAATGTAAAACATAATTTACCATATCAACAGACTAAAAGTAAAGTGTATATGATTATCTCAATAGATGCAGAAAAGCACTTGACAAGATTAAACTTCTATTCATGATTAAAAAAAAAAAAACCTGAGCAAACTAAGCATAGAAGAGAATTTCCTCAAACTGATAAAAAGCATCCACAAAAAACTAACATCATATATAACTGTGAAAAATATGGAATGTTTTCCTTTTAAAATCAAAGAATAAGGTAAGCATAACCACGCTAATCATTCTCAGTCAACATGAAATGGAGTTTCCAGCCAGTGTAAAAAGGCAACAAGAATACATAGAAGGCATACAGATTGGAAATTAAACATGAATAAATAAAATCACATATTTGCAGACCACATGTTTCTTTATGTAGAAAATCCCAAATAATCTACAAAAAAAAACTCTTAGAACTAATAAGTGAGTTTACCAAGATTGCAGGTTTTGGTCAATATACAAAAATCGGTTTCATTTCTATATACTAGAATATGGAATTTGATAATTTTAAAAATGAACATATGTATAGCATCAAAAACATGAAATACTTAGGCAAAAATCTAACAAAATACTGTACTGCCTGTATGCAAAAACTACAAACACTGATGAAAGAAAAGACCTAAATAAGTGGAATCATGCCCATTGATTAGAAGACTATTGTCAAATCTCCTCAAATTGATCTGCAGTTTCAAGAAGTATATTTTATCAAAATTGGCAAGGATATTCTAAAATTTATATGGAGACATGATGCTATGGACAGAAGCACCATGCTGTCCCTCCATAGCAGAGACAAAAAAAAAAAAAAAACTGAGTAAAACAGTTACAAGCATCAATTCTGGAAACCTGAGCATCAAATGAAGAGAAAAAAGAACTCAACCAAGCACCAAATGGAGTAAGAAACTGACAGAGAACAGAGAACAAGGAGAGTTACAGAGTGGAGGGCCCCTATCAGCTAACGCAGCATGGATTAGCCATCTTGGTCCCCTTAGCCACCAAGAACAGTGGACAGGGAGTACAGGAAGGCAAATGCAAGGAGCTCCCAGGAGGAGACAGAGCAGCCAGTAACCAGGGATACATGCTTTACCACCCCCCATTCTTCTTCCCTCTGGGTGGCCTCTGCCACTCTCAGGTAGGTCTCGGTCATCCAGCCAAAAAGATGCCAGCTCCTTGCTGCTTGGACACACCCACCAGCCAGCTCCTTCATTGCTATTTTTTGTTGCTGCTTTGCTTTTTTGGCTTCTTTTGGTTTCTTCTGTCTCTCTCATCTCCTTCCCTTACTTTCTCCTGAACACCTGGCACGATGTTCCATCTCCATTCTCTCTAGATGGGCTATGCAGTGCTGCTTGGCTGGGGAGCCCCTTCCCTGATCTGCATTGCCACTCTGCTGGGCTCCCTGGAGGTCTTTTTCTTCCCCTCTCTTTTCTTGGTTTCTTGTCTCTCTCTACCTTCTTTCCTTTCCTTTCTCCTTAAAAGTTTGGCACATATGCCAATTCCAGTTCTTGTTGATGGGCTGTGCATCACTGTTCAGCTGGCGAGCCCTTTCTCCAGTCTGCGCTGCCATGCCAGTGGGCTCCCTGGGGCATTTTTTTCTCCATTATTTGTCTATCTCTACTTTCCTTCCTTTCCTTTCTCCTGACCACCTGGCCATGTGTGCCTTTCTCTTTTTTCCAGTTTCTTATCTCTCTCCCTTACTTTCTTTCTTTTCTCCTGCCCACCTAGATGTGTGTGCCATCTCTGCCCCTTCTTGACTGGCTGTGCCACACCACCCAGCTAGAAAGCCATTGGTACATTGCTGATAGGGAATTCGAAACTCTAATATTAAGGCCTCTCCAAGAGATGAAGGAAAATACAGACAAAACTAAGGAAAAAATAGACAAAATCATGGAGAAGAGACAAAACAATGGAAAAAATCAGGAAAACAATAAAAGAATAAAATGTCAAAATAAACAAACAACTAGAAATCATATAAAAACAGCAATTAGAAATCCAAAAGATAAATAAGGTTTCAGAAATGGACAGGGTCATAGAAGAGTCAAGGAGCAAGTTTAAAACAAGGGAAGACAGGATCAGTGAAACTGAAGACAAATCCTTCAAACCACTTTGTTTGAGGAAAAAGAAGAGGAAAGAATGAAGAAAAATGAAGAAACCCTGAGGACAATGTGGGATACAATCAAAAGCAAAAATATGTGTGTGATCAGAGTTCCAGAACAGGGGGACAAAACGGAAAACACAGGAGGATCAGTGAAGAATTGCTGATAGAAAACTTCCTTAATGTCATGAAAGATAAAAATCTGACCATCTAAGAAACTCTACGAAGCCATATAGCATAGACCCCAAAAGAAAATCACTAAAACATGTCATAATCACACTCACTAAAACGAAAGGCAAAGAAAGAATTCAGAGAGCAGCGTGAGAAAAACGAAAAGTCACATACAAATGGGAAACAATAAGACTAAGCTCTGATTACTCAGCAGAAACCACACAGGCCAGAAGGCAATGGGATGACATATATAAAACTTTGAAAGAAAAAAATTACCAACCAAGAATAATAAATCCTCCAAAACTCTCACTCAAACATGATGGCAAAATTAAGGCTTTCCTAGAAATTAAGGGAATATGTAAAAACCAAACCAAAGGTACAATAATTATTAAAGGCAGTTCTTTGGTTAGAGAACAAACAACATCAGACAACAGCCTGAATCTAGGATGCAAGATCACATCCACCAGGTACCAACCTAGGTAATGAACTCTCAGGAGCAAAATGAAAGTAAAAGATTTACTCGACCACAAAAAGACAAACAACCCAATCAAGAAGTGGGCAAAGGATATGAACACGCACTTCACTAAAGAAGATATTCAGGCAGCCAACAGATACATGAGAAAATGCTCTCGATCATTAGCCATTAGAGAAATGCAAATTAAAACTACAATGAGATTCCATCTCACTCCAACAAGGCTGGCATTAATCCAAAAAACACAAAATAATAAATGCTGGAGAGGCTGTGGAGAGATTGGAACTCTTATACACTGCTGGTGGGAATGTAAAATGGTACAACCACTTTGGAAATCTATCTGGCGTTATCTTAAACAGTTAGAAATAGAACTACCATACAACCCAGAAATCCCACTCCTCGGAATATACCCTAGAGAAATAAGAGCCTTCACACAAACAGATATATGCACACCCATGCTTATTGCAGCTCTGTTTACAATAGCAAAAAGCTGGAAGCAACCAAGGTGTCCATCAACAGATGAATGGTTAAATAAATTGTGGTATATTCACACAATGGAATACTACGCATTAATAAAGAACAGTGACGAATCTGTGAAACATTTCATAGCATGGAGGAACCTGGAAGGCATTATGCCGAGTGAAATTAGTCAGAGGCAAAAGGACAAACATTGTATAAGACCACTATTATAAGATCCTGAGAAATAGTAAAAACTGAGAAGAACACATACTTTTGTGGTTATGAGTGGGGGAGGGAGGGAGGGTGGGAGAGGGTTTTTTACTGATTAGTTAGTAGATAAGAACTACTTTAGGTGAAGGGAAGGACAATACTCAATACACGGAAGGTCAGCTCAACTGGACTGGACCAAAAGCAAAGAAGTTTCCGGGATAAAATGAATGCTTCAAAGGTCAGCAGAGCAAGGGCAGGGGTTTGGGGACCATGGTTTAAGGGGACTTCTAAGTCAATTGGCAAAATAATTCTATTATGAAAACATTCTGCATCCCACTTTGAAATGTGGCATCTGGGGTCTTAAATGCTAACAAGCGGCCATCTAAGATGCATCAATTGGTCTCAACCCACCTGGATCAAAGGAAAATGAAGAACACCAAGGTCACACGACAACTAAGAGCCCAAGAGACAGAAAGGGCCACATGAACCAGAGACCTACATCATCCTGAGACCAGAAGAACTAGTTGGTGCCCGGCCACAACCGATGACTGCCCTGACAGGGAGCACAACAGAGAACCCCTGAGGGAGCAGGAGATCAGTGGGATGCAGACCCCAAATTCTCCTAAAAAGACCAGACTTAATGGTCTGACTGAGACTGGAGGAATCCTGGCCGTCATGCTCCCCAAACCTTCTGTTGGCACAGGATGGGAACCATTCCCGAAGACAACTCATCAGACATGAAAGGGACTGGACAGTGGGTAGGAGAGAGATGCTGATGAAGAGTGAGCTATTTGTATCAGGCGGACACTTGAGAGTGTGTTGGCATCTCCTGTCTGGAGGGGGGATGGGAGGATAGAGAGAGTTGGAAGCTGTCAAAATTGTCACAAGAGACTGGAAGGGCTGACTCATTAGAGGGAGAGCAAGTGGGAGTATGGAGTAAGGTATATATAAACTTGTATGTGACAGTCTGACTTGATTTGTAAATGTTCACTTGAATCTCAATAAAAGTTAATAAAAAAAAAAAAGTAAAAGATTTACAACAGAGAACCAGGGAGGTTAATTTGCAAATAACAACGTCAGAACAATAAGAGGGAATAAATGGTATAGGTATACAACTTTCAAATGGAGAGAAAGTCAAGGCCATATCAAGTGGTAAAAGACTGATACAAACTTAGGAAGATAGAGCTAAATTTTCAGGTAACCGTAAAGAAAGTTAACAAATTTACTCATCAAAATAAAGGAGAAAAACATAAAACCTCAGTAAACACGAAATCTAAAAAAACAAAAGAAACGGGAAAAAAATCCACAAACAGAAGAAATTCAGCACAGGAATAAGAGTAACAAAGAAAAAGTCAGCACCCCCCAACAACAACAACAAAACACTACAAAATGACAGCAATAAACTCACAGATATCAATAATCACATCGAATGTAAATGGCTTAAATGCACCAATAAATAGACAGAGAGTGACAAACGGATAAAAAACAGGATCCATCAATATACTGTCTACAAGAGACACACCTTAGAAACAAAGACATAAATTTATTAAAAATCAAGGGATGGAAAAAATATATCAAAGCAAAGAGTTATCAGAATGAGCAAGAGTGGCAATACTAATCTCAGACGAAATAGACTTTAAAGCAAAATGCATCATAAAAGACAAAGAAGGGCATTATATAATGATTAAAGGGACAATCCATCATGGAGACATAACCATAATATATATCTATGCACCCAATGACAGGGCTCCAAAGCACATAAAACAAACTCTAGCAACACAGAGAGAGAAATCGACAGTTCCACAATAATAGTAGGAGACTTCAACACATCACTCTTGGTAAAGGACAGAACATCTAGAAAGAAACTTAACAAAGGTACAGACAATCTAAAGGCCACAATCAAACAATCTGACCTCACAGACATATATAGAACACTCCACCCAAAAACAGCAAAGTACATGTTCTTTTCCAACGTGCATGGAATGTTCTCCAGAATAGACCACATCTTAGGCCACAAAGCAAGCCTCAACAAAATTCAAAACATTGAAATAATACAAAGCATCTTCTATGATCACAATGCCATCAAAATAGAAATTAACAAGAAGAGTGAGGAAAAAATATCAAATACATGGAAATTGAATAACACCCTGGTTAAAAACCACTGTGTAATAGAATAAATCAAAGACGGAATCAAAACTTTTTAGAATCAAACAAGAATGAAATCACATCATACCAAAATCTTTGGGATACAGCAAAGGCAGTGTTCAGAGGTCAATTTATAGCAATAGAAGCACACATCAAAAAAGAAGCAAGATACAAAATCAAAACATTAGCTACACAACTCAAACAAATAGAAAGAGAACAGCAAAAAGAAGCCCACAACCACCAGGAGAAATGAAATAATAAAGGTCAGAGCATAAATAAATGAAATAGAGAATAGAATAAGAATACAATGAATCAACAAAACCAAAAGGTGGTTCTTCAAAAGGATCAACAAAATCAACAAACCACTAGCCAAAATGACAAAAGAAAAAACTGAAATAAAAAGAATCATAACAGAGTACAAATAAAAACAACACTCCAACAAATTTGAAAATCTAGAGGAAATGGACAAATTTCTAGAAACATACTACCAACCCCAAACGAATACAAACGGAAGTTGAAAAACTGAACAGACCCATAACAAGAGAAGAGATTGAAAAGGAAATTAAAAAATGAAAAAAGCCCTGGCCCAGATGGCTTTACTGGAGAATTCTACCAACCATTCAGAGAAGAGCTTACACCAGTACTACTCAAACTATTTCAGAACATAAAAAATGAAAGGATACTTCTGAATTCATTCTATGAAGCCATAATAACCCTGATACCAAAATCTGGCAAAGACACCACAAAAGAAAAGAAAATTACAGACCAATATCTCTCATGAATATAGATGCAAAAATTCTCAACAAAATTCTAACTAATAAAATTCAGCATTATTTCAAAAAAAAATACACCTTTTTTTATCAGGTGGGATTCATACCAGCTATGCAAGAATAGTTCAGCATTAGAAAATCAATCAATGTAATCTACCACATAAACAAAATAAAAGAATCATACGATCATCTCAATCAATGCAGAAAAGGCATTCGACAAAGTCCAACACCCATTCCTGATTAAGACTCTCAATAAAATTGGTATAGAAGGGAATTCCTCAATATAATAAAGGGTATCTATACAAAACCAACAGCCAACATCATTCTTAATGGAGAGAGGCTGAAAACATCCCCTTGAGAACAGGAACAAGACAAGGATGCCCTTTATTAGCACTCCTGTTTAACACTATGCTGGAAGTCCTAGCTACAGCAATAAGGCAAGAAAAAGAACTAAAGGGCATCCAAATTGGCATCCAAAAGGAAGAAGTAAAACTGTCCCTATTTGCAGATGATATGACACCATACATAGAAAATCAAAAAGACTCCACAAGAAAACTACTGAAACTGATAGATTCAGCAGGGTAGCAGGATACAAGATAAACATTAAAAATCAGTTGGATTCCTATACTCCAATAAAGGAACTACAAAAAGGAAATCAGGAAAGCAACATCATCTGTAATAGCCCCTAAAAAAATAAAATACTTAGGAATAAATCTAACCAGGGATGTAAAAGACCTATACAAAGAAAACTACAAAACGCTATTGCAAGAAACCAAAAAAGACCTACATAAATGGAAAAACTAACGATGCTCATGGATAGGCAGACTTAACATTGTGAAAATGTCAATTCTACCTGAAACAATCTGCAAATACAATGCAATCCCGATTAAAATACCAAGAGCATTCTCTGAAGACATGGAAAAACTAATCATTAATATTATCCGGAAAGGGAAGAGGCTCTGGATAAGTAAAGCACTATTGAAGAAGAAGAAGAAAGTAGGACTCGCACTACCTGACCTCAGAGCCTACTATACAGATATGGTAGTCCAAACAGCCTGGTACTGATACAGTATCAGACACATTGAACAGAATAGAGAACCCAGATGTAAATCCATCCACTTAAGGTCACACAACAGACACATTGACCAATGGAACAGAATATAAAACCCAGATGTAAATCCACCCACTTATGGTCACCTGATCTTGACTAAGGCCCTAAGTCCACCAAATGGAGAAAAAACAGTCTTTTTTAAAAAATGGTGCTGGCAAAACTCGATGTCCATCTGCAAAAACTGAAACAGGTTGCATACCTCACACCATACACAAAAACTGATTCAAAAGGGATAGAAGACCTAAACATAAATCCAAAAACTATAAAGATCAAAGAAGAAAAAATAGGGTCAATGCTAGAGGCCCTAATACATGGCATTAACAGGATAAAACCATAACTAACAACACACATACACCAGAAAATAAGCTAGATAACTGGGATCTTCTAAAAATTAAACACTTAAGGTCACCAAAAGACTTCACCAAAAAAGTAAAAAGAGAACCTACAGACTGGGAAAAAAAATTGGTTATGACAAAGCCAATAAAGTTCTAATCTCTAAAATCTACAGGAAAATCCAACACCTCTACAACAAAATGATGAATAATCCAATTAAAAAATGGCAAAAGGAGGCGGGGCCAAGATGGCAGACTAGGTGGACGCTACCGCGGATCCCTCTTGCAACAAAGACTCGGAAAAACAAGTGAATCGATCACATACATAACAATCTACGAACCCTGAACAACAAACACAGATTTAGAGACGGAGAACGAACAAATACGGACAGGCAGCAATTGTTTTCAAAGCCTGGATCCAGCGTACCAGTCAGCAGATTTCCTGGAAAAACTAGTTTCCCAGTGATGGCTCAGAGACAGCAGTCCATATCAAACCAGATAAAGAAGCAGACCATGACAGCTTCTCCAACCCCCCAAACAAAAGAATCCAAATCTTTCCCAAATGAAGATACAGTCCTGGAATTATCAGATACAGAATATAAAAAACTAATTTACAGAATGCTTCAAGACATCACAAACGAAATAATGCAAACTGCAGAAAAAGCCAAGGAACACACCGATAAAACTGTTGAAGAACTCAAAAAGATTATTCAAGAACATAGTGGAAAAATTAATAAGTTGCAAGAATCCATAGAGAGACAGCATGTAGAAATCCAAAAGATTAACAATAAAATTACAGAATTAGACAACGCAAGAGAAAGTCAGAGGAGCAGACTCGAGCAATTAGAATGTAGACTGGGACTTCTGGAGGACCAGGGAATCAACACCAACATAGCTGAAAAAAAATCAGATAAAAGAATTAAAAAAAATGAAGAAACCCTAAGAATCATGTGGGACTCTATTAAGAAGGATAACATGCAGGTGATTGGAGTCCCAGAACAGGGAGCGGGGACAGAAAACACAGAGAAAATAGTTGAAGAACTCCTGACACAAAACTTCCCTGACATCATGAAAGACGAAAGGATATCTATCCAAGATGCTCAGCGAACCCCATTTAAGATTGATCCAAAAAGAAAAACACCAAGACATATTATCATCAAACTCGCCAAAACCAAAGATAAACAGAAAATTTTAAAAGCAGCCAGGGAGAAAAGAAAGGTTTCCTTCAAGGGAGAATCAATAAGAATAAGTTCAGACTACTCAGCAGAAACCATGCAGGCAAGAAGGGAATGGGACGACATATACAGAGCACTGAAGGAGAAAAACTGCCAACCAAGGATCATATATCCAGCAAAACTCTCTCTGAAATATGAAGGCGAAATTAAGATATTTACAGATAAAAGCAAGTTTAGAGAATTTGCAAAAACCAAACCAAAGCTACAAGAAATACTAAAGGATATTGTTTGGTCAGAGAACCAATAATATCAGATACCAGCACAATACAAGGTCACAAAACAGAATGTCCTGATATCAACATAAATAGGGAAATCACAAAAACAAATTAAGATTAATTAAAAAAATAAATAAATAACAATACACATAACAGGGAATCATGGAAGTCAATAGGTAAAAGATCACAATAATCAAAAAGAGGGACTAAATACAGGAGGCATAGAACTGCCAGATGGAGAGTGACACAAGGCGATATAGAACGATACAAGTTAGGTTTTTACTTAGAAAAATAGGGGTAAATAATAAGGTAACCACAAAAAGGTATAGCAACTCCATAACTCAAGATAAAAGCCAAGAAAAACTTAAAGATCAACTAACATAAAGTCAAACACGATGAAAATGAGGATCTCACAATTTACTAAGAAAAACGCCTCAGCACAAAAAAGTATGTGGAAAAATGAAATTGCCAACAACACACATGAAAAGGCATCAAAATGGCAACACTAAACATTTATCTATAATTACGCTGAATGTAAATGGACTAAATGCACCAATAAAGAGACAGAGAGTCTCGGACTGGATAAAGAAACACGATCCGTCTATATGCTGCCTACAAGAGACACACCTTAGACTTAGAGACACAAACAAACTAAAACTCAAAGGATGGAAAAAAATATATCAAGTAAACAATAAGCAAAAAAGAAGAGGAGTAGCAATATTAATTTCTGACAAAATAGACTTCAGACTTAAATCCGCCACAAAGGATAAAGAAGGACACTATATAATGATAAAAGGGACAATTGATCAGGAAGACATAACCATATTAAATATTTATGCACCCAATGACAGGGCTGCAAGATACATAAATCAAATTTTAACGGAATTGAAAAGTGAGATAGACACCTCCACAATTATAGTAGGAGACTTCAACACACCACTTTCGGAGAAGGACAGGACATCCAGTAAGAAGCTCAATAGAGACACGGAAGACCTACTTACAACAATCAACCAACTTGACCTCATTGACTTATACAGAACTCTCCACCCAACTGCTGCAAAGTATACTTTATTTTCTAGTGCACATGGAACATTCTCTAGAATAGACCACATATTAGGTCATAAAACAAACCTTTGCAGAGTCCAAAACATCGAAATATTACAAAGCATCTTCTCAGACCACAAGGCAATAAACCTAGAAATCAATAACAGAAAAACTAGGGAAAAGAAATCAAATACTTGGAAACTGAACAATACCCTCCTGAAAAAAGACTGGGTTAGAAGACATCAAGGAGGGAATAAGGAAATTCATAGAATGCAACGAGAATGAAAATACTTCCCATCAAAACCTCTGGGACACAGCAAAAGCAGTGCTCAGAGGCCAATTTATATCGACAAATGCACACATACAAAAAGAAGAAAGAGCCAAAAGCAGAGAACTGTCCCTAAAACTTGAACAAATAGAAAGTAAGCAACAAAAGAACCCATCAGGCACCAGAAGAAAACAAATAATAAAAATTAGAGCTGAACTAAATGAATTAGAGAACAGAAAAACAATTGAAAGAATTAACAAAGCCAAAAGCTGGTTCTTTGAAAAAATTAACAAATTGATAAACCATTGGCTAGACTGACTAAAGAAATACAGGAAAGGAAACAAATAACCCGAATAAGAAATGAGAAGGACCACAACACAACAGAACCAAATGAAATTAAAAGAATCATTTCAGATTACTACGAAAAATTGTACTCTAACAAATTTGAAAACCTAGAAGAAATGGATGAATTCTTGGAAAAATACTACCTACCTAAACTAACACATTCAGAAGTAGAACAACTAAATAGACCCATAACAAAAAAAGAGATTGAAACGGTAATCAAAAAACTTCCAACAAAAAAAAAGCCCTGGCCCGGACGGCTTCACTGCAGAGTTCTACCAAACTTTCAGAGAAGAGTTAACACCACTACTACTGAAGGTATTTCAAAGCATAGAAAAGGACGGAATACTACCCAACTCATTCTATGAAGCCACCATCTCCCTGATACCAAAACCAGGTAAAGACATTACAAAAAAAGAAAATTACAGACCTATATCCCTTATGAACATAGATGCAAAAATCCTCAACAAAATTCTAGCCAATAGAATCCAACAACATATCAAAAAAATAATTCACCATGATCAAGTGGGATTTATACCAGGTATGCAAGGCTGGTTTAATATCAGAAAAACCATTAATGTAATCCATCACATAAATAAAACAAAAGACAAAAACCACATGATCTTATCAATTGATGCAGAAAAGGCATTTGACAAAGTTCAACACCTATTTATGATAAAAACTCTTACCAAAATAGGAATGGAAGGAAAATTCCTCAACATAATAAAGGGCATCTCAAAGCCAACAGCCAATATCACTCTAAACGGAGAGAACCTGAAAGCATTTCCCTTGAGAACGGGAACCAGACAAGGATGCCCTTTATCACCGCTCTTATTCAACATCGTACTTGAAGTCCTAGCCAGGGCAATTAGGCTAGAAAAGAAATAAAGCGTATCTGGATTGGCAAGGAGGAAGTAAAGTTATCACTATTTGCAGATGACATGATCTTATACACAGAAAACCCTAAGGAATCCTCCAGAAAACTACTGAAACTAATAGAAGAGTTTGGAAGAGTCTCAGGTTATAAAATAAACATACAAAAATCACTTGGATTCCTCTACATCAACAAAAAGAACACCGAAGAGGAAATAACCAAATCAATACCATTCACAGTAGCCCCCAAGAAGATAAAATACTTAGGAATAAATCTTACCAAGGATGTAAAAGACCTATACAAAGAAAACTACAAAGCTCTACTACAAGAAATTCAAAAGGACATACTTAAGTGGAAAAACATACCTTGCTCATGGATAGGAAGACTTAACATAGTAAAAAAGTCTATTCTACCAAAAGCCATCTATACATATAACGCACTTCCGATCCAAATTCCAATGTCATATTTTAAGGGGATAGAGAAACAAATCACCAATTTCATATGGAAGGGAAAGAAGCCCCAGATAAGCAAAGCATTACTGAAAAAGAAGAAGAAAGTGGGAGGCCTCACTCTACCTGATTTCAGAACCTATTATACAGCTACAGTAGTCAAAACAGCCTGGTACTGGTACAACAACAGGCACATAGACCAAAGGAACAGAATTGAGAACCCAGATATAAATCCATCCACGTATGAGCAGCTGATATTTGACAAAGGACCAGTGTCAGTCAATTGGGGAAAAGATAGTCTTTTTAACAAATGGTGCTGGCATAACTGGATATCCATTTGCAAAAGAATGAAACAGAACCCATACCTCACACCATGCACAAAAACTAACTCCAAGTGGATCAAAGACCTAAACATAAAGACTAAAACGATAAAGATCATGGAAGAAAAAATAGGGACTATCCTAGGAGCCCTAATACAAGGCATAAACAGAATACAAAACATTACCAAAAATGATGAAGAGAAACCCGATAACTGGGAGCTCCTAAAAATCAAACATCTATGCTCATCTAAAGACTTCACCAAAAGAGTAAAAAGACCACCTACAGACTGGGAAAGAATTTTCGGCTATGACATCTCCGACCAGCGCCTGATCTCTAAAATCTACATGATTCTGTCAAAACTCAACCACAAAAAGACAAACAACCCAATCAAGAAGTGGGCAAAGGATATGAACACACATTTCACTAAAGAAGATATTCAGGCAGCCAACAGATATATGAGAAAATGCTCTCGATCATTAGCCATTAGAGAAATGCAAATTAAAACTACAATGAGATTCCATCTCACACCAACAAGGCTGGCATTAATCCAAAAAACACAAAATAATAAATGTTGGAGAGGCTGTGGAGAGATTGGAACTCTTATACACTGCTGGTGGGAATGTAAAATGGTACAACCACTTTGGAAATCTATCTGGTGTTATCTTAAACAGTTAGAAATAGAACTACCATACAACCCAGAAATTCCACTCCTGGGAATATACCCTAGAGATACAAGAGCCTTCACACAAACAGATATATGCACACCCATGTTTATTGCAGCTCTGTTTACAATAGAAGAAAGCTGGAAGCAACCAAGGTGTCCATCAACGGATGAATGGGTAAATAAATTGTGGTATATTCACACAATGGAATACTACGCATCAATAAAGAACAGTGACGAATCTGTGAAACATTTCATAACATGGAGGAACCTGGAAGGCATTATGCTGAGAGAAATTAGTCAGAGGCAAAAGGACAAATATTGTATAAGACCACTATTATAAGATCCTGAGAAATAGTAAAAACTGAGAAGAACACATACTTTTGTGGTTACGAAGGGGGGAAGAAGGGAGGGAGGGAGAGGGTTTTTTATTGATTAATCAGTAGATAAGAACTGCTTTGGGTGAAGGGAAAGACAACACTCAATACAAGGAAGGTCAGCTCAATTGGACTGGACCAAAAGCAAAGAAGTTTCCAGGATAAAATGAATGCTTCAAAGGTCAGCGGAGCAGGGGCAGGGGTCTGGGGAAAATGGTTTGAGGGGACTTCTAAGTCAATTCGCAAAATAATTCTATTATGAAAACATTCTGCATCCCACTTTGAAATGTGGCGTCTGGGGTCTTAAAGGCTAAGAAGCAGCCATCTAAGATGCATCAGTTGGTCTCAACCCACCTGGAGCAAAGGAAAATGAAGAACACCAAGGTCACACGACAACTAAGAGCCCAAGAGACAGAAAGGGCCACATGAACCAGAGACCTACATCATCCTGAGACCAGAAGAACTAGTTGGTGCCCAGCCACAACCGATGACTGCCCTGACAGGGAGCACAACAGAGAACTCCTGAGGGAAGAGGAGATCAGTGGGATGCAGACCCCAAATTCTCCTAAAAAGACCAGACTTAATGGTCTGACTGAGACTAGAGGAATCCCGGCGGCCATGCTCCCCAGACCTTCTGTCGGCACAGGACAGGAACCATCCCCGAAGAAAACTCATCAGACATGAAAGAGACTGGTCAGCGGGTGGGAGAGAGATGCTGATGAAGAGTGAGCTAATTATATCAGGTGGACCCTTGAGAGTGTGTTGGCAGCTCTTGTCTGGAGGGGGGATGGGAGGATAGAGAGAGAGGGAAGCTGGCAAAATTGTCACGAAAGGAGAGACTGAAAGGGCTGACTCAATAGGGGAAGAGCAGGTGGGAGTACGGAGTAAGATGTATGTAAACTTATATGTGACAGACTGATTGGATTTGTAAACGTTCACTTGAAGCTTAATAAAAGTTAGTAAAAAAAAAAATGGGAAAAGGAAATGAACAGGCACTTCACCAAAAAAGACATTCAAGTGGCTAATAGACACATGAGAAACTGCTCCTGATCAAGTCATTAGAGAAGTGCAAATCAAAACCACAATAAGATATCATCTCACCCCGACATTACCGGCAGGAATCAAAAAACAGAAAATAACAAATGTTGGAGGGGCTGTGGGGAGATTGGAACTCTTATGCACTGCTGGTAGGAATGCAAAATGGTACAATCATTTTGGAAAACAATATGGTGCTTCCTTAGAAAGCTCGAATTAGAAACACCACATGAACCAGCAATCCTACTCCTAGGGGTATATCCTAGAAAAATAAGAGCCATTACCTGAATAGACATGTGCACACCCATGTTCCTTGCAGCATTGTTCACAAAAGCAAAAAGATGGAAACAACCTAGATGCCCATCAATAGATGAATGAATAAACAAACTAAGGCACATAAAATTTATATGGAAAGGCAAAGGAACTAGAATAGCCAAAACGTTTTTGGAAAAGAGCAAAGTTGGATGACTCAAACTACCTGATTTAGACTTAGTATAAAACTACAGTTATCAAGATAATGTAGTGCTAGTGAAAGGATAGACACATAGGTCAACGGAAAAGAATAGAGATTCCAGAAATAAGCCTGTAAATATTACCAAATGTTTTTGATAAAGGTGTAAAGGCAATTCAATGGAGAAATAATGATGAAACAATTGCACATCCAAATGCAAATGATGAACTTTGCCTCATACCTCACATCATATACAAAAATTAATTCAAAATGGATCAAAGACCTAACTGTAAAACTATAAAACTTGTAGAAGAAAGTAGAGGATAAAATCATTGCAACCTTGAATTTGGTAAGGATATCTTATATAATGACAGCAAATATATAACTCATAAAAGAATAAAATTTATATATTGGGCACATTAAAATTAATAATTTACTCTTTGAAAGAGTGGTTTAGAATGTCTTTTTTAATCACCAACCACTAAAGCCAAGGATGAAGAAACTGAAGATTTTTACCAGTTTAACAAGACAGGCTGCAAAAAAATATTTGATAAACACATTTCTGATAAAGGATTTGTATCCTGATCATATACATTTAAAAAAAAAACTCTGAAAGCTTAAAAAAATTTTTTTAATGGACAAAACATCTAAATAGACACACCTCACTAAAGGAAATATATGGACGATAAAAAATAATCACAGCTAAAAATAGTCAGCATCATTAGGCAATTAAAAAGCCATACTCATTGCAGTCAATTCCAATTCATAGCGACCCTATAGGACAGAGTAGAACTGCCCCCACAGGGTTTCCAAGGAACGGCTGGTGGATTTGAACTGCTGACCCTTTTGGTTAGCAGCCCAACACTTAACAACTGTACCACCAGAGCTCCATTAGGCATTAGGGAAATGTCAATTAAAACCACAACTTGATACCGTTATACAGGTATTAGAATGTCTAAAATTTTTACAAAGGGAAATAAGAAAATACCACGGTGACAGTGATGGTAAATACTAAACGATGTAGGACGCATCAAAAGAAGATGGAGGGAATACACAGAGCCAGTATACCAAAAAAATTGGTTGACATTCAGTCCCTTCAGAAGGTACCACAGGCACAGGAACTGATGGAACAGAAAGTAGAGGTCCAAGCTGCTCTGGAGACATTGGTGAAAAACAAGGCTCCAGGATCTGACGGAACACCAACAGAGAAGTTTCAACAAACAGATGCTGCGCTGGAAGTGCTCACTCGTCTATGCCAAGAAATTTGGACAACAGCTACCTGACCAACTGACTGAAAAAGATCCATATTTATGCCTATTCCCAAGAAAGTTGATCCAATCCAATGTGGAAATTATTGAACAATGTCATTAATACCACACACAAGTAGAATTTTGCTGAAGATCATTCAAAAGCGGCTGCAGCAGTATCTGGACAGGGAACAGCTAGAAAATCAAGCCAGATTCAGAAGAGGACCTGGAACGAGAGATATCATTGCTGATGTCAGATGGATCCTGGCTGAAAGCAGAGAATACCAGAAAGATGTTTACCTGTGTTTTATTGGCTATGCAAAGGCATCCTACTGTGGGAACCATAACAAATTATGGGTAACATTGGGAAGAATGGGAATTCCAGAGCGCTTAACTGTGCTCGTGAGGAACCTATGCCAGAGACCCAGAGGCAGTTGTTCGAACAGAACAAGGGAATACTGCATGGTTTAAAGTCAGGATAGGTGCTTGTCACGGTTGTATCCTTTCACCATACTTATTCAATCTGTATATATTGAGCGAATACGTCAAGAAGCTAGACTACATGAAAAAGAACGGGGCATCAGGATTGGAGGAAGACTCATTAACAACCTGTGTTATGCAGATGACACAGCCTTGCTTGCTGAAGAGGACTTGAAGCACTTACTGATGAAGATCAAAGACCACAGCCTTCAGTATGGGTTACACCTCAATATAAGGAAAACAACAATCCTCACAACTGGACCAATAAGCGACATCATGATAAATGGAGAAAAGATTGAAGTTGTCAAGGATTTAATTTTACCTGGGTCCTTGATCAACCCCCATAGAAGCAGCAGTCAAGAAATCAAAAGACACATTGTATTGGGCAAATCTGCTGCAAAAGACCTTTCGGAAGTGTTGAAAAGCAAAGATGCCACCTTGAAGACTAAGGGGCACCTGACCAAGCAATGGTGTTTTCAATCGTCTCCTATGCATGTGAAAGCTGGACAATGAGTAAAGGAGACCGAAGGATTGATGCCTTTGAATTGTGATGCTGGCGAAGAATACTGAATATACCACAGGCTGCCAAAAGAATGAACAAATAACAACCAGAATGCTCCTTACAGGCAAGGATGGAAAGACTATGTCTCACATATTTTGGACACGTTTTCAAGAGGGATCAGTCCCTGGAGAAGGACATCATGCTTGGTAAAGTAGAGGGCCAGAGAAAAAGAGGAAGGCCCTCCAGGAGATGGATTGACACAGTGGCTACAACGATGGGCTCAAGCACAACAAGGATTGTAAGGATGGCACAGGACCGGGCAGTGTCTCGTTCTTTTGTACATGGGGTCACTGTGAGTCGGAATAGACTCGACGGCACCTAACGACAACAACAACATGGTGATGGTGAGGACGTAAAGCAACTGGAACCCTTATATATTCCTTATTGGAACGCAAAATGTTGCAATCACTTTGCAAAAGTTTGGAGGTATCTCATAACTTTATTCTCTTACCATACAACCCAGCAATACCACTTCTAGGTATTTATTCAGGAGAAATGAAAATTACATTCATACAAAAACCTGCATGTGACAGTTTGTTGTGACTTTATTTATAATCATAACATATTGGAAACAACACAAATGTTCTTTCTACCCGTGAATGCACAAACAAATGAGATGCACTCGTAAAATGGACTACTACTCAGCAATAAAAAAAGTTTGCTCAATCAAAAAAGCAAACTTAGATAAAACTCAAAAGCATTATGCTAAGCATGACAAAGCGAGGAGATTGATGAATGCTCTCTCACAAAAGCAATGAAAATACTGGTAAAACTATAACAATCAGTCATTTTAGAATTCTGGAAGTTAACTACAGCTCCAGAAAAAACTGAAAAGCATCAGTTCAAGAAAAACTACTGAATCATGGTAGTAACAGTGGGTCTGTGGTGCTTTTAACTTGAGGCTCTTCCTGTCTCTTCTCACTGATGCAGTTGTCATGAAAAACCAACAGTTTGACCTCTTTCAGAGTTCTGTTAAAAGCCCCGTACTCTGAAAAGTCAATAATTTGACCAAACTATAAGCTCCCCGGGATATCTCTATTCCCATGGTGTAACTGCTATTTGATTTCACTCTGAGCTCAGCTTTGCAAAAAAGCCCTTTGCCCAAAGCAGTACTGAAAACAGTAGCAATCTGCTGAAACCATCACAGCTGCCTAACGCTGTGATTTCAATTGGGGCAGACAAGAGACTGGCAAAAATTTAAAAGAAATACCTGGAGGACTAAACAACCACAGCGTACTTTGAAAAGCTTCAACATATTTCTGAGGATCTAAAAGACTGCACATATGCTCTGGGGTATATGCACGCACAAGAAAGATTTGGAAAAGGAAAAGGCCCCATCACTCACCTCTGGCTGAACTTGAGGCTCCGTGCATGCAGAAAGTGAGAAAATTTGGGATGATTTATAAACGAATTGACATCTGAAGGTGCACCTTCATGAACAGATAACCTTGGCAAAGGGTGCAAAACTTACTGCTCAAGGCGTCTAAGGAAATCTGATTGGTCACTAGCTGACCACTAGATTATACTGACACAGGGGTGCCCTCTAGGAAGCCAGGTTAAAGAATATAAATGGGCACTTAAAAAAAAAACAGTCCAGAGTGCAGTGGCTCCACACTGCAGGAATACAGAATTAGCACAGGGAAGTCACTGAACAAGTAATCAGCAACCAGAAAAATGAAAACAAACAAAAAACTCAGCAACAGCAACAATCCCTGGAGAGGTGGTAGTGGATGACAGAGTTGCTACAATATGCCATCTAAAACGTTCAGTTTTCAACCAGAAAATATGACGCATGCAAAGGAACAGGAAAATACAGTTGATACACAGAAAAAAAAGCAGCCAACAGCAAAATGGCCCTGAGGGAACCCAGATGTTATATTCAGAAGGCAAAGACTTTTTAAATCAGCTTTTACAAATATTTTCAAAGAGCTTAAAAAATTTATGTTTAAATAATTAAAGAAACTATGACAACTATGCCTCACCACATAGTGAATACCCATAAAGAGACAGATAAACAAAGAAAGAAGCAGGTATTCTGGAATTCAAAAGTCCAATCCCTGAAGTGAAAAATTCACTACAAGGGCTGAAGAACAGCTTTGAGTTCACATAAGAAAGAACTAGAAATCAAACATTGAAAGAAGAATTAATATCAATTCTTCTCAAACTCTTCCAAAAGGTAGAATAGGAGGAAACATTTCCCAAACTAATCTATGAGGCCATATTACTCTGATACCAAACTCAGACAAAGACATCAAAACAAAAGAAAACTATAGACCAATATCGCCTGTGAATATGGATGCAATAATTCTCAAAAAATACCGGTAAACCAAATCCAACAGCACTAAAAAAGAATTGTACACCATGAACACATGAGATTTATCCCAGAACTACAAGGTTAGTCTAACATCTGAAAATCAATTGATGTAGTACATCATATTAATAGAATAAAAAACAAAAGCCACGTGATCATCTCAATAGATACAGTGAAAGCATTTGACAAATTTCAACACATTTCATGATGAAAACATTCAACAAACTAGGACTAGAGGAGAACTTCCTCAAACTGGTAAAGGGAACCTTTGAAAAACCCACAGCTAACAACACACTTAATGATAAAAAACTGGATGCTTTTACACTAATATCAGGAACAAGATAAGTATATTCACTCCTGCCATTTCTATTCAACATTGTACTAGAGGTTAGCTGGGCAGTTAGCAAGAAAAAGAAATAAAAGACACTGAGATTGAAAAGGAAGAAACAAAAACCATCTCTATTTGCAGATGAGACGATCGTGTATAGAGAAAATCTTAAGAAGTCCACTAAAAAATTATTACAAACTATAAAGGAGTTCAGGAGAAAGACGTGGCAGCCCACTTCTGTAAATATTACAGTCTTGGAATCCCCATGGGGCAGTTCTACTCTGTCCTATACGGTCACCATGAGTCGGAATTGACTCAGTGTCAACGGATTTGGTTTTGTTTTTTTATAAAGGAGTTTGGCAAGGTTGCAGGATACAAAATTGGCATGCAAAAATCAATTGTTTTTACATACACTTGCGATGAACAATTAGAAAATAAAATTAAGAAAATAATTTCATTTGAAATAACATTAAAAAGAATTAAATACCAAGGAATAAGTTTAACGAAGTACAAAATGCACGCTCTGAAAACTGCAAAACATTGTTGAAATAAATTGAAGAAAACCTAAATAAATGGAAAAAAAAAAAGCCTCACATTCATGGATTGGCAGTCAACACTGTTAAGATGGCAATAGTGCCCAACTT
This sequence comes from Loxodonta africana, assembly GCF_030014295.1. NCBI lineage: Eukaryota > Metazoa > Chordata > Mammalia > Proboscidea > Elephantidae > Loxodonta > Loxodonta africana. The sequence goes on from NC_087351.1 coordinate 111,733,927, forward strand.
GTTCTATAGAGTCAACACAATCTTTATAGAAATCTCAGCTGACTTCTTTGCAGAAAGTGACATGTTAATTCTAAAATTTGTATGGAATTGCAATTCAGAATAACCGAAACAATCTTTAAAAAGCAGGAAAAAAGTAGAAAGACTGACACTTCTTGGTTTCAAAACTTAGTAAAAAGCAATAGGAATCAAGACAGTGTGGTACTGGATTAAGCATAGACATAAAGACCAATGTTATAGAATGAGAGTGCAAAAATAAATCCATGTATTTATGGTCAACTGAATTTTGACAAGGTTGCCAAAATTATTCAGTGGAAGAAGAATACCCTTTTCAACAAATGGTGCTGAGACAACTGTATAGCCACACACAGAAGAATGAAGTAGAACTGTTATTTCACATCCTATACAAAAATTAACTCAAAAGTGATCAAACACCTCAAAGTAAGATCTAAAGCTATAAAACTCTTAGAAGAAAGCATAAAGATAAATTTTTATGATTTTGGATTTGGCAATGGATTCTTAGATATGACACCAAAAGAAAAAGTAATGAAAGAAAAATAGATAAATTGGACCTCATCAAAATTTAAAAATTTTGTGCTTTAAAAAGGACACTATCAGATAAGAACTGCTTTAGGTGAAGGGAAGGACAATACTCAGTACATGGAAGGTCAGCTCAACTGGACTGGACCAAAAGCAAAGAAGTTTCCGGGATAAAATGAATGCTTCAAAGGTCAGCGGAGCAAGAGCCGGGGTTTGGGGACCATGGTTTAAGGGGACTTCTAAGTCAATTGGCAAAACAATTCTATTATGAAAACATTCTGCATCCCACTTTGACATGTGGCATCTGGGGTCTTAAATGCTAACAAGCGGTCATCTAAGATGCATCAATTGGTCTCAACCAACCTGGAGCAAAGGAGAATGAAGAACACCAAGGTCACACGACAACTAAGAGCCCAAGAGACAGAAAGGGCCACATGAACCAAAGACCTACATCATCCTGAGACCAGAAGATCTAGTTGGTGCCCGGCCACAACCGATGATTGCCCTGACAGGGAGCACAACAGAGAACCCCTGAGGGAGCAGGAGATCAGTGGGATGCAGACCCCAAATTCTCCTAAAAAGACCAGACTTAATGGTCTGACTGAGACTAGAGGAATCCCGGTGGTCATGGTCCCCAAACCTTCTGTTGGCCCAGGACAGGAACCATTCCCGAAGACAACTCATCAGACATGAAAGGGACTGGACAGTGGGTAGGAGAGAGATGCTGATGAAGAGTGAGCTAATGATATCAGGTGGACACTTGAGAGTGTGTTGGCATCTCCTGTCTGGAGGGGGGATGGGAGGATAGAGGGAGTGGGAAGCTGGCAAAATTGTCACGAAAGGAGAGACTGGAAGGGCTGACTCATTAGAGGGAGAGCAAGTGGGAGTACGGAGTAAGGTGTATATAAACTTATATGTGACAGTCTGACTTGATTTGTAAACGTTCACTTGAAGCTCAATAAAAGTTAATAATAACAAAAAAAAAAAAAGGATACTATCAGGAAGGTGAAAAGATAACCCTCATGCATTGAAACCCTCATTCATTGCTAGTGGTAATATAAAATTGTCAAGCCACTTTGGAAAATGCTTTGACAGTTTCTCAAAAAGTTAAACATGGAGATACTATAAACCATATGGCCCAGCAATTCCATTTCTATATCTAAGAGAAATGAAAACATATATTCATACAAAAATTTGTACGGAAATATTTATAGCAGAATTATTCATAATAGTCAAAAAGTCAAAACCATCCAAATGATCATCAACTCATGATAAACAAAATGTGGTATATTCCCCAATGAAATATTATTTGGCTATATAAAGGAAAAAAATATTGATACATGCTACAACATGGATAAATCTAGAAAACATTATGCTCAGTGAAAGAAGCCATCACAAAATATCATATATTACATGATTCCACTTATATGAAATGTCCAGGATAGGCAAAACTGTAGGGACAGAAAGGAGATTAGTGGCTTCTTAAGGCTGCAATGAATAGAGAATAGGAGATGATAGCTAATGGGTATGGAGTTTCTTTTTCAGGTGTTGAAAATGTTCTTTAATCAACTGTGGCGCTGGTTGCACATGTCAGTGAATATACTAAAAATCACTGAATTTTAAATTATAAATGGGTGAATTTCATGGTATGTGAATTACATATTAATAAAGCTGTTAAAAACGAAGGTGGGAGTGAGCATCTGCATTGAACAATGCCTTCCCGTACTTCCTGTCAGAGTTCTTCGGTAGCTGTAGCCCAAGATGGCTAACCTGGCCACGTTAGCTAGTATGGGACCTCCACTTCATAGCTCTCCTAGTTCTCTGTTCTCTGTCAGTTTCTTATCCCATTTGGTGCTTGATCGAGTTCTTTATCCCTTCATTTGGTACTTAGGGTTCCAGAATTAACGTTTGTATCTGTTTCACTTATTTTTCAGGTCTTTGCTGTAGAGGGACGGCATGGAGCTTCTGTCTATAACGCCATGTTGGCTAGGCCTCCCATTTGTTATTTTCCATTTTTTTGGCTAGTGCCACTAATGTCGGAGTGAGATGGTATCTCATTGTTGTTTTGATTTCCATATCTCTAATGGCTAATGATCATGAGTATTTCCTCATATGTCTGTTAGCCTCCTGAATGTATTCTTTGGTGATTTGTCTGTTCATTTAGCTGTTGATCTTATCGAGTATTCCTTGTATGTTTTAAGTTGTTTTCTCTTGCTACTTTCAATATGTTCTGTTTGTCTTGGTCAGTTTGACTATGATGCATCCAAATGTGTACCTCTTTGCATTTATCCTACTTAGATTTTGTTGAATTTGTGGATGTGTAATATGCAATGGAACATATTATTATCATTTTACTTTTCATCTCAGCATCATTCAACACAGACAGAGCACCCAGTAACCAAGGATACACGCTTTCCCGCCCCCCCTTCCCTGTATGAGGCCTCCACCGCATGCCAGTGAGACATGGTCATTCAGTCAGAGGGATGCCAGCTTACTGCCTGGATTCACCATCTTGGACCTCAGCCACCAAGGACTGTGGGCAGGGATTACGGGAAGGCAACTCCATGGAGCTCCCAACAGGAGACTGAGCACTCAGTAAACAGGGATACATGCTTTCCCATCCCTCATCCTCCTTCCCTCTACATAGACTCTGGTGCTTGCCAATGGGCCATGGTTGCTGGGCCAAAGAGACACTAGCTCACTGCTGCCACGGTCTGTGTCACCCCCACCAGCCAGGCCCTTAGCGCCCTTTTTTTGTTTGTTTGTTTGTTTTTTCAGTTTGTATGTTTGTTTCTTTATTTATTGGATTTCTTTTTGTTGCTTCATTCTCTCTCCCTTCCTTCTTTTCCTTTCTCCTGCCCAGCTAGCCCCATGTGCCACCCCTCCCTTTCTTGACAGGCTATGATTTTGTGGTTTGTCTGTTTTGTTCTTTTTTTACTAATCTTTCTTTTCTTCTGTTTCTTCTCTCTGTCTCATTTCCTTCCTTCCCTTTCTCCTGCCCACTCAACCCTGTGCACTGGCCCACCCCTTCTGGAGGGGCCTTGCTGCACAGCTCAAGTGGAGAGTTACTGCTCACAGCCTCCTTGGGTCTGTACCACCTTCACCGATCAGTTCCCTCAGTGCCATTTTATTTATTTATTTTTTATTGTTTGTTTGGCTGGATGGCTTTTTGTTGTTTTTTCTCTCTCTCCCTTTCTCCCGCCCACCGAGCCCTGTGTGTCACCCCCAACTTCTTGCTGGGAGGTGCTATACCACTTGGCTGGAGAGCCTCTGGCACACAGCCTTCCAGGGTCTGTGCTTCCTCCACAGGCCAGCTTCCTAAGCACCGTATTTTTTTATTTTTCTTTATCTTTCCCTATGTCCTTTTCCTTCTCCCTTCCACCTAGGCCCTATGCTGCCTTCCCCCTTCCTGGTGGGCTGTTCCATGCCATCTGTCAGTAGAGACATAAACTCACTGCCACCCCAATTCTACCCCACCCCCAATGACCAGCACCTCCACCACCATATTTTTTTGCTGTTGATTTTACTTTTATTTTTTCTTATTTGTTTAATTGTTGGTTTCTTCTCCCTCTTTCCCCTCTTTCCCTTCCTTTCTCCTGCCCACCTAGACCCATGCACCACCCATGCCACTTCTCAAAAGGCTGAGCCACACTGCTTGGCTAGAGAGCCACTGGCACACAGTCTCACCAGGTCTGCACTTCTCCCACCTGACAAAGCCTTCCACACCACCATTTTCTTACTTTCTTTTATTATTTTTTTACTTCATCTTTACTTTTTTGCCTTTATTTCTCTCTCTTCTTTCCCTTCTTTCACCCACCCACTTAGCTCTGTGCATCACATTCTCTCCTTTCCCTCATGCCTATCTGCACCATGCACCAAGTGCCATGCCCTCAAGCGGTACTGACATGATCCTCCAGACCCACTCTTCACTGCCCCCCAGCTCTGCCCCATTGTCCACAGTTCATGCTGCAAACTACCCATTCCCGCCCCACCACCCCAACTGGACCCACCCTGTTCCACCATAACTGAGTGACCAACCCTGTCCACCTGGACAAGTAGTATCACGCCCACAGGCAAGCAAGCAACTAAATACACCCAGCCTGCCTACCCTGACATAACCAAATAAAACAAAAAATCAGGATGAAACATTCAAATCTACAATCAATAAAGAGAATAATTCCTGAATGTCCCAGAGACAGCAAACAATTAAAAAAAAAAAATTTTTTTTAAAGGGGAGGATGACCCGAGAAAGCAACAAAAATTAAACATAAGATGACCTTTTGCTAGAAGAAAAGTCACTGGAACTACTGATAGGGAATTCAGAGCTCTAATATTCAGGGTTCTCCAACAGATGAAGGAAAATGCAGACAAAAATAAGGAAAAAATAGAAAAATCATGGAAAAGACAGACAAAACAATGGAAAAAATCAGGAAAATAATACACGGACAAAATGTCAAAATAAATAAACAACTAGAAACCATACAAAAACAGCAATTAGAAATCTGAAAGATAAACAAGATTTCAGAATGGACAGTGCAATAGATGTTTATAGGAGCAAATTAGACAAATCCTTGGATAACACCTTGAGGAAAAATCAGAGAAAAGAAGGAAGAAAAATAAAGAAACTCTGAGAACTATGTGGATACAATCAAAAGTAAAAATTTGTGTGTGATTGGAGCTCCAGAACATGGGGAGAAAACTGAAAACGCAGAGAGGATCATTGACGATTTGCTGACAGAAAACTTCCCTAGTATCATTAAAAATGAAAAGCCGACCATCCAGAAGCTCAATGAACCCCATATAGGATACACCTCAACAAAAAACAAAAACACTAAGACATATCTTAATCACACTTGCTAAAACCAAAGAAAGAATGCTGACAGCAGCTCATGAAAAATAAAAAGTCACATACAAATGGGAAACAGTAAGACAGAAATCATGCAGGCAAGAAGGCAATTGGATGACATATATAAAACTGTGAAAGAAAAAAATTGCCAACCAAGAATAATATATTCCGCAAAACTCCCACTGAAATATGATGGCAAAATCAAGACATTTCCAGATAAACAGAAATTAAGGGAATACGTAAAAACCAAACCAAATTCACAAGAATTATTAAAGGGGGTTCTTCAGTTAGAGAAACAACACCACCAGACAACAACCTGAACCTAGCACATAAGACAGCATCCGCCAGATACCAACCCAGATAATGAGCTCTCAGGAATAAAACAAAACTGAAAAATTTACAATGGGGAACAAGAGACATCAATCTGTAAATGAAAATAACATCACAACAATAAAAGAGGGAATAAATGGTGTAGGTATTGTTGTTGTTGTTAGGTGCCATCCAGTTGGTTCCAACTTATAGCAACCCTATGTATGCCAGAACCAAACACTGCCCAATCCTGTGCCATCCTCACAATCATCGTTATGCTTAAGCCCATTGTTGCAGCCACCGTGTCAATCCATCTCATTAAGGGTCATCCTCTTTTTCTCTGACCCTCTACTTTACCAAGTTGTATGTCCTTCTCCAGAGACTGATCCCTGCTGACAACATGTCTATCTTGGCCATCTAGTGCTGCTGTAACAGAAATACAACAAGTGCATGGCTTTAACATCTAGTAGGCTACAAGTCCAAATTCAGAGGGTTAACTTCTTTCTGTCTCTGTTGGCTCTGGAGGATGGTTCTTCTCATCAGTCTTCTTTTGGTCTGGGAGAATTTCAGCACAGGAACCTCAGGTCCAAAGGATGCACTCCACTCCCAGCACAACTTTTTTGGTGGTATGAGGTCCCCAATGCTCTGCTTACCTTCCTTTCCTTTTTTTTTTTTGTTTTAAGATGGAAGGTGGTGCAGGCCACACCCCAGGGAAACTCTCTTCACATTGGGTAAGGGTTGTGACCTTAGTAAGGGTGTTACAATCTCAGTCTAATCCTCCTTAATATAAAATTACAATCACAAAATGGAGGACAACCACACAATACTGGGAATCATGGCCCAGCCAAACTGATACACACATTTTTGGGAGGACACAATTCAATCCATGACAGTGTCCAAAGTATGTGAGATGTAGTCTCACCATCCTTGCTTCTAAGGAGCACTCTGGCTGTACTTCTTCCAGGACAGATTTGTTTCTTCTTTTGGCAGTCTATTGTATATTCGATATTCTTCTCCAACACCACATTCACAGGCGTCAATTCTCCTTCGGCCTCCCTTATTCATGGTCCAGCTTCCGCATGCTTATGAGGCGATTGAAAACACCGTGGCTTGTTAGGGGCACCTTAGTCTTCAGGGTGACATCTTTGCTTTTCAACACTTTTAAGAGGTCTTTTGCAACAGATTTGCCCAATGCAATGCATAGTTTGATTTCTCAACTACTGTTTTAATGGGTGTTGGTTGTGGATTCAAGTAAAATGAAACTCTTGACAACTTCACTCTTTCCCCTTTTTATCATGATGCTGCTGATTGGTCGAGTTGTGAGGGTTTTTGTTTTCTTTGTGTTGAAGTGTAATCCATACTGAAGGCTGTGGTCTTTGATCTTCATCAGTAAGTACTTCAAGCCCTCTTCACTTTCAGCAAGCAAGGTTGTGACATCTGTATAGCACAAGTTGTTAGTGAGTCTTCTTCCCATCCTGACTTCATATAGTCCAGCTTCTTGGATTATTTGCTCAGCATACGGATTGAATAGGTATGGTGAAAGGACACATCCCTGACGCACACCATTCCTGTCTTTAAACCACATGTTCTGTTCTAATGACTGCCTCTTAATCTATGTACAGGTTCCTCATGAGCACAATTAAGTGTTCTGGAATTCCCATTTGTCTCAATGTTATCCATAATTTGTTATGATCCATCCAGCTGAATACCTTTGCATAGTCAATAAAGCACAGGTAAACATCTTTGTTGTATTCTCTGCTTTCAGCCAGAATCTGTCTGATATCAGCAACGTTATCCCTGATTTCACATCCTCTTCTGAATCTGGCTTGAATTTCTGGCAGTTTCTGTCCAGATACTGCTGCAGCCCCTTTTGAATGGTCTTCAGCAAAATTTTACCTGCATGTGATATTAATGATATTGTTCAATAATTTCTGCATTCAGTGGAATCATCATTCTTGGGAATAGGCATAAATATAGATCTCTTCCAGTTGGTTGGTTGTGTAGCTGTCTTCCAAATTTCTTGGCATAGATGAGTGAGTACTTTCAGTGCTGCATCTGCTTGTTGAAACATCTCAATTGGTATTCCATCAATTCCTGGAGCCTCGTTTTTTGCGAATGCCTTCAGCGCAGCTTGGACTTATTCCTTCAGTACCATTGGTTCCTGCTCATATGGTAGCTCCTGAAATGGGCAAACGTCGACCAATTCTTTTTGGTATAGTGATTCCATGTATTCTTTCCATCTTCTTTAGGTGCCTCCTGAGTCATCTAATATTTTCCCTATAGAATCCCTCAATATTGCAACTCCAGGCTTGAATTTTTTCTTCAGTTCTTTCAGCCTGAAAAATGCAGAGCATGTTCTGCCCTTTTGGTTTTCCATCTCCAGGTCTTTGAGCATATCATTATAATACTTTACTTCCTCTTCTCCAACCACCCTTTGAAATCTTCTGTTCAGCTTTTTTACTTCATCATTTCTTCTTTTCCCTTTAGCAAGTTTCAGAGTCTCTTCTGACATACATTTTCTCTTTTCTTTCTTTCCTGTCTTTTTAATGACCTCTTGCTTTCTTCATGTATGAAGTCCTTGATGTCATTCCACAACTAGTCTGGTCTTTTGTCATTGGTGTTCAATGCATCAAATCTCCTCTTGAGACGGTCTCTAAATTCAGGTGGGATATACTCAAGGCAGTGCTTTGTCTCTCATCAGCTTATTCTAATTTCCTTCAGTTTCAACTTGAACTTGCATATAAGCAATTGATGGTCGGTTCCAAAGTCTGCCCTTGGCCTTTTTCTGTCTGATGATATTGAGTTTTCCATGGTCTCTTTCTGCAGATATATTCACTTTAATTCTTGTGTATTCTATCTGGCAAGGTCCACATGTATAGTCACTGTTTATGTTGGTGATAAAAGGTATCTGCAATGAAGAAGTGGTTGGTCTTGCAAAATTCTTTCATGTGATCTCCGGCATCATTTCTATCACAAAGGCCATATTTTCCAACTACCTGCCCTTCTTTGTTTCTAACTTTCACATTCCAATTTCCAATAATTATCACCACATCCTGATTGCAGGTTCAATCAATTTCAGAGTGCAGAATTTGGTAAAAATCTTCAATTTCTTCATCTTTGGCCTTAGTGGTTGGTGAGTAAATTTGAATGACAGTCTTATTAACTGGTCGTCTTTGTAGGTGTGTGGATATTATCCTATCACTGTCAGCTTTGTACTTCAGGATAGAAGTTGAAATGCTCTTTTTGGCCATGAATGCAATGCCATTCCTGTTCAAGTTGTCATTCCCGGCGTAGTAGACCATATGATTGTCTGCTTCAAAATGGTCAGTACCAGTCTACTTCAGCTTACTAATGCCTAGGATATCAATGTTTATGGGTTCCATTTCATTTTTTTGACAGCTTCCAATTTTCCTAGATTCAGACTTCATACATTTCAGGTTCCGATTATTAATGGGTGTTTGCAGCTGTTTGTTCTCATTTTGAGTCATGCTACATCAGTAAATGAAGATCCCAAAAGCTTGACTCCATCCATGTCAATAAGGTTGACTCTACTTTGAGGAGGCAGCCCTTCCCTAGCCGTGTTTTGAGTGCCTTTCAACCTGAGGGGCTTATTTTCCAGCACTATATCAAAAAATGTTCTGCTGTTATTTATAAGGTTTTCACTGGCTAAATCTTTTCAGAAGGAGACTTCCAGGTCTTTCTCCTTAGTCTGTCTTAGTCTGGAAGCTCATTTGAAATCTGTCCAACATGTCTGACACTGCTGGTATTTTAATACCAGTGGCATAGCTTCTAGCATCACAGCAACATGCAAGCCCCAAAGTAGGACAAACTGACAGACACATGGGTGATTAAGTGCTTATGGTTGTCAAAAGACTTCACCAAAAGAGTAAAAAGAGAACCTACAGACTGGGAAAATTTTTTTGGCTGTGACAAATCTGACAAAGATCTAATCTCTAAAATCTATAGGAAAATACAACACTCCTACAACAAAGAAGACAAATAGTTCAATTTAAAAAATGGGCAAAGGATATGAACAGACACTTCACCAAAGAAGACATTCAAGCAGCTAACAGATACATGAGGAAATGCTCATGAGCCTATCCAATCAATTGGCCTAAAGTAGTTTTTAGAGTTTCTGTTTTACTTCCTATCTCAGTAAGTAAACACCTGGAGTCTTAAAAGCTTACAAGCAGCCACCGAACAGCAAAGGAGGAAGGAACCCCATGAACTGGAGAAAGAAATGGTCTTCAGGTCTAATTGCCCCCATGAACTACAACCTCCTCTGCCACAAGATCAAAAGAAAAGAAGCTGGATGGTGCCCAGCTACCATTACTGAAAAAAAATTTTTTTTAATTCTTTCTTCCCCAGTATTGTGCACTGTTTTACCCTTTACCAAAGTTACCACTTATATATTGTTTATTTAGTGTTTTTCTCTCCCACTCCTCTCCTCCCTGGTAGCCATCAAAGTTATATTAGTCAAGTTGTATAACCATTACCCTTAGTCAATGCCAATTTTCTTGTTACCGTAGACAAAAATTCACTATTTCCCAGAGAATGATTTCCTCACTCCTCCCCCCCTTCCATCCCTGGTAACAACTTGTAACCATTGGTCTGTATATAATTACCTATTCTTATCATTTTATGTAAGTGAAACTATACAATATTTGTCCTTTCCCTATTGATTTATTTAACTCAGCATAATGTCTTCAAGGTTCCTCCATACTGGAGCATGTATCAGGATTTATTTTTCTTTAATGCTGAGTAGTATTCCATTGTATGTACCTACCACATTTTGTATTTATGGACCACATTTTTTTATCCATTAATCTGTTCACAGAAGCTTGGGGTGTTTCCACCTTTTTGCTATTGTGAATAATGTAATGATGATCATCAGTGTACATATGTCTGTTCGTGGAATTACCTTCAGGTTCCAAGAAATTGGACTACATGAATAACAGGGCATCAGGATTGGAGGAAGACTCATTAACAACCTGCAATAAGCAGATGACACAGCCTTGCTTGCTGAAAGTGAAGAGGACTTGAAGCGTTTACTGATGAAGATCAAAGACCACAGCCTTTCAGTATGGGTTGCACCTCAACATAAAAAAAAAAAAAAGAAAACAAAAATCCTCACAACTGGACCAATCAGCAACATCATGATAAATGGGTAAAAAGATTGAAGCTGTCAAGGATTTCATTTTACTTGGTTCCACAATCAATGCCCATGGAAGGAGCAGTCAAGAAATCAAATGATGCCTACAGTCACCTGATCTTGGACAATGGCCCAAAGTCCATCAAATGGGAAAAAGATGGTCTTTTTAACAACTGATGATGGCAAAACTGGATGTTCATCTGCAAAATATGAAACAGGACCCTTATCTCACACCATACACAAAAACTAATGCAAAATGGATCAAGGCCTAAATATAAAACCAAAAACTATAAAGACCACAGAAGAAAAAAATACAATCAATGTTGAGGCCCTAATACATGGCATTAACAGGATACAAACCGTAAGTAACAACACATAAATTTCAGAAGATAAGCTAGATAACTGGGCTTTTCTAAAAATTGAACAAGCTTATCCAAAGACTTCACCAAAAGAGTAAAAAGAGAACCTACAGACTGGGGAAAAATTTTTGGTTATGAAAAATCCAACAAAGATCTAACCTTTAAAATCTACAGGAAAATACAATACCTCTACAACAAAAAGACAAACAATCCAATTAAAAAATGGAAAAAGGAAATGAACAGACACTTCACCAAAGAAGACATTCAAGCAGCTAACAGACAGTTGAGGAAATGCTCATGATCACTAGCCATTAGAGAAATGCAAATCAAAACCACAATAAGACACTGTCTCTTCTCGCATTACTGGTACAAAGCAATAAAACAGAAATAACAAATGCTGGACAGGCTGCTGGGAGACTGGAACTCTTATACACTGCTGGTGGGAATGCCAAATGATAAAACCATGTTGGAAAACAATATGGTACTTCCTTAGAAAGCTAGAAATAGAAATACCATATGATCCAGCAATCCCCTCCTAGGAATATATTCTAGAGAAATAAGAGCTGTCACACCAATAGACATATGTACACCCATGTTCATTGCAGCATTGTTCACAACAGTAAAAAGATAAATACAACCTAGGTGCCCATAAATAGAAGAATGGATAAACGAACGACGGTACATACACATAATGGAGTACTACGCAATGATAAAGGACAATCGTGAATCTGTGAAGCATCTCACAACATGGATGAATCTAGAGGGCATTATGCTGAGTGAAATAAGTCAACCACCAAAGGAGAAATACTGTATGAGACCAGTACTATAAAAAGCCATGGAAAGTTTTACCACAAAAGGAAACAATCTTTGATGGTTACAAGGCAGGGGCAGGGTGGAGATGGAAAAAAAAAAACACTAACTAGGCAATAGATAAGTAGTAATTCTGATGAAGGGTAAGACAGTATACAATATTGGGGAAGCCAGCACAACTTGTCCAAGGCAAGGTCATGGAAGCTCCACGGACACAGCCAAATTCCCTGAAGGACTGAATTCCTGGTCTGAGGGCTGCGGGAACCACGGTCTTGGGGAATACCTAGCTCAATTAGCATAACATAGTTTATAAATAAAATGTTCTACATTCTACTTCGGTGAGTAGCATCTGGGGTCTTAAAAGCTTGTGAGCTGCCATCTAAGATACCCCATGGGTCTCACCCCGTCTGGAGCAAGGAAGAATGAAGAAAACCAAAGACACAAGGGAAAGATTAGTCCAAAGGGCTAATGGACCACAAGTACCACAGCCTCCACAAGACTGAGTCCAGCACAACTGGATGGTGCCCAGCTACTACCACCAACTGCTCTGACAGGGAATGCAATAGAGGGTCCTGGACAGAGCAGAAGAAAAATATAGAACAAAATTCTAACTCACAAAAAAAGACCACACCTACTGGCCTGACAGAGACTGGAGAAACCCTGAGAGTATGGCCTCTGGACACCCTTTTAGCTCAGTAATGAAGTCACTCCTGATGTTCACCATTCAGCCAAAAATTAGACAGGCACATAAAATTAGACAGGCCCAGGGGCAAGGACTAGAAGCCAGGAGGAGACAGGAAAGCTGGTAATGGGGGGCCCAAGGTCATGAAGCAGAGAGTGTTGACATGTCATGGGGTTGGTAACCCATGTTACCAAACAATATGTGTACTCATTGTTTAATGAGAAACTGGTTTTTTTCTGTAAACCATCATCTAAAGTACAATAAAATAAATAGAACAATGTATTGCATTGGACAAATATACTGCAAAGACCTCGTTACAGTGTTGAAGAGCAAATATGTCACTTTGAGGACTATGGTGTGCCTGACCCAAGCCAGGATATTTTCAATCTCCTCATATGCATGCAAAAACTGGACAATGAATAAGGAATACCGAAAAAGAATTGATGCCTTTGTATTGTGGTGTTGGTGAAGAATATTGATTACACCACGGACTGCCAGGAGAAAAAACAAGTCTGTCTTGGAAGAAGTACAGCCACAGTGTTCACTGGAAGCAAGGGTGGCGAGACTTCATCTCACATACTGTGGACATGTTATCAGGAGGGACTGATCCCTGGAGGACATCATGCTTGGTAAGACAGAGGATCAGTGAAAAAGACTAAGATCCTTGACAAGATGGATTGACACAGCGGCTGCAGCAGTGGGCTCAAACATAGCAACAATTGTGAAGATGGCACAGAACTGGACAGTGTTTCATTGTGTTGTACAGAGTGTTGCTATGAGTTGAAACTGATTCAACAACAACACAAAACAAACAGTAAGACACGTGTGGACGTGCTTCTTAGTTCAGTCAAGTATATGAAACCAAATGGGCAACACCTGCCCAAAAGCAAAGATGAAAAGGCGGGAATGGACAGGAAAACTGGAACAGTGGACACAGGGAACCCAGGGTGGAAAGGGAAATAAGGAGAGTGCTGATACAGTGCAGGGATTGCAACCAATATACAACTTGTGTATAAATTTTTGAATGAGAAACTGATTTGCACTGCAAACTTTCACCTCAAGCACAACAAAATTAAAAACAAACAAACAACAGCTAGCTTTTCAGAAAGCTAAAAACATTGGAAGAAATGGGATGACATCTTTAGAGTGTTGACAGTAGACTGTCAACCAATAGTTTTATATCCAGCAAAGCTATCCTTCAAAAAAATGAAGAAATAAAAACGTTCCTACATAAGCAAAGACCGAGAATTTGTAGCCACAGATTTATCATAAAAGAAGTACTAAAAGGAGTCATTTAGGCTGAAAAGAACAGATATTAGAAGATAAATTAGATTCACAAGAAGAAAGAGCTCTTGCAAAGTAATTATGTATGTATGAAAGAGTATGCTTGTATGTATATATTTAACTTATTTTTCTTCTAACTGATTTAAAAGTCTACTGCATAAAACAATTAATACAAAATGAAGTAATTTAATAAGTGCTAAAATGCTTTAAAATGCTTATGATGTCTAAGTTGTAATTTGTATGATAATATTTTTATATGACTAAGGAAGGATGAAAGGGAGCTGTATTAGAACAAAGATTCTATACACACTGGAATTAAATTAGCATTAATCTGAACAAAATTGTTTTAAGTTAAGATGTGTATTCAATCTCCAGAGCAATCATTAATAAAATGACTCCAAAAATATAGTAAAAATAAAAAACAGAAACAGGACTTAAATCATAAGCTAGAAAATATATATTTAAATACAGAAGATGGAAATAATAGAAAAACAGAGAAATAAAACAGAATAACTCTTGGACAAAAAAGAACAAAAGGGCAGATATAAATACTACAATATTACTTATTATGTTAAATGTAAATGGATTAAAAACTCCAATCAAAAGACAGAGGTTGTGTCATGGATTGAATTATATCTCCAAAAAAATATGTGTATTAACTTGGTTATGCCATGATTCCCAGTATTCTGTGGCTGTCCCCCATTTTGTGATTTTAATTTTATGTTAAAGAGGATTAGGGTGGGATTGTAACACACTTACCAGGTCACATCCCTGATCCAACATAAAGGGAGTTTCCCTGGAGTATGGCCTACACCACCTTTTATCTCTCTGGAGATAAAAGGAAAGGGAGGTAAACAGAGAGTTGGTAACCTCATACCACCAAGAAAGCAGCCGAGAGCAGAGCCGTGTCCTTTGGAACTGAGGTTGCTGTGCTGAGATGCTCCCAGACCAAGGGAAGACTGATGCATCACAAGCACCTTCCCCCAGAGCTGACAGAGACAGAAAGCCTTCCCCTGGAGCTGATGCCCTGAAGTTGGACTTATAGCCTACTAGACTGTGAGAGAATAAATTTCTCTATGTCAAAGCCATCCACTTGTGGTATTTCTGTTATAGCAGCACTAGATGACTAAGATAGCTTGTTATACTGGATTTAAAAGACAGAATTCAGTCTATAAGAGAGAAAGTTTAGATACAAAGTTGCAAATAAGTTGAAAGTAAAAAGTTAGCAAAAAGTAACGAAGAAAGAGCTGGAATGGCTATACAATATCATAAAAGTATACTTTAAGTCAAAAAAGTTACTAGTGACAAAGATGAACTTTTATAATGGTAAAAAGGTAAATTCAGAAAGAAGGTATAACAATTATAACATATCAACACCTAAAACTAGATTCCCAAAATACATGAAACAGAAACTGACAAAATTGAAGAATTAGACCATTGAAGACTTTAATATTCCACTCTCAATAATTGACAAAACAACTAGACAGAAAGTCAATAAGGATATGGAAAATTTGAAAAACGCTAAGAAATCCAATGACATATTGCATTGGGCAAATCTGCTGTAAACAACCTCTTTAAAGTTTTAAAAACCAATGATGTCACTTTGATAAGTAAGATGCGCCTGACTTAAGACATGGTCTTTTCAATTGTCTCATGCGCACGCAAAAGCTGGCCAATGAAAAAAGAAGTAGAAGAATCGATACATTTGAGTTGTGGTGTTGGCAGAGAGTATTCAATATACTGTGGACTAACAGAAGCACAAACAAATCAGTCTTAGAAAAAATACGACCATAATGCTTTTTAGAAGTGAGGATGGCAAGACTTCAGCTCCCTTACTTTGGACATGTCCTCAAGAAAGACCAATTGCTAGAAAAGGACATCATACTTGGTAGAGCAGAGGGTCAGAAAAAAACAAGGGAAACCCTCAATGAGATGTTGTTGTTGTTGTTAGGCGCCATCGAGGAATCGGTTCCAACTCATAGTGACCCTGCGCACAACAGAAAGAAACACTGCCTGGTCCTGAGCCATCCTCACAACTGTTGTTATGCTTGAGCTCATTGTTGCGGCCACTGTGTCAATCCACCTCATTGAGGGTCTTACTCTTTTCTACTGACCCTGTACTCTGCCAAGCATGATGTCCTTCTCCAGGGACTGATCCCTCCTGACAACATGTCCAAAGTATGTAAGACGTAGTCTCGCCATCCTTGCTTCTAAGGAGTATTCTGGTTGTACTTCTTCTAAGACAGATTTGTTCGCTTTTTTGACAGTCCATGGTATATTCAATATTCTTCGCCAACACCACAATTCAAAGGCATCAATTCTTCTTTGGTCTTCCTTATTCATTGTCCAGCTTTCACATGCATATGATGTGATTGAAAATACCATGGCTCTGCTCAGGCACACATTAGTCTTCAAGGTGACATCCTTGCTCTTTAACATTTTAAAGAGGTCCTTTGCAGCAGACAGCAGATTTACCTAATGCAGTGCGTCTTGGGGCATCCTTTCAGCATTCACTCAGGCAGTTAATAACTCTGCTTTAGCCTTCACTTTTTGCAGTGCCTCAAAGCACTTGATGGAATGTATAAAACTAGTCTTAACATATTTTTAAAAAATTGAAATCACACAAAATATGCTCTTAGATCACAATGAAGTTAAATTGGAAATCAGCAACAGAACGAAGTTTGAAAACTTCACAAATGTTTGGAAATCAGACAACACATTTCTAAATGACCACTGGGTAAAAGAATAAATTACAAGATAAATTGGAACATATTTCATACTGAATGAAAATGGAAACACAACATATCAAAATTAATGAGAAAATGATGTCAGCAAAATGGTGGAGTAAGGACCTCTGAAAGTTCACTCTCTATAAAAGCAATGGAAAACTGGTTCAAATTGCCAGAATCAGCTTTTTTTCCCATAACTCTGGACATTAGCCAAAGGTTTGCAGCAACCCAGGGAGTGTTTATTCAAGGGGAAAAAAATGCCTAATCTCAGTAAGAACAGTGCATTTTGTGGCATTTTAGCTTACTGTAGTTCCATCCCCCACTCTTCTGCTGAGTGGTAGCCTTGAAAAATAACAGCCTGCATTTCCAGTACCAGAAGAAGAAGAACAGAGCTGGAGCTTGTTCAAAGACTCATTCCCAAGTATTTTCATTATTTGACTTGACTCTGAGCTCTCCCAGTGCTAAAAGCCTCTCCCCAGGGTGTATTTGTCAGAAATATTTACAGCCAAGAGTTTTAACATTGCAACTGCCAGAGGTGATAAATGATTGTTGGGAAAACAATGGGCTACCCAAAAAGATTAAAAGGAAAGCGGATATGTACAGAGGCTTTTAAAACTTTCAACATATTCCTCGGGATCGAGAACCTCATGTGTATACTTGAGGTGGTGTGCATACACAAGAAAAAACCTGACCAGGTCCTCACTTCTTCCTCTGGTGGACTGCAAAATTTGAAAGTAAAGGCTAAAGCAGAGTTATCAACTGCCTGAATGAATGTTGAAAGGATGCCCCAAGAGGCAGTCAGAGCCACTCGGTAAAGGCTGGGAACTTATTGGTTCCAGGTGGTTAACGAAATATCAGTCCAATCATCAACTGACCACTAAAGTAACTGAGCAAAGACTTCAGTGAACACATACAACAAAGAACACTCAAAAGCAGACTTTACAAGATCAATTCAGAAGTTCACAAAACAAAACAAAAAATAAAAACACAACAGAACAAATAGCAACAAATCTGATTTCCAGAGTTGTTACTCTATATTTTGTAAAATGTCCAGTATTCAACAAAAAATTATGACAGAAAAAAACCGGTATGGTCCAGATGCAGGAAAAAGGCAATCAATAGAAACCATCCTCAGGGAAAAAAAGACTTTAGAATTACTAGACAAAGGCTTTTAAGTTGGCTATTGTAAATACTGTAAAAGAAAAGATGTCTAAAGTATCAAAGGCAAATGTGAAAATGATCTCACCAAATAGAGAATATCCATAAAGAAGTAGAAGTAACAATAACAAAAAAAAATCTGGATTTCAATAGGACAATATCTAAAATGAAAAATTCTTTAGGGGGCTCAACAACAGACTTGAGCGGGAGTGGAAAGAATCAGTGAACGTGAAGATAGGCCAATTAAGATTATCCAGTGTGAAGAACAGAAAGAAAAAAGAATGAGGAAAAATGAACAGAGCCTGAGAGACTTGTAGGGCACCATCAAGCATACCACCATATGCTTGATAGTAGTTCCTGAAGGACAGGAGAGAGAAAATGGAGGCAGAAAGAATATTTGAAGAAATAGTGGCCTGAAGTTTTCCAAACTGGATGCAAGACATTAATGTCCACAATCAAGAACTCCAAGTAGGATAGAGTTCCAAACCTAGACACATTATAATTAAACTGTCAAAATCCAAAGATAAAGAATCTTGAAAGTAGCAAGAAAGAAGTGACTCATCACATACAAGGCATGAGATAAGAATAACAGTTGATTTCTCAAATAACAGCTGATATATTCAAAGTGCTGAAAGGAAAAAACTGTCAATATTCTATATCTAACAAAAAAAAAATCTAACAAAACCATCCTTTAAAAAAAATTAAAGAGAAATGAAGACATTCTCAGTTAAATAAAAACTAAGAGAATTTATCCCTAGCAAACCTGTCCTACAAGAAATACTAATGGGAGTCCTTCAGGCTGAAAAGAAAGGACACTTTACAATAAACCAACGCCACACAAAGAAATAAAGTGCACAGGTCAAGGTAACTACATGGATAAATATAAAAGACAGTATAAATGTATTTTTGTTTGTAAAACCTTTTTCTCCTCTCTAATTTCAAACACAGCTGCATAAAGCAATAATTATAAATCTGTACTGATGGACATACAATGTATATGAATGTAGTTTGTATGTCATTAACAACACAAAGGAGTGGAGGGGGAATGGAATTATATAGAATAAAGTTTTTGTATACTTTTAAAACTAAGCTTGTATTAATCTGAACCAGATTGTTATACGTATAGATTTTAATTATAACCCCAGGCCATCATTAAGGAAATAAAGACATAGAGTAAGAGAAATAACAATAGTTTAAAAATGGTACACTAAAAATAACTATTTTAACACAAAAGAAGGTGTATTAGTGGGGGAAAAAACAAACTATTGTTGTCTGGTCAATTCCATCTTGTGGCAACACCATATATTACAGAATAAATAGAACTGCTCCATAGAGTTTTCTTGGCTGTAATTTTAATGAAAGCAGATTGTCAGGCCTTTCTTCCAAGGTACCGCTTGGTGGGTTCAAACTGCCAGCCTTTGGTTAGTAGTCAAATGCAAACCATTTGCATCACCTAGGGGCCATTGGTACATAGAGAAAAAAAAGGCATAAGACATGTAGAAAACAAATAGCAAAATGCCAGACATAAATCCTACCTTATCAGTAATTACACTAAATGTAAATGAATTAAATATTACAATTAAAAAGTAGAAATTCGTATATGGCTAAAAAATGTGAAGCAATTATATGTGATCTACAAAAGACACATTTTAAATGCAAAGAATCAAATGGATTTACAGTAAATGAATGGAAAAAAGATACACCATGCAAACAGTAATTAAAAGAGTGCTGAGGTGGCTACATGAATATCAGACAAAGTAGACTGTAAGATAAAGAGTTTTACTAGATACAAAGATGACATTTTATAATGATAAAAAAGTCAGACAATCTGTCAAAAAAAAATAATAATCATAAATACATATACACCTAACAATGAAACCCCAAAATACATGAAGTAAAACTTTCAGAATTGAAGGTAGAAATAGATAATTCATCAATAATAGTTGGAGGCCCCAATACCCACTTTCAATAATGGATGGAACAACTAGAAAGAGCAAGGAAATAGAAGACTTAAACAACACCATGAACCAACTAGACCTGACTGACATCTATAGAATACTCTACCCAACCACCAACAACAGCAGAATAGATATTCTTCTCAAGAGTACATGAAACATTCTCCAGAATAGACCATATGGTAGATAAAATAAATCTCTAAAAATTCTAAAGGATTTGAATCATTCAAAGTATGTTCTTCTACCACAAGGGAATGAAATTAGCGGAATGACATATTCAAAGTGCTGAAAGGAAAAGACTGTCAACATTTTATATCCAACAACAACAAGGAAAAATAAAATGAAAGAGAAATGAAGACATTCTCAGATAAATAAAAACAAAGGGAATTTATTCCTAGCAAACCTATCCTATAAGAAACACTAAAGGGAGTACATCAGGCCAAAAAGAAAGGAGACTTTACAACTACCCAACTCCACATGAAGAAATAAAGAGCACAAGAGAATGAAATTTGGGGAATTCGCATATATGTGGAAATAAACAACATACTTCCAAATAAATAACCAATGGGCCAAAGAATAAAACACAAGGTATATTAGTTTCCTAGGGCTGCCTTAACAAAATATCCAAAAGTGGATGACTTTAAGGAACAGAAATGTATTCTCACAGTTCTAGAGGCTGGGAGTATCAGACCAAGGTGTCAGCCATGTTGGCTCCTTCTGAGGCTTTGAGGGAGAATCTATTTCATGTCTTTCCTAGCTTCTGGTAGCTCCAGGGGATTCTTGCTTTGCAACTACAGCATCACATGGTGTCCTTCTTCTATCTATTTCTCTTCTCCTTTTCTGTAAGGGCCCACTATGATAAGATTGGAAACCCTGGTGACATACAGCTACTGAACAAAAGGTTGGCAGTTTGAATCTACCAGCTACTCCTTAGAAACTCTATGGGGCACTTCTACTGTGTCCTTTAGGGTCACTATGAGTTGGAATCAACTCAACAGCAAATGGGTTTGGGTTTTTTGGTTTTATGATAGGATTAGGACCTACTTTGGTCTGACTCACATTAACTGAAAACGTCTTCTAAGGCTGTATTTCCAAACAAGGTCAGATTCACAAGTATTGGGTGTTAGGACTTCAACATATCTTTTGGGGGGACACAGTTCAATCCATAACACAAGGGAAATTCGAAAATACTTAGAGATGAATGAAAATGAAAACACAACATAACAATAATTATGGTATGCAAGGAAAACAGCGCTCAAAGCAAACTAAAGCTGTGAATGCCTACATTAAAAGGTGAAAAAAAAAAAGAGTTCAAGTTAGTAACCTAGTATTCCACCTTAAAAACCCAATAAGAAACTGAAAAAAGAAGAGTAAACTAAGCCCAGAGCAGCTACAAGGAAGCAGATAATAAAGATTAGACGTAGGTAGATACGTATGCTAAATAGATGTGGGAGGACATATGGGAGTACCCTCCCATTCATACATAGGTATGATTGTGGATATTTCTACATACATATTTGTATGTGCTACATGTTTATTCATATATATAACAGACCAAAACCGATTGATCTTTCACATGCATATGAGGTGATTGAAAACACTATGGCTTGGTTCAGGTACACCTTAGTCCTTAAAATGACATCTTTGCTTCTTAACACTTTAAAGAGATCTTTTGCAGGAGATTTGCCCAATGCAATGTGTCGTTTGATTTCTTGACTACTGCTTCCACAGTGTTAATCTGAATCCAAGTAAAATGAAATCCTTGACAACTTGAATCTTTTCTCCATTTATCATGATGTTGCTTATTGGTTCAATTGTGAGGATTTTTGTTTTCTTTATGTTGAGGTGTAGTCCATAATGAAGACTGTGGTCTGTGATTTTCATCTGTAAGTGCTTCAAGTTCTCTTCACTTGCAGCAAGCAAGGTTGTGTCATCTCCATAATGTAGATTGTTAATGAGTCTCCCTCCAGTCCTGATGCACTGTTTTTCTTCATATAGTTCAGCTCCACAGATTATTTGCTCAGCATACAGATTGAATAGGTATGGTGAAAAGATATAAATCTAATGAACACCTTTGCTGACGTTAAGCCACACAGTTTCCCCTTGTTCTGTAATCCATACTGAAGGCTGTGGTCTTTGATCTTCATCAGTAAGTGCTTCAAGTCCTGTTCACTTTCAGCAAGCAAGGTTGTGTCATCTGCATATTGCAGGCTGTTAATGAGTCTTCCTGCATTCCTGATGCCCCATTCTTCTTCATTTAGTCCAGCTTCTGAGATTATTTGCTCAGCATGCAGATTGAATAGATATGGTGAAAGGATACAACTCTGACACACACCTTTTCTGACTTTAAACCACGCAATATTCCCTGCCTCTTGATCTATGTACAGGATCCTTATGAGAACAATTAAGTGTTGTGGAATTCCCATTCTTCGCAATGTTATCCATAATTTGTCATGATACACACAGTCAAATGCCTTTGCATAGTCAATAAAACACAGGTAAACATCTTTCTGGTATTCTCTGCCTTCAGCCAGGATCCATCTGACATCAGCAATGATATTCTTGGTTTCATGACCTCTTCTGAAGCTGGCTTGAATTTCTGGCAGTTCCCTGTTGATACACTGCTGGAGCCCCTTTTGAATAATCTTCAGCAAAATTCTAGGAAGAATAATTAGCCAGCAAAAACCTTATGAATATCAAAGAACACTGTTTGATATAGTGCTGGAAGATGAGCCCCTCAGATTGGAAAGCATTCAAAATAGAACTAGGGAAGAGTTGCCTCCTCAAAGAAGAGTCAGCCTTAATGACATGGATGGAGTCAGGCTTTCAGGGTCTTCATTTGATGATGTGGCTTGACTCAAACTGAGAAGAAAGAGCTGCAAACATCCATTGATAATCAGAACCTGGAATGTATGAAGTATGAATCTAGGAAAATTGGAAATCATCAGAACTGAAATGCAATGCATAAACATCAATATCCTAGGCATTAGTGAGCTGAAATGAACTGGTATTGGGCATTTTGAATTAGACAATCATATGGCCTACTATGCCAGGAATGACAACCTGAAGAGGAATGGTGTTTCATTTATGACCAAAAAGAACATTTCAACATCTATCCTGATGTGCAACACTGTCAGTGATAGGATAATACCCATACACTTTTTTTTAAAATAATTTTTATTGAGCTTTAAGTGAACATTTACAAATCAATCAGTCTGTCACATATAAGCTTATATACGCCTTACTCCATACTCCCATTTACTCTGCCCCTAATGAGTCAGCCCACTCCCTCCTTCCAGCCTCTCCTTTTGTGACAATTTTGCCAGTTTCTAACCCTCTCTACCCTCCTATCTCCCCTCCAGACAGGAGATACCAACACAGTCTCAAGTCCATACATTTTTAAGGATGACCAGTTAATAAGACTATTATTCAAATTTATGCACCAACTGCTAAGGCCAAGGATGAAGAAATTGAAGATTTTTACAACTTCTGCAGTCTGAAGTTGATGGAACATGCAATCAGGATGCATTGATAATTACTGGTGATTGGAATGTGAAAGCTGGAAACAAAAAGAAGGATCAGTAGTTGGAAAATATGGTTTTTGTGAAAGAAACAAAGCTGGAGATCTCATGATAGAATTTTTCAAGACCAACAACTTCTTCTTTGCAAATAACTTCTTTCAACAACATACACAGGAATCAAATCAACTACATCTGTGAAAAGAGATGATGGAAAAGCTCAATATCATCAGTCAGGAAAAGGCCAGGGGCCAACTTCAAATAGATCATCAATTGCTCATATGCAAGTTCAAGCTGAAGCTGAAGAAAATTAGAACAAGTCCACAAGAGCCAAAGTACAGCCTTAAGTATATCCCATCTGAAGTTAGAGACTATCTCAGGAACAGACTTGATGCATTGAATGCTAATAACCGAAGACCAGATGAGTTGTGAAGGACATCAAGAACATCATACCTGAAGAAAGCAAAAGATCATTAAAAAGACAGGAATGAAAGAAAAGACCAAACGGATGTCAGAAGAGACTCTGAAATTTGCTCTTGAACAAAGAGCCATCAAGTGGCTAAAGCAAATGGAAGAAATGAAGTAAAAGACCTGAACAAATGATTTCAAAGGGCGGCTTGAGAAGACAAAATAAAGTATTATAATGACACTTGCGAAGACCTGGAGATAGAAAACCAAAAGGGAAGAACATGCTCGACATTTCTCAGGCTGAAAGAACTGAAGAAAAAATTCAAGTCTCAAGTTGCAATATTGAAGGATTCTATGGGGGAAAATATTAAACACCACAGGAAGCATCAGAAGAAGATGGCAGGAATACACAGAGTCAAGGTACCAAAAAAGAATTGGTTGACGCCATTTCAGGAGGTAGCAATTGATCAGGAACCAATGGCACCGAAGGAAGAAATCCAAGCTTCCCTGAAGGCACTGGCAAAAAACACCAAAAACCAAACCAAACCCATTGCCATCGAGTCGATTCCGACTCATAGCGACTGCCCCATAGAGTTTCCAAGGAGCGTCTGGTGGATTTGAACTGCCGG
This sequence comes from Loxodonta africana, assembly GCF_030014295.1. Classification (NCBI taxonomy): domain Eukaryota; kingdom Metazoa; phylum Chordata; class Mammalia; order Proboscidea; family Elephantidae; genus Loxodonta; species Loxodonta africana. Next base: position 111,758,303 of record NC_087351.1, read on the forward strand.
CCTTTAGGTTAGCAGCCGTAGCACTTAACCTCTAAGCCACCAGGGTTTCCAGCAAAAAACAAGGCTCCAGGAATTGACAGAATAGTAATTGAGATGTTTCAACAAACCAGTGCAGCACTGGAAGTGTTTACTCCTCTTTGCCAAGAAATTTCAAGGACAGCTACCTGGCCAACCAGCTGGAAGCGGTCTATATTTATGCCTATTCCCAAGAAAGGTGATCCAACTGAATGCAGATATTACTGAACAATATCATTAATATCACATATAAGTAAAATTTTGCTGAAGAAAATTCTAAAACGATTGTAATGGCACATCAACAGGGATTAGATTTTGTCTTGAACCAATGTCTTTTGAGATATAAAAGAGAGAATCGAGCAGAAAGACATGGGGACCTCATATCACCAAGAAAGAAGCACCAGAAGAAAAGCATGTTCTTTGGACCTGGGGTCCCTATGCTGAGAAGCTCCTTGACTAGAAGGAAATTAATGAAAAGGACTTTCCCCCAAAGCTGTCAGAGAAAGAAAGCCTTTCCTTGGAGCTGGTGCCGTGGATTCGGACTTCTAGCCTCCTATACCATGAAAGAATAAATTTCTCTTTGTTAAAGCTATCCTCTTGTGGTATTTCTGTTATAGCAGCACTAGATAACTAAGACAAAAGGGAATACTATGAACAGTTATATGTCAACAAGTTAGACAACCTAGATGAAATGGACTGATTCCTAAAGATGCACAAACTACTGAAACAGACGTATAGAAATCCGAATACACCTATAACAAGTAAAAAGATCAAGTTACTATACATATACATAATCCCACAAAGAAAAGCCCAGGACCAGCTGGCTTCACTGGCAAATTCTCCCAGACATTTAAAGAATTAACATCAATCCAAACCAAAACAAAACCAAAAAATGGAAGAGGAGGGAACACATCCAACTCATTCTATGTGGCCAGGATGATCTTGATACCAAAACCTGACAAAGACATCACAGGAAAAGAAAACTACAGATTAATATTCATTATGAATGTTGTTGGTGTTGTTATTTTCCATCGAGTCATTTCCACCTCGTGTGCAGAGAAGAACTGGTCCATAGGGTTTTCTAGGCTGTGGTCTTTTGGAAACAGATCACTAGGCCTGTCTTCTGAGGCACCTCTGGGTGGATTCAAACAGCCAACCTCTTGGCAAGTAATTGAGCACTTAACCTTTTGTGCCACAAGGGACTCCTCCCTTATGAATATGTGCACAAAAACCCTCAAGAAAATACTAGCAAACTGAATCCAGCAACATGTAAAAAGGATTATACACCATGACAAAGTAAGATTTAACCTAGGAAAGCAAGATTGGTTTAATATCCAAAAATTAACTAATGCTGAATTTTTTTGTCAATAAATGCTGAAAAGGCATTTTATAAAATCCCAAACTACCAAGCTTGGAACAGAAGGGAACTTTTTTAACCTGATAAAGAGTGTCTAGGAGAAACCCACAGCTAACATCAGACTTAATGGTGAAACACTGAAAGCTTCACCGCTAAAATCGGAGACAAGACAAAGATGTCCATTCTCATCCTTTCTATTCAACATTGTACTGGAGTTCTAGTCAGGGCAATTAAGCAAGAAAAAGAAATAAAAATAATCCAGATTTGAAAGGAAGAAGCAAAACTATCCCTTTTTGCAAATGACATGATCTTACCCATAAGCCAGTTGCTGTCTGTCAACTCTGACTCATGGTGACCTCATGTGTGTTAAAGTAGAACTATGCTCCACAGGGTTTTCAATGGCTGATTGTTTTTAACTAGATCACTATGCCTTTCTTCTAAGGTGCCTCTGGGTGGACTTGAACCTCCAATCTTTCTGTAGCAGCCAAGCACATCACCTGTTTATGCCATCCAGGGACTCCACATTCTCCACCAGTACAGAACAAAGTTTTCAGGGCTTTGAGTGCCCTTAGGGACAACACAGTCCTCCAGGACTGGGCGCTCTTCGTACAAGGTCATGATGTAGGCCTATGGGCTCCTTGAGGACAGGGTCATGCACTTAGGGACATCAGTTCTCTAGGACAGTGGCCAGACTTTTGGCACAGTGAACACCCCAGGGACAGGAGCCCTGCTCTGTGTCCCCAGAGTGGAATATATCCAGGCCACCAGCTGCCCATAGACATCTCCCTGGCCTTGCCAAATGCTTAGCAGCATGGGAGGGGCTGGCTGGAGGGACCATACCTAAAGCTGGGCAATGGCAGGAGAGTGAGAAAACCAAGGCTGCAGTACCAACCACTCCCAAGTCTCTTCCCAAATCTGAATTGAGAACATGTGGCCCAAATCTCCTGTTTGGATTTCAGTACTTAGTACTTGGCAAGGGCTTATGTAAAGCCTATATATTCCAAATAAATATGTCTGCAGGCTAAGGCTGGAAAGGCCCTCCCCCCAGCCCCCAGCACTGTCAGCCCAGAGCCCCAGAGGGGCCGGAGCATAAATGCACAGAACCTGCTTCCCCAGGTGGGTTCAACAACTCAACTCCCACCAAGAGCTGGTTGACCGCTGCTTGTCACTCTGTCATCCGCACTCCCTTGGTGGCGTAGTCCAGGCAGTGGACGGAAGGGGTTCAGGTCCCTTAGGCATGGGCCAGCCAAGAGGCAGATGGGGAGACAAGACTGGGCAGAGAGCCCCAACTCTGAGCCCCACAAGCCAACAAGACAGCCACGCTAACCTGTTCCCTACTCCCCAGTTCACAGCATCTTTGCACTTGGGGGGCCTCTGCCTAGACAACCCTCTGCCCCTCTTCATTCAGTGTGATACTAAGTCATCTGAAAGACTCAGCTTGGAGGAGGAAGCCACATGTGTGAGCCCAGGCAGCACCATCATCATCACTTGTCTTCCTTCTCCTCCGAAGAACCTTCTTGGTGCCCCAGGCAGCGTGACTGTCCCTCCCACAAGCTTCCAAGGCATCCTGTAGTCAGGGGGCCTCTCTGATCCTCTGTTTCCTCCTCTGTGGAGTGGGATCATTGTGGCTCCAATCAACAGGGCTGGGCTTGCCTCAGGCACGACCCTTTAAGGGATGCCAAAAAAACTCAGTAATGTCGATAAGTCACATTTTGGTGCAATTTATTAACAAATCAGAATTAATGCAATGTTATTCCTCAAAGTTTGATGGTTCAAATCCACCCAGCAGTGCCTTGGAAGAAAGGCCTGGTGAACTGGTTCTGTACAGACTATAGCCAAGAAAACCCTGTGGAGCAGTTCTACTCTGTAACACATGGGACCACCATGAGTCGAAACTGACTCTTTGGCAATAGGTTTATCCATGATGAATAAAATATCAAAATTTTAAGTAAAGCCGTGGTCAGTATTATTGAACCTCCCTCTGCCCTCCAGCTCCAATACACATAGCACACAAAGGAGGTGGGCGTCCCAGTTGTCAGGGCCCACAAGGGCCCAGTGTCACCCACACAGACGTGACCTGTGGTGGCACAGACGCTGTGGATCGCCAGCATTTAGGGCCTGCCAGCTCTGTGCTACTTCCTTGGCCATTTCTAATCTACAGCCCATGGACTGTGCCTGGACCATGCAGTGAAAAAGAGGAGCTTGGATTCTGATGACACAAAGGACTCTGCAAGGTCCTCTGGGCAAACCTCCTGGTTGAACAGTCGGGGAAAGAACATCAAAGACGTGGTGAAACTTGGGTGAAATTGTGCACTGCAGATTAGTAAGTAAACACAAGTAAACCCCTGCCTACCTTGCTTACTGGGTAATCTGCCCCTGGCTCCAGCCCTTTGTTCCGTGCCTCCCGCCAGCCCCCTTGCCATCCACCTGGGTTCATTTTACTTAGTCCTTCACCGGGTCCTGGTTTCTAGTTTCCATTCTGGAGAGTATAAGCCATTGCTTTCTCTTTCATCTATTTCATCCAGGCCACTCCACTTGGCCCACCCCGGCTCTCCTCCTCCTCCTGCCCATGTTTCAGGGCCCCTGGCACATGACACCAAGGGCACAGTGCAAACATCTGCCTACCGGCCCCACCATGGCGCACATGAGCTCATGAGATGTGTCGGGAATTTTTTTGAAAACGTCAACAACTGCGGAGGCAGAGCAGCACAGCCTGTCTTTCATCTGAGGCCTCCCAGACCATTTCCGATCAGCCTTGGTCGTCAGCCGTGTCTGTGAGATTTCAGCCTTCGCGCCTGCTGGCCAGCTGTCCCACTGCTTCGTGACTGAAAACCGGCGCTGTGTGCCAGAGCAGACGGGAGCGGCTCTGCTGGGCCTCACCCCTGCTGGGACTTGTCCCCCAGAGGAAGCCTCGTAATGTCCACCAGACCTCCTCCCTGGCTACCTGTCACCCCATCTTCCACATCTTCACTGTTGTCACTAAATAATTGGAAACACACCACAGGCCTCAACATGAAAGGCAAAGTTCTACAGCAGAAGCGAAGCCCCTGCCTAGCCCCAGCGCCTCAGCACCAGGCTCTGTCCAAGAGGATGGCTGTGCAGACCACCTTGAACTCAAGTCTTTTGCTTGGGACTTTCTGTCTCTGTGCTGGGCTGAATAATAACAACAACAGCAAACAGTTGCCATTGAGTCAGTTCTGATTTACGGCGACCCCACGCTCGACAGCGTAGAACTGTGCTCTGTAGGCATCTCCGTGGCTGCTTTTCAGAAGATTACCTTTCTTCTGAGGGCCCTTTGGGTGGACTTGAACCTCCAATATTTTGGTTAACATCCAAGCACTTTAGCCATTTCTACCAGCCAGAATTCCACTTAAAAAAAAAAAAAATCTGGTGCCGTCGAGTTGACTCAGACTTAGTGAGACTCTGTCTCAGGGACCCTTTAGGGCAGAGTAGAACTGCCCCATAGGGTTTCCAAGGAGAGGCTAGTGAATTCGAACTCCTGACCTTTAGATTAGCAGCCAAGCTCTTAATCACTGTTCCACCAGGGCTTCCGATGTTGAATAGTGTCCCCCAAATATTCATGTACACCCAGGATCTCAGAATGTGACCTTATTTGAAAATAGGTTCTTTGCAGGGGTAATTAGTTTAAGGTCATACTAGAATAGGGTGAGTCTTAAATTCAATGACCGTTGTCCTAAAAAGAGAAAACAGGCACACACAGACACAGAGGGGCGAGACTATGTGATAAAAGACACAGAGATTGGAATGATGCAGCTACAAGCCAAAGAATGTCAAGGGTTGCCAGCAACACCAGAAGCTAAGAGAAAGGCATGGAGCTGATTCTCCCCCACAGCCTTCAGAAGGAGCATGGCCTGCCCACGCCTCTATTTTAGACCTCTAGCCTTCAGACAATGTTCCACCTCTATACATAAGGTTTTCACTGGCCAGTTTTTTCATAAGCAGATCTCCAGGCCCTTCTTCCCAGTCTGTCTTAGTCTGGAAGCTCCACTGAAACCTGTCCACCATGGGAGACCCTGCTGGCATTTGAAATACTGGTCAGTGGCATACCTTCCAGCATCACAGCAACACACCAGCCACCACAGTTGGACAAACTGACAGATGAGTGGGGGCCAGAATGCTCCTTAGAATCAAGGATGGTGAGGCTTCATCTGGACTACTTTGGACACGTTATCAGGAGAGACCAGTCCCTAGAGAAAGACATCATGTTTGGTAACGTAGAGGGTCAGTGAAAAAGAGGGAGCCCTCAACGAGATGGACCGACACAGTGACCATAACAATGGGCTGAAGCACAGCAACAATTGTGAGGGTGGCGCAGGGCCTGGCAGTGTTTCGTTCTATTGTTCGTAGGGTCATTATGAGTCGGAGCCTACTCGATGGCACCTAACAGCAACCATCTTCAGAACTTGAGATAACAAAGTTCTGATGTTGTAAGTCCCCTGGTTTGTGACACTTTGCAATGGCAGCTCTGGGAAAGCAATACAGTTTGCTTTGCTACTGTAAACTGTCTCTGCGGAAATGAGGCACTTGCGACAGCAGAGAAGCTGGGCTAGTTGATGAGGCTGGAGAGACCTGTGAATTCCAAGGGACTGTTTAGATGTAGTGGCATGGTCTAACTGAAAAGGTTAGGAATGGAATCTCAACCCCTTTGCCCTGAGCTCACCTCCAAGGCCTCCCTGGAGTCACCTGGTCAAATACAGGGTCCAGAGACTTCGAGGAAGAGATCCCGGGGGCTGTCACTGAGGCTGGACTGGGCCGATACCCTGAAAGATGGTCAGGGTCACCCCTTTCCTGAGCTTGGAGCTGGAAGAATTGGTCTCTTTGTCCCTGAGAGGAAAATGGGGGAATCCGACTACCCCAAATGGTGTTCCCTAAACAAGGAAGAATGAAGTAACTTGTTTCTTAAATGCCAAAGGGCTGCCAGACTATGTGACTTTCTCACTGATCACCTAGCTGGATCAAGCAGCATGGCTTTACCCACTCAGGCCCTCTTGGCTTCAGTCCCCAGACCTCCTGTTCTATCGGGTTATCTATGAGTCCACTCTGATTGGTCCGCTCCGCTCTACTGTGTTCTCTTGTCATGTGTGGTGGCACCAGCAGTCTGAAGACAGGGACTGGGAGGAGGCTTAGCCCGGGTCAGGAGGCCGTTGGCCCTCAGGGCATGGTGCTGGGTGTGGTGTAGGGGCTGGGGTATCTGGCTAGGTGGGTGGTGAGTGCCCTTGTCTTAGTCATCTAGTGCTGCTATAACAGAAATACCACAAGTGGATGGCTTTAACAAACAGAAGTTTATTCTCACATAGTCTGGGAGGCTAGAAATCTGAATTCAGGGTGCCACCTCCAGGGGAAGGCTTTCTCTCTCTGTCAGCTTTGGAGGAAGGTCCTTGACACCAATTTTCCCTTGGTCTAGGAGCTTCTCCAAGTAGGAACACCAGGTCCAAAGGACTCGCTCTTCTCTCTGTGCTGCTTTCTTGGTGGTATGAGGTCCCCAACTCTTTGCTCACTTCTCTCTTTTATATCTCAAAAGAGATTGACTCAAAATACAGCCTACTCTTGTAGATTGAGTACTGCCTCATTAACATAACTAGCCTCTAATCCTGCCTTATTAACATCATAGAGGTAGGATTTATAACTCATAGGAAAAATCACATCAGATGACAAAATGGTGGACAATCACACAATATTGGGAATCATAGCCTAGCCAAGTTGACAAGTATTTATGGGGGACACAATTCAATCCATGACATCTTATGAGGGACACAGGTCAAGTGTGTCCGCAGGTTGGTGAAAAGATGGAGGAGCTGGGGGCCTAGGCCATCCTGGCCTGTGGAGCCTGTTCTGGTCCCACTGTGCTAGAAGCTGGGCATCCTCCAACCAGGACTTCCTTGACACGTGTGGTGTTGTCCAGAGACTGCACTCTTCCCGGTTGGTGCTGTCTGGGCCCATTTCACAGAGCAGGGTGATCCATCAAGTCACAGCAGGGAGGAGGTGGCTCCCGGACAGAGCCCTGAGTGACTGCCCCAGCCATGGGCTATGCTTGCAGTCCATGGCGACAGGACTTGTTAACGGTTGGTGTGTGCATTTCCCAGGGCTGCCATAAGAAAGTACCACCAAGCGAGTAGCTTATAGAACAGGAGCTTCCTGTCTCACAGTTCTAGAGGCTAGAAGTCTGAATTCAGCGCATCAGCAGGGCCGTGCTCTCCCTGTGATGGCTCCAGGGGAAGATCCTTCCTTGTGTCTTTCAGCTCCCGGGAGTTCTGGGCATTTCTTGGTGTTCCTTGCAGATGGGTTGTCGTCGCATGGCTTTTTCTCCTGCGCGTGATCCGCTTTTTATAAAACATCACTCAGAAAGGGTTAGGGTTAGGACCCACCCTACTCTAGTATGCCTTCCTTAACTGAGAACACCTGCAGAGGAAAGCTCTATCTCCCCAAACAAGGTCGCATTCACCAGTGCAGGGGTTAAGTCTTCAACACTTTTGTTTTTTTTGGAGGGGGGGATGCAGTTCAATCCATAGCAGTTGGAATGTAGGTGGTGAGGACAAGAGTGGAATCAAGGTCAACACCTGGATTTTTGGCCTGAGCAAATGGGTGGATGATGGTGCCACTGCTGCAGAAGACTGGGGAGCAACAGGGCTCTGGAGATCTGGGGAATGAAGACTTCTCTGTGTTCTGTCCTAAGTCTGGGGCTAGGTGGCTTAGGGATATGTTCACTCCTCCCCTTGAGTGTGGGCTGAACCTAGTGACTTCCTTTTAATGAATTGCAGCCCCTACATTGGAGGATAGAAGTCCCTGGGTAGTGCAAATGGTTAACATGCTTGGCTGCTAACTGAAAGGTTGGAGGTTTGAGTCTACCCAGAGGTACCTAAGAAGAAAGGCCTGGCAATCTACTTCTGAAAAATCAGCTATTAAAAAGCCTACTGGGTGCCATGAGTCAGGCAACTGGTGGTTACATTTGTTCCCCTACTGGGGCCCTTGCCCTGGGGCAGCCGAGCCCATGAAACGTACTCCAAGTCAGAAAGAGAGAGAAAGTTGACTAGGAGGTGACACCAACGGGAAGTCCAGCAGCAGCGCAGGCTGTCTTTATGGAGCCCGGAAAGCAGCTTCTACATCACAGCTTACACACCATTTTTGCGAGGATTACAAAGCATCTTCAAGCATGCTGCCCACAGGTGGTCGGAGGAGCCCACATCACAGAACAACTATCAGAAACTCTTTATTAAACTAAAGATGTGCATGTCGGACATGGGGACTCTAATCCGTGTGTTTGCAGCAGGCAAAAAAAAAGCTTTCATAAAAATCCCTCAGCTGGTGGAACTGGCCTGCCAAGTTTACTCTGACTGAGATAAGGAGCAAGAAGAAAGTTGCAGACCAAAAGCACCAGGCAGCCTTCCTAGCTCCACCTTGCAGGCTGAAGCCATCTCCTAAGAGAACAAAGAAGAAGAGGGAGATCAAGGCCGCAGGAGCCAAGAAGGCCCTGCATCCCTTTGGAAAGAGCCCGGTGCAGCTAGTGCAATAAAAAAAGGACATTGAACGTGACAGCATACAAAATATTAAGCAAAAAAACCTTATAGGTTACTTAGAGTATCATTATGGCGTTAGTTATGTCAAGCTCTCAATCATGTATTTTGAAAAGGAGAAAATATGTTGTTGTGAAGTATTAAGTCGCATATTGGAGGCTGTTTACCCACCAACAGCTCTGGCTCACCAGCCAAGTCCTGAGAGAGGGATGGGCTCTTCTCTCTCCTTGAGTGAAAGGGAAGGAGGGAAGGTCGACAGGGAAGGACCCATCCACAAGACTGGACCCTCTCAGGGCCTCAGTTTCCCCATCTGAAAAATGGGGGAGCGGGAGGACCTGATGCTTTCCACCAGGCTGTGGTTCTCCATGAGTTCTATTAGCTTTGCTTTTGAACTCGGTCAGCAGATTGTTCCCGGTTCTCCTGCTTTGCGAAACCTCTCTCTCCCTGGTGACTGCCATTTTCAAGCCTCTCTCCTCCGTCATGTTTTTTTTTTTTTTTTTAATGATACAGTCCTTTAACCTAGTCTTCTATTTTTACTTTTCCTTTGGCGAGTGAATTCTTAGCCCTTTCCTCAACCCCTCTGTCAATTTCCTGTGAATTTCTAAGCCTCTCCTTTCCGCTGGGGCCTCACCTCTTAGTACTTAATTGATCTCTATCACGTAATTCCAGGATTTCATCAATACGCAATTTTGGGCCCATTGTCAATTTCTACTTTTTATACCGTTTGATCTGCCCGAAGGCTGTCATTATCTTTTACATGTCAATTCCCCCCTGGCTCCTTTCATGGAGGCAAGGATACCACTTTATTCACTTCCTTCGACTTTTTAGCCTCTGGGTTAAAAGTGTAAACTAACACACATCTCCTGCTTCAAATGTTACTCTAACATGATGGGTTTTTCCACACATTGGCACACCTTCCCACACTACAACTTGCCATAGGTTTGGGCGATGCCACCAGGGTGATTTTATTTACATTAAATCCATAGCCGTCGAGTTGCTTTCTACTCGTGGAAACTCCGTACATGTCAGAGTAGAACCGTGCTCCACAGGGTTTTCAATGGCTCTAATCGTATGGAAATAGATTACCTGGCCTTTCTTCTGAGGTGCTGTGGGTGGAATCAAACTACCAATCTTTTGGTTAGTAGCTGTTATGGATTGAAATGTGTTCCCCCAAAATATCTGTTGAAATCCTATCCCTATACCCACGGATGAGGATGTCATCCCGTTTGGGAATAGGGTCTTCTTTGTTACGTTGATGAGGTCATATAAGTATAAAGATTGTCCTAAATCAAATCAGTTTTGAGTTATATAAACAGTAGATTGGGGACAGAGGCAGCACAGCTGGGGGCGGGAGCAGATAGATGCTATGTTCACCAAGGAACTGAGGTGTGCTGGGGCTACAGAAGCTGAGACAAGGATCTTCCCCCAGAGCCGGGGCCCTGAATGTAGACTTCCAAACTCCTGAAAGAAGTCCCTGAGTGGCGCAAATGTTTAAGTGTTTGACTGCTTACTGAAAGGTTGGTGGTTCAGACCCACCCAGAGGCACCTTGGAAGATAGACCTGGTGATCTGCTTCCCAAAGGCTACAGCCTTGAAAACTCTGGTGTGGTTCTACTCTGCACACACGGGGTCGTGGTGAGTTGGAATCGACTCCATGGCAACTACAACGGAGCCTCCTGAAGGGTGAGGAGAAAACCAGTTCTGTCCCGGAAAGCCACCACCTGTGGTATTTCTGTTACAGCAGCGCCAGCAAACGAAGCCAGTCGCCAGGCGTAGACCATTTGCACAACCTGGGGACCCTTATTTATTTACATTAAGTGGAATTTTTCTGATGCATAGCTCTGCCGATGGATGCCCTTGGCCTGTTTGAATGCCCCCCTCATTGCTGCTTTCCTGCACACAGAGTCAGGTCTGCAAGTTTGGATTTGAGGAGCAGAGGAAGGCAGAGGGTGGCTGCAGCTGGAGGAGATGGACCAGGCGCGTAGCAGGTCCTCGGGAACTCTTGCTTGACTCAATAAACACAAGCATTTGGTCTGTTTCCAGCAGGCAGCTTTCAGCCACAGCCGAGACACTGCAGACCCCGTTAGACTTCTTTAACCCCCTTGAGGAGGGATCTGTCAAAAACGTTCCAGATTGCTTGCAGCCTGTATCTACCACCCCACCTCGGCCTCTCTGGAGAGGGATCAGTTATCGTCTGAGCCAAGTGAGCTGCACGTTGGGTCTGACACCTGCACAGCCCACTGCCTCTTGATCTTACCCGCAAGGTCCTGGGGTGCATGGGAACAGGCTTCCCAGAGATGAACACCCCCAGCAGGGGGGCAGGGGGCTGTGTGCTGCTTCTTGTATGTGTGTTCCTGGGCGGAAGGTGGGATGCCGCTCAGGAAAGCAGCAGCCCAGAACTTGCCAGAACATCCATGCTCCACCCCTAGTGCTCATCCCCGGAGTGGGGAGGGGCACCCTGGCCCCGTCACCTCCCGAGGCTTCCAGAGTTACTTTCCGGTGGGTCAGGCCCCAGAGCAGTTTCCTTTGTTCCATTTTTGTCTCAATCATATTTTGTAATGAGCTACCAAGCTGTGTTGAAAATCAGCCACTTTGAAAGTACCCCTGTGCTTGTCCCAAGAACATCGGTGAGCAGGTGGCTATGACATCACACGTGGTGGCCTCTTTGAGAGGACTCTGGGAGAAACACCAGAAACAGGCCATGAGCTTCCTGACCTGCAGGTTTGGCATATCTCATTGTCATTTCACTCACATGACTTATCTTGCTTCTGTCTTCATCTTGGCTACCAGGAAGCTCACTAAATAAGACTTTGGACAGGCATTTTGTGAACCTATCCTCAGGCCTGGCTCCATTTGCTGCCCTTCCATATCTTCCCCTTGCCTCGCCTTCCTCATTTACTTCTCATTACATTGAGTTTCGACTCATTTATTTACGCATTCAATGATTCACTCATTCATTCATTCATTCCCTTACTGAGCATCCCTTCATCCCAGGAACTGTGCTAAGTACTAGGATCATAGCACTGACCAAGCCAGTCAGTACTTAGGGAGGTTATAATCTAATGACATTAGAAAGTCAACAAGTAAATAAGAATGACCACTTAAAATAGCGAGAATGCTAGGAAAAGAATAAAATACACACATGAGACAGTCACCAGCGTGGGTGGGGGCTGCCTAGAAGATGTGGAAGTGTGGGCAGGGGAGACCTATTGGAAGGGACAACGTTCTAGTTGAGAGCTGAATAATGAGAAGGTCTGGCTCAGACACAGGGATACAAAGGCTCATGCCCAGAAAGGACCTATGGATATCCTGGGAATAGCAAGAAGGCCCATGCAGCTAGAGCCCAAGGAGAGAAGGGCACCAGGAGGAGTTGAGCACAGAGGCTTCAGGAGGGACTTTGCAGGACTTGTTGCTATGCATGTGTTTTAGGTAACCTTGTGCACACCCTTCCTGAAGCCCTACTCTGAAATAAGTAAATGAATTAGCATATTCATATACAGATGTCCCTACACGGGACAACTCTGAGTGTTTTGATGTTCAGCCTGCAGTTTGTCTAACGCGATTGTGCACTGCATGTGTGAGACTGTGTGTGAAAGAGTGTGAGTTTGTATATGTGTGTGAGTGTGTGAGCAAGTTTGTGTTATGAATGTGTATGCGTGTGAGTGTTTGTGCCAATGTGTGAATGTGTTTGTGAGCATGAGTTGTGTGTGCAAGCGAGTGTGAGTGTGAGTGTGTGCGTGACTTGTGTGTATGAGTGAGTTGTGAGTGCATGAATCTGTCTGAGTGTTACTGTGTGTGTGAATTGCATGTGTGTGATTGTGAGTTGTGTGTGTGTGCATGTGAGTTTGTGTGTGTGTGTGTGTGAGTTGTATGTGTGAGTGTATGAGTGAGTGTGTGGGTGTGTGTGTGTTAGTATGTGTGAATGTGCGTGCAGAAAATGACTTCGCTTCCCACACCTTGTTGTTGGCTCCCGTGGCCCTGCTCGGGGTTCTGTGGAGGACTCAAGGGGTCAGCACTGGAGGCGGCAGGGAGCAGCGCCCGGCCGCAGCAGCTCCCTTGGTGTCAGCCCTCATTACCCGCATCTGGACATTGGACATGTCAGGCTGCTGAGGACGGGCGGTGGGAGCCTGGACCTGGTTCCTGGCGCGATTGCTTAAGTAAGCCTCAACGGTGACGCTCCTGGCCATCTGGCAGGACATGCACAGCCTAAGAGGAATCCATAAAGTCTTTAAACCTGGGGAAGTGTTTCCCCAGCTACTCTCCCCTCTACCAGAGAGTGACCTCAGCTCACAAGAACCCTCCTTACCATAGCGGCCGTGGTTCGGACGAGTTTTCCTCCCATCCAGGGCTCTGCTGAGGGTCCACACCCAGCAGCCAGGGGCGGGGGAACCAGGGGATGGGCCCAGCTCTGGATGTTGGGAGCTTGTGGATTTGGCTGAGTTGGATCAAAGGGAAAGAGACCAGTGTCTCCAGGGTCTTGACCATAGGCAAAGTACGGAGAACAGGAAAGTATTGTGCCCTTCAGGCTGGGCATGTCGTGGGAGGGCCACAGGGAAGACGACCTGGGACGTGTAAGAAAGGCTTTTCTGTCACCCAGCATTGTTCCCTAAGAAGGGCAGCGTTGCTAGGTGGTAAGTTTTCCATCCCAGAGGCTACAGCAAGGATGGAGCCCTGGTCTTGGCTGAGGGTCTTGAGTCCTCATGTGTGGGGCCAGCCACGGGCAGCAAACACAGCGAGACTGTGAGTACAGCCAACCCAGAGCTCCTGCCTCCTGGCTTCAGCCGGTCATCGAGTGCAGCCCTGCAAGCCCGATCCCCTACTGGGCCTCAGTTTCTCTGTCTGGGAAATTACAGGACAAAACAAGATGATCCCTGAGGCCCCTTCAGGCTCGCCTATTCTCTAAATTCACAGAACAATGTGGCTCCCTCAATCTCCTATGTTTAAGGAACACTTTGGAACATCACCCCACGGTCAGCCCTTCAAACCGAGGCAAGGGGCCCTGAGATGCGTGGTCTGGCTGCAGCTGCCGATCTCTGCAAAGTACGTGCAGCCATCAGTTGGCTGGGAGACAGGTCTGGGAGCAGCACACAGAGGCCTTCGCTTTCTGTGCAAAAATCTCGGGGGTGGCAGCCAAGCTGGAACCTGAGGAGGCATGTCTGCTTGCATTCTCCTGGCTACACCGACGCTAGCTGACCACAGGACGGTATCTACAGCACGTGGACAATAAACAGGACTTCAGCCAGCTGGAACCGCCTCCGGCTGGGCTGCCCATCACCCGGTGCCATGCCAGGCCTGAGAGGAAGTTCTCCGCTCAAAGCCCAAGGAGGCCCCCCTAAAGCAGAAGACCCCTTCCAGGTCACCAGTGCGGCCTCACATCTCCCCCAGAATCTGCTCCTCAAGAGCAGACATTGTCCTGACATCCAGACTTCACAGTCTAGGCGATGGGCAGATGCCCTCACCCCAGCCTCCATGAGGAAACAGTGCCTTCCGCAAAGCCACACGGCTTGCCTTTGTCCCACCCTGGGTTAGATCTGAAGTCTGCTTCCCCCTTCCTGTGTGAGTTTACCGAGGCTGCGTAACAAAGCGCCACGGCCCAAGTGGCTCACTACAGAAATCTGTTCTCTCATGATTCTAGTGGACAGAAGGCCAAAATCAAGATGTTAGATGGGCCATGCCCCTCCGAAGGCTCTAGGGGAGTGTCCTCCTTCTCTCTTCCTAGATCCTGGTGCTGCTGGCACCCCTTGGCGTTCCTTGGCTTGTGGCTGCATCCCTCCAATCTCCCTGCCTCCGTCTCCACATGTCTTCCTTTCCACGTATCTTCCTCCTTTCTCTTCTCTTTTCCAAGGACACTTGTCGTTGCATTCAGGGCCCACCCTAAATTCAAGACGACCTCGTCTCCGGACCTTTAACATAATTACGTCTGCAAAGACTCAGTTTCCGAAGCAGCTGACATGCCCAGGTTCTGGGTGGATGTCTTTTTAGGGACCACCATTCCAGCCAGTCCACCTCCCACGCTCTTGTTTGTTACAACTCATTAAGTGCTAAATCTGAAGACTCAACAGAAAGACCCCAGTCTGTTTGCTGTGAACCAGACGCCTGTGCACCATAGTGTCCCCAGCCCTTCCCTGGAGTACCTGGCTGTGGCTGGGATCCGGGAGAGGCTTTCCCACTGGGTGGGTGGGTGGGTGTGTGGACAGGTTGTTGCAGAGGGAGAGAGGTAGCTGCGTCTACAGGCTTGCCAGGCCCCCGACTGCAGAGCCTTCTGGGGCCTGTCCACTTCTGCACGAGATGTGGAAGAGGCCTTTGTAGGCTGCGCACCCGAGGGGTGGGCGGGAGGCCTGAGCAGGAGCTTACCCACAGCAGGCAGAAAGCAAGTCAGGAGGATCCTTGGCCTACAGGGACAGCCACCATTGCTCTCACCAGCCCCATACGGGGCAGCTGTGTGACCCCAGGTTGTAGATGAACCAGACGAGACCCCAAGTGGGGCAGTGATGTTTCTGAGGCCTCTGGGAGAGGAGAGCAGGGCTGGGATGGTATCCCAGGGGAGCCACAGTGAGCTGGGCCTTGACTGTGAAGCTTTGGGGAAGCCAGCGAGTGGACTGGGGTGCGGGGGCGGGGTGGGTGGTGGGGTGCAGGGAAAGGAGGAGCCACCCTCCAGGCCACCCACCTCTTCTGACACGGTCTTCCTCACCATACCAGGGCAGGAAGCCCCCACAGATGTACGGACAATTTCATGACAAGGAAGAAAGCCAGCGATGAGGCAGTGGCTGAGAAGGCTGCATTCGGAAATGCCATGTGTGCCTCCGCTGGGCTCAGCCGCTGCCAAATCGGCTAAACCCGGGCCCCAGAGGCTGCCCTGCACCTGGGAACGTGTGTGCTCGAGGGTGATGGGAATGCATGTGAGCGTGTGAGTGAGCATGTGGGTGCACGCGTGTCAGTGTGTCATGGCTGAGTGCGTATCTGTGTTTTTGTACATGAGTGTGAGAGTATGTGGTGTGAGTGTGAGTCTATATGTGAGAATGTGTATGCACATGTATATACAGTGGGTCCATGTGTGTATTTGACCGTGTGTGTTGTGAATGGGTGTGAGTGTGCATGGGTGTCTTTGTGTGTCTGTGTGTGACAGCATATGTATGTATGTATCCACGTTTTCACACACATATGTGTGTGTGTGGACAGGACAGGGGTGTGAGTGTGCATAGGCATGTGTGTGAACATGTGGGGATATGTATCTGTGTGTGAAAGGGTACGGGTACACGTGTGTGTGAATGCTTGTGTGTCTGTGTGGAGCGTGCGTGTGTTTGTGAGTACACGTGTGTGTGAGTGTCTGTGTGTGCATCTGTGCAGAGTGAGTGTGAGTGATGTGTGTGCATGGGTGTGTCTGTGTGTGTGTATCTGTATAGAGTGAGTGTGAGTGCATATCTGTTGAGAGGTGACACATTGATCCCAGCACTCCTCACAGGTGCCCAGGGGCTGCCATTGGGCCAGCCTTGGCCCAGTGCTGCTCAGGTTGTTGTTGTCCCGCATTTGATAACACTCAAGATTGAGTATCAGAGCTCAGGAATCGCCCAGACCATGTGACCGACTGTGTCCCAACACAATGGCTTTCCCATCATCTGTCATTCAGGATGAGGCTGCGGGGGGTACATCTTTTTCCCTGTAAGGCCAAAGGAGCATGAGGCCTGGATTTGGAGGCCTGTAGATGCCCGCAGGCTTCTGATGGAAGTGGGAGTTAAGCTGGACCCTTCAGGAGCAGGTGGGGGCTTTGGCTGGGGCCCTAACATTACAATAGGCGCCCTGGGCTCTGGGACCAGCCATGTCTGCTATATGTGCTGGACTTTGAGTCTCCCCAGTCCTTCAGGAGAATAAAGGGCTGCAGCCTGGAATGCCCTAGGAAAGCCGTTCCCCTTCCCCAGGGCCAGCTTGGACTTCTCAGCCCCAGTGGGCCCCTAGAGCAAAGGCAGGCAGCCCGGGAGACAAAGTCCAGAGCAGAAGGCCTGGAGTCTTGTTCTGGGCACGTGAAGGGTAGGAGGCAGCCAAGGGGCAAGAGCATTATAGCCAGGCGTGCATGGAACAGGCATAACTTCACCCCTGATCATGGCCACAGGAGTGAACTTTTGTAGACCCTAAGTCTCTGTCTTGGGGCCATGGCCACATCTGACTCCAGCCTGGGCCCTGACCTGCCCAGCAGCCACTCCAGGTGCAGGATCTCAGGCTGGGAGCTGTGGAGGAAGCATGAGGGGATGGCTGAGGCAGCGGCCCCCAGAAGTGGGGCTGACTGCTCTTATAGCCAGGGGTCTTCCCATCAGGGGATATGGGGCAGCAGGCCTCCACCAGCTCCATGCACCCTAGGGAAGACGCCGGCCTCGGTTCAGTCCTGTGTAGCTGATGCTGTGTGGCAGCATGATTACTCTTCTCCTGGGGTACAAGCTGACATCAGTGGCAGTCTGGTGCCAAAGACAATGACAAGTGGCGAGGAAAGGGCTGGTGATGTGCAATACTGAAGGCGCCTGCGTGGGAAGCAGCTCCAGCCCCCAGCGGCACAGTTGGACATCTGGAAACCTCCTCTCCGGTGCAGTGGGGGTGTGGCAGCCATCAGGATCCAGATGTGGACTTCCAGAGGCCTCCGAGCAGGACTCCAGGAGCCTAGGTCTCTTTGTTGTTTGTTTGCTTGTTTTATTGATGTTATTTAGGATTAAATCTTTAGAGACTTGTTAAAATTGAGTGTGACTTATATACTGTAAACTGCACAGCCTAGAATGTGCTTCTTGGTGATTGTACATCTACAGACACTCCGGAAACCTCCACCCAACTATACAGGACATTTCTAATACAGCGGAAGGCCCCTCGCCATCAAGACCCCCG
This sequence comes from Loxodonta africana, assembly GCF_030014295.1. Classification (NCBI taxonomy): domain Eukaryota; kingdom Metazoa; phylum Chordata; class Mammalia; order Proboscidea; family Elephantidae; genus Loxodonta; species Loxodonta africana. The sequence continues at coordinate 111,776,071 of NC_087351.1, forward strand.
GCAAACGCCAGCTCTTCTTGGGCGGGGAGGGTAAGCCGGTGGAGTCATCAGGAGGGCAGAGCGGGTGGGAAGGCCCTCCAAGTTCTCCAGCCCTTGGAGCCCCACCCATCACTCTTCATCAACCACAAAGTTCCCCTCCCCCGCCGCCCCCGACCCCACCATTTCAAGGTTGTGCCCTGGAAGTTCTTGGCTAGTCTTTGTTTACTGGAGAATACCCCCCACGGCAGGGGGGTTGCACTGCATTGTGTGTGTGTGTGTGCTTTTGTGTGTTCAGAAAGGGGATATTCATGGGCCCTGGGATGGCGGTTTTGGAAGACATACTAACAGGATCGTGGTGACCGGTCAAGTGCCCTCCAGGCCCTTCCTGCTGGCTGCACAAAGAGGCTACACAGTAAAGGACTGGGGCCCTTCAAGAACCTGGATACTCCAGGACAACTGTTTGGTTTCTGACTATAAACAGTTTAATGAGGTTCTCAGAAGGGCCAGGTGGCCCCCTGTGAGTGATTGGTCCTGAAAACAGCCTCTGCTGGCACTTGGGTTGGGGCGGGGGGGAGGGGGTAGGTGGTTAAAACAGAACCAGTATCAAAGAAGGACGCCCAACTGGCCTGAACAATTCTCAAGATGAGGACTGTCCCTGGGGAAACCAGCCTGGGCAGCATCCCAGGCCCTGGGGTCTCCTGTACCCCACCGAGCCCACGGGTTCTCCTGCACCCCACGGGTTTTCCTGCACCCCACCCAGCCCAAAGGGTCTCCCGCACACCACCCAGCCCACAGGGTCTCCTGCACCCCACCCAGCCCACAGGTTCTCCTACTCGCCACTCAGCCTGCAGGGTTTCCTGCACCCCAGTCCACAGGGTCCCTACACCCCAGCCTGTGGGGTCTCCTGCACCCTAGTGTGCAGGGGCCAGGGTGGTTCCCCGGGGGGCAGAAGAGCCAGTGTAAACACCTTTCCCATCTGCACACCTGTGACAGAACTATCCTCCCACCTCTGGGCAACCTGGACCCTCTCCTGCACTGACTGTCCCCCAGCGTAGGCCAGGGAGGTGTGCAGCCAGACATCAGGACCCTCCCCTGCAGCATCTTCTCAGCTTAGAGACAACTCCTCCCCCACCCCAGTCTTCTCCAGGCCTGCCATGACTTTCCAAGCTCCCCAGCATGATAGCCTGTTCCGGAACACCCCTCCTACCCCACCCCACCTCTGCCCCTGTTGGCAGCCCCTAATCCAAGGTGGGCACGATTGGTCCTGGAAAGAATGTTCCCGATGGAGAGGGACATCTCCGACTCAACTCTCAGTGGCGGCAGAAGGACCCCACACTGCTCTCTGGGATTCACTGCCCCCTGGACTCAGGTTGTCTTCCCTCTGCGTGTGTCTTAAGTCTCCAAATCTCTTCTTATAAGGATGAAGTCATTGGACTTACGGCCCACCTTACTCCAGTAAGACCTCATGCTAACTTGATTATATCCTCAAAGACCCTATTTCCAAATAAAGTCATGTGTACAGGTCCCGGGGGCTAGGAATTGAACATATCATTTGGGGGGGACACAATTCAGCCTACAATAGCCCCAAGCTTTAATCTACCCCAACCTAGCAACCCAGCAAGCCACTTCAGAGGGTTTCCCAGAAAGTCCTCAGGGTCAAGATGGGTGCCTGGTTATTCCAGCAACAGAAATGGTGCTGCCCCCTACGGGACAGCACTGTCACTGAGACATGGCTGCCTAGGCAGAGGTCCTATCAGCAGCCCTTCTTGCCTCCAGGGCTTCTCAGAAGGATACTACTCAGCCACCAAGAGAAATGAAGTCCTGATGCATGCTACCACATGACGAACCCTGAAAATGTTGTGCTGAGTGAAACGTCAGTCACAAAAGGGCAAATGTGTGTAATCTCACTCCTGTGAAATATCTGGAATAGGTAAGTGTACGCAGAAGGGAAAGTGATTTGTGGTTTGGGGGGGGCCGATGAGAAAGATGGGTGAGGGAGACTCATTGTTTAGGGGACACTGAGCTTCTGTGGTGAGCCCTGGTGGTCCAGCGGTTAAGTGCTCAGCTGCTAACTGAAAGGTCGGCGGTTCAAACCCACCAGCCACTCCTCCAGAGAAAGATGTGGCAGTCTACTCCCGTAAAGCCTTGGGAACACTACGGGGCAATTTTAATCCATCCTACAGGGTTGCTAGGAGTCAGAATCAACTGCAAGGCAAAGGGTTAGGTTTTCAGCTTCTGTTAAGGGTGATGGGAAAATCTGGAAATGGATCGTGGAGATAGCTGCACGTCATGGTGAAAGCAAAGAATGTCACTGAATCATTCGGGTGAAGAATGCTGAAATGGTGAAGGCTTTGTTACATACACGTTCACTACAGTACATAAAAATAAAGCAGGAACAAAAACACTTTTTTAAGGATTTGGGTGGGAGTGAAGTGGCTGCTCCCAGACCAAGGTTCCTGAGACAGAGGCACCTCCCCATGGCCACATCTCCATCTGCCACCTGCCCCCAGACAACCTTGATGCTCCAGGGGTTGACAGAGCCACAGCAAGGAAGGGGCCTGGGTTCCTGAATCGCCCTTGGAGGGGGCCACCCACTGGCCAGAAACACCCCCATGGAACTGCCATGGATGCAAGAAATAACAAGAACCACGTTGACCCACTGGACCCTTGAGGTCTTGTTTGTTATAATTTTCCTGTCTAAATTGGCACAGTGAAAATAATTCATGTCTAGCTGTCCCCAAATATAGTCTATTTTCTAAACCCAAAGTCAGAGAGTTTATTCTTGTCTCCTTCTAATCTCCTCACCATGTGGTTTTTTCCTTCCATGGCACGTGGCTTTCTCTACCCTGGGGTGTGTAGAACAACATCTGGTGTCCATGAGCCATGTTGGACGGTGGGCCACATAAGGCTGACTGCTCTGACCCATTGCCAAAGCCCTAGCCTGGCCAAGGCCGCGTCACAGTGGCAGGGTATTCCAGAGACAGTGCTAACTTATTCTTCATTTTCCTTGGTACGCTTCTGCCACCTGCCCTGGGATCTGTGGATTCTCCTCTCCCTTCATCTTACTGATCTAACTTCATGGACAGAAATTTCCCCAGCAGCTGTTTGCACAGAGAATTTTTGAAACAAACCACGTCACTCACTCCTTTTTTCTCCAGCTCATCTGGAATAACTATGTCTGTTGGCACCCTTGTCTTCCCTGTTTTCCATCCTCCAGCTGCCCAGCTCAGAGCATTCTGGAGAGATTTGGCTCTAGGAAAGGATGTCAGCACCTTTAGAAGGTTCTAGAATTTGAAATGATGCCTTTCCCTTGGGGCTGTGGGGTTGAGGACAAATGAAGTGGAGAGAGAGAGGCAGAGCTCCCAGCTCTGTGTCCTGGGTCTCACCCCTGCACCCCAAGTCTGCCAGCACTGGGAGGTGGACTCCTTCAAGTACAGGGTCCTGGGCTTAAGTCCTGGTCTGACTTGTGTTGTGCCCTTGGGCAACTTGCAGACTCACAGCATTCCCAAATGGGAATAGACCTTAGACAGACGTGGGAAGAATGAATATTCGATACTTGTTGGCAGGAGGTCGCTCTCCTCATTTTACAGATGAGAAAACTGAGGCTGAAGGAGGCCAAGGCATTGGAGAACTAAGACTCAGGAGGAAAAGTGGTCTGCCCCAGGACATGTACTTCCTGGAACAAAAAGGGTGTGAAGCCCACCTCCTCAGACTCCCCCACCTCTTCCCCTGATAAACATGTTCATGGTAGTCAAGAGGCAGGCCCAAGAAGGGCTGGAACCAGGCCTTTTTGCCTTCGGTTGTTCCCCTCTCAGGCCTCAATTCTTCTTCCTTAACAAGGAGAACTTAGAAATGGCACGTGCTGATGGAACTACCGTCTTGTCCCAACCATGCCCAATGTCCTCCCTGCTCCAGGGGGGCTGGCTCTGGATCCCATGAAGCACTGTATTCACTGTGTCCTTGGCTTCTGGGTACCCTGGTCTCCTTCCAATGCATTCCTACTTTTTGCTTCAGCTGGTTTAAGTGGGTTTGTAGTGCTGGCAAAGAATATTGAATACACTGTGAACTACCAGAGCGTGAACTACCAGAAAACATACAAACCAGTCTTGGAGGAAGTACAGCCAGAATGCTCCTCAGAAGTGAGGATGGAGAGACTTCATATCACTTACTTTGGACACATCATAAGGAGGGCTCAATGATGGAGAAGGATGTCATGGTTGGTAAAGTAGAGAGAGGGTCAATGAAAAAGAGGAAAACCCTCAATCAGATGAATTGACATAGTGGCTGAAACGAAGGGCTCAAACATAGCAACGATTGTGAGGATGGTGTAGGAAATGTTTTATTCTGTTATCCAACAGTCGCTATGAGTCGGAGCCAACTTGATGGCACCTAACAACAACAACTGTTCCAGGCAATCAAACTCTTCATGACTGAGACCCTACCTTCTTACCTCCCAGGCCTGCTTTTGGAGCCACCAAGAGAACATCTTTCTCGGTACACTGTTGGGGCTGTATATGTGAAAGGGAACATCTCCTTCAGGGCCAAGAGCAGAGAACCTTCCCACCATTGCAATTTCCACCTAGTATAAGGAGCTCTGGTGGCGCTATGGTTAAGCTCTTGGCTGATAACCAAAAGGTCAGCAGTTCAAACCCCCCAGCCACTCTGTGGGAGAAAGATGTGTAGAAATCACAGCCTTGGAAACCCTTTGGGGCAGTTCTACCATGTCCTATATGGTCATTATGAGTTGAAATTAACTCAAAGGCAATGGGTATGTTTTATGGGATACACAAAAACAACAACAGATACACTTGTGAAAAGAGGGGGGAAAAGAACCAGAAAAGTTAGCTACAGGCAGTCCCTGGGTAATGAACGAGAACGGTTCCTAAGTCTGTCTTTAAGTTGAATTTGTCGGTAAGTCGGAACGGGTATGTATAGTTCTTACTTAGTGTCAGTCAAATGTTCGTCTTGGTATGGAGTATGTATTTTACCTTTTTATGCGTATAAAACACTTGAGAAACGTTGCCAAACCACACAATGTTTTCATGAGCGTCACAAAGTAGTGCATGTGTTTGTTATTGTGAACCTTGTATTTAACTCTAAACTTTAATGTAATAGGCTTTATGGCAGTCCTTCTTAAGTACAAGCTGTTCGTACATCAGACATTGGTAACTTGGGGACTGCCTGTATTTCTCAAAGCTTATTAGGAAGACAACATGACAAGCTTATTTTTTTAGTGAAGCGATGATGTGAGGAACAGCATCATTGCAAGTCTGTGGGGACTCTCTCCCCCACATTCCCGTGGAGACACTCAGCTTTGTTCCAAAGAACAAAGTTGAAATAGTTTGTAGGCGAGAACTTGATGAAAATTTGACATTTGATAAGAAACTTATTTTGCTGTGCTTTTTTAATACTTAAAAACACTAAAGTAATAAACAACATCTATAAATGTCAAACTTTTCTATTTTGATTACGTTGCTTTGATTGTTATCAACATTTTTTATTAAAATCCACTGTAAATGAAATAGAGAAGGGGCAGATCAGCACAAGAAGATAAATTTTACAATTTATCGAGATGTAAGCTACAGCATTTCATTTTTTTTTTTTCCGGCACTGGAGATTGTTATTATTTTTCATCTTGCTGCAGTTATTATGATGCCTTTATCTTTGTCTTCAAGTCTGGGAAACCTGTGGCGCTATGGGAACTGGGATTAAATTTCAGGGTAAGGGCAGCTTTCAGCTCGGTGGAGCAGGAAGATGTTGGGTAGGCTGGGGACAGAGGGTGGGCTGATTCTCTAGCCACTTGGATAACTCATGAAAGGAGGGGAGTTACTTCCTCCAGAAAGCCTCCTCCAGGACCACCTCCATCCCGGCCTGGGTCTAAGGCCCCTCCTCTGGACCCATGTATACCACTCCCTGGGTTCCTCTACTTCTGGTCTCCGTTCCGTGATTCTGTGTTTAATTGAGGTCTTCTGCAGCAGTCTGGGTGCTCCTCCAGAGGGGAGTGGGTCTGACTCAGCTCTGGGTTCCCAGTGCCCAGCACTAAGCATGTGTTTGTGAGTGATAGAAAGAGAGATGGCTGACAGATGATGGGGGATTGGTTATGTGGATAGAAGAATGGGTAGGTAAATGAAAGAAAGGAAGGAAGGAAGGAAAGAAAGTAAGATGACTAGATGTGTGGATGGAAGAATGGATAGATGGGTAGGTGGGTAGGTGGGTGAAGGGATAGATGGATGGTTGGATGAAGAGGTAGGTGGGTGGGTGGTTGGGTGGATGGTAGATGGATGGATGAATCATTGTAGAGATGAATGAATCGTTGTAGAGATGGCTGGATGGATGGACAGGAGGAGGCAGCAAAAATCGGAGTTTCATCCCCGCCCACTGACTGGCAATTTTAGAACCACAACCACAGAGTTTGTGATCTGAGGAAGCAGATTTACGTCCTAGCCCTGCCGAAATAAATACCACAGACTGGGTGGCTTTAAACAACAGGAATGTGTTGTCTTACAGTCCTGGAGGCTAGCAGTCCAAAATCACCACATTGGCCAGCCCATGCTCGCTCCAGAGTCTCTAGGGGAAGATCTCATCTCTCCCAGCTTCTGGTAGCCCCAGGCATTCCTTGGCTGCATCTTCAAGGGCTTTTTCCCCTGGATCTCTGTCTCTGTGTCTCTTCTCTTATAAAAGGACACCATTCAGATGGGATTAGGACCCACCGTACTCCAGCATGACCTCCTGTTAATTGATAATATCTTCAAAGACCCTATTTCCTAACAAGGTCATGTTCACAGGGTTAGCAAGTCAACATTCCTTTTTGAGGGGGACACAATCCAATCCACAACAGGAAGGAACTCAGAAATCCCTTCAACAAACCTTACGCACCAATCTGAGCCGACCAACTACACCACAATAAACCAAGCTTCCAGATGCCTCCAACAGCTTCCAAGTAGCCCACTTGGCAGTTAGGGAGGCGGGGTTGCCACTGTCAATAATTGCTTCCTCTATCGCCTGCTACTACTGCTCTGGGACAGGATGACATCAAACTCACGGTGATGAAAGTGAACTGCCAATCTTCTCCTTACTCTATTGTGGTTGCCCCACCCAAAAAATTCATGTTTGAGGCAAATGACTCAAATTCCCTACTGTCAGGAGTTTGGGTCCTGATTCTAGCTAATTCAGCAACTTATTTTAATTTGCCTGAGAGCTGAGATCAAGTTGCATCTCTCCTTGGTGACGGTCTCTGGTCCAGGGGCTCCGTCTCCATTTCAGTCCACTCACCAACCCCTTTCTCTGTATTCACCCTCCTCCCCTACCTTTTCACTGAGCACCTGCCACCTGTGTAGCCCGTCATCCGGTGGGCAAATAGAACCCTTTCTCCCCTGGAGGAAATGATGCTGTAGTGAGGGGGTAGTACTTGGGGAACCTAGAGAAAACAAGAAGACAGCTGTACTTGATGGAAAGTCCTATGCCCAAGACAACATAGTGATTTTATACGGCCACGCCAAGTGATTCGGGGAGCCTCCTTGATCACAGACACCTCACAGAATGAGACTCTCAGACAGTCTTGCAAGAGGAAAGTGGGGATGTGGTCCAGGCAGGTGGAATTGGCATGTGCAAATCCCCTGAGGCTGGAATAGTCTTCGTTTCTGAATAGAAAAGGAGGGGTGGCTACGGAGTGCAAGCAGGCAAAAGGCCCCAGGTGAGATGCAGTTGCTGGGTCAGGGTGGATTTGGACTCATCCTAAGCTCAGTGGGAACTGACTAGAGGGCCTTGGCAGGACAGCTGAGAGAGCAATGGAAGGCTGGGGGAGCAGGACTCGAACTGGGGTCTTTCTGGCTCTCCTGGTCATACTCTGTCCACCAAACCCCAAACTCGCAGGGAAGAGAAAGAAGACCCAATGAAGGGCCCTGCCCTCACTTAGGCAGGACACCCTCCTGACCAAGCCCCTGAATTTGAGCTATGGGAAGGTGGAGGCCGCCTCTCCAGGCTGCCAGGAGGCTGAGGCAGGACTCCTCCGTGTCTGGGAAGCACAGGGGTCACCATGGCCCACACCCCCCTGGCCCCATGCCCAGACTTGAAGCCTCTTCCGCTCTCAGCAGACTTCTTACTTGGGGGAAGATTCTAGGGTCCAGGGGAAGGCATTTTCCAACTGAAGCGGCCCTCTGGCTCCCGACGGCCTGATGGCCTCCGGTTTGCGGCTCTTCCTCGAATCTCGTTCTTGGGGAGAGTTTACTTCCCTTGGGCCTCTCTGGAGGGTCCTTCTTTAATTCCCATGAGACCAGCAGCTAGAGGCCAGGGATTTGGAAGCAAGCGGGTAGCCAGACTCTGTACCTCCTGGAAAGGCCCATTGCCAGGACCAGTGGGTATCTGGTTCTGAAAGCAAAAGGCATCACTTCCATCCGGGGGCTTGCCGCTGGGCTGGCTCCGGAGCCCAGAGGCCCCTGTGCAGGATGGGCCAGCCTTCTGGGGTGAAATCTATGGGGATCTTGGTGGTTTGAACTTGAAAGTGGCCCAAGAGCCCTGTCAGCACCTTCCACTTGATTGATGGCCTGAATAACAGGCCTTGGGCACAAGCGGCTGTCCCAGCCACGCTGCGGTCACTCAGCCTTCCAAGCAGCACCCCTGAGACCCCGCCAAACAGGGCCTCTGCCGGGAGCTGGCGGAGATGCTGACGGCTCCTCCCTGCCTTTCTGCTGAAGAAAAATGGCCCTGTTGTCTCAAGGGGAGAGTTTGGGGTTGATGATGGGAGGTCAGAGCCCCAAACACTTAGTTTGGGGGTGCATTTGGCCACCCAGAGATGGGAGGATGCAGTGGCCAGGGCAGGGCCTGCAGAGTTTCCTCTGACTGCTGTAATAGGTCACCACAGGCTTGGCAGCCTCAAAAACACACACTTATTCTCTTATAGTTCTGGGGGTCAGATGTCCAAAGTGGGTCTTGAGAGCTAAAATCAAGCTGGCAGCGGCGCCGTGCTCATGCTGCAGCTCCAGGGGAGAGTCTGCTCCTTGCCTTTTCCAGTTTCTAGAGATGGTGGCATTCCTCGGTTTGTGGCCCCCCATCCCTCTGACCTCTGCCTCCATCCTGCCTGCCGGCCTCACATGGAACCCTGGTGATTACGTGGAGCCCACACATGTAATCCATCTCAAGATCTTTAACTGAATCACAGCGCGGAGTCCCTTTTGCATAGAAAATAACCGTCACAGATTCCTGGAATTAGGATGCAGGCAGGGGCCCTCCCGAGCTGACCCTGGAGAGACTGCATCTCACCTGGGGCCTTTTGCCTGCTCACACCCTGCAGCCACCCCTCCTTTCCTACTCAGAAACGGAGACCATCGCAGCCTCAGGGCATTTGAACATGCCGTTCCTTGCCATTCCTCCTGCCAGGACCACGTCCCCACTTTCCTCTTATAAGGCTGTCTGAGAGTCTCATTCTTCAAGGTGTCCCGGATTCAGGAGGCTCCCTGCACCACTCAGGGTGGCTGCTGTTCTACCGGCGAAGTCCCTGGGTGGGGGTGCACAGGAGTGGTGCAAACCATTAAGCGCTAGGCTACTAATCAAATATTGGTAGTTCAAGCTCACCCAGAGGCACCTGGAAAGAAAGCCCTGGCAATCTGGTTCCAAAAGGTCCCAGCCATGAAAACCCGTGGAGTGCAGCTCTACTCTGAAATACCCGGGGTCACCACGAGTTGGAGTCAACTTGATGGCAACTGCTTTTTTTTTTTTTTTCTTTTTTTTAACTACTATTCTGCCAAACACAGGGGTATCAGCACATGAAATGGTGGCCAGGAGGCAGTGGGGCCACCCAGGCCCTGGCCCTCTGTCTCCCCTCTTCCCCCACCCCCTGCAGAGGCCTGGCCATGGTTTCATCAGCCATGTCCTCCACGCAATCTCAGGGCACGGGGTCCCAGCCCACCAGCCTCAACACCTGCATTCGGGGAGCTGTCAACAGCCTGCCCCCCTCCCCCCACACACACACCAGCCTCCTCCGCTCCGACAACCTGCTCTTGGGGTCTAACTAGGCAGCCCCAACGCCCCACCCACCTGGGCCCTCAGGACTCCTGACCCTATCGCCTGCTCTGCCTACGGTGCCCATGACCCTTCTTGCTTCCTGGTCTGTCCCCCGGTCCTCTGCCTTTGGGCCTGGGCCCTGGTGGGGCTGCAGTGCCTGAGCATCCCCACAGTGGCCCTCTGCCAGCTCAGGGAGTGGTCAGGTGTAGGAAAGCTCCCTGTTCCCCACAGACTTCCATCCCGCAGGCCTCTGCCCATCCCCACGGGCAGGTGTCATGATAGGGCAAGCCTCTTCTGTCTTAAAGTAAAATCAATCCAGTAGGACCCAGGAGCAAGCAAACGCAGTTGCTAGAAGGTGCAAGAGGCATTGACTACCCTTCCAGAGAGTTCTGAGCCCTGAAGACGGCTGTGACTCCATCACTAGACTTGCTATTCACATGAAATTGGGAGCCACTTCATCCTGTCCACAAAGGCCCTGGGTTTCCTGATGGGGCCTCCAAGACGTGGCCACCCACATGGACCAGGGCACCGTGGGGGTTGGTAACGGCATTGGCCAGCGCACAAGGCTGCAGCCAGCCCTCCCTGCTGGGAGCACTGTGGGCGGGAGAGACGGCAGGCCACATTGCCACACTGGAACCCAGCCAGTGTGTGCAAGGGGACAGCAATGCTGAGCTGCCCAACCACCTCACTGGGCCATGGGAAAGTGTCCTCATGAGCCCGTCTAAAAAGCTGCACATTGTGTGACTCCAACCCTGTGACATGCCGGAAAAGGCGAAGCTACAGGGACAGTGAGGACAGCAGGTTGCTAGGGGCCCAGGGGGTGGGAGAGACGAAGAGGTAGAGCCCGGGGCAGTTTTAGGGTGGCTCATGAAGCTGTTCTGTGTGACACTGTCATGGTGGGCGCCTGACATCATGTGTTTGTCAACACCCACTGCTCGAAACACCACACAGAGGGGAGCCTCCCCTGAGCTGCCGGGATCCCCTCACTGTGATGCCTCAGTGTCGCTGTGTCAGTTGACACAGATACACCTCGGAGTGAAGGTGTTAGTCACGGGGAAGCTACCGGGGGGATGGTGGGGAGCCTATGGGGACTCTGAACTTACAGCACAATTTCCCCATAAACCTACAACTGCTTTAAAAACTAAAACCTATTTAGAAACAGTAAGTGGCCTCATCCCAGAGGGGCGAACCACAGAACACATCCAGGGAGGTGGAGGCAGGGGCAGTGGGTGAGAGGAGTGGCCTGGGGAGGGGTAACTGGTAGAGAGAAAGAGGTGAAGGGGCCAGGAGAGGCTGAGATGGATTTATTTAGAGTTAGGTATTTCATTCTTTTCTTTACTGATTCTTTCATTCATTCATTTATTCATTCCTTTACTGGTTTGTTCACTCATTCATTTATTCATTCCTTCATTTGTTCTTGGAGTGCAGGCTCTGTGCTAGGGACCAGGGCTCCAAGACAAGAGCCCTTACCTTCCAGGGGTGCCCAGGACTGTAGGGTCATGGCCAACGGTCAGCGTGACAAGTGGCCCACAGGGCTGGGGGAGGCCCAAGAGAGGGCCCAACTCCAGGTGGGACTGTGAGAGGAGGTGTCCCAGAGGAGGTGACGCTGGGCCAGCCCCTAAAAGCTCAACAAGGACTCCCCCGGCACTCCAGGCTGAGGAGACAGAGGAAACAGCATGGGGTTAGACATCCTGGCGGGCCCATCTTCCCTGGATGCCCCCCCCCAGCATCTTTTCCCTAATGCACTCGGGAGGCCACCTGCCTGAGACCTGCTTGGGGGCTTCTCAGCAGCTCCTGGCTCGAGGAGGCTTACATAAGAACCAGAAGCCCTCAGACCAGGCATCTATTTTTAAACCCAAGTGGCGCTGCTTTCTTCCTGTCTTCAGGAGCAAAAGTTCATTCCTTTATGAGCAGCTTCAGAGGCCCCCTCGGCCCCCCTGGTCCCCTCGGCCCCCTGGCTCCCCTCGGCCCCTTGAGTGTTGCAATTTAAAAGCCTCTTGGTCTGGGCCAGAGAAAGGGGTAATTGGGGGCCCAGGAGATAAAAGGAGGCAGACCACCACTGTGCGCCTGCCCTCGCTGAGGGGTCAACAAAGCCCTCCTTGTGGTCCTGCCAATTATATGCCCTGAGGAGGGCCGCTAGGCCAGAGAGGGACGTGAGCCCCCCACCCTGGGTAAGCAGGGGTCAGCGCTGCCGGCCCACAGGGCCCAAGTCGCAGGGGTAAGCCTGGGAAAGCAGGCCCCAGGCTGAAGCCCAGATCCCCCCACAGCCATAGGAGGGCAGAGCTCCCCTGCTTGGCTGAGGGGACTGTCCCCTAGGAGCCCGAAGCCGGTGAGGAGGGGGGAGTGGTGGGCTCGGCCCCTCAAGGAGGTGCTGGTGGCCCCCTGCCACTCAGCCCAATTGTGCCACTAATGAAGGCAGAGTGACCGGCCAGCACAAAGGGCCCTTTTTGGGCCTGCCAAGAGCACGTCCGTGGCCACCCAGGCACTGGCCCGAGGACAGCAGGTGGCACAGAGTTGCTGCCTGCTCCTCCTGCCCTGCCCAGGTCCCTTGCGGCTGTGACTGGCCTGGGTATATACGCCCCACTGTGCAGGTGGAGGGGAAGAGGTCCCCAGGTGTGGTGTGGGGATGCCTGCTCTTACATATGTCCCGGCCCCAACACAGCTGCCCCCTGGCCCCCCCCCCAGCTTCTGGGGCTCCCCAATACTTCCTCCTGGTCCACAGCAGGCACCAGAGGGGGTACCAGCCTGTCACTGCTGATTGAGTTTGTTTCTCTCTCTGTCTCTCTATCTCTCTTTATGTCTGCCTGTCTCTCTCTCTCTCTGACTCTCTCTCTGTCTCCCTACCTATATCTCTCAGTCTTTCATTATCTCTCTGTGTCTCTCCCTGTCTGTCTCTGTCTCTCTCTCACCATCTTTGTCTCTCTATTTCTCACTCTCTCCCTCTATGTCTCTCTCTCTGTTTCTCACTATCTCTGTCTCCCTGTCTTTCAGTCTTTCACTGTCTCTCTGTGTCTCTCCTTGTCTATGTCTCTTACTCTGTCTCTATCTCTTTCTGTCTCTCTCCATCTCTGTCTATCTCTCAGTGTCTCTCTATGTCTCTCTCTCTGTCATCTCTGTCTCCATTTCTTTCTCTCTTTCCATCTCTCCCTGTCTTTCTTGCTCAGTGGTCCCCAAAGTAGTTCCTCCCATTCACGGCAGCAGAAGCATCACCTGGGAACTTGTCAGAAGAGCTCAGTCTAGGCTCCACCCACCTGCAGAATCAGAATCCGATGCCTTGGGGTAGGATCAGCAATCCCTCTGCTTCCCTTTATCTGTCTCCCAGTGGCTCTGGCTGTGTCTGTGTCTCTGGGGTCTCTGTCTCATCCTTTGTCTCTGACCCTACCTCATGTAATCCATCCCCACTCAGCACAACTCCCTCGAACCACACCCCCACCAGGCCCAGCCAGCACCCACCATTCCTGAGGAAGGGTCTGGAGACCTTTGGTGGCCCTGGCCTGTACATCTGGGGGCGCTGCTCACCCAGGCCCCAGGACAGAGGCCACAGGCAACAGGCCTCAGGAGGGTCTCTAACTTCTTGGGCCTCAATGTGTTCATCTGAGAAATGGGCTCTAGGGGTTGAGCCTCCCTCACAGCCCTGAGCATAGCCTCCCCAGCACCCAAAGCCCATCCTTGACTCATGCCCCTTTCCTCTCTGCCTCTGGGGGAGCACCTACCCCTCCATCCCCTCTCTGCCTTCTCCAGGCCATGACCTCCATGACCTACTGACACCTCTGTCACCGAGAGCCCCAACGGTGTCCTCCCAGGCCTCCTACTTGACCACAGGCTACCCTGGAGACACTTGACCATGCCCTTTCCCCCAGAAACTCTTTCTCAGAATCTCGGGCCTCCCTCTCTCTGCTGCTTTGTCTCAAGGCCACAGACCCTTTGACCTGCTTCCTCATCCTCTGCTCACCTCCCTCTGTCCGCCATCCTTGAGGTGGCCAGGGTGGTCTTCTGAACACGCTTGACCCTCATGGATCCCCAGTGTGCCCTGGCCATTGGAGGCCTCCTGAACTTGCTGACCCCATCATGGCTGTTCCCACCACCAAGCCTTTGCTAAGCTGGGTCCCCCCGCAAGGACATTCAAGCAGGATGACCACAGTGGGACCCTGTGGTTGCAAGAGGGTGGTCCCAGCTCTGCTCTCGCCACAGGACACCTATCCCTCCAAATGACCATCAGGGGATATGTGACTTCGCCTCAGGCCCTCAGCAGCACCTGAGACCTCACTTTGTGGCTTTGAGCCTCAGTTTCTTAACCTGAAAAATGGGCTTATTCACCTTCCTTTTTGTTTGCAGGACAGAGTGAGGTGATGTGTGCAGAATGCCCAGCACAGGGAGGGGCCCAGCACCCAGGGCTTTCCTGGCCCTTCTGAGGAGCTCAAGAATGCAGAAGGGAGGGACATTTCAACCACAAGACACACAGCACACCCCAAGAGGTTTCTGCATCTCCAGGAGTCTCTGTCTTTCTGGAGGAGCAGTGCACCCTGGAGCCTCTGCCCCCTCACACGGCCACTTGGCACACGGCGCTCCTCCTCCTGGCATCCTCTCCCACCTGTCTCACCCCCCAACCTGAGCCCCACTGCAGGACCAGGCCTGGGGACTGCAGAGGGGAAGTGACAGGCCTCGGGAGGGAAAGTGACAGGCCCAGGCTTATTAGCTTCTGGGGCGTCGAGCCGGTGACTGGAACTGATCCTTTCAGCTTTCTCAGCGAAGGAGATGATCTGGACAAACATGAGGCCACGGGCAGGAAACTAGTCACCCCACAAATCAGCTCCAGGAGAAGGAAATAGCTAAACCGCTCCAAGAATTGTAACACAAGGACAGCCGATATTCCAGAGGCCTGGACACTCTGGACGCCATGGAGGCCTGCATGTGAGGCCAGATCCGATGGCCCGGGGAAGGGGTCGCCCTGCCCGGCTAGCCCAGGTGAGGGCCAGGAGCACATGAAGCTTGCATCTGGGGCTTGCACCTGATGCTCCCAGCAATGTCCAGATCCCAGCGCCGGCCCCATTTAACACAAGAGGAAACTGAAGGGCAGAGCATCGAGCCCCTTGAGGAACAAGGCTTACATCCCAGAGTCTGACCCCCTCTCACCGTGAAGCACGTACACCAAGTGTGCAGCCTCTGGAGGCCTGCACAGGTGGTGGGCCTGCCGACAGCACCACCCATCAGTCAGGGTAGAGGGTTGAACTTAAGGACAATCTCATCGTCCAGGGCCTCTTACCACCCCCTTCCAGAGGGGCAGTGACCAGCCCATTAGCCAGAACAGTTCAACCGACCACCCACAAATAGATGAGGTGGGGCCTAGAGGGAACATTGGTGGCTCCCTCTCTCCCAGGCAGGGACCATGGGTTCAAGGCGGGGTCTGTAGTGGGAGAGGGTGAGGGTTTGAAGGCCACTGAACTCTAGGTTCTCAGGGACCCCATGACATTTGTGAAATGAGGGCAGTCACATTTGGGGTGCCGGGGACAGAGCGGGGTCTGTGTCTCCGAGAGTAGTGGGCTTTGTGGCCCCTTCTTCTCCCCTTGCCCACATGGGGTGGGAGGGTGCAGAGCAGCATCTCCAGATACAGTGGGTGCATCTGGGCTGCCACCAGGGCGCTGGTTGGTCTGCAGAGGAGGGGCCAGGATGGGTCCAACTGCACCCCTGTTGAGGGGCCTGGGTCTCCCCTCCTCATCCAGGCTCCGTTTTCATTCCCTCAGTGGCTGCCAGAGGGGCCTGGCCAGGGCCTCCAGGGTCCCTACACTTCTTGGCTTCTGGGCTGTGAACTCTCCACACCTCACCTGCCACTCCAGCCGTCAGAAATCCTGCTGGGTAAGGGGCTGGAGCCCAGGGAGTGGTGCCCAAGCCTCCTCCACAGGCCCCTCAGACCGGAGGGGGGCTCAGAGCTGTGCCAGGAGCCCCAGTAGCCCTGTCCTAGACTCACCACACCGCCTTGCCCTCCTCTGAAGTCCACTGTCCCCTGTCCAAGAAGAAATAGACCTACGTGACCCTCAGCAGGCCTCTCTGGAGGCCAGAACTCCTGGAAGAGTCACGGAACCACAGGACCAAGCTATGCAGGGGCATTGAGCCAGGGCAGGACACTGTAGGGGTGGTGATAAGGCTCCCAGAGCTGGGGGCATGGAGTCCCGCCAAGGTCGTTTATACCATTGGTCGTGGCCCGAGGTTCTAACACAGCCTGTGACTCATCTGCGTGCCTTGGAGTAGCTGGACATGTCATCTCAGGACCCAGGCTTCTCCATCCTGGGCTGAGGCTGTCCCACCAGCCCTGGCCCCTCTCAAGGCCCTGTTCAAACACCACCCTCTCACCAGGCCCTTGGGCCTCTGAGACCCTCAGCATGCAGAAAGCAGCTTACAGCTCTGAGTCTGGAAAGCAGGGCTTTGCCCTCACCATACCACCTGTCAGGCCTGTCTGAATCTCAGTTTTCACACCTATGAAGTGGGACTGCTGGGAGGGCGGCGGAGGCGGGGAAGACAGGCAGGCAGGCATCCACAGGGAGGCCAGCCTGGGGGTTTGGAACCCAGAGCTTATCCCTTCTGGAAATAACTTGGTCTTCAGGTTCCTGGCGGCTAGCACGGGCAGGGACAAGATTCCCTGAAAAAAAATCCAAATCCTCTCATTGACAGCTGCAAACCATTTGTATTTCAAGGGAAATTCATTCATTTATAGCTAATTTGTGAATGATGTCTCTGGAAGGGACAGCTTGGTCCCAAAGGTCCTGCATGGACTCGCCTCAAGGGGACAGAGAGAAAGGACAAAAACCACAGATCCCAGAGCGTTTGGCTCCTGGCCTACTCGGAGTTGCCTGACCCCAGCCAGTGCCCCTGTCCCCACATTGGTCACAATTCCCCCCTGGACGAGAGCTGGCACATGAGGCCACAGTGGTGAATTGTCCCTTGGGGGCTGTGCTGGCCTGTGGGGGCTGGTTTTCGTGCCTTTGCCCACAATGAACAGGGCCCCCAGGGCCAGTTCATCTCACGTCCTCGGGGCCTGAAGCCCGGTATGGCCACTGCTCCGACAAGCTGGCCAGGGCAATGCGTGGCAATCCCACTGAGGTCCAGGCGGGGCTGAGGCTGCAGACCTGGGATTCTGCCCAGGTCAGCCCAGCCCTCTGCGGATTCTGCACAAGCCAAGACAGGCTGGCTGAGGAGTCGGTGAGAGGCATAGGTGTGTGAAGGGAAGGGGAGTGATGAGCCCCGGGGTGACAGGGGGAGTGGGAGCAGAAGGGCAGATGGTGGCTGTGAGCCCAGGGATGCCCGGGAAGAGGGTCCCCAGAAGAAGCCAGGTGGGCAGCTTTCAGGGTTGAGTTCTCTGAGGCTTGGTGGGGGAAGCAGGGTGAGGGGGTGATTCCCAGCTCTGCCGCTTCCTGCCCACTGAGATGGCAAGTGTATTCACAGTTCAAGCCTCGGTTTTGCAGGTCAGAAGAATGGGCATATAGTAACAGCCACCCATAGTGCTACTGTGGATATGAGCTGGGTAACGCAAGCCAAGTGGTTGGCTCTTGACAAGGCCTCTGAGAATATTCCTTGGCTGGGAGCAGTCCAGTGGTCTTCAGGGCAGCTCCAGGCCCTGGAGTGGTCAAGGACACCCCACACCAAGTGGTGATGCTGCTGAGCGTGTGTGGCAGGGAGGGGAGTCAAAAAGATTTCAAGTTTGAGTTTGTCCCTTACGTTCTCATCTGTTTTGTACATTCTCTGCAGTGACCATTTAACACGCGGTTTGAATGGTGGAGAATGACCTCTGGGTCCCAGCTTCCCCATCCCTCAATTAGGCCCACTAAAGTGATGGTAGGCAAGGGGCAGGTGGGAGGCAGGAACCCAGGATAGGAGGCCTATCTACCACGGGGCCCCGGCAAGAAGAGCCTTCCCCTCCGAAGAGAAGAGGTTTCCACCTTGGTGAGTGAAGGAGAAATGGTGATGCTAGCGGGCTTGTTCCAACGACATCAGAGGGGCCTCGGTGTGGGGACGCTTTCTCCCCTGTCGTTGTCATTAGTTGCCTTGGAGTCAGTTCGGACTCATGGTGACCCCACGTGTGCAGAGTAGAACTGTGCTCCATAGAGTTTTTAAAGCTGCGACCTTTCAGAAGCAAAACGCCAGGCTTTTCTTCTGAGGAGCTTCTGGGTGGGTTCGAACCACAAGCCTTTTGGCTAATAGTCCGGTGTTTAACTGTGTGCACCACTCAAGGACTCCCTCTTTTCTGTAGTCACCTGGAAAGCTTGGGGTAGGCGGTTCCAGGCCCTGCCCGGCCCTGCCAAGCCCAGGCCTCTGGGCTCCTGCCCACAAAGTCCCAGCGCCCATCCTCAGGGCTGGTCCTGCTGACCTGGCAGATTCCGCCCTCGGCTTCCACCCAAAAGGCAATGGCCCACTGGCCCCGGCAGCTTTGAGGTTGCCAGGCTCAGGCCACTCTGGGCCATAAACACTTCCTACCAGTAGAGACTTCCAGCTGGTTCAAAAGTCAGGGAAAGAGCTCTTGTCCCCCAGGGCCCAGTCTCTGGGTCTCTGTTTCCCTTCTCTGGTCCAAGTGGCTATTGAGGAATCCAGTCACGGGGGAGGGAGGGCCCAGACTGGCAGGACAGGCCGTCTGCGAGCCGTGCACTCCGGCCCCGTAAACAGGCCTTGCTTCACTGTTGGGCAATGCTGCCTTGGTTATTTCCAGTATTTTGCAAGAAACAATGTTTATGTGATGTTTTACCATTGTCAATTTGCTCGTGGTTTTCAACGGGTGCCAAACAAGTCTCCCAAGACCGTAATTCTGAACGCATGTGCACAGTGGCCAGGGCCGGGCCTCCCACCTCTAGGGCTGGGACTGGGAGCCAGCCTCAGTGTCAGTACGGCCACCTGGGGCACCACTGAGCATCAAAGCCACCTGCCGCGAGCTTTGGGCCACCTGGCCACTCCTTCCGCTCCATCCCCCTGCTGGCCGCCAGCTCTGCATATGGGCCTAATCCCAAGGAACCCGGCTGGTTTCACAGGTGCAAGCCCGAAGCGGGGCGGGGCGGGGGGGGGAGGTGCTCCTGCCCTCGAGGCTCCCCAGCAGCTCCTTGCTGGATGAGAGGGTCCATGGACATTCTGCCACTACCTGCCCCTCCTCCTGGTTCATCCTCTCACCAGCAACCTCAGAGTGCACCCAGGCCCCCAAGCCCACAGCTGGCAAGGCATCCTAGCTTCCTCCTGATACCCCAGGCCCCAGGTGTGGCTGATTCTCTCCCTTGCACAT
Source organism: Loxodonta africana (assembly GCF_030014295.1). Lineage (NCBI taxonomy): Eukaryota > Metazoa > Chordata > Mammalia > Proboscidea > Elephantidae > Loxodonta > Loxodonta africana. Next base: position 111,795,305 of record NC_087351.1, read on the forward strand.
CTTGACATCCCAGGAATACATCAGTTTCTCCCTATGCCCTGGACCAAATCCCCTCCATCTCCTCCTGATCTCTCCATCGCCTCACCCTCCCCCAGCATGCACCCCAAAAGCATCCAGACTGGAGTCTCAGTGTGTGTGTATGGAGGGGGGTTTACAACATTCCAAATCACTCAGTGGCCCCCAGTAGCTCCCTCCCGCCCCCTCTGCAGCCCCTCTGCTCCCTGGGCACAATAGCCTGGATGCCGAAAATCTCCCTCTTTCCTGAAATGCCCTGCAGGTTTGCACAGATCTCCAGGACCTGCCCTTCCGGTCAGGGATGCTCGCCAGCCCAGCTGACCTGACTTCTTGGCCCAGTCTTGTTTGTGGACAGGTGAGTGGTTTGGGTCCCCTAAAATACCCTCTAGCTCCTGCTATGGACCCACCAGGCCGAGACTGCCCACATCCACCCAGTACTGACTGCTGGCCTGGGCTGGACATGCTGAGCCAGGGCCCTGCAGAGGGTGGGGCCTGCCTGGTTCCCACTGCCCAGGCAGGTGTCTGCCCCTGCAGGTAGGACATTCAGGGTCTGGAGGGCTCACCTGGGCAGAGGGAGGGCTCCCAGTCATCTCTCTGGACCTCAGTCTCCAAGTATCAGGGCTTTGCAGTAAGGCAGGAGGCATGCCTGGTCTGCAAGGCATACTCACCAGCCAAGGGGTCTGGCCTTGGCCTGCAGGTGTTTGTGGGTGGCATCTGGCCTTTTGCTAAGTCTCCAGCCTCACATCCTACCTCCACAAAACCCGAGCCCCAGTCCTCCCTGGTCGGATTACTTTACAGCTCAGCCCCTTCCCACTTGCTCTCCTCTCTGCTGAGTGCCATATTTCCACTTCTGTGTTCCATGATGGCTCTATCATCCGAGCTGCCCCTCTCCTAAACCCTTCCCTGGGGGCCCCTCTTCCTCTCTCCCTTCCTCCTGGCACCCCTACACCATGTGCAGATGGTCTGTCTCTCCCCTACCTGCCCTCTGGTGCCCAGGTCCCAAGGGCAGTGGCTGTGGCGGGCCCAGCTCAGTAGACTACTGAATGCAGAGGTAAGTGCCCAGGCAGGTGTTGACACACAAGGCCCTCGATTTCCCAGGCCGCAGTACAAATTACCACGCAGTGGGTGGCTTATGAGAACAGACATGTACTGTCTCACAGTTCTGGAGGCTGGGAGTCCAACCTCAGGGTGTCTCTGTCTAGGAGATCTTTCCTTTCTCTCCTGGCTTCAGGTGGCCCCAGGCATCCCTTGGCTCGCAGCTGCAGTGTAACGGCATTGTCACAAGGCCATCTTCCCTGTCTGTCTTGGTCCGTACTGCTCTTTTTAAAGGGTGCCATTCAGATTGGGTTAGGACCCGCGCTACTCTGGTATGACCTCATGTTTACTGATAACATCTGCGAAGACCCTGTTTCTGAACAAGGTCACATCCACAGGTACCGGGGGCTAGGACTTCAACATAAATTTTCGGGGTATACAATTGAACCCATACCAGCAGGTAAGGGCATCCAACCACCAGCCCAGCACACAGAGTCACGCTTGAGGGCACAGCTCACACAGGCCAGCCTGGGTGCCCCTTGGGCTTGTTGGAAAAGCCCTCAGGCACTGGGCTGGATGGCAGTGCCTGTCTCCTCGGACTGTGGCAAGGATGGGCTGCCCAGTAAGGACAGCACCCAGCACAGGGCATCTGGGGGTGTCAGCAGCCAGCAGCATCGCTTCTGTTGTTATTTCACCTCTTTGGTGTTGAACTTGAGGCACCTAACTTGCACCTCTGATCCTACAAACCTGGTTGCCCAACAGTCATGGCCCACAGGTGACACACCTGGCAGGGGTGGCAGGGCATGAAGCCCTTCCCACCCCTGCCTGGGGCCGTGCAGTGCTGTAGGTCTAGTAGGAAGGAGGAGCCCCAAGCGGCCCATGGATTTAACCCTGGTGTATGTGCTTCCTCTGGCTGCTGGAACAAATGACGGCAAAGGTAGTGATAAAACAACACACGTTTATGATTGTATAGTTCCGGGGGTCAGAAGCCCAAAGTGAGTCTGAAAACAGAACAAAAAAAAACCAAACCCTTTGCTGTCAAGTCGATTCTGACTCACAGCAACCCAATAGACTAGAACTGTCTCTACTCTTGGTTAGCAGCGAAGCTCTTAACCACTACGCCACCAAAAAAAAAAATCTGATTTCGACTTACGGTGACCCTATAGGACAGGGTAGAACTGCCCCGTAGGGTTTCCGAGGAGCAGCTGGTTGATTCAAACCACCGGTCTTTCAGTTAGCAGCTGAGCTCTTAACCACCATGCCACTACCCACTGCACCCCCTTTGCCGTCGAATCAATTCTGACTCATGGCAACCCTATAGGACAGAGTAGAACTCCCCCATAGAGTTTCCAAGGAGCATTTGGTGAATTCGAACTGCCAAGCTTTGGGTTAGCAGCCAAGCTCTTGACCGCCATGCCACCAGGGCTCCATAGATGGGTCTTCCCCCAAAAACCCAGGGCCGTGGAGTCGATCCCGACTCATAGCGACCTACTGGGCTAAAATCAGTAAGGCTGTTGTTCTTCCGTGGGCTCAAGGGAAGAATCTGTTCCTTTGCATTTTCCTGCCTCTAGAGGGCGCCTGTATTCTTGGCTGGCATCACTGCGTCACTCAAACTGCTGCTCCGTCCTCGCTCCTCTCTCTGACTCTGACCCCCCTAAAAAAAAAAAAACTACCTCCTTCTTATAACAACTCTTGTGATTACATTTAAGGCCCATCCGGATAATCCGGGATTATCTTCTTATTTCAAAATCCTTAATTTAATCATGCCTGGAAAGTCCCTTTTGCCACATAAGCTGACATATTCACAAGTTCTGGGGAGGAGGTTGTGGACATCTTTGGGGGCCATTATTCTGACTCCCACATCTTGGGCCCTAACTTGTGCCCTATCGCAGCCTCACGCCCCCCACCCCTAGCAATTCTGGGGCTAGGCTGCATCAGGGGGACCTCCGGAGCCGCTCTGATTCACACAGATCTCCTCATCCTCTCAGTGAGCTGGAAAGCTACATCCCCAAGGGCAGGCACACACTCTGAAACTGGAGGACCTGGGTTCAAATGCCAGATTGCCACTTAGCAGCTGTGTGACCTGGGCAAGCTATTCAACCTCTCTGGCTTCCATTTGCTCATCAGTAAAGAAGGGATAATACCTAACACCCATCAGGGATGCTGGAGCCCTGGTGGTACAGTAGGTAAGAGCTTGGCTGCTAACCAAAAGGTTGGCAGTTCTAATTCACCAGCTGCTCTTTGGAAGCCCTATAGGGCAGTTCTATTCTGTCCTATAGGGTCTCTAGGAGTCGGACTCGACCACAAGGGGTTTGGATTTTAGTTACCAGGGAAGCCATGACGAGGATCCAGTGAGGTCATACCCATAAAACGCTCAGGACCATAGGGTTCTGGCCTGGCCTCCCTCTCCACCAGAGAGGCAGAAAGCACGGAGCAGCCCTGGCACAGGGAGCTGGCCTGCGCTCACGCCTGGGCTGTGGGAATCTCCTATTGGAGATCAACAAGCTCACGGAGCCCCAACCTCAGACACAGCTATTCTAAGAGCAGGACAGCATGAGACGCAGAAAGCCACTTCATAATTCTGTCTAAGCACAGACAGAAACAAGGTCACTGTGCCACCGACGAAATACCAGTCCCCTCCCCAGGCGAAAAGGAGTAACCGCTGATTCTTAGCCAGTGATAGCCTCATCCTCGTCCTACTCTGCCTATTTAAAAAAAACCCACTGCCGTCAAGTGATTCCGACTCATAGCGACCCTAAGAGACAGAGCAGAACTGCCCATGATAAGATTTATTGAGACCCCCCCATTACAGAGCCATCCCCCCGCTTTCTGACAGCATCCAATCTAGAGCCATCCTCAGCTTCCCTGGACCCCCCCCCAAATTACCTAATCAAAGCCCAAATCTAATCATAGTCCCTAGACCCAAATCCCAAAACCAAACCTGTTGCCGTCGAGTCAATCTGACTCATAGCGACCCTATAGGACAGAGTAGAGCTGCTCCAGAGGGTTTCCTAGGCTATAATCTTTATGGGAGCAGACTGCCACATCTTTCTCCCACAGGCTAATGGGTTTGAACTGCCAACCTTTTGGTTAGCACCCCAGCACTTAACCACTAGGCCACCAGGGCTCCTTATAGTCCCCAGACCCTCCCCCAAATCACCTAATCAAAGTCCAGATCCAGTCATAGGTTCTTCCTAGCCCTCCTACAGAAGCACCCACGGGGCACGTTCTTCCTGGATGCAACGTGCAATCAGTTCAACTTGTCCAACCACAGGGGTCTCTGGTGGTGTCTCCTGCCTCCACCTCCACCACTGTCAAGTGTGAAGGTCACCCTCGGCTGCCCCTGGCTGTCCCAGGCCCGGGCTGATGCCCTGGGCAGAGCTTCTGGGCTCTTCCACCCTCTCTGCAGTATTGGGGTGCTGGAATGGGCTCCCTCTTTTCCATCACCAACTTGAGGAAACCCAGAGAAGCTGAGCAGGGGCTCTGCCAGCCTGAAGCCCCCCCAGCACAGTCCCCCTGCTTGCTCAGCAGCTGCTGGGACATCCGGTGGCTCGATGCCTCCCTATACCGCCCCTCCCCTGTGGGGACTGGCGGGGTCAGGCACCCTCTTCACCCTTCTCCAAGTAGCCTCGGTCCAGCTGCTCCCCATGTCTCCAACAGCTCCCTCCCCCCTCCCCCCGCCAGCGTCTGCCCCCCCAAGGGCAAGGTCAAGATCTCCAGCACACACCCTGCGAACTCCAGCACAGCCCAAGGTCGAATCTGAAGCCCCTCCCTCTTCTCACCTCCCCTGCAGACCCGCTGATCCTCGTGGTGGGCAAGCTCCCCCCCACCTATGAACACCCCGCACCCCTTGCTCCTCCCCCTTGCTCTCACCCACAATGTCAGGCAAGGGTGACTCAGCAGCCCGCCCACACCCTCGCCACGGCCCCCACAGTCCCCCAAGGCTGACAAGTTTCGCTCTGCAGTCCCCCGCCCCCGCGGAGCACTCCTCCCTCTCCTGTCTGCAGCCCCCCCAGCCCCTCACTGCCCGCGGGGAGCAGGCGGTGAGTCAGAGACTCCGCCTGCACGCACTTCATTTATTCAATAGCTCCGGGCTTGAAAAACACCGGCTAAATTGCATCCCATTTCCCCAAGCCCCTTAGTAACCAGCCACCTCATTCTTAGTAATTCTGCTGAGCCACCCTGGGCTCAAGGGGAGGGGGCTTTGTTCTGATTCCGCCCCCACTCCAAAAAAGCACCAACTTTTCTTCTTTGTAAAGGAGAGAGAAGAACAAAGGCTGAGCCTTAGTCAGGGGTCAGGGGTCAGAGGGCAGGACCCTGGGGGCCCCCCCGGGCCTCTCCCTGAAGTCTGCTCTGCTTCCTCCCTCCTCCTAGTGCTACCCTCTGCCCTCCCAGCAGCCCTCTACTCAGGTTCCTCTTGTCCTTCAGGATCTGTCCCACCCGGATACCATGCACCTGCAGTGCTTCTCAGAGCCCCCTAGGGCCCCCACACCCTTGAAGCCCTGACCCCAGTCCACCTGGGTTCTAAAGTCCCTCCTCCCAGTGATCCCCAGGGGGGCAGACAGGGACCAGGCCAGTGGCAGGGCCAGGCAGCCCTGGAGGGAGGAGGCTGAGTGGTCCAGGAAGAAGCCTTCAGCATCCAGGCAGCTATGGCAGTCAACAGCCCCACCTGTGCTTCACGAAGCTGGCTATGGCAGGCACCGCGCCTGCCCTGAGCATCAATGTCCACCACTCCAGAAGACCCCTCCGCCAGCTGACTTTGCGGCCTCAGTCTACAGGGGCTTCACTGCCCTGAGCTGACCTCTTATATTTTACCTGAGCTGAAAATCAGGGAAGGTGCTATTAGAGGCACTTTGTAAATGTGCGTGCCCCCAGGGTCTGGAACTGCCTCGTGGGTGCATGGAGTCCTCACCCCAGAAGTGGTGCTGACTCACGGCCTCTCTCCCCAGCTCTGAGAGCGGGCACCCACTGAGTCAGCTGAGCTAAGGCCTGGCAAAGCCCCCATCAGTCTGCCGGGGCCCTCCACCGCAGGGTCTAGTCCAGAGCCGTGTGCTGGGACAAGGTCTGCAGCCCCTTGCTAAGTAGAAGCGGAACCAGTAAAATGTTGACATGCACTAATGGTCACTGTCCCATGGTGGGTTACCAAGACCCACTGGGTGGCACACATGGTTAAGCACTGGCCTACTAGCCAAAAGCTTGGTGGTTCAAAGCCATCTAGAAACACCTTGAAAGACCTTGAAACACCTGGTGTCCTGCTTCCAAAAGGCCACAGCTTGGAAACCCTGTGGAGCAGTTCTACTCAGCACACGTGGCGTCTCCATGAGTCGGAATCTACTCAATGGCAACTAACAACAACGGGTCACAAAGTGCCTGGGAGCTACAGAGGGCTGAGGGGCCCCTAGCTGGCACTTCCCCTGCTGCCTTGGAGGAAGTCAGGAAAGGCGAGAGTATGGGGAGAAATGGGGACATCATCTTTTAGGCTTAGCGCGCTGCCTTGGGGAATCCCTCTGTCTGTGCACACGTGGCTCAGGCCATTTGGAAACCCCTTGGCTGTTGGATTCCTCTGGGGGACCAGTGAAGTGACCCACCTACAGGGGCTATGCCCCATTGGCTGGCCCCGAGCCCGGGGGAAAGACCCCACCACTTGCGCACACTGTGCTCTTCTGTCCTCCTGGACATGCTATCCTCCTGGACCCACCTCAGAAAACGATAGCCGAGAGGAGAGAAGCGAGCCTTACCAGAACTCCGAAGGGAAGCAGGCTGGTGGGCCTCACTTCCTGGAGACCCAGAGGGCCCCTGCACCCCGGGACTGCCCCAGCCCCTCCCTGGGTGTTGCTCACTCCTCTTCTTTCTGCAGGGAAGAGGGGGTGCACACAGCCTCCCTGCAAGGACAGGTGGTCTGTCCCTGCAGCTGGCAAATGCAGTGCCGGCACAAGACGCTAGCGTCATGGTCTGGCCCCTTCTGTCTTCCTTCTGGCCCGAGACCATTTGTCTAAGATTCATCTGAGGACCCCGGGACCAAGCCCCAATCATTCCTTCTTTAACTCATTTACCACCTGCCAGGAGCCAGCCAGTTCTGGTCTTTTCTCCCAGCTCTCAACACTTGACTCCTGCGTTGAGGCTCTGACTCCTGCCTTGACCCTCCCCACCAAGCATTCTGTAGCCTACGCCTCCCAGCCACCCACCTCCACCTACCCCCCAACACAGCCCAGAAGCCAAGAAGCAGTAAGAGCCCCTCCCTCCAGCCCACACGTATTGGAATCTCATCATACCCATTTTATAGATGAGAAAACTGAGTCCCAGCACAGGCAGGTGACTCACGTGGAGTCAGATTTTCAGACAAGATTGTGTCCAGATGGGTGCTATTCATCAGGGCTCTCTCTGGTCTGGGCTGGTCGCAGAGGGGGTGCACAGGCAAAGGGGTTGTGGTCATGCAGGAGGGGGGCCGCCCCAGGGTCTCCCCAGGAGGCTAGCTCTCAGCAGATCTCTTTGGGGGATCTATATGTGAAGGGTGGAAGTGAGTAATGGGCTTACAGGTTGAGCTGAGACATGGCTTGTGGGGCGGAAAGGTGTTTGGAACTTGGGGACCGCCTCATCCACACCCACACACCCCCCACCCCACAAGAGATGACCCAAGTAGGCCCTGAGATTGACAGCTGCCCACAGCTGCCTGCGGGAGCACTTGCTCCCCAACTTGGAGCTAAGGTGGGGGTGTGAGTACTCTTGGAGGGTTTGGCCAGGACCTGGATGCTGGGGCCCGAGCGTAGACCCCCCCAGGAGCACACACAGGAAGCTGCAAGCTACAGAACATTCCAGATTAAGAGCAGCGTGTTTCCATTGTTCCTCAGGGTTCTATTTGAGGAAGGCATCAGGAGCTGGGGGCAAATTGGGAGGGCACAGCCCCTGGATGCTGGGGCCAGTGGTCGGGCAGCCCCCACGCCAGGTGAAGCCCAATTGCAGGTGCGTGGGACTTCAGGCTCACCTGGGGTGGATTTAGGGGCACAGTGGAGGGCTTTTGAGGGAGGCCCTCATTTTATGGTCCTCTAACCCGGTCAGGCATTGTGCAGGGCACTGCACACACATTCACAGCTCGTTTCATCCTCACGACCTGGCAGGTGGAGGGTAGCGTGCCCATTTTGTGGATGAAGAAACTGAAGCTCAGAGCTGTGAAGCTGAATAGCCAGTAAGTGACAACGCCAGGATTCGAAACTAGGCCCTCAGGCTCTGGAGCCCGTACTCATCAGACTCTGCTTTTCCAGGGCTCCCCACTGGTATAGACAGTGGCTTGGGTGGGAAAGACCACCTAACCCTCCTTGAAGTTTGTTTTTTCAAAAGGTGGAGTTTGCCCATAGAAGGTGCTAGAGGCAGAAGCCCAGGGTGAGTGGCCCGAGCTTGGAGGCCCAGTGGCAGGGCTGACCCGAAGGGCAATGCCACCTTTCCCCTGTGCGGCAGACAGGCCACGAACAGCCTCTCTGGGCCTGTTTCCTCCTCACACAGGAACATTCCAGAGGGTCGTGGGGGGACTTCAGAGGGAGGCTGGAGAAGAAGGTGCCCCTCCACAAACCCTTCATCAAAGGATGGTGACTGCAGAGCAGGGGGCAAGGCCCCCCCCGCCAGCCCAGATGCTGAGCGAGGGCGAGCAACTCTGGGGAAAAAGGTGTGATGAGTCACTGGCGGGCGGGCAGGCAGCTCATGTCCTTCCTGCTGTCTGGGCGCTGGGCGGCAGGTTTCACAGGTAATTATGTAATTTATGAGGCTCTCGCTCAGCCCGGGTGAGTCAGCCGGCTGAGTCGTGACGGAGCTCTCTCTCGGCTGGCAGCACTGCGTGGGCCCCTGGACTGGCCTCTGCCCTGGGTGGGCGTCAGGACAGGCAAGCCAGCTGGGCTGGTGAGCAGTCTGGGACCTGGAGAGGCAGACTGGGCTATGGGGAATCGATGTATCTTTTCTAGACCTGGCTCCTACTTGGGATGCAGGCTGCTACGTGGGGAGGGGGGACCAGAAGTGAGCCCCCAGCTTCCGAGGACGCCCCTGCACAGTGCCCGTGGGACCCCTGAAAGCAGGTGGTAGGAAACCACATGATATTAAACTTTCCACTTACCGGCCCTGGTCCCTGAACACACGTACACAAACAAACATAGTTAGGTTTTTATGATGCGCATTTATTATTCAAATTGCCTGACAGAGCTGAGATTGTCTGAGAAGCAGAGCTCCCCCATCTGCCCCTCCCCAGAGCCCTGTCCCCTCACTGTCTGGCTGGGAGAGGCATCTGGTGGCATTTACCCTTCTATTTTACGTTTTGTCCACACACTATTCCTTCCCTCCCCACCCAGGGCCCCCAGGCTCACAGCTAAGGCTGGGCCTGTCCCTTAGTGCCACCACGTGCTCAGTCACAGGTGCTGGGGGCTTCTGAACCCCTGGGCCCCTCTGTCTTCCTCCGGGAAGTGGGGAGACCAATCCTGCAGGGTGCTGGTCTTATCTGTGAACAGGGGAGCGCTTTGCAGCCGTTTGAAGCAGGAGAGGAGCTCGGAAAAGAGCAGAGAATCGAGGCTGGGAGATGCTTCCGGTTCAGGAGATGGTTCAGAGAAAGCAGAGCTCCCAAAGGCGTGTGGGGCTGAGGAAGAAAGAGACAGTCAGGTTCAAGGAACCAGAATTCACTGAATAAGCCTGAGGGTTTTCTTGGGGCCTCCGGACAGCACCCTACGACTTCTTAGTCACCAGGGGTCCCTGTCCCCCACCCTCACTGAGTGGTCTGGGAATGCCCCAACTTCCTCTGCCTCAGTTTCCCTATTTGTGGCATGGGCATCGTCCTAGCACCCCCGTCCCGGGACAGAGGGTAGGTGAAGACGCCTCCCCCCAGGCCTGACTGCCAGTGTCAGGTCCCCTTCCCCTTCTCGCAGCTGCTTCCCTGGCCCTCTCCCACCTAGCCCCCTCCCCGCCCAGTCCTCCCTTCTATTTTTCCTGGCTCAAACCTGCCACAGACACCACCACACCCGGAAAGAGATAAATAAATAAAAGAAAAACAACCTCAACTGTGAAAAGCAGTCCAAATCTGAATTTTTTCCGGCCTGAGTTAATTGCACTTTAAATTGGCATGTTTACTGATTGGGGAATTTCAAGTTAACGGAGACCCCCCCCCCAAACTGTTTGTACAGTAAAACTCGGGGGCTGGCGGCTCCCCAGGCCTTGGCAGGCCCTGCCGCTCCCCTGCCAACCAGAGAGCACAACAGAAACGTCTATTTTTGAGTGTTAGAGAAAATGAAGATATCACAGATGGTAGGAAGGAAGGTTCTGGAAGGTTTCCCACCACCCCAGGCTCTGTGCACCTTCCCAATCACGTTTCACCCAGGGAGAACCCAGGGTCTTTGCTCTCTGGGACCCTGGAAGCCAGGACATTTTGTCCCACTATCGAGGGGCACACCTGGCCATAGCTTCCTCACCCTGAGGCACTGTCTCTCGGGGTTCACATCCCTCTCCACACCCGGGTGAAGTGGGCCAGCCCCTCCGTGGAATAAGGCCATATGGGGTGTGGAGGGGGCTCTGGCAGGAGTCAGGATGCTCCTTCATCCATTCACTGAGCAGGCAGCACCATGCTACGTAAGGTGGGTGTGATCTCTGCTCAGACCAACCTTAGGTCTTCCCCGGAGACTGTGTGGCCTGCGAAAACCCCACCTCTGCCCCAGGCCCCAATAGGAGATAACTCGTGGTCCTTCCAATGGCACTCACTGGACCCAAGAAGCACCTCCAGGTCAGGCTGGGCTCCCCAGCTAACAGCCCTTGTCTCTCCAGGTAGAAGTGGCCTGGCGTGGCCCCTCTGCTCTACCCTTGGCTTCTAACTGGGATCAGCGAAAGCTCCGTCTGTGATGTACATGTACTAATGCACCTGTACACCTGGTGCCCAGTCCATGGTTGTGTGCAAAGGGAAGGCAGGGCTGGCAAACACCTATGGGGCTCCAAATCTTGGCCAGGTCTTGTGCTGGCATAGACACACCATGGTGAGCAAGTCAGAATCAGCTCCTGCCCTCCTTTAGCTTGTAGTCTGGGTAGGGAGATGCTCATTATCAAAGAATCAGACTAACGAATGTCTGACAGCGAATCGAGGGTCTCTGGATGGTGTGGGGCAGGGCAGGTGGATTAATTAAGGAAAGCTTCCTGCAGGAGGTGGTAGTGGGGCAGGACCTTGCAGGATGAGGAGGGAAGAGCATCCCAGGTGCAAGCTGCAGCTTACGCAAAGGCATAGTGGTAGAACTTATGGACATGAGGACAGCACAATGTAGCCACAGTACCAAACAGGTGGAATGGGCAGCCCAGGACAGGGGCAGCCACGGATTTTGAGATGTCCAACAGCAACCTGACAATACCTAGAGTGTGCTCCCATTTGGGACCCGTAAGCTTGATGGCACCAAGGTCCTGCCCAGAAACTGGTCATGTTGGGTCCTCCCTGCTGCCCACGCCATGGCTTGGGCCCCTGCAGCTGCCAATTCACCCACCCAAGCTGCCCTTCCTTGGGGTCACCCCACTCACTCCTTGCAGGGTGGGTGGTGCCAACAGGCAGTCTGTAAGACTATACGTACAGGAGATGCTCCCACTCCTCTCCACATTGCCGGGATAATGGGAAAATGATAAAGGAGGCTCTGCGGTGTCCTTCCTTCCTGGTCCTCCAGCCGGTCCTTGGTCTTGAGAAATGGCTCTGCGGTCTGTCTCCACAGAGTCTCTTCAGCAGCCTTGACTGGAGAGCGCGGGCACTGTGTGGCAAAGATTTATGTCCATCTTCCTGGCTCCTTCTTCACCTCCCAGCTCCTTCAATCCTTCCAAGAGACCTCTTACTTATTCATTCCACAAACACCCTCAAGTGCCTCATCCATGCTTCTTCCTGGTGACAGAAAGAGAGCAGATTCAGTAGGACCACACCTGTTGAACGGCTACTTGGTACAGGTGCCTGTGGCCAGATTTGATCTAAGGGGGCAGTCATGTACTGAGCACCTACTATAACCAAGCGGTGTATCATGGCCCTGTCTTCCGGAAGCTCTGCCACAGGGTAGCAGCCTCCATCCGCCCCACCTTAGGTATTGGGGTATTGGTACTGGCTTGGGGTTTCTGCAGCCCTGCAAGTACTGGGTCACCTCAATTTTTACGAAGAAAGAAACAGCTTATTCACCAAAGATGGGTCTTGGCCCCCAAGAGTCTTAACCCCAAAGTTTGAGACAACCCTCAAGAAAAAAAAAAAAAAAAAACAGCAAGGGATCCTATCCTCTGGGGACCTCAGTTTTCTTATCTGTAAGAGGGTGAGTAGAGGGGTGGGAAAAGTGGGGTGAACTCAGGAATCCCACCCAGCGCTGACATTTTGGGGTTCTTTGTGTTCTGAAGGGAGCCTTCGTGGTGCAGTGGTTAAGCTCTCAGCTGCTAACCGAAAGGTCAGTGGTTCGAACCCACCAGCCACTCCTTGGGAGAAAGATGTGGCAATCTGCTTTCATTCATGGTCATTACTATTCTTTGTTATTTCCCCTTGGAAGCGGTAGGGGAAGAGGTCGTTTCAGACCCAGTTTATCCAACAGCTTCCCAGTTTTTTTATTTTTTTTTCCCAGTTTTAGAAGTAGGTCTGGTGGGATCGTCTTCAGGCTACACTGTAGGGGGAGACTGGGGACCCTGCCACAGGGAGGCACTAGGACCATGTGTGTGTCGCATGCACTGGACCAGCCATGCTTACGAGCCTTCTTGGAAACAAGCCTGCATTGCTGACCCCGGGGCTGAGGGGTCTTTAGCGACTCCCATCCCTGACCACATTGCAGGACAGACATTTTCATCTGGGTTTTCAGATGAAAAAGCCCCTTTGTTTATTTTCTTTTCTCCTCAAACAATAGATAAAGCAGTAATTTGGCTTTTAATGAAATTCTGCACCAAGCAGCGTAGGGTCACCACCTCTGGGTCTAAAATGAGCCTAGAACACGCAGGCTGCGGAATGCCTGGTCACCCTGCTGACATTTTGTCTCGTGCATAATTCTCCAGGGGCAGGCTGTGTACCCTGCGCTTTTCCTTTTCCCCAGGGGAGGCCTGGAGCCTCTCTGGGTGGCCGTGCTTGTTAACACCGTGGTGTGGAGATGGTTACATTTGAGCCATTAAACAAGGCTAATGTGGGCCCCCCTCCCCCACACATTTAATATATTCCAAAGATGTGCGAACACATTAGTAGCAATTTTCATCTCCAAATGTTCCCATTTAGTCCGTTCCATGCATAAAATATGAGCCCTGGCACAGCACTCCAGCCTGGTGCAGACGGAGCTCCCCAGAGGATCCCAGCTCGGAGTTTTTGGGAACGGGAGGCCATGCTCAATGGGCGTCTGCGGGGTAGAATCAGGTGGGCTTGTCACTTCTTCCAGAGCCTCAGTGGCTCCTCTGAAAAGTGAAGGGAAGAGCACAGACCCAGCTGACCTGCCCTGCTGCCACGAGCCTTGGCTCTCAAAGGATACCCTACCAGGGCAGAAAACGCTGGAAAAACAAACTTTGAACAAATGTGAGGACTTTCTGGAAGTCCATTACCATATTCATATACTCATTCAACACTTATTATCAACTGTTTCCTTTGAGCCTGTGCTTTCCTGGGGCTTAGTCTAACAAGGTCTCCACTCTTGGGGTCTCTGTAAGTCAATCAACAAACATTCACTCTGCCTCTACTATGGACTGGGAGCACAGCAGAGCAAGATTTGAAAAAAAAAAAAAAAAAAAAAAATCCCTGGCCTGAGAAATCTTACAACCTAGTCTGGAGAGAGAAATCCACACTGCAAAGGACATTCCATCCCCTCAGGAACCCCAAGCCCTGCTCTAGAAAGGGGTCAGGTTCTTGGAGGGAGAGCAAGAGCAAGAGTTGTGCTCTGAAAAAGAGGTGGGCATGGCATGGGCCGGACCCCTCCCCCACTGGTTGGGAGCGGGGGGAAGGTTCCACAGAGGGGCTGCCCAGGACTAGGCTCCTGGGGCCAGTGGACATAAGTCAACAGGAACTATGCCGTGAAGCTTCCTAGAGTGGGACAGCAGGGACTGTGCTGGCCAAACCGGGGGTTTTGGGGTGCTCGTTAACACTTTGGAGCTGAGCTTGAGCAGAATGGGCGCAAAGAGTGGCTCCGAGCAGCACAGTGAGGTGGCCAGATGGCACCTGGAAGGCCTTCCAGAGCAGAGGGGCGCTGGGGGTTCATGTGGAAGTCTGTGGCCGAGGGCAGGAGAGCCGGGGGAGGGGGTCTGCAGGGTTTGAGTGGCCTGGGTGGATGGTGGTTCCATTACAGGGCCACCCTGGTCTCTGTGATGCTGGGCAGTGAGCCCCGCCTCCCCAGGGAGCTGGTAAGGGGGAAGGCATTCAAAGCAGAGACATCCTGCAGGTCATGCAAGAAGGAGCTTCCTGCAGCCCAGGAGACCATTAAAAGATGCCAGCTGCCTTAGCTCATCCTCTGGAGGCTTCTACACAAGGGCCCTGGACCCTTCCCACCACCCAGTATGGGCAGCTGCTTTCTGGAGAAAGGTCACTAAGTCTCCAGGCTGGCGGAAAATAGGTCTACGTGGTAACCCGGCTGCAGTCCCTGAAGAAGCCTGGGGGAAGGGTGACCAGTGACCTGTTGCCACTGAGTTAATTCTGACTCCTGGCAACCCTGCGTGTACCAGAGTTGAACTGTGCTCCATAGAGTGTCCAATGGCTGATTTTTTGGAAGTAGATTGTCAGGCCTTACTTTTGAGGCACCTCTGGGTGGACTTGAATCCCTCCAAACTTTTGCTTAGCAGGGTAGTGTGTTAATGGTTTGTTCCACCCAGGAACTCCAGGGGAGGGGGGCGGGGTTGCAAACATGACGGAAGGGTCAGTTGGTAAAGGCCAAGCCCCTCCCACTGGTGGTAAACGCTGAAGTACAGCGGCCAGAGCCGGGGGCACTGCTGACTCCAGGGCCCAAGGAGGCTAGTCTGGTGCAGGTAAAAAAGCTCTCCAGGGCGGATGGAGTTGAGGGAGGTGGGGCATTAATAGCCCAAGGAGTCAGCCACCAGAGGGGCTTCCGCCCCCTGGAGTCGGCATCGCGGCATGGCAGGTGTCAGAGGTGGGATTCGATACCGGAAAGAGGTTGACTGTATAATATTCATCGTATAGAAAGTGAACACCTCACAGGCAACCTATTCCAAGGACCACCGAGCAGCACTGAGTCCAGACAGGGGGCCTCTTCCTCAGGGACAGCGCCCCAGCCTCCGCGGGGGAGGGGACGCAGGTGGTCACAGTCAGGCACATGCTCGGCCATCAGCCATGCACGGGGTCCCACCCCGAACATCATCGGCGAGTGCGCAGGCTGCATGCAAGGCGGGAGCTGATGCTGAAGAGAGGTCGACCGTGTATTGTGCAACATGAGAAATGTGAACGCGCACGGGCAACCTCTCCTCAACACCACACGGAGCAGCACGCAGCAGGCAGGACCGGCTCCTCCCAGCAATGGCGGCCCGTCCCAGGAGCTTCTCCCGGGGGCTGGAATGGGAGCGACGGCTGGGATGGGGCTGGGATGGGGACACACTGCCCGTTTACAGGAAATGCAAGTGGTGGGCCCTCTGCTGGATGCCCTGGAGACTGGCTCCAGAGAGTTCTCTGCCTCGATGGCTTCGGAGGCAGGAAACAGCCCCAACGGGTCTTGTCCCACGGCAAACCCCAGCCTCTTCTCCCAAGTTGGCCACGCCCTCCGGGAAGCCCCCCAAGATGGAGCCACTGCTGGGGGTCCTGGGGAAGGGCGGCACATGTCATACGCAGAGTCCATGCAGTCACATACCATGGGGAGGGGCCGGCCTTGGGCCTGACCCCATTTCAGCACGGTGCCCTACACACCCCAAGTGGTAGGAGGTACTGAGAACAGGCCATCTGTGTTATATTCGTCATTGATTAAGCGAACTCATCACAGACAGCCTCTCCTCAAGAACCCAACGTGACTCCAGCCCAGGACCACGGCAGCTGCGCCCACAGCACGGCACCCTCTGGAAGCTGGCCTGAGGACAGAAGGACACCAAAGGTGAGAAGACACAGGGTCAGGCAGCAGCACCCACCCCCCACTGCACCCCTACCCTTACCCCCAGCCTGCCCCCACCTCCACCCCCACCGTGCCCCCACAACGGGTGCATCTCCAACAGCCCTCCAAGGTGAGATTTGATACTGAGGAAAGATCAACCATGTATTATTCGAAGTGAAGAAAGCGAATATAACACGGTCGATCTCCCTTCAGGTACCAGGAAAGGCGTGAGCTGAGGCGCACCCGGATTCCCCAGGGCGGCAGGGCCCTGCGGGCCGCAGGCTGCAGTGGGCACCGACGGCTAGTGGACCAGGTGAAGTACATTATAAACAATTACTTTCCAACTGGTCGACCATCCATCCCCGCGCCCCAGAGTGGTGTGACGGCGGTGTCCTTCCCCAAGTGCCATCGCCTCCAGGACGGCCTCCCTGGTGGAATTTGATACCGAGAAGGGGTTCACCGAGCAACATTCGTCGTCCAGATGCAAAGTTGCTCGGGTAACCTCTCCCCGAGTACCACAGAGAGGCTTGGACGCTTGGACTAAGGCGTCGGCTTCAAGGTGCAGTGCTTCCAGAAGCCCCCAGGGACCAGAAGGTCACACTTCCCAAGAAACCTCAACCATCCCATCAGCCAGATCTAGAGCCCCTTCCCAGGAGTTGAGCATGAGCCCCAAGTGGGATCTGGTAAGGACAAGAGAGTGACTGAGCCAGTCTTATCTGAACAGAAGGAATGCACGCACACACAGTGGAAGTGTCTTTTTGCCCAACCGTCCTCCCAGGGAGCTTCCCGAAGACAAAACAGATCCTGGAGGAGAGCTGGCAAAAACAAACCCCTGCTCATGCTCAACTCTTCGTCGTGGACCTCAGGGCCCCTGCTCAAGCACCAAGCTCCCTCCGGAAGGAAGTCGTGGGACACTGTGCAGGTAATGCTACTGCCCTGAGCTTCCCTCCCACCATCCCCCACCCAACACATGCCTCTAGTCCCATACATGCGCTGCCATGCCGCGACCTTCCCAGAGTGATTTAACACTAAAAACCGATTGACTGTGTGATTGGCCTCACAAGTTAAACAAGCGAAATACCCCCAAAATAAAGGAAAAATACAGAGGGAGAGAAAGAAAAAAAGCAAACAAACCACAGATGCCCCCCCTTCAAAAAAATACAGAACAGCCCCAATTTCAAGACCACCTCCCCCCAAAGTTAGCATCACATTCGAAACATGCCCCAAACAGTGCGCTGGCTGGTGAAGGTCCATGGGCCTGTTGACATGTGCCACAAGCAGAGTCCGGATTCTGTGCCCACCACCCATTCTGAGACATTTGGAGTGGGACCGACAGCAGAATCCTTTTTCTGACATTGGCATGAGTTCTGAAAGCCCTCTTCGTCTTGTTACAGCCAGGCAGAGAGGCCAGCCACGAGTACCTGTCATAAGGAAAGAAAACACAACACGCACAGCCTCCCCTTGCAAACCATGGTTACTGACCTGTAATCAAGGATTTTCCCAGAGCTGGCATCTCCTCCTGGAGCGCTCATGAGAAGGGACTGGGCAGCGACGGCTAGTGGGCCAGATAAGAGACATCATCTATACATTCAGGGCACGTCCTGTGGCCTGCCCCCACACACCTACCCTGGACAGGGCTCTAGCTGCTGGCCACCTCAGAGGGTGGCAGTGCTTCTGGAATCCTCCAAGGCAAGAGTGGGTCTGCAAAAAGATGCCCCGTGCAAAGGTGAGCAAGAATAAGGTCCCCAGCAAAGGACAGCATCTCATTACATCCTGAGCAATGGTTTTGACCCCAGAAACAAGCCCTGCTCTGAAATAGTAGCACTAACTTCAGGGTGACCTCCCAGACAAGACTCAACCTCCATGACCAAGTGGCAGTCAACACGGATGAGAAGTGTGTCCTGGGGCCAGCATGGAGCCTTGAGAGGTGCCAAGACCAGGGTCCAGGAAGGGCTGGACTTTGGGGTGTGTCGACAGCAGCCCTGACCTCTGCTGCCCTTGGAACGTCGGTTCCACCTCTAGGGTGAGCATCTCACCCAGGTTAGCCACATGGGGATGGAGAGGATTAAGAGAGGGATGGGACCAGGTGACACACATTGCCCATTTGGCACATGCCCTGGTGACCACATGCACCTGCACACCTTGAGGACCCCTTACTGGTGTATCACCCCTCAAGCCAACATGCTTGCCCAGGAAGCTCTCTGGGAAGATTTGGGACAAAGAAGTCAGCTGCCCACAGGACACTGCTCTTGGACCCTAGGTTCTGTTGACCCTGCCAGCTTCACTCCAAACACATGCGAATTCAAATATTTTAATGAGAATTGTACCAATATTGATTTTCACCAAAAAGTGTTTTCCGGAGCGAATTCCATTAAACTAATCCAATTCCCTATTTAGCTTTCTGTACTATGCTGTTGAGCTGTTTTCATTTCTTTTATTTCCCTTGTTATTTTCCCGGAATCATTTTCATTAGGATCAATTCTTCTCCATTTAGAAATTTGAATGAAGATTTGATTCCTCAATGTGTTTTTGTCCACATCAAATATTGCTGTTTACAGCTGCTGCCACTTTGAATGTCCTCTCGTGGCCGCCATGTCTATTGCGTTCTGTTTCCCCAGGTCAGATGTCAAAGACGAAATGTTGTCAAGAAAATTGGATTCTTCTGCCAATCTATAGTCAGCTGAACACATTTCACCCTGTGCCATTTCAGCTGTTTACAGTTGTATTTTGTGTTGATTATTTTTATCAGTCATTTAATACAAATTGGATGAGATACTGATAGCTTCTGTTCATTGCGTAAACCAGGAGAATATTGAGAATATTTTGGGAGGGGATGACAGACAGAAAGAAATGGAGACAAGGAGAGACCAAGGAAGAAACAGAGACGGAGGGAGACTGAATGAGAGACGTAGACGGGGGCGAAAGACAGAGAGCAAGAGAGGTCGCAGCCTTTAAAATTGTTGGGTACAAGTGCTTTATTTAACCACAAGGTCAAAAAATCTTCAGAGAAAAAAATGATGGCACCAGAATATTCTGGAGATCAACATGGCTGACCAAAACGGTGATGTAGAGATAGGGGTACAAGGTTAAGAACTGAAGCTGACTCGGTATGGGCACCCTCCTCAAGTACCCCGTATGACACACTAGGAATCAACCTTGTGTTCTCGCCCACTGGAGAGGTGTAGAAACCCACATCTACACCACACGTTCTTGTTCATGGGAGAGGTGTAGACCCCAAGCTTGCCACTTGGTCCCGCAAGCCATTCCAGGCAGGATTTGATGCTCAAACAAAAGTTGCCTTTGTGTGATTCAACATAAATAAAGCGAATTCACCAAGGGCAACCTCTGCTCAGGGATCAAACGTCAGCACGGGCAAGAACATCAGCCAGCTGCCTCTTCACCAAGGGTGGCCTCACCTGCAGGCTCTCTACTCACTTGCCCCGGACTGGTGCTGACACCAACCCCTCTCTTGGGAAGCTGACACTACATCCAAGGGTCTCCAGGATGGGAGGATGGGTTTGGACACGGTTTGCCATGAATAAGGGGACTGTACCACGGGCAGCTCACACAGCCCTGTGGACTGTCTCCTGAGCTGGCTTCTCTCTGCCGGGTCTGAGTATGGGGGAGAAGGAGCCCACACGTCATAAATTAATCCCATGGTTGGGGTCAGCATCTGGCCACTTACCCTAGAGGGATGCTAACACCGAAGTCCCATCCCCAAAGTGAGCGTCTCCTCCGGAACATTCCTGAGGTGGATTTACACAGAAATGAGAGCCGCCATTTAACATCCCCCGCATGTTGTGAACTATCTGGTCAGTCCAGCTTCGGGCACGTGGGGTGGCCCTGACCTAGATGCCGATGGCGCCTCCTCAAGGGCAACATCCTCAGTGCAGGCGGGAGTGGAGTGCATGGCTCAGGCCAACATCCCTTCATTTATTCTTGCTTCTAGGAGGCCTCAAAGAGGTATTTAGTAAAGAAAAGATGGCAGACTGCCATCGACCCATTCATTAATTCAGCAGATATTTACCATGTGCATGTGGGGACACGGCAATGGGAAAAGCAGAAAAAGATTCTGGCCACAGGGAGCATACATTCCATGGGTCACCAGGCAATAAACAAAGATCTGTAATAACATCAGCATAGTAACGATGGTCATACAACTTCATTATGTGCCAGATGCTGTCCCAAGCACTTCACATATATGTCTAGCTTCTGTTCCTATGAGGTAGGTACTCTTATCAACCCCATTTTATAGATGAAGAAAACTGAGGCACAGAGAGGGTAAAGGTTAGGTCACTCGTCCAAGGTTACACAGAACGCAAACATAAGGCAATAAAAAAATGCTATTAGCAGCTCTTATCTTAGACCAGGGATAATCGAAGCATGCATGGAAACCTCTCCTCAAATGCCGTTGACTCTCACAGCCAAGGACACCATTCCCTCTCCACTCCCCAGAGCTGGTCTTCGCGTCCAGAGATCGCCCCAAAGATTAGCATACTGAGAAGGTAGCAACAAGGCTACACATAGCATAAATAATGTGGGTGCCATCTATTTGGGCCAATCACTGGGATGACACAAAAGTCCCCCTTCATAATATATGGCCCATATCCACGAAGACAATTCATGCCTAAAAAGAGGTTTACCAAACACGTTTTATTCACTAATGAGTCTTCAAGGAAGGGAGGGTAACCCTGACCAGAAAACCATGGTCTCACCTAAAAAGTCAGCATCATTTCTGGGAATTCCTCTTAGTGATGCCTGGGATGGGGCCTGAATGGCTCTCATCACACATAAAACACGTCTCATGGGGCAAACGACCCATTTCCTTACCCTAGGCTGGTGCTGTGGAAACTCCTGTTCTCCGAAGCTTTTGTGATGTTTTCCCAAGAAGAATGTGGTACTGAAAGGAGATTGGCCATGTAATACTCATCATAAATAAAATGAACACATCATGGACAACCTCCATTCAAGTACCTGACTGTGGTGCTCGCTTCTGATGCATCCCAGACAGGAGGCCTAGGAAGAATGGGATACTGAAGTCAGGATTCTGGCAGCACACATCTCCAATAAAACACTGGCCACACTTGGTCAACTCTTGACATGAGGTACAAGCCCCAATGTCCTTTACTTGAAATTGGCATCATTCCCAGGAAGGGTGACACTCAGGGAAGGACATAATACAGGAAAAAAGAGTTGCAGGACACTCTTTATACATAGAGAAAGCAGCACAAATAACCTCTTGTCAAACACATAACGGGATCTACAATACAGTTGCCGCCTCTTCAAGGAAACTGGCATCATGGACAAGCAGCAACCCTGGAGGTCGATGAGACACCCAGGTGAGTAAATGCAGGTGAGTCATCCACGGGAAGAAGCATTAACCATCTCAGGTTAACCATCCATGCAGTTGTGTAGGCACCACTTCTAGTTCCTGTAGTTGGCACCACCCGAGGGTGTTTTAGGCCAGATTTGATACTTAAAAACAGGTCAAACATGTATGATTCATCAAGAAATAACATGAATGCATCATGAAAGACCTCTCTTCAAGTACCGTGAGATAGCTCTTGAGAAGAGCCTTACTTCTTCCCCAAGTTGGCACCATGTCCAGGAATATTGCCATGGACGGGTTCCACATTGAGGTTGAGTGGGCCGGGGCACACAGCATCAGGAAAGCACACGCTGTGTGGTCAGCTGTGGTCAGCGGTCCGTTTGCTTACCCTGGAGAGGAGCTAACACCGAGGTCCCACCCTTAAGTAGGACTCTGCCCCAGGAAGCCCTTCAAGGCGGGATTTGGTACTAAAAAATAGGTGAACCGTGTATGATTCGTCACAAATAAAGCGAAGGCAACACGGATAACCTATCTTCAAGTACCACGGATTAGCACCGACAAGATGTCAATGTCTCTTCTCCAAAGTGGCCCTCCTGCAAGAAGTCTGTCCGCCTAAGGACGGAGTGAACAGTGAGGATTAGTGGGCTGGCTGCGAGATGGTCATGAATAAAGCACACACTCCATGTCCAGCCCTCCTAGGCTGGGCTGTCATCCAGACATCAGCGCCTTTGCTGAGGTTGGCAGCGTATCTAAGAAGAACTTCCACGGGAATTGGTGGTGAAGAGCGGTCAGGTACACAAGAATTTATTACTCTGATCATAGAAGAGTATGTTCCCTCATTTCACATTAGTACCCAGGCCTATAGCAATGATCCTTTCCTTACGTAGGCCCTGTGTCCAGGAAGCCCTCCAGAGCTGAGTTCATTCCAAAGGTTGCAATAAAAACCAACCACAGGTTGCCACTGAGTTGATTCTGACTCATGGCGACCCCATGTGTGTCAAAGTAGAACTATGCTCCATAGTGTTTTCAATGGCTGATTTTTCAGAAGTAGAATTCCAGGTCTTCTGAGGCACCTCTAGGTGGGCTCGAACCACTAATCTTTCTGTTAGCAGTCAAGCATGTTAAACATTTGCACAACCCAGGGGCTACTGATCATAAATAAAAAGACAGCATCAATTGCAAACTTTAGTGTGGCACCATAGTGTGGCACTGACCTCAGAATCATGACCTGAGAATCATGACCTCATCCTCGCAGGTGAGCTTAACTTCCAAGAAGTCTTCCTAAGGATAAATGGTATACCTGGGATTAGTTGTCCAGTAGGCACACAAATAAAAATAAATAAATATTCCATTGCCAACAATAAACTCACATACCTGGTAAATAATGCCGACCCCATATCTATCCCAGAGGTTGGCACTGCGATGAGGTATCCAGCCACAGTGGGTGGTGATGCTGGAAAGAGGGCATCTGGCTATGATTCATTTTAAATGGACAAATGCACAGTGGAAATGATAACAGACACCTCCAGATAAAGATGGAAGAGTAGGGCCAGGTACCAGATTCTTCCTCCTCCAGTACACAACAAAATAAACAAAACAGACAATTCAAGCCGAAAGACCAACACACAGAATAGGAAAGTATTCATAGAAGTAATATAAGAAAGTATCTTTGAAACAAAGGAAGAGCTAAATCTACTAATCAAGGAGGCATAATAGAATCCAGAAAAAAAAATGATTAAAAAATTATCCATGAATATAAAGAATAATAGTGTCTGAGTCATATCCTGGTGAAGTCACTGATAGTCAAGACTCGAGAAAGGTATCCAAGCAGAAAACAACACCACGCCATTCAGACGTCCAAGGAAAAAGCAGGTTGTCTGTGAGTTTGTCTATAGCAATGTTTAACACCAGGAAGTAATGAAGTAATGTCTATAAAGTTCTAGGGGAAGGAAGCTAGGAGCTAAGAATGTCACACCAGGTTAACCCATTGATCAGTTCAATCACTCAATCTCAGCAATAAGAGCTAGCAGGGGACCCATTTCTCCACAACAGCTAAAATCAATGCATGAATGGATGCACAGCTGAGCCTAAATGAAAGGAAGGGAGGCCCTGGGGTGCCAATGAAGAGAATGTAATTCAGAGCAACAAGCTTGTGACCTGCCACTAAGGGACCTTGGGGATGCTGCACTGCTCGAGGCTTCTAGAGTCTGAAGTCATGATATCTACACATGAACAGGGGATATGACCATGGAACTGAAAGGAAACCAGAAAACTCTATGCTGGCCCAGAGAAATGGTGGCAAGAGGGCTTGTTTCGGCCTAGGCGCTAGGTGGAATGAGATGTTCTGTGAGAAACCAAAGCCCCAGGCCAAAAGTGTAATGAGGGTTTACACCTCACTACATGGGGTCTGGGAATCCCCAATCCAGCAAATTCATAGAAAAACTGGTCCCAATGGTGAAACTCTTGGAATGCCAAGCAGAACCAAATGCAAAACCACAATATGGCAACTCTTCTCCCATAGGGAACAAAACAAAACAAAAATAGCCAGTCCCCACTGATGATAATCTCACAATGAAGCATTACAAAGTACATGAAGAAAACCACCATTGTGAGAGTTGATAGACTTAACAAACAGAAAGACAACTATCCTTAGAATCTACAACAATAGACATTAAATATCTTTAAAGTGACTAAAGAGATCAAAAAAAACAAGGAATCAAAGGGGCCGGATAGAATAGTAGGGGAAAAAAATAGGCAGATGAGAAAAAGTATAAAAGCAATGTTCAGACATTCTCAGAGATGAAAGATCACACAGACTGTAATGCTCAAAGTCATTCCAACAAACGAAATGCATGAAGAACTCACTAGATGATTCAGTACAGCTAACTACAAGTTAAGTAGAAAAGCCACTTCAAAAGAGCTCATGAAATACTCAGTGCAGAAGACAGTGGAGCAAACTACAGAGTTCTGAGGGGGAAAAAAAGAAGTAGGCTGAGAATTTTATATCTAGCTAAATTGTCCCTTTCATATAAAGGCAAGAAACATATTCTCAAATGCGCAAGGACTCAGGTAATGCCTCTTAGCCATTCATTCCTAAAGAAACAAAGATAAAACCTACTCCCATTAAGAGATGAGATCAAATTAAAAACTCAGGAAGAGAGAAACCTTAGTTTAAGGGGAAAAAAGTATAATCAATGAATCCAGTTAAATATATAGAGTTATGATCAAATACTTGTAAGAATTTTGGTTATAGAGAAAAATATTTCTAATGGAAATGGTTATAGAAAATAATATTTCTAATGGAAAAATTAAAATGTGTAACTTAAAAAAAGGAGGTAGGACAAAGTATAAAAGTACTGATTTCCTTATCTTTTAGAATTATAAGTGAAACTACAACAGGTAAAAAAAAAAAGAAAAAAAGATCCAACCATTTAATGTTTTACTTTACCGTTTGTCTTAACTTTATTAAGAACAAAACAAAACCCATTGCCATCGAGTCAATTTCTACTCAGCAACCCTCTAGGAAAGGGTAGAACTTCCCCGTAGGGTTTCCAAGGAACAGCTCGTGGATTTGAACTGCCGACCTTTTGTTTAACTGTTAACCATTGTGAGCTCTTAACCACTGTACCAACATGGCTTCCTTAATTTTACAGAGATCTTTTATGAGTTAATACTTCTTATGGTAAAGCAAGAAAAATTCATCAATAATTTCAATTTCCTTTAGTTTGTCCTTTATGTTAAATTCAAGTGAAATTACAGTTAACATTTTTAATGTAAAGATTAAATTCAGATGACCTCATGTTTGTCTCTCTTTGTCTGACTACCTTTCTATTTGCATATACACCCAGGCAGGTGTTCACAATTTCTAAAGCCCTTAATGGTTCTCTCTGGCTGCACAGAGAACTGGGTAATTTTCCTTCTTTTTCACTTACATTTTCCTGTATCACTTGAATTTTGATTATGAGCATGTGTCATCTTTATAAATATGGTAATATGGTAATAAGGTAAAATAATTATTCTTTTTGAAAAGAAAAAAACAGGAACTGAAAAGAGATCTGCCCTCTGTCCTCAAATTTGGTATAGCCTTTGAGTCAACATGTGGTGAATGACCGCTCACTGAGCATGGAAAAAATGCTAAAACTAATATCCCTTCCCTGAAATTTGTCAACAAGTCTATGAAGTCCTCCCAGACAAGACTTAAAACTGAATGAGAAGAGAACTAGCCATTATTTTTCTTTGAACAGCAAAAATCAGAAGCACCGTGGATGTTCCCAGTCACTGAGTGGTCTTAAACCTAGAGGACATATTTCTTCCCCAAATCTGGCGATGTCCCATGAAGAGGCTGGGTGAAGAAAAGGGGCACCAGTGGAACACAGCCATTTGTTCTAAACTAAGCATAGTTCAAGTACACTGCAGTGGAACTCACATGAAGGGCATCCCTAAAATCAGCATCAGGTACAAAAAGACGCCCTGGTGAGAATGTGATACCGAAAAGAGGCCGACCGTGTATTGGGCATCATTAGGTAATGCAAACTCACCACGGGCAACCTCCTTCCAAGTACCATGAGGTGGCACTGTGCTCAGCATCCCTGTGTCTTTGGCCGCACAGCCTTGGCAGCTTGGGAGTGGCCTCTGAGGGTGGACAGGACCCTGAGGATGAGTGCACCAGGTGTCTCAATCCCTAAGTCAAACCCATGCTCTCCAGCCAACCCCTGGTTCACCAACCCACCATTATAGCATTGACACAAGTGCCGTTTCCAGTACCTGTTGGCCATGCAGTCAATACTTAATAACACAAAAAAGCCAGCTGCATATAAGTAGTTATAAATTAAGCAAACAGCTCTTAAAAGACCACACATGTACAAGAACAGGTTAATCACGGCCTCCTTGATAAAGCTGGTACCACTGTGAAGGTGGTCCCAGGGGAGTGAACTATGGATTAGTGAACCAGGGTTCAAACAGGGTCTAGGAGCTTAATGTCATCTGGTCTCCCATTTGCTCCTAGACCCCAGAAAATGAACTAATCAGAAGGTGCTTCCAGGTGCTCCTCTGAGGTTAAATTTGATATTAATACAAAAAGAAGTTAACTTTATGTGTCTCAATATTAATAATATATATATATTAAGTTAGGGCATCCCCACAGCCTCTCTAGCTCTTGCTGGAGTTGACAGCACCCCAGGAAGGCACTAGGTGAGCAAGGACACTGGGTTAGCGAGGCAGCAGCAAGCACCTTCAGGGAAGTGCCTGCCATGGGCTCAGCCGTCCAGGCACCTACCTTGGAGACAATGCTGATGCCCTCCGAGGCAGCATTTGACACTAAAAGAGAGGAGAGCCGTGTATGACTCGCTTTAATGAATCGAATTCATCACGGCCAGCCTCTCTTCAAGTACCACACGTGAACACTGGTGAGAATCCATTGCCTCTCCTGCAAAGACTACTGTGTCTCAAGTGAGGGAGTCCTGTTAGGAATGGGGGGGGTGGGGCACTGTTGGGTAGCAGGCCAAGTGGCATACATCCACACTGAGTGCATGCTCACAGGCGCACATACTCTGAGTGGGTGCTGGCCGCTGCTTCCCCAGGGCAAGAGGGGGTGCTATTCAACAGCCGTCTTAAAGTGGGCAGATCAAGGGAAGCCCCTGTGCATCTACGACCAGAGAACCGTGGTAGCTCTATGAGCAGAGAAGCCACATCACCTCCAGGGATCACGCTATGGAGAAACAGAATGCTGGGGGTCAGAGGGCCGGAAGCCATGCCTAATCAACAAAGCACATACTCTGTGGATAGGGATTCAGTCACACACCCTGGGGAGGAGCTGGCATGCTTTGGGTCTCTTATCAGAAGTAACACCATGTCCAAGGAACTCTCCAAGGAAGCTGTGATAGTGATGAAGAGGCTACCAAGGATGACACATGGCATTTTAAGTAAACACACCCCCGAGACCATATCTGGTCCAGGTCCTCTAAGCAGCCACGCCAGATGGCAGTCCATGGCAGTGTCCCCATTGTTGGTAGGCTCTTTGCCAAATCTTCCTGGGGTGGGGTAGGTGCCAAGGTTGGTGAATAGGGGCCCATGGGGTGAACAGAGCACGTGCCCTCTGGTTGACCAAACACAAACCCAGGCATAGGCACATGCTGACACCAACATTTCTTCTGGAAGTTGGCATTGGGTCCAGGAAGCCTCTCTTCAAAGTGTTTTAAAGTGACACTGGTGACAGAACCAGAGCGGTTTCCCCAGCATTAACAGGACCCATGGGAACACCTCCTAGAGATGGACCGTATGCTCAGGTTAGCGGACCACGTGACTTACAGCAAGGACCGAGCCCGCCTGTGGCCGATCATCCATTCTTCACATGGTTTCTCCATATGGTTGGCACAAAGACTGTTTCCCTGGAAGTTGCCATTGTGTCCTTAGAGGTAGTATTTGGTACTGAAAAAAGTGTTGTCCGTGAATGATTCGTCATAAGTAAAGCGAATCCACCACGAACAACTTCTCTTCAAGTACCACAGAAACTCAGACAAGACAGACAAGGGGTCCTCTTCCACATCTACAAAGAGGGCTTGGGCTCCAGCTGCATTCCTGTGGGCAGATTAGACAGGGAAGGTTAGTGAGTTTGTAGACCTGTGTCCTGAGAAAGCAGAGTCCAGTGGGCTGTACACTCACCTTGCCTGGAGTCGCACCGGCACATGCTTCCCCTTCCCCAAGGTGGACATTGTGTTCCTGAGTCCTCACAGGCAGGGTTGAAAAGTGAGAAGGGGCTTCATAGTCACATGATCTCATCATAGGTCAGTGGGCCTCAGTGTGCGTGCACACCCGAGGGTTTCTGAAGTGGGGGTGTGCACTTCTCAACAGAGCAGACTCAGTTATAGACCAAGCACATCAAGGCACCAGCCCAGCTCCTGCAGGACTGGTGGGGTTTACCAAGCTCGGGTGCTCTGAAGGAGGCCCCTCTTTGCCACCACAATGTGCGGGGGGCCTCCGGGCACCACATGCTTCCACAGATACTGCCCGGCCCCAGCCCCAGTGTGTCCACAGAAGGATCTGAGGGAAGGTTGCCAAGCTCCACGCAATCTTGGGAGACCCCCAGTCACTCCCACCCCCTTCATTCCACCATTCATCTCACCCTGACAAACTACCCAAGAAACTGAGTCCAAGATGAAAGCCATCAAAAGAGGTGTCTGCCCACTTTCCACCCAGAGACCTCCAACCAGGCATTCCTTACCTACTTTCCCACTTCCAAAACCCACCACTGGAAGCCCATCTCCTCAGAGCCCAGATGTTCATCCTCAAATGGCTAAACGTAAGAACCCATCACCCA
This sequence comes from Loxodonta africana, assembly GCF_030014295.1. Classification (NCBI taxonomy): domain Eukaryota; kingdom Metazoa; phylum Chordata; class Mammalia; order Proboscidea; family Elephantidae; genus Loxodonta; species Loxodonta africana. Next base: position 111,824,010 of record NC_087351.1, read on the forward strand.
CCCTTCCATGCTCATCCCCATCTCTTCCCCAGCACATCCAAAATACGGCCTGTCACCAACAGAGTCCCTGTGTCGTCACTTCTTCTCCAGCACTCTTCACCTCCCACCATGATGGCAGCTTGGCTCCCACACCCCAAGGATACAGGTCACCAATGTGAAGGGCTGTTTAGCATCCCATTTCCTAGACCACCTGCTTGCAGTGGGTGGAGAACTTCCTCGCTCCACATCTCCACTTCCAGGCCATTTTTACTCCTTTCTTTTATAACTTCAGTTCATTCACACTGCATCCATCAGACCACACCGTCTACCACCCAGATAACATGCCTTGGGGATCTTAGCTTCTGGGCAGCATCTTTCTCTCTTGCACACTTTGTTTTCCTTCTTGGTGATGACGACACCCATGTTGATGCTCCATCCAGCTCTCCAACATCAGTTTAGTGATTTCCTCGCTTCCTGCCTCCACTCTAAACCTCCAGTCCCAGGGCCACTGCCCAAGCCTGAATCCTGGCAACACCAATAAATGGTACCCTCTCCAGAAGCTCCCTGTCCACTGCTGACTCCCTCTAGAACCCTGACTCCAGCAATGACTGCACCTTCGGAACCTCTGTTCCATTTCGTCCCCACCTTCTCATGTCCCCCCGCTCCCCCTGGCTGGATTCATGCAATCCATCAGCAGGTCCGCTGGCCGCACATGAGATGTCTCATCCCCACATCTCCTCACCTCTGCAGTTCCCATCCTGGCCCAGTCCTCCCTCAGCTCTCCCCTGAATTTGTGCAACAGCCTCCTAGATGGACTGTCTGCTGCCACCCTTGTGGGCAGTGATATCCTCAATGCAAATAAGGTTTCAGCCCCCACACCCCACTCAGAAGAACCCTCTCGTAGCCCCCTTAGCCTCAGAATAAACTCTGGAGTCCTGTCTGAGCCTCCAAGGTTGCCTCTCCCACCTCAGCTCCAGTGACTCCCTAAAGCTTGGCCCACAGGCCTTCCCACTGGTTCTCAAAGATGCCAGAGGGCTTTCCCACTTGCCTAGCCTCCTTCTGAAATGTTCCTACCAGGCATCTCCATCTGACCCACTCCCGACTTCTCTCAGGGCGCTGTTCCCATGCCCCCTCCTCAGAGAGGCCTCTCTAGGCCTCGCATCTAATGCAGCGTCCACCCCACTTATGCCTCTCTCCGACACCCTACCCTGCCTTCCTTCTTTTTCTCCATGAAAGTTAACCGTGGACAAAATTATACAACACAGTTTGTGTTTTATTGTCTGTCTCTCCACCTGGAATGCTAAGTCCATGCAGGCAAAGACTTTATCTTGTTTGCTGCCCTACCCTGAGTTTAGAGGCAACAGCCAATACACTAGGCACTCAATAATTATTTGTTAAATGATTGAATCATTCCTTGTTGGGCAGTGAAATCAAGAACCATGTCGTAGTGCTAAAAACAAGAGAATCTAATAACGAAAAGAGAGAGACTCAATAACATCTCTTACAAAGGGAACACACTAAGGGTGAGCTCGCTTCCAAGCTCAACAACAGCCCTATTGAGAAAGCTACTACATTGCGGCTAAAGCAGGTAGCCCTTCTGTGATGGTTGCTTTTAGGTGTCACCCTGGCTAGGTTATTTAAAAAAAAAAAAAAAAGGTTATAGTGCCTAGCTATTTGGTCAAACACTAGTTTAGCTGCATGCCTAAAGCAGGCTAACCTCCACATTGCGGATGGGCCTTACCCAATCAGTGGAAGGCCTTTTGAGCAAAAACGGAGTTTTCTCTAGGGAGTATTCTCTCTCCAGACAACAAATAGAAATTTTGCCAGAACTCTGTTAGTCTTCACTCTTCCCATTGCCTGACCTTTAGACTTGGGGACACAAGCCTACAGGGATCTCCAGCTGTCACCTGACCTGTGGGTTTTAGACTTGCTGTGGACTAGCCCCTACAATTGCATGAGCTAATTCCTTAAAAGCTATCAATCAATCAATCTATCATCTATCAGATGTATGTATGTATCTATCTACCTATCTAATCTATCATCTATCAATCAGATATATTATGTATCTATCTACCTACCTAATCTATCAATCTACCAATCTACCTATCTATCTATCACTCCGTTTCTCCAGAGAACCCTAAGACACCTTTCCCAATGGTAAGAGCTAACCATGGGCTGGACCCTGGGCATAGCGAACCAAGTGAGACGCATCAGAAATAAAGCACTGACTGTGTTCCACTACCTCTCCACATACGTGCAAAAGATGCTGACACCAACATCTCTCCCTGGGAATGGCACTGTTTCCAGAAAGCCTTCCCAAGCCATATTTGACACTCAAAAAGAGTCTTCCCTGAAGCAAATACCATAAGGCTCACCAATGACTAAGTGTCGAACAAGAGCACCGTCAGGAAAACCACTACCACTTCCTCACACTGGTGCAGTCTCCTGTAATTCATCTTCTGAAAGGATTCAATTCCCAGGACTTGGAACAGGTGACAAGTGCTCTGTATGAGTGGGATTCTCAGAGGTTAACCTCCCAGGTACAATGGTTTGGTGCAGATACCAATGATCCTTCCAGAAGATCACAGCTCTTTTAGGCAGCCACCTCACACATAGGTTAGATCCTGATCTTGGATGGAGCAGGTGACGTGTATCAAAGTGAGTGACCACCCAGGCACTTACCTTGGGTAGGTCCTGAAGCCAAGTGAAGGTGGAACCCTGTCCAGGAAGCCCTCCAAAGCAGTATTTGATACTGAAAAACTGGATGTCCCTGTATGATTCGTCATAAATAAAGCGAACACAGCAGGGATAACCACTCTTCAAGTACCGAAGGCTAGCGTGGACGGGCGCATCTTCCCAAGCCAGCCTCATTACAGCTGGTCCTCCTAAGGATGAACCCCGTACTGAGGGTTAGGAGAAGTGGATCCTGCCCATGGTAAGTCAAGCCCATGCTCTCTGGCCAGCCATGCATTCCTGTCCCCTGGAGAAGGGTGGAGGCCAACACTCTTCCCAGGAAGCTTCCCAGGCAAGATCAAACTTAAAAACACAAACCTTCCCTCATATGACTCAGCATAAACAAAGCAAACACGGCAAGGAGAACTTCTCTTCAAGTGCCAGATAGTAGCACCCCTAAGAAAACCATGACTACTTCTTCCAAGCTGGCGTGGTCTCCGCGAGCCCATCCTAAGAAGTCACGGGATAGGTAGGGACTGTGGATCAGTTGACATACATCATTTGCAAAATGTATGTTCTCTGATCAACCATCCATTCCCCTATCATGGAGAGGTTCCAGACCAACGCCCTGGCTTCAGGCTGGACTCCTGTCCAGGTTCTTCTCCCAGGTGGGACTTTGTCCTGAAAAACACTAGCTCTGATGTGATTAGTCATAAGCACAAGGAAGACCCACAGTCAGCCTCTACCCTGAGCGCCCAAGCTCTCCATGCTGGAGCTTGGGAGGCTATGTGGCTTAACTGTAATTAATGCAGAGGTTTTGCTTTGGACCATTCATTCAAGTATTTGGGGAAGTGCTGACTTGGACGTCCTCTGCCTGGAGTTGGAATTACATCCAGAAAGGATGCAATACCATCTTACTATTTAATGTTAGGAGTTTGTGGGTGGTGCTAACCAAAAGGTTGGAGGTCTGAGTCCACCCAGAGGCTCTGAGGAAGAAAGGCCTGGTGATCTGAAAAATCAGCCACTGTAAACCCTACAGGGCACAGTTCTACTCTGACACATATGGGGTCGCCATGGGTCGGAAAATACTACGTCTGTAATAGAGGCAGCGTCACAGAGAGAAACCAGCACGGACAGCACCTCTTCAGAGATGGCCAAGTAGGCATCCCCTTGTCTCCACTCATAGGTGGCCTAGATGTTTAGGGTCAAGGATAAAGAAAGCCTGTGAATTTACTGAACAATATGGCCTGTGGCTTCTGGTCCATCAGCCCTTCCTGGACCTTGGATTGCAGCTGATAGCAATAACCTTTCCTGGATCGGCCTCCCTTCTAGGAGCTCCTCAAGGGCAGGATGAGATCATGAGAACTGATGGGCCATGTAATCGATAAGTAGAGCGCTCCCTAAACCCAAATGCTCTCTTTGAAATGGGGTGGAACTGAACACTTAGCTGGTCCCTCAAGGCAGCTTGCATCTGAGGTGTGTAGACTAGAGGACATTAGGTTCCATTAGCATGCAGGCTAGCCCTCCATCCAGGTACCTTGCCATGCACTGACATATGTCTCCTCTTCCAGAAGATGGGACCACCTCCACATATTCTTCCATGATGCCAGGATAAGGTCAACTGTGAAATATTTGTTCCAAGCAATGCCGGCACACCCTGATGGTCCTTGTCCAGCCTCCCACCAGGACAATGATGAGAACATCGGGTCCCATCTCTACAGCTTGCATCCCTTCTAGAATCTCTCCTGAGGGTGGAATAAAGTCTCTCAGTTAGTAGGCCCAGGGACATAGTCATCATTCAAGTGTATGCCCCGGGGTCAACTCTTGATCCACATACCTTAGGCAGAGGTTGATCATTTTCTTACGGTGAAGCTGGTGTCCCCAAAAGGCACCCACCCTAGAACCGATGGCAAAAATGGACTCAGCCATGCTGGCTGTTGCAAACAGAGCAAAACCATCCTGGGAAGCCTCTCTTCAAGATGGAGAGCAATGCGGGTTTGCAGCAGCTCCATGATGGCATCCCAAGTATAGACGGACCCTGAAGGTGCTGGGGCCCAGGTGACATCCATCATCAAACTGACTCAGGATCTGGCTCAGCCTCCCATTTCCAACTCCAGGGGGATACAGAAACCCAGGTTCCATTCCCCAACTGGGTTCCAAGTGCAGTGAGCCCTCCCGGCAGGATTGTGCAGGCAACAGGGCATTGGTTGTGCAGTATTTGTCATGAACGAAGAGCATGAGTGCAGCCCAGAGTCAGCCTCTTCAACTTTCAAGTGATGGGACAGGACACTCTGCTAGTTCCATTGGTGGTCTCATGGAAGTGAATCTGAGGAGGAACGGGACACCTGGGGTTAGTGACCCAGTTGAGAAACAGAGAAAGAAAGTAGGAGTGGGCCTGCCTTTCACATACCTGGGGGAAGGTTGGCTCCGCGTCCAGGGAACCTCCTGGGATGGACTTGACCCCTGGAGGCAGAATGTCCTCAGTCGAGTCTTTATGAACAAAGTCACTTCTCCACATGCATCCCAATGGACTGGAAAGCTACGTCCTCGCCACCAGGGCTAGCATGGCCTCCAGAAAGCCACCCTGGAAAGGACTGGGTCCAGATGGTCAGTGCAGGGGAGCTCACTCCCCTGGAGTGATACTCACTGGTGAGGCAGCCACTGACCGCCCTGCTGTGTTGCTGCACAGCCCTGTTGCTGCATCGCCACCTCACTCCAAGGCCAGCCGACATGGAAAAACACATCAGCTTCACTGCAAACACAGCGAACACTGCGGAGCAACACGGGCTGGTCCCACCGGCGGCCTCGCATCCAGGAAGCCTCCCAAGTGAAGCTGAGGATTCGGCGGGACTCCCACGTCACACAAAGCACACGTGCTCACATCTGTGTGGTGGACCTCGAAGCAAAATCTGATATTCAGAAAGAGGTTATCCATGTATTATTTATGATGAATGAAGTGAACAGAACACAGATAACCTCTCCTTAAATATCCTCAAGTAGTTTCCGAAAAGAAAACTGTGGCCTCTTCCCCGTAGTTGCCTTCACTTCTGGAATATTCTTCTCAGGATGTGTGGAATTCCAAAGGTCAGGGAGTCAGGTACTTGTGTCCTTTAAAGAAAGCACATGAGCTATGATTAATTCCCCATTCGGATATCTTGGTCCCAGGGCCCAGACCTGGCCCTGACACCAAAGTTGAACCCCGAAATTGATATTGTGTTCCCAAAGACTTCCAAGACAGGGTTCGATCCTTAAAAACTGCCTCTTCCAGGGATTCCTGAGGGATGGGATTTAAGGACAAGAAGAAACAAGCAGATTGTTTCAGAGATAAGCAAACCCATAACAGATTACATCTCCTCTGATAAAATGTGCATTGCTAATCCCTGAACCGGGATTCCTACCATAAAGATGGCCTCAGTTCCAGGAATTCCTCCTTAGGACTGACTGGAAATGGTGGGGTACAGAATCAGGTGGCCTAAGTCATCAATAAAGCATGACCTCACCGCTGACCCAGCTCCTTACAAATCCTATAGTGGGCTGACGTTGTGGTCCCTCCCTGAAGTTGGTCTTGTATTTGGGAAGCCCTTGGAGGCATAATTTGATTCCAAAGAAGCTTAATGGCGTGACATATCTTGAATAACTTGAGCCCATCACGGATAACCATTCTTCAGAAAACCAAAGAGCAGCACGTTAGTTCCAGGAAGTTCTCTCGTGACGGATGACACATGGAATGTGTGGGACCAACCAAGGGACGCACATCACAAATAAAGCACATCATCTCCAGTCCCAGCATGCCAAAAGTGTGGTCCGCAGACCAGCAGCAACGGCATCACTTGGGAGCTTGCTAAAAATGCAGAATCTCAGGCCCATGAATCAGAATCTGCATTTTAACAAGATCCCTAGGTGATTAAAATCTTAGAAGCATTCTGTAGTTTGAGAAACGCTGACCCTGTCAACAACATTCACATGCTGTCCCACCCCGAAAGGAACTACTAACCACAAGATCTTATTCTTAAAATTTCTATTACATCTGAGAGTCCTTCTAAGATGAGATGAGTCCAAAGGAAGGCATGCAGCTGTGTGACATCCATACAGAATAAATTGAATACACAATGAGAAGTTGCTCAGAAGCACCAAAAAGTACTAGTGACAGGAAATTTACTGTTTTCCTTAATGTTTGTATCACCTCCAGGAAGTCTTCCCTGCTCAGAACGGATACCAAGGATCAGAGGCTGGCGACTCTAGATGTCCCCATCCAATCTCTATCTGCCTGAAGAGACGCTGAACAACAGTGTCTCTTCAGTGGAGTTGGAAATACTTGAAGGGATTTCTCATGGCTAAGTTTTAATCATGAGAAGAGAAAGACAGATAGTTGTCAACATCTTTCAAATGAAACGGTACGGCCCCGAACTCCCAAAGAGTATCTCCACTCCACAGTTGGCATTAGTTCAAGGAAGTCTGATGGCTTGCATTCTGGGAGTTATTAAATTAGTTATTATAAGTCGTCAATGAAGTCATGCTCCGTGGTGGGGCAGGCACTGATGTCCCCTTGCGGAAGTTGGCACTGAGCTTGAGAAACTGAAGCCAATTTGGATACTAAAACAATGGTTGTCCGATATTAATCATCATAAATATAGAGACCATAGTACGGACAGCCATTCTTTAAGCACCAAAGAATCGCACCATCAGGAAGAGCACGGCGTCTTCTCCAAAGTCGGTGTCCCTTCCAGAAAGTTCTTCTGGGGTGTTCTGGACAGTGAGCGTTAGTGGGTCAGCTTCACACATTGAGTCAAGCGCATGCTTGGGGGTCAGTCACTCACTGACTCAGGTGGGGGCCTGGGGCTGACACTAATAGCCTGTCCCTGAGGTTGGCAGCACATCCAAGAAGTGCCTCCGAGAAGCAGGATTTGATAAAAGGATGTGAGCCATGAACGTCATGTCACTCACACAGCAGCCCATCGCCCACACAGACCAATGGCAGCACCCACGAGCCCACTCTCTCCTTACCAGGTCCTGTCTCAAGGCCCTGCAGGTGAGAGTGGAGGTGCCCCAGCACAAGCAAGCTGCATGCTCTCTCACCAACCACCTGCACATGGGCCCTGGCAAGGGGCCAGCACACACATCTCTCTACAGAACCTACCACAGTGCCTGGGAAGTCCACCTAGGCAGGATTTGATACTCAAAAAGCAACTGTCCTTGTATGATTGAACGTGAATAAAGGCAACACACCACGGATAATTTGTCCTCGGGTATGAAACAGCAGCACTGACTGGAAGCCCAAACCTCCAAGTGCATGTATGGCTACGGCTGGACGTTGGCCGTAGTTCCACAAATCCAGTCACACACACGCGCACACGCGCACACGCGCACGCGCACGCACTGCATCCACCACGGACAACCTCGCTTTAACTACAAGGGAAGTACTTGCATACAAGAGTCGTTAACAGGAGGGACAGCAACTGAGATCTAGGACCAGGGAAGGTCCCTCTTACACGGGGCAAACATCCTGGATGGCCCCGCCGGGCTCACTGCATTTGGCATCGTGTTCTGGAAGCCATCAGGAACTCTGGGCTCGATAATCTATTCACATGCCTGAGCAAGGGCTTGACTGCCATGTCTTGACATTGTTTCAAAGATCCAAGGAGAGTTTTTAATAATAATACCACCACCACCAATAATAGTTGCAAAGCACGTAAGAGTTGTCACTATTACTTATGGAGTGCTGAGCACCAGGTGCTATTCTAAGCTATTTGCCAGTACGTACTCCTTCAGCCCCCTTCAGCCCTATGACATAGACACTACTATGAACCCCATGTGACACGTGAGACAACAGGCACAGAATGATGAAGCCCTCGCCCAAGGCTGCATGGTTAGTAAGTGTCAGAGGCGGGATCCAGACACAGGACAGCAGGCTCCAGAGTCTGCGTTCTTGATACTGAAAAAGTGGATGACCCTGTACGATTCGACATGAGTAAAACGAACAGGACAGGGATAACCACTCTTCAAGTACCAAAGATTAGCACGGAAAAGAATGCCACTGCCTTGGATGGACTTTGTGTTTCTTCAAGGCGGGATCCTGAGGATGAATTAGACGCCGCAGGTTAGTGGACCAGGGACGTGCACCGAGCATCACGTGCAAGCTCAAGTACAGAATGGCAATATGGAAGATGAAAGTGCCGCCCACACCAACGCCAGCATGGCTGTCTTGGGATGGACAGGGGACTGCTCGCTTAGGGAGCAGGGACCCAGACCACACGCACAGCGTGCGCCTTCTGACCCACCCATGCATCACCCGGACAGGTGATGTCCCCGAGGCCACGGCCTTCCCAGAAGTCAGCAGTGAAGTCATCTCTGCAAAATGGTACCGATGAACAACGCACCCCACACACAAAACAAACACGTGCAGCCATGCATGCACGTACCGTGTCCCTTGTTGAGTATGGACTGCATCCAAAGAGCCTCCCAGACAAGGTCTGATGCTCACAGAGAGCTTGCCCTTGTATATTCCATGTCAAGAAACTGAATATACAAATGGTAACCTCACTCTAAGTACCAAACGGTAGCATTGGGCAGGTCATCTATGGTTCACAGGATTAGCCTCGTCTCCGGGGATGCACCCTAGGGAGGGAGGAGATACGCAGGGTCAGCAGACAAGGTGGCAAACAGGTGTGTGCTCACTGATCAGCTCTCCATCCCAGGTAGCCCCAGGTATGCAGAGGCCAGGGCCCCTTCCCAGAATCGACATCTTGGCATCTCCCCAAATCAGGATTTGTTTCTGAAAAGGTCAGCCCCACAGGTCTTTGTGCATACACACAGAGCTCAGCTTCTTGCAGAACAACCCTGGGGGCAGCAACACTGTCCTTCCCAAGTGTGGGCCCCTCCTCCAGGAAGTCCTCCAAAAGATGCAATGGGCTCTGAGGGCAGGGGACTAGGTGGATTTACATCATAAATAAACCAAAGGCCTTCAGGCGACTATCCTTCCAGACATCTTGTAGAGGTTGTTTGTGCCAACCTCGTTCCACTCAGCTGCCTCCCTCCCTACTGCCCTCCTCCAAGCTGGCATTGTGTCCAGGAACCATGCTAGGAAAGAGTGATACTGAAAAGGAGTTAAAATTCCATATACCTCAAGAGTACTGGAGAAAGCAGACCCATAGCCAGTTCCCATGTCGGCCTCTCCCCCAAGGAGGGCCCCTGAGGAAGGAGCAGAAACCAAAGGCCACAGGTGAGCAGGTGGCACGACTTGTCACAGGTTGCACCTCTCCGTGACTCAGCATTCACTTTCCACAGGTGAGTGCTGCTGCTTGTGCCCCTTCCCTGAGGCTGGCTCGGGTCCAGGTGTCCACAGCAGGCAGGGGGTGAAAAGCGATGGTTGCGTGGCACAAGACTCATCTCCACAGACACAGGACACAGCTGGGAAGATGGAACAGTACCTGTCTGCAGGCTGCCATCCTAAGGGTGAAGAGAAGGCAGACGGTCAGAGGAGTAGGGGACAGACCTCCAGATGGAAGCCTGTAGCCCCCAAGTCCCCACCAGAGTCCACGTACCTGTTGGCTGCTGCTCCAGCTCCTCCCCAGAGCAGACTGCCTATACAGGAAACTCTCCAGGCAGCACTGGAATCCCAAATCCCAAGTGGAAATACCCTGGTATACTCATATCAAGGGCTGTGGACAGGGCTATATCTGCCCGAGGTACAGAGAGCAACGGCTGGAGTGAAACCTCAGTCTCTTCCTGAAAGTTGATGGGGCTCCAAGGGGCCGTTGACGGATGGACTGGATGGGCTTTCCACCATCATAAATAAAGCCCATGGCCTTCCACTACTTGTGAGAGGGTCTGACATCAAAGTCTCTCTTCTGAGCTTGATGTCGTACCCTGAAAGCCTTTGGGGGATAACTTGGTACTGAGGAAGGGCTGCTCCATGTATGATCTTTAAAGAAGCAAACCACTATGAAACTCAGCGCAGAAAAGAGCACGGACAAAAAGACTTCTCTGCCTCCCACCAGCTGGACATGGCCTCCAGGGAGTCTTCCAAGGGAAGAACCAGGCACCAAAGGTGGAAGGAGGGCCAGATACCAACCACATAGCTGAAGACCACATTCCAGGTTCAGAAAACCTTGCACATACCTGAGAGGGGCAGGCATCAACTTCTCTCTGCTGAAGATGGAACAGGGTCCAGAGCACCTTCTCAGAGTTTGATACACAAATAAGAGTCTCCCCCTGTATATTCATCATGAATAGAGTGAACATACAAAGGGTATCCTCTCTTCAAGTACCAAAGAGCAGCCCTGGTGAGGACCATGCAGCCTCTTTGCCTCCTGCAGTGCCTGTGATCAAGGGAGAGAGGATCAGTGACCCGCATCATCTGCTTAGCCCCAGAGCTGAGCCCTGAATCCCACACACTGTGACCCAGCCCTGAAGGGCCACGTCCAGGATTCCAGTAAGGCAGGAGTCACTTCTAAACAAGAAAATGAGTACATCTTTCCACAAACATAATCATGCAAAAGTGAGCTCCCATCACATGCCCCCTAGCAACAAGGGGAACAGAGCTACTGTCTCCCTCCAAAGGTTTCCTGGCCCCAGGAGGTAGCGTTAATGACGCTTTGTGTATGGGGTTAGCAAACCAGAAGACATAGTATCATCAGGGAAGGAGGGAGTCCATAAGCACTCACAGACCCTGCAGAGAGTGGAGCCCAAGGTCCCTCTGCCAAGGTTGGTAGTGACGCATCTAAGCAATGACTGGATCCCAGAAAGCAGCCACCTCTACCTGCTTCACAAAAACACAAGGAGGACCCTACAGTCAGACTCCAGGTACACCTGAGTCATGATGACCACAGGCACCTGCCCATACACTCAGGGGCATCTCCACTTGACAATGTTCTAAAGGACTGGACAGTGTGGTCAGTGACCCAAGTGACTCTCCCAATAACCATGAGGTAGGCTTGGGGACTCACCCAACCACGTGCCCTAGATTGGCACTGACATCAGCATCCTTTGCTTAAAGTTGGAAGCTCTCTCAAGGATGGATTGAAGACCATGATTTGGTAGATGAGATGACTATCATTGAACCAGCGTTGGCTCTTTGTTCCACTATCCATGAGATCTCTCTTCTCAGACTGATGCTGTGAGCAGGAAGATTCCTAGATACAACTTGGTACTGAGTAAGAGCAGGCCCATGTATGATCTATCTTTAAAAAGGCAAATCACCATTAAACCCCCCTCAGTAATGACTACAGCATGGACAAAAAGACCTCTCTGCATCCCACCAGCTGGACATGGCCTCCAGGGAGTCTTCCAGGGGAAGAAGCAGGCACCATGGGTGAAAGGGGGGTCAGGGACCAGCCACGTAGCTGAAAACCACCTTCCCAGCCCAGAAAGCCCAGCACGCACCTGAGAAGGACGGCATCAACTTCTCTCTGCTGAAGACAGAGCTGGATCTGGAGCAACATGCCAGACAGAGTTTGATACGCAAATAAGAGTCTCCCTCTGTATATTCATCATGAATAGAGTGAACATACAAAGGGTATCCTCTCTTCAAGTACCAAAGAGCAGCCCCAGTGAGGACCATGTCACGTCTTCGACTCCTGCAGGGTCTAAGACCTAGGGGAAGAGGGCGGGTAACCAGCACGACCCACTCAACCCTGGAGCCAGGCTCTGCACCCCACATTGTCCCCATCCTGAAGTTGGCCTTATTTTTGGCATTCCTCCAAGGCAAGATTGGTTACCAAATAACAGGACAATCTGTAAGACTTAGAATATACTGAGTGTAAAATTGTTAACATCCCTTCAAAACCTGCAGAATCGCACTGGGATAAGAAGCAGTGCTTCTGCCCAAAGCCATGGCTCCAGGGAGGTCCTTCTAATGGCACACTGGTTGCTGGGGGATTAGAAGACACAGTCACATACATCATTAACAAAAGGAAAAAAAAGTGAAACATACTCCATGACCAACCACCCATTCAGAAATCCTGTGGCAGTAGTAAAATAAGTGACCCTTCTCCTGAACCTAGTGTTCTGTCCAGAAAGCCATCTGAACAGTAATTCGTTACCCATCTTGTGCAAGATTCACTAAAAGTAAGATGAAAGCCTCATGGGCACTCTCTGTAATTAAACGGAAGGGATATCAGCTATCCCAGGGCCTCTCCATCAGGATAAGCAACTATGCCAAGAAAACATCTATGGAACAAGAGAACACTAGGGCCATTGGATGCCCTGGGGCCATCCCCATCGTCTTACTCTGGGCTGGCACCAACACCCATTCCCTCCCCTTTAATGAGCATTAAGGCCCAGAAGTCAATTCCAGAATGGGCAGCTGGGTTCATGGAGGGCAAGTGGACAAGCTGACTCACATTTAAATTAGACACTAACTCTGCTTTTGACCATTTCTTCACATATCTTGGAAATGAACTCTCCATGAGATCTCTTCTCAGAGGTTGGGATCATGTCTAAGAAATCCCAGGTGGATGCTTCGCCATTACGTTAACTAGGACAACTAAGGAAGGCACCGCTTTCTAAACAGATTAGCAGTTCTGGAAAGAAAACCACTGCATTGTCTCTAAAGTCAGCATTTCTTCCAGCAAGTCCTCTCCGGGATGCCTGGGATCAGAAGGATCCAAGGACCAAGTAACAAACATCAATAAAGAGGTTCATGCCCTCTGGTCACCCACACATTTGCATACCCTGGACCAGTCCTGCCCTTGGGTGGGTCTCAAAGCTGGTCTTGTTTGCAAGAAGCCTTCCCGGTCACGATTTGCTCCTCAGAGAGAGCTTGCCCTTGTATCTGCATTACAAATAAAATAAACACACAAAAGATAACCTCTCTTCAAGTGGCAAATGATACCCCAACTGCAGGAAAGCCATGGTCCTTGTCACAAAGCTGGTGTCATCTCCAAGAGTGAGCCCAAAATAAAGAGATCGGATATGCAGAGTTAGCAGGCAGCCAACACGTGCTCTGTGTGAAGTACGCCCTGGTGGGTCAAACAGCCATTCCTTCTGTAACCCCTGGAATGGTACACTCCCACCAGTGCCCCTTCCTGAAATCGACAGCCCAACCAGGTGTTCCCTAAGGTGGGATTGGTTACTGAGAAAGAGATAGATTCCCCAAAACAACATCATAAACATGGCAAACACATAAAGAACAAATCATTCAAGGTCCACGAAGCGCTACCCGAAGCATAGTCGCGTAACAACACATTAAACGACGAGAGCAAATAAGGCAAATGGCACATTTCATACAAAGTACAGTGCTGTGTCCATGTCCCATTCCTGTACCCGGGAGGGGTACAGACATCGTCTCTTCCCCGATGGCGACTTCACATCCCGGAAGGCTTCCAAAGCAGCATTTGATACTGAAAACGTGGATTTTCCTCTATGATTAATCATAAATAATGTACTCATAGAAGGAGAATCTACCTTTTAAATACCAAAGAAGGATTCCATCCTGGAGCACGCGAACCTGTGCTTGATTCATCAAAAATGAACGTTGCATGGGGTAGATAAGCTTCCACGAAGAACAATATCTTCACCAAGGTGGCTTCTCAACAAGAAATGGCTCCTAAAGATTGGTGCTCCTCAGGCGTGAGTCGTTAAGATATGACATGTGGTCCACCATCTTTTCACCTCCCCAGGGCGAGCGGTGGTAAGGGGCTAGCCCTACCTTTGGAAATATTTCCAAAGCAGCATTTGATACTGAAAATATGGATTTTCCTCTATGATTAACCATGAATCGTGTAAACATAGGAGGAATATCCACCTTTTAAATACCAAAGAAGACTGGACTTCTGGGAAAGACAAATCTGTGCACATCTCATCAAGAGTGAAAGCAATAGGGAAGACCAACTGTGTTCTGCCCCAGGGAGCAGCTATGATAACAAACCACAGCCTCTTTGCCCAGTGAGTTTCTCAGTGAGAACGGGCTTCAGAAGGTGATGGTCAGCAGACATACGGCATGAATTACGCACATGTTCATGGTCCACCATCTTTTCACTTACCCCTGGAGGGGCCGAACCGTACTTTGCTTTCCTGATGGTGGTTTCAGACCAGGAATATTTCCAAAGCAGCATTTGATACTGAAAACGTGGATTTTCCTCTATGATTAACCATAAAACACGTAATCATAGAAGGAAAATCTACCTTTTAAATACCAAAGATTTAATCCTAGCGAGCATGAACCTATCGACAATACATCAAAGTAACAAAGGACAGAAATGACTGCTCGGCTGTCATGGAGAAACTGTGACCACGGACCCCAGCCACTTCGCCAAGTTGGCAGCTCAGCGAGAGGGGTCTCCTCAAGACAGGTGGTCCACAGACATATGGCATGAATCAAGCACATGTTCTGGGGTCCACCATCTTTTCACTTACCCTGGGGTAACTCTACTGTCTCTTTCCTGATGGTGGTTTCAGTCCAGGAATGTTTCCAAGCAGCATTTGATACTGAAAACGTGGAATTTCCTCTATGTTTAACCATAAATAACATAAACATAGAAGGAATATCCACCTTTTAAATACCAAAGAACGATTTAGTCCTGGAAAGCATGAACCTAAGCACAATCCATCAAAAATAAAGGTAACATAGGACAGACAAACTCTGCATGGGCCTCTTAAAGAAGTAGCCATGGTGGCCCACAACGTCTCTACCATGGAACTTACCTGGAGGACACTGATCCTGATAAGAACCCTCACTGACAAACGCGTAGCTTCTGGGATCCAGTTTCCATTCACTCCTGGACGGAATCAACCTTCCTCTCTCCTCCATGAGGAGAATTTTGTGTTCAGAAATGTTTTAAAAGCAACTTCAGATACTAAAAATGTGGATTTTCCCCTACGGCTAACCATAAATCACATAAACATAGAAGGAATATCCACCTTTTGAACACCCAAAATTGAATAGCCTTGGGAAGCACAAACCTGAACACAAGTCATCAAAAATAAAAGTAAGCTAGGACAACCGAACACACTTTGTAAGTTCCATGAAGGAACTGTTGGCCTCTTCATGTTCACGTGATGGGTCTCATTAATAGGCACATGATTTTGTCTGTGATCTGTAGTCACTCTCCCTGGCTAGAGGCTAACCCCAATGTCTCTTCCCTAATGGCGGTTTCACAGCCAAGAGTGTCTTCTAGGGCGTCACTGGATTCTGACAAAGCAGCTATACCTAGAAAATTCATCACAAATAAAGTAAGCAGAGCAGGGATGCCCATCTTTGAAGTTTCAAGAATACCATGGAACAAAAGAGAAAAACTGCAAAGTTCCTAAGGTCGGGATCACTTCTGTGAACTCCTCCTAGGTCAGAGCTTATATATAAGCAAAGCATCCTGTCACATACCTTGGAGAGATGAGGACATCGAAGACGCTTCTGGAGTGTGAAACATGGGTCCAGAAAGTCCCCATAGGCAGCATTTGAAAAGTCGATGTGGTAGACTGTTAGGAGTACCTCAAGCAAAGAGATCACAAAGAATATCTCTTCAAATACAACTGAGTAGCAGTAAAGCATAAGGTTCACCAGTCACTCCCAAATATTAGCAGATCTTCCAGAAAAACCATCTTTCAAGTGGATTGGATGTAGACACTTACCGAAATAGGTGCTGTGAATCCTCAGGAAAGCACGCTTCCAAAAGCGCCAGTCAAGTCCCAATAATCCCAGACCCAGTCCCTATTCTCTGCAAGGATGCCATCACCTCTAGGAAGTCAACCTAAAAATAAATTCAGTACTGAGGACAAATGGGTCAGGTAACATCCTTTATAAACAAAGCATACACCCTGGGGTTGGCCCTCCATTCTATTCCACAAAAGGGTGCCCACGCCACCATCCTTTTTCTGAGGTTGGAATTGTTTCCAAAAAGTCTTTGTATTTCAGAACCACTGCCTCCTCACAAGGGTGGAGTTCAGTGTTCCTCCTAAAACGAGTGGACATTGAGTGGACCGGTTAACATCTATCATCCACAAAGAGCCACAGTAGCCCTTCCCTGTAGTTGCAGCTTGGGAAGGATGCAGTACTGATCCATCAAAATCGGTCACGGGAGCACAATTTGTCACAACTACAGCAAACACACAATGAAAAAGTGGTTTTCACATACCATTCAAGAGCCATGTCGCTTCCCTGAGGTTGGTGCTGCCTCCACGAAGCCCTGTGAAGAATAAATGAGACACTGCTGGTTAGGGAATCAAATGGACTAAGTCATAAGTAAATACTCTGTGTGGTCAAACATCATTCGTGTGCCTGGGAGCAATGTTTTCAAGAATGTCCATGAAGGAGGTCGGATGCTATTGAGGGACACAATTTGATTGGGATCTTTATTGAAATACCAGCAGCCAGGAAAGATCTGTGATAGAGACAGTGACAAACCAAAAACTCCTATTCAGGTATCATAGTGGAGCAATGTCAGCCTATCCACTGTTTCTTCCAAGAAGGGGCATCCAGAAATTGTAACTTTTCCAAGCGAACAGGTATTTTGCCCTTTAAGATAAAGTTACTTCACTTCTAAAGCATTGGTATGCCTGTCATGTATTCACAAAAATCCTCGTGATCATCTTGTATTTGTCCTTTAAATTTTTTAAGTGTGTGTCTGTCTTATCTCTTCATTTAGAATATAAGCTTTGGAAACCGAGGTATCAGATAACATATATCTTGGTATTTCTCTACAAATCTGAAAACTGTGTGGAACATGTTTTGGTCACATTCCTTTATTAATTTTTTAAAAGAGATTGGTTTTGTGGTGGAACATAACTTCTGATGTTGATAGATTTACCTTAGGAAATAGGATTATATGTCAATTTACTCACTAAATTCTCAATTCTGAAAATAAATAAAGGAAAACACTTGCCATCCGGTTGATCATCTGTTCACATATGCTTGGAGAAGCACTGACACCCACATCCATTCCTGAACTTGGCCCCACATACAGCGAGGCCTTCAAGGAGGCACTTGACGCTAAAAAGAGATCGACCATATAATATTCACCCTAAACAAGGTGAACACATCACTGAGAGCTTTCTGAGCACCTCAGACCAACTTCTGTGCAGCTGCCTCTCCTCCAGCTCCAGGGTAACAAAAACCCAGTGCCGTCGAGTCGATTCCGACTCATAGCGACCCTATAGGGTATCGTCCTGGAAAATAGAAAGGAGGGTTAATGCACAGGGAACAGATGCCACCAATGACCTAAGGCTCCCTCGGGGCCTTCCTTTTACGTACCTGTGGCAGTGTAGGTAACAATGACCCTTCCTGATGTCAATGGCAGGATTTGGAAGCCTCCAAGATGGAAGAAGAGGTTCAATTCTGAACAAGAACTGTACTCTTCCTGTCTCCTCAGGCATAAAGCAAAGGCATCATGGGACAACTGGTCTTCACGGTCCACAGGATGTCTCAGAACCAGAATCCCTTCTAGAAGTCCTCCAGGCCAAATGGATTCTGAGGGTCCATGGGCTGGATGGCACATGTCATGCAGACAACACCTTACCTGTTCTCTATCTGCAGTTCAGGAAACATGAAGAGGCACTCCCAAAGCTGTCTTCCCTGAACTGGCACCCCATCTAGAAGGGTGGGTCTCGAATTAATAAGATGGGTTAACTGTGTGTGACATATATACAATATCTCTTGATGGACTGCCGATGAACCTTGGCACGAAAACAACTATGTTATGGATTGAACTGTGTCCCCCAAAAATATGTGTTATAAATTCTAACCTCTATGCCTGTGGTTATAATCCCATTTGGGAATGGGTTGTCTTTGCTATGTTAATGAGACAGGATTAGTGTAGGGTGTATCTTGAGTCAATCTCTCTCGAGACATAAAAGAGATTAAATGCAAGCTAGGAAGAGAGATGGGGGAAGAGAGATGTCAAGCCACATAGAGATTGCCCAGGAGGACAAATTCAGAAGAGACAAGGACCTTCCTCCAGAACTGGTGGAGAAAAAAAGCCTTCCCCTAGAGCTGACACCCTGAATTCAGACTTTCAGACTCCTAAACTCCGAGAAGATAAATTTCTGTTTGTTAAAGCCATCTACTTATGGTATTTCTGTTATGGCAGCGCTAGGTAACTAGACAGAAATAGGTAGCAAGACGGGGGTGCTGCTCTAAAAGATACCTAAAATGTGGAAGCGGTTTTGGAATCGGGTAATGGGTAGAGGCTGGAAGAGTTTTAAGGTGCCTAATAGTAAAAGTCTAGATTGCTACAAAGAGACTATTGGTAGAATTATGGACGTCAAAGACAATTCTGGTGAGGGCTCAGAAGGAAGCGAGGAGAGCTATAGAGAAAGTCTCTATTGTCTTAGAGAATACATACGGGGCCAGCAACAGAGTGTTGCTAGAAATGGAGACATTAAATGTGTTTCTGGTGAGGCTTTAAAAGAAAATACAAACATGTGATTGAACAATGGAGGAAGGGTGATGCTTTCTATGCCATGGCAAAGAATTCGTCTAAATTATGTTCAAATTTTGGTGGAAGATAGAACTTATAATTGATGAACTTATATACCTGGCTAATGAGAATTCTGAGCAATATCTTAAAGGGAATGCATGGTTTCTTCTTGCTGCTTACAGTAAAATGTGAGAGGCATGTCCTAGAATGTTCACCAAAGACATGGCTATACAATCTTTGGTTAAAGAGGTTAAGCCTGTGACTGATGGATCTAACCAACTACCACAGCAGAAAACCTATTAGCTTAGACTGAAGGGGACTGAAAAGGAATGAATGCTGTCTGCCTCTTGGAATTCTGCAGGCAGGAAACAGGCCAAAGGAGCTTCATCTTTTGTCCTCCAAGAAAAGGACCACCCCAGGATCAGCTCAGAGATCAGCAGAACCATTGGAAGGAGCATGGGAAGCAGGGCCTTTTCAGTTTCAAATGGTGGGGCCTCAGTCCCTGGATCTCAAAGGGTAGGTCCATAACCTCCTAGGTTTCTAAGAGTTGGATCTTTACCAACTCATTTCCAGAGTGTGGGGCTGCCATTAAGGTGTGCCAGAGGGTTGGGGCTGCCACCCAAAGCTGAGGGGGCAGGGCTGCCATGTCCAAGGGGCAGAAGAGCAGGAGCCTGCCAGCTGCCAGGGCTAAGGGAGTGGGCTCGCCACTCAGATGGACTAGGAGAATAGGGCTGCCCAAAGCTGAGGGAGCTGAGTTGCCATTCCAGAAGGCCTGGAAGGTGGAGCTGAAGCCCAGGGCCAAGGGACTTTCACCCAGAATCTAGAGGGCATGGCCAACAACCTCCAGAGTCTTCAAGCCTTGAGAGCTAATGTAATTTGTTCTGCTGAGTTCCGGACTTGCTTGGTGCCTATTATCCCTTCTTTCCATCCAATTTCTCCCATTCGTAATGGAAGTGTCTACTTTGTGCCTGTTCCACCATTGTACTTTGGAAACATAACTTGTAGTCTAGATCTCACAGGTTCACGAATAAAGAGGAGTTTTGTCCCAGGGTGGAATGTGCCTAAAGTCTCACCCATATTTGGCTTACATGATTCAGAAAATGAGATTTTGGACTTGGACTTTATTTAAGACTTTTGTGATGATGTGATGGGGTGAATTTGTTTTGCATATGGCAAGGGTATGACTTTTTGGGGGTCAAAGGGTGGGATGTTATGGATTTACTCATGTCCCCTCAAAATATGTTTTGCAAATCCTAACCTCTATGCCTGTGGTTATAATTCCATTTGTGAATGGGTTGTCTTTGTTATGTTAATGAGGCAGGATCAGTGTAAGGCATATCTTGAGTCAGTTTCTTCTGAGACATAAAAGAGATTAAACGAGTGAGCAGAAGGAGGTGGAGAAAGAGTGATGCCAAGCCACATGGAAATCTCCAAGGAACCAAGAAACAGAAGTTGAAGACAGAAGCACCTTCGACCAGAGCTGACAGAGAGAGAAAGCCTTCCCTTAGAGCTGGCACCGTGAATTCAGACTTCTAGCCTCCTAAACTGTGAGAAAATAAATTTTTGTTTGTTAAAGCCATCCACTTGTGGTTATTTCTGTTATAGCAGCACTAGCTAACTAATACTAGCTGCTGCTTCTCCAAAGACATCTTTCTAAGATTTATGAAGGAAGGTCAGGACTCAGGGGATGGGTGGAGCAGGAGTAACCATTAAAAGGGCATCTGCTAAGGCCACTAAGGTCCAAATGCCACGGACAGGCTTCCATTGGTGGCTCTTCCCAGATTTGGCATCAGACTTCAGTGATGGGAGATGATACTCAAATGGAAGTGCACCCATGACACACTGCATCAATGAAGGGTCTGCCCTCAAGTGAATCTTCTATGTACATACCAAGATAAGCAGTGACACCAAGGTCCTTTCCCCAAAGTCCCATCAGGGCCAGGGAGCTCTTCATGGTGAGTTTTGATACCGAAAAAGAAGTGCACCATGTTTGTTTCGTCACGTATAAAGCGAAAATAACATGGGCAACTTCTTTTCAGGTACCAGAGATTAGCTCTGGTAGGTGGCTGTCTGCACTTCCTCACCTCCTGCAGTCCACCTGGCTGTGAATGGACACCGAGGGTTAGGGCGTGGTGGTGGGACTGGGCAAACACCATTCATTAAACCTGTGCTCCAAAGCATTTGCTTACCCTGGAGGATACAGGCTGCAGGCACCTCCCCTGCAGCGGCAGCATGTTTGGGAATTCCCCACGGGCGAGGCTGATATTGAGCAGAGGTGGACTATCCCGGAGTCACCATGCATAAAGCCAACCGATCCCAGACTCCTTCTGCTCCAGCATCCTAGGAAGCCGTCATGGAGAGAGTTCAGTAATCAGGACAGACAGGTTCCTGCATGTTTACTGTCAACCCCTAAAACACTCATGGAGAACATTGCTTCAGGTAAAATGGGATGGTCCTGGTCTGGGAAACAGAATCTCCCCCGTGAGTCAGTGGTTCCAATAAGTCTTCCTTTTGGGAGATGGGAAACTGAGGATACCAAATTAAGCTCAATAAGCTACCTGCATCTGCTCTCTGTTGCCTTGCATGGCTCTGACACCAGTGTCCCCTCCCCTCTTGGTTCCTTGGAGGCACAGCTTGGTTCTAAAACCCTCTAGTTTGCCGTTGCTTGTCAGAAATACAGGAAACACATAAGAGCAAGCCAAAGAATGGCAAGGACAAGGAAATGACAACAGCTTCCTCAAAGTCAGCACACTTCTGGGAAGTTCTCCTAGGGATGGACAGGTGGACTCTGAAGGTGAATGGGTCAGGTGAAATGCTCTGGGGTCTGCCATCCTTCAGGTCTCTTGGAGGGGTGCGCACACCAGTGGGTCTTCCCTGTGACTGGCATTCTGTGAAGTTGGACACATGAACTGCGCATTATTTGTCATTCATAAATTAAGCCACTAGGATAATGCTTTTCAAGTGCAAAAGCAACAGCACCACAAGAAAAAGTCATCTTTCACCAAGAAGCTGCCTTAAATAGGAGAGGATACTAAGGGTGGCTGAGCCAGAAGACAAACAACCTGGAAAGGGAAGGCTGTTCCAGGCACACTGACAGTGGTATAGGATCACCTGGAATGTTTGTGTCCCAAGCAAAATAAAACCCAACTCAAACTGGCTTAAACAATAAAGGGATTTATTAGCTTATATCACTGAAAAGCACAAAAGCAGTGCAATTTCAGGAAAGGTTTGATTCAGGGAATCAAACAATGTCACCCAGGTCCCCATACCTCTCTAACTCTGCAACATGCCTTTCATGGGACAGGCTTCCCCTGTTGGTCCACACAGTTCCCCCTCCACAGTCCCAGGAACTCTTCTCTTGGTCTTTAAATGGCTTGGGAAGCTACAAGGCTCACGTTTATCAATCACATGACTCAAGAGAACAGAGAGGACCTACCCTAGCAGCTCTCACAGGAGGGGTAAAGGTATTTCCTTTCCCAGGGGCCTCAGCAACATCTCCTTGCATCCTATGGGCTTAATGGGGTTAGGGGCTCATCTCTGAGCCAATCACAGCAGTAAGGGGGCTGAGGCAAAGCAATTCACTCTAAGTGGGGGCTGCGGGGAAGGCCAGCCCAAGGCACATGGCGGGAAGAGGGGAGCATTCATGTAAGAAATCGGTCAACACTCAGGAAGGGCAAAGAACCCAAGGCAACCAGATTTGGACCAAAGCCCGCCACAGATGCCTTCCCTGGGGTTGGCATCCAAATCAAGACATCCTCGAGGCAGAATTGGATACTGAAAAAGAAGTGCACCGCGAATGTTTCGTCACAGATTAAGCGAAAAAAACACGGGCAACTTCTCATTAAGTACCGCAAGTCGATGAGCAACGCTGTATCTCCACGCGGCTGGTGTGTCCTCCAGTGGACTTCCTGAGGGGATCGGACGCTGTCAGCATACCAGGCAATGTACAGAAAATACTCAGCCTTGCTGTGAGGGCACTCCCGATCACGTACCTCATAGGGCTCTGGCAGGTGTGCCCTTCTCTGCAGGTGGCAGCCCATCCAGGAGATTCTTGTGGGCAGGAATTGTGCAATTCATCATTTGAAAGTTCTCCTGACGTGTCACAGAGATGACAATGGCACAGAAAACACTGGCTTTGCTTCCAGAAAGTCCTCCTAGGACTAAATGAGCAGGGACTAGGTGAGTTGAGGTAATGTCCTAGCTGTGTGGTCAATTATGCCCCCCCACTGAAGGTGCAGAGAGCAATGTGCCTTCCCCCAATGAAGCCCCAGGTCAAGGAAATCCTCATGAAGTGGGTGAAGGAAGAGAGGTGTGATGTTTGTCAAAACCCCATAAAATGCCTCATGGGCAACACCTCCTCAAATGAGAGGAGGCCTGACTCAGAGTTGCCACTGCAGACCAGCCTTAGCTACAGGAAGCACTCATGTGGTAGATAGAAGCTGGAAGGTATAGCATATGCCGCCCATAATAGCCAAGTTCTCAGCTGACCCTTGGGGCTGACAGACACCCCCAAACCCTCACCCCTTCCTGCATCCACATCTTGGTCATGACCACCTCCTGGGTGGGCCTCCCCACCCCTCATCATTGGGTGTGGCCATGTGGCTTGCTTTGGCCAATGGTATATGAGTAGAAACTGGCTATTCTGAGCTTGTCTTCAGAGGCCCCTGTGTTTCAACTTACTTTCTTGTGCCTCTGCTGTCACTGTGAGAAAAACATGCCAGCCAGCCCAGGAGGAGGATGGGAGACAAAGCACCAGCCTTGTCCCCCAAAGTTGTCCTTGTCTCCAGAAGCTGTACGAGGTATGTGGGCCAGGAGACGCACATCAGAAAGAGAAGGTGTGCTCTCTGGTGAAACATCCATTCCCATACTTCTCGTGAGGAATTGATGTCACATCTGCAATGCAACTTAGGCAGGATCTGACACTGAAAAGGATCTAATACTGAGCGAATCCTCACAAATCAACTAAAGTGGTACAAAGATGCCTATCTTCAGGCATCAGAGCCTCTTCCCCCAAGTCATCAGCCGAACTTCAAGTCAGCCCAGGCGGGGACTGGATTCTGAGTGGTAACGACCCAGGAGAGACACGTCATCACCACACTGCAAACTCTCTATCCCCCATCCCTTCACTCTCCAGGACCAGAGGTGACACCAGTGGCCCTGCTGGGGTCTGGCTTCATGTCCAGATCTTCCAGGGTAGATGGAATTTGCCATCGAAAACATATGGACCATGTAACATTTATCCTACACATGGGCCAGCTCATCAGAGAGCCTCCCTTCAAACACCCCAGAGCGAAGTGGACATCTCAACCACAAACACTCCCATCATGACCACTGACATACCCCACTTCTCCAAGCCCTCTCCAGCACAGTCTAGATCCCTGCACCAGATGACACACATCTGGCATTCAATATTTGCTGTGGGGTGGGCCTTCCCCTTCCTGAAGGGCTGATATCAAAGCATCTTCCCCGACATTGTCTGTAGTCAGGCCAACAGCTCTCCCAGGCAGGGTTTGATACCGTAAGAGAAATTATTCGCTGATGATTGCTAATATTTATTTTAAAAAGCTGGAAGGAGGGAACTCCCGAGGGCAGCTCTTCTTTAAATACTGCAGATTCTCAACATCCCCAAATCCTCCTTCATCTTCTCAAAAGTTTCCATGTGCACCAAGATGGACTGGGTGCTGATAGATAGTCAAACGGGTGACCTACATCATAAATGAAGTGCACGTCACCAGTCTACCACCCTCTCAGCTACCCTGGAGCGTTGGCACTACTGCCCCTTCAAAAGATGCTGCTGGCGCATCCAGAAAACCATTCGAGCAGAACCTTGAGCCGAAGAGCCACCACCTACCATGAGCCATCATAAATAGGCAGAAACCCTCCACAGCAGAAACACAGGTTCTTCTCCAAACTTGGCTTCCCTTCCAAGGAGCCCTCCTTTGGGAGAACCAGATCTCAGAGTCACAACACCCGGTGAAACACATCACGCAGCCTGCCCTTCTCTGCGCCTATCAACAGCGGACCCGGCAGCAACATCCCTTCCCTGAAGGCTGCATCAGGACCAGGAAGTGCCTCCAGGGCGGGATTTGATACTAAAAAAGAGGTTTCCCGTGTATGTTTCATCATAAATAAAGAGAAGACAACATGGACAACCTCTCCTTCAAGTATCCAAGATTAGCACTGAGCAAGAAAACAAACAAAAAGCAAAGCCGAAAGTACTGAATCTTCGTGGACGTTGTTGTCATCTCCAGGAAGGTTTCCTGAGTCTACACACTGCACTAGGTAGACCAGATGTCAAGTGACCTGGAGTTGTTTTTAGAGGTCAGCATGGGGCCAGGAGATGGGTCAAGACTTAATACTAAAAAGAGCTTACCTCTGAAATATTTTTCGCCAATATCAAGCACATTTTGTGTACAGGCTCCCTCCGGGTATTGGAGCTTTCCAGATGATGGCATCTGGTTCTGCTTCTGGAAGTCAGTCAGGCCTCAGTTAGCCCCCAGAAACAGTTTGCATGACAAGGTCAGTGCATCAGGAGAGAGTACAGGAACGTCACTCGCATTCTGTGGTCAAGAGGCAGGTGGCGCGGTCTGCAGCAAGCCACACCCAGGTCCCTACAGGGACTTGGCCAGGGATCCAAACAGTCTTCTCAGAAGGGTTATGATTCTGAGAACAGATGTACATTATCACTTTAGTTGTGAGCAGAGTAGCGCCCGCGACAACCTCCTGCTGAGGTAGGGCCTCAGCCTCCAGATTAAATATCACTTCAGGCCTTCTACAAGGGACGCTGGCAGTGCAGTGGTTCAAGCGCTTGGCTGATAACCAGGAGGTTGGCAGTCTGAACCCACCAGCCACCCTGCAGGACAAAGATGTGGCAGTCTGCTTCCGTAAAGATTTACAGCCTTGGAAACTTCGTGGCCAAGTTCTGCTCTGTCCTATAGGGTCGCTATAAGGTGGAATCGACTCTATAGCAGTGGGTTGGTGGAACACCTTCCACAAGGAGCCCCAGTGGTACAGTAGTTAAGCACTCGGCTACTAACCAAAAGGTCAGCAGTTCAAACCTGCAGCTGCTTCATGGGAGAAAGATGCGGCGATCTGCTTCCATAAAAATTATAACCTTGGAAACTCTGTGGGCCTGTCCTACTCTGTCCTATAGGGTCGCTATGAGTTGAAACTGACTCTATGGCAACAAGTAACGCCTTCCACTGACTTTCATTTAATTCAGGATAATTAAGAAATAAAGGCAAGTTTCATTTCCTCAAGCCAGCTCACCAAATGTTTGTGCCAACTCTGGGTTGGTTTTGCCATTTTTCTGCAAAAATCCTTTGACCATAATTTTTCATGGTATGGGGGCATATTGATGTCTTCAGTCTGTTTCACTTCGACCAGGAGTTAGGCCCAAAACCAAACCAAACCCACTGCCGTCGAGTCGATTCCGACTCATAGTGACCCTAGAGGACAGAGTAGAATTGCCCAGCAGAGTTTCCAAGGAGCGCCTGGCGGATTCGAACTGCCAACCTTTTGGTTATCAGCCATAGCACTTAACCACTATGCTACCAGGAGTTAGGCCAGCTCTAACAAAACTGGAAAGACAAGAGTGAAGAATCAAAGGAAAGAAAAGTCCAGGTTTCCTCTTATAGATCTGTGTAATCATGCCCTCTCCTCCCCCCAACCTGGCCGTGAAAGCAGAGGACAGAGAGGAGAGTGACACCGAGTCATGTCACCTCCGTACATCCTGCACAACCCATCTCTTTCCCCCTGCTTAACCTCTGGAGCATCCAGTCTACATGAGCTCGCCAGCCCCCTACCCTAGATACATCAGGGGTGCTAGCATGCTCACCACTGTTGTACTTCCTCACCTTCCTCTGCTTTCTTTCCTTTTTGGGCCTCTTTTCAGGTGAAAGGAATAATGTTTGGGCCTCAGTATGAAAGACGGGTTGTGCCAGTCATGCCTGCCACCTCATCTGTTACGGCTCTAATTAAGCAAAATAGGGTTGAAGTGGGAAGACCTGACCCTTCTCCAGAGCCATCTACCTGAACACACTCCTTCCCCAAATGCCATGGAAAAGCCTAGAACCGAGAAGCATTCCTGGCCTATTGTCATCAAAACAAATCCACCACCCACAACCTACCTCCATGCCCTGGCTTTAGAGCCAACATGAGAACTGCCTCTTTCCCTGAAGGTTGGTGTCACCTCAACGAAGTCCTCCTGAGAAGAATCAGGTACTGAGCATGAGTGCCAGGCACAATACTCAGAGTGAGGGAAGCACACACCTCTGCTCACTCACCCTGGATAGGGCTGACAACTTCTGTCTCGCCGAAGAAGTCTTCCCAGCTAGTAACGGATACCAAAGAGTGGTCAGCAGGAATAATTCATCATAAAAAAAAAAAAAAAATTACACCAAAGGAAGCCTGCCCTTTAATACCACAGAGAAGAACCATCTACAGAAACATAGCTTCTTCTCTAACGGCAGCATCATCTCCTAAGGATGGACTGGATACTGATGACCCATGGGCCAAGTGTGTCCCTAGTAAAGCACACATCCTGTTGTCAGTTATCTGCTCATTTCTCCTGGAACGGGGCTGATGACAGTGCCCCTTCCCTCAAGTTGGCATAATACCAAGCGTTCCTCCAGATTTAAAATAAATCAGCTACATAGTTCTTGTTGGAAATAAAGAGGCCCACCTCAGGCCAATTCCAGGGAGTCCACGGTTTCATCTTGATCTCAGCACCAGCTTTTCTCCCCAAAGGTGTCATTACCTCCAGAACATCATTTCAGAATAAACTGGAGGGTGAAGGGCAGTGGTCTAGGACATCTATACTGACTGCACAAAGCATGATTTCTGAGCAACAAGTAATTTGCCCAACTTGGGTGGACCAACACCAAGCCCATCACTGAAGGTACCAGAGCCCAGCCATCCCTCCGAAGCAGGGCTGGATACCAAACTAGGCTTAGGCTGGTCCCGTTCATCAGGAGCTAGATGAACGTAAGCATGGATAACCTACCTGCATGTTCCACAGCAAGGAGCTGCCGCAGGCATCACTGTCCTCTCCCAGCTTGGCATCACTTCGGGAAATTCTCCTAACAATGGATAAGACAAAGAGGGGTTAGTAAAACCAGCGACAAACGTCAGAAAAAGGTACCTGGCTTTATGGGCAACTATTTATTCATGTCCATTTATTTATGTCCATAACGCCCTTTTCCTGAAGCTGAGATCTGGACCAGAAGGCCTCCCAAGGTGGGATCTGATACTGGAAAAGAGGTTAACCAGGTGTGTTTCATCATCAAAAAAGAAACCGAAACCCAGGAAACCTCTCTTCGGGTACTACAGATTAACACTGACAAGAACACAACTGATTCTTCCCCAAACTTGACCTTCTGTTCTGGAAACCTGTTTAATGTGGAACTGGACACTCAGCACTAGTCGGTTTGGTGGTGTTAGCAATTAGTTGAGTGCATGCTATCAGCCAACCATCCATCCAAGTACCCCAGTGAAGCAAATCCCAATTGCACCTGCCTGTTGGCATCAAGGCCAGAGGATGGTGATATAGTAGAGAGACTGGTCCCATGAGCTGTCATATTTACAATAACCCCCCAGGAAAACCTTTCCTCAGTTACCATGGAGAAGCACAGATGCCCCAAACCAAGGCTGAATTCACCAAAGGTCCTCCCAAAGACTCACTGGATCCTGAGGTGTGGTGGGACAAGTGGCCTGTGTCTTAAAGTGCACACACTCTTGTCAGCCTATCACTCAAGTACTTTGGGGTGGTACAGACAGTACGCCCCTGCCTGAATTTGGACGGCCCCTTGCCTAGGAGGCCCTCCAATGAACAGAAGCTACCGAAGACAAGTCCAACTTTGCCATACTCGGAGCTTGTGCAGCAAGCACATCACAGATGCTCTCTCTTCAAGGCTGGCCGAGTGACTGGTCCCCGATTTATTGTCTCTTTCCCCAAAGTTGGCGCTTCTTCCAGGAAGTCCTCCAAGGAGGGATTAGATACTGAGGGTTAGT
Organism: Loxodonta africana; assembly: GCF_030014295.1. Classification (NCBI taxonomy): domain Eukaryota; kingdom Metazoa; phylum Chordata; class Mammalia; order Proboscidea; family Elephantidae; genus Loxodonta; species Loxodonta africana. Next base: position 111,853,022 of record NC_087351.1, read on the forward strand.
GGACCAGGTCACAAACGTCATAAATAAAGCGTGTGCTCTCTGGTCAACCATCTCAATGTACCCAAGTACGTGCTGAGGCCATTCTCCTTGTCCTCAAGGTGCCCTTGCCATAGAAGCTGCCAAGCCAGAGGGTTTTGCTGAGAAGAGGGCTACACACGTGAGTTATTGTCACACACAAGACACACACATCACAAACTCCACTGGGTTGCACTGAGCCCAGGCCTAGCATCCCACCCCCACAGTAGACTTTAGCTCCAGGAAAGCTTGCAAGGCGGGATTAGATACTGAAAAGAGGTCGACCGTGTAATGTGCGCCATAAATAAAGCGAACGCGCCACGGACCACCTCTCTCCAAGTACCAAGCAGCAGCAGTACTGACACCAGAACAGTGGCTCCTCCTCAAAGCTGATATCACCTCCTGGAAGTCTTCCAAGGCGAAATGTGATATTGAGAAGAAGTAGACCATGTGTCCTACGTCGTAAATAAAGCGTACACACATGGTCGACCGCATCTGCGAACACCATAAAGAGACGCAAACGCCCGCCTCTCTTCCCTTAATTTGGTATCCCCTCCAGGAAGCCCTTGTAATGTTCATCAGGAATTAAGCAAAGGTGGCAATGATCACAGACTCATGTCCAATGCTGCTACCACCTCCAGGATGTCCTGTAAGGTTGGGATTGGGGGCTGAGCATTAGTTGGCCAGCATCATAAATAAGGTAGATAGTCTGCAGCCAAATGCCCAGTATCTGCGCTAGATAGCGCCTCCCACACAGGCCCTGCTGGCAAGCTGGCATGGTCTCCAGGAAGCCTCCTGAGGCTAACTGAGACTGAGAATTAGTGGACCATGCTACACACGTCAGAAACAACGTGTAGGCTTAATGGTCTACCATCTCTCCAAGTACTGTGGAATGTGCTGCAGCCAGACCAGCATGTCTCCCACGAAGTTGGCTTTGCCTCTGGGAAGCCCTCTGCGACTGAATTTGATATTGAGAAGACGTGGACCATATTACATACGACACAGAGATAGCGCATGTTCTATGGTCAACCATCTTTTCAGGTACCGTGGAAAGGGCTGATGTCAGAACCGGCGTCTCTTTCCTCTCGTTAGCATCACCTTCAGGAAGCCCTCTGAGGCTAGGTGCAGTACTGAGAAGAGGCCACCATGCAAAGTTGGATACAGATGCAGAGAACACAGCAGAGAAACCCCTCCAGGCCCCAGAATGGAGATGACGCCGGAACCAGTGCTAGGCCTGATATTTAGTACTGCCTCCAGGAAGCCCCCCAAGGTGCACTCGCTGTTATAGAAAGGTGGACGGTGGAACATGCACTGTAAGTAAAACATATGAAACATGGTCAGCTTCTACTGCCGTGCCACGAAGCAGGTACTGGTGGTGCCAGAACTGGTGCCTCGTGGCCTGAGGTTGGCATGACCTCCCTAGAGACCTTCAAGGCTGAATTTGATACTGAGGAGAAGTAGACCATGCTACATACGCCATAAATAAAACACATGCAGTGCGGTCAAACCCTTTTCAGATACCGTGAGGTCAGGGCTGACACCAGAAACATTGTTCCATTTCTGAGGTTGGCAGCATCTTCAGGAAGCTCTCAGGGCTGACTGGAGAGAAGGACAAAGTGGGCCATGGGACAGACATTATCTCTGAGCATACATGATGTGGTCAATCAGATCTTCATGGGGGATTGGTGCTGAGATCAGAGTTGGGGCATTTTCCCCAAGATGGCTAGACGTGCATGGAAAAAAAGATAGACTGCGCACGCATCGTCAATGAAAACTACAGGTCAGTGTTTCTTCACCTGCCTGGAATGGCACTGTCTCATGTCCCCGCATCTGTCACTAAATGAGCATGATGTCCTGAAGTCATCTGAGGGTAGCTTTTGAGACTAACAAGAGGCAGAATGTGCAACATCAATTGTTCCCAAACATTTGCAGCACTAACCACTGTTTCTTCAAATACTACGGGGGGATGGGTGGTGCCAAGGCTGAAAGGACACCTTCCTGAAGGTTATCACTGTCTTTGGGAAGCAGTTGGAGGCTGCAGCTGGCACTAAGTGCAAGCCTGAGACACAAGCATTAAGAGATTAAGCACACATGTGACGGTCTACCATTCTGCCAAGTACCATGGAGCGGTATGGGTGCTGACTCCAGGGTCCCTTCTCTAACTTCAGGCTCTCTCCAGGATGGTTTTGGCGGCTGGGCTGGATACCAAGAAGCGGTTTACCATCCCACATACATATTCAAAATGTATGTGGGACGGTAAACCATTTCTTCAAGTACCGCACAAAGGCAGGAATGCTGGAAGAAGGCTTGTATCCACAAAGCTGCCTCCAAGCACCTCTTCATGGCTGGACTTGATGCTGAGAAGAAGCAGGTCATGGTGTCTACTAAACAAGAGTTGCATGGTCAATCGTGCCATTGAATGCCACGGAGCAGCACTGATCCCAGAAAGAATCAAGGTCTCCTCCCCAAAGACGGTGAGATTTCCCAAGGCAGAACTTGATATAAGAGCAGCATTACGTCATTTCGCACCATGCAGAAAAGAAAACATGCCACACGAGACAACCATCTCTTCCAGTGCCACAGAGAGGCCCCATTGTAGGACCCCATGGCACCTCCCCAAAGACAGCAGCATTTCCAGGAACCTCGAGGATGGATTTGATACTGAGGGTTAGTGGACCGTGTTACATACGTCACAGATAAAGCGTACGCTATACGGTCTACTATCTCTCCAAGTACCACACAGGGACGCCGAGGACTAAGGTTGAGGACAGGTCCAGGAAGCCCTCCAGAGCTGGGTGGAACCAGAGGGTAGGTTGAGCACAAAACATGCATCATGCGTACAAGCACACACAGGCCAGGAGTCTCTCTCTTCCATGTTAGGGTCGACATTGATGCTAGTACCGGTGGCTTATCCCCAAAGCTGGCAACTCCTTCAGAAGACTTCCAAGGCTGAAGTCCCTCTGAGCAGAAGTGGACGATGTTATGGATTTCATCACTGGTAAATGCCGATCAAGTGCCTACTATGTGCCAGGCACTATGCTGGGTCTGAGAGCATAGGTAGGTAGGCACAGCATAAGGTTAACACGACTGTATGGGAGAGTGGGGAGCAACATCTGAAATGCAAAACTGCCTGTGTATGACCCAACAGGACACCTGCCCAGTTATGTGTTGAGTAGGCAGAGCAAAATATACCCAGGGCACTTGAGGCACAGTTCCATCCTATTTGTGAGCCCTTGTCTTGGGCATAAAAAAATTATACTGCAAAGAAAGGCCAATGGCCAGCTGTGTCCCAAAGTCAGGGACATTTCCAGGAGGTCCTCTTAGGCTGGGTTGGATTCTGAGCAGTAACCACCAGGGCATCTTCATAAACACAGTAGACGTCGTTTTTGCCAGCCATTGCACTAATGTCAGAAGCACTGTTTCTTCCCCAGATTTGGCACCGCCTCTGGAAACTCCTCTGAGATTGAATTTCGTATGGATAAGCGGTAGCCATTAATACAAACATGAGGAACTCCAACACAGGGAAGCATCTCTTCAGTACCACAGGCTGTGATGGAGACTGGGCTGCTGGGTTCCCATAATGGTAGCATTGGCTCCACAAAGCCCTCCAAAGCTGGCCGGGATACTGGGAAGTGGTGGGCCATACACGCCACATGTATCTTCCCTTGTGCATATGCCACACAGCAAACCATGCCTTCAAGTATCATTGCTGAGGATGGAATCCATGTCTTTGCCTCCAAGTTGCATCATCTCCAGACACCTCATCCCTTCAGAGGGTGCACTGAATACCCAGAAGAGATAGGCCATGTTGTACGAGTCAGACATCAAACATAGGCAGCAGGAATTACCATGGCGCAGTGCTGAAGGTAAACCCAATGTTCTCTTCCCTTACGTTGGCAACACCTCCGGCATGCCCTCCGTGGATGGATTGGATACTGAGAGTTAGTGGACCATGTTACATAGGTCAGAAATCATAAAGCCTACGTTCCATAGTCTACCATCTCTTCAGGAACCATGGAGTGGTGCTGACCCCAGAATCAGGGCCTTGTCCCTGAAGTTGGCATCACTTCCAGAAAGCTCTCTGAGGCCTGATTTGGCATTAGAAAGCAGGCACATGTTGAATACAAACAAGCCCTTCCTCGAGTATAGGGAGCAGTGCTGATGGAGAAGGGGTGCCTCAACTCCCAAGCAACATCTCCTCTAGGAAGGCCATGCCAACTCAGAAAGATTGCAAAAAAGCAAACCATGTTCATGCTTTGGCCATTGCATAGTCAACCATTTCTTGATCAAAGTGAGACGCAATGGTTCGCTCTGCACGGCAGGATGGGAAGACCTAAAAGCAGAGGCCATCATGTGAAAGGGGATCCTTCATCTTCTGGGTAGCAACCTGCCCAAGCTTACCCAAGCTACAACTCACCATGCACTATACCATCCTTGTACAGTCAAACTACAGAGATGAGTGGGCAGTGGGCTTTTCCAGCCCCTTCTCAACATGCACGCCTCCTCCAAGAGTCCTTAGATTCTGTTTTATTTTCTCTCCTAGTACAAGTATCAGTGTCACCACCCTAAGCGAATGGGAAGCCCAAGTCATTAGGCTGGTTAATCTCCATCGAAAGGGCAAGCGCAGACTCCTGGGGCAGCCCTGTGAGAGGGCATGTGCTAATTTTCCAAAGTCCTGAAGCCCAGAGTTGACTGTGTCATCCCCACTCCCAATCTAGTGGCTGAAGTCTAGACTTCTTAGCACGGCATTCCAGGCTTCGGCCTTTATGCCCATCATCTTCCTATACTGCCCCGTGTAAGTCAGATAATCCAAAACAAGCAGATTACCCTCTGCTCTCTATACACTGTCCACATGCTTTCCCATCTCCATGCCTTTGTTCACACTGTTCCTCTACCTCCAGGCTCATCTCTAGTTGTATCCCGTTCAATCCCAACCAAAGGTAGCTCCTCCCTGAGCTACGCTGTCTTCCCTGACACCACCTCAGCCAGCTCAGGCCTTTGTCTCCCCTGACCCTCAACAGCACCGTGCCTGAACCTCTCCTGCAGCCCAATCACATTGTCCATGTAGTCAGTCATGGCAATAAACTCATGTTTACTCAAAACTTACGAGATTCTGGAACTACAGCTATGATAAGACAGAATCTCTGCCCTCCTATAGCTTCTAGTTTGGCAGGGGATACCTCACATGAAAAAATGGTTTCAAACTACTGATGTAAAAATTAAAAGAGCACAAGTGTGAAGAGGAGCAGGGAGCATTTAATAAGAAGGTCTGACCAACTGAGGGAAGCTTTTTGGAAGAAGAGGTCTTCAAAGTAAGAGGTGAAGAATAAGGAGACTGAGCCAAGAGGAGAGGGCTCAAGAGTGAACAATGCAGGGGTGTGGGAGCAGAGGACTGAATGGAGCATGGACCATATGGGGCATGGACCAGATAGAGATAGACCAAATGGAGCATGGACCAGATGTAGCTTGGAGTAGATGGAGCATGGACTGATACATGCATGATACATGAAACTTGAACCAGATAGATGAAGCACGGGCCAGACAGATGGAGCAGGAACCAGCTGGAGCATGGACCACATAAATAGAGCATAATAACCAAAGGAACATCCAGGTGAACCAAGTGTGGGGGGTCATAAAGTTCCCAGAAATGAGGCTGAAGAGATGGGCAAGGGCCAGATCACTTAGGACCTTATAACAAAGGTTAAAGATTTGGGGCTTCATCATCAGGCCAAGTAGAAACCATTATTAGCTGATAAAGGACACAGTGGCATTTTTATAAGAATCTTCTTATTGATATCAGAAGAAAGTACTTCTGGGGGCAAGAGTGGGTAAGAGGAAAGAGATTGTGGGGCTATAGGTAGGAGTCTAAAAAGAGAATGGCACCCTGAATGGGTAGGATGGGGGAAAATGAACCCATTTGAGAATTTTCAGGATGAAGAAACTGAGAAGTTTGGTAATGTTCTAGAGGTGAGTGGGGAGGCATAAGCTATAAGATAACATCAAGAATCCTACCAGGTGCCTGGCATGGAAGTTGGTGGAGAGAAACACTACGCTTTAAGCTGGAGAACACTGAACAAGGAACAAGTGTTGGCAGGGGTGCATGAGTTTAGTTTTGAATGAGCTGAGCTTGAAATGCCTGTGTAAAACCCAAGTGGAAATGCTGAGTTGGTCACTGGATGCACAGGTCTGCAGATGAGGAGACAGATTGGCTACACAGATTTGGAAGTTGTTGGTAAAACAGATGGTAGTTGGAACTGTGGGCAGATCCGAGGTCGCCTGAGGAAAGTCTGTCAAGTAGGAAGAGAAGAGGGCTTCCAGACCAAGTCTTGAGGATTATCAACATTGAAAGGAGGAAAAAAGTGGCATGGCCAATAGAGAGAAGATCATGAACAAGGTCAACCAGCAGGTTCAAGTTCATAGAAGCTGGAGGAAGTACAATTTTTCAACCAACAGGAACTCAACTAGCGTGAATGCTGCCGAAAGGTCCTTTCCGATGGTAATGGGAAGACCTCTATCGGATTGAACAAAGTGGAAATCCCTGGTGATCTTAGTGAAAACTGTTTTAGTGGAGTGGTACGGTTGGAAGCCAAGTAAAAGTGAAATACGGAGAAACAATCAAGAGGGCAGTAGCTAGAGAGAAAAGCTGGATTCTAATTTTTTTTTTTCTTTTCAAGATTAAAGGGAATACAGCATGGTAAAAGCCATTAAGAAGGCTCCAGGGGAGAGGGAGAGGCTGAAGATGTAAGACTGCTAAGAAAGCTACAGGAATGAAGCCCCAGCCCAGGTGGCAGCGTGCCATTGGCAGGATACCTCCTCCACTGGTAAATCAGGGAAAGAAAAGCAATGGAGGAAGGTTGGTGGTGAGGCAGTTCATTTCAATGGCTTTTATTTTCTCTGAAGCCATGGCTGGAACGAAGTCACTGATGTCTCCCTATGGTATTGGAGCTCCTCCAGGAACAGGAAGGGGTCATACTTCCTTCCATTTTGTACCCCCCGATCCATTGCCATCAAGTCAATTCCAACTCATAGCGACCCTATAGGACAGAGTAGAACTGCCCCATAAAGTTTCCAAGGAGCAGCTGGAGGACTTGAACTGCCAACCATTGGGTAGCTGCCAAGCTCTTAACCACTGCACCACCAGGACTCCTTTGTATCCCCAGTACCCAGCCTATGTCACAGAGTAGTGAGGAACTAAAGAATAGGTAGCTCAGAATGGCAGAGGCGGACCCTAAAACAGCCTTGTCCTCCTGAATAAAGTCACATGTGTCCCCATTAGCATCTTGGAATCTCTAGAAGGGTGAACACATCCACCTTCCCCACCCAACCACCCAACACATGGATACCAGCCTGGGCCTGAATGTCTCCTTCTGAGCTCGAATGGCTAGAAGCTGGTGCCCCTTCTTACCTCCACAGGCCCTCCTCGGTGCTCCTGTCCTTCATCTGCCCTTTCAAAGGTGCACCAATTCACCCACTCATCTATGCATTTGCTGTATTCATTGACTCCGCAGCTCTCATCCTCTCATCAGCTTACCCATATATCCTCTAATTCATCCATTAAACACACATTTTCTAGCATCTGCCCTGTGCACAGGCCAAGGAAGGCACAGTCTCGATGGGCGAAAGGGGGATGCTCAAGACACGCTTTGATAAGTGATAATAACAGTGTACAACATAGTAGGATCTGAGGCCTACACAGCCTGTAGTTCAGAAACAGTAAGGAGTTCCAGCTAGTACAGAGGGGGCCAGAACCATGGAAGGCAGAGAGGCAATTCTCTCCTCCCAAAGAAGATGGCACATGGATGGAAGTAAGTGGAGGAGACACTGATGAAATCCACCATTAGCCTAGAGTTTAGGAGGATGTGGATGGGAGGAACAGAAGGAACCAAGAAATACTAAGCTTTGTCATTTTACATGGGGCAAAATCATGAGAATACAATTTCATTCACTACCACAGAGAGAGAAGTATAGGTACAAGCATAATTAAAAAAAAAAAAAAACTGAAATGTAAGCACTAGCAAAATTAGAAGCTGGTTGTGTACTTTCTAAATCACCAAAGAAAACTAAAATAAAAAGAATATCATAATAAATGCTAGTAGGAAAAGCAAAGAGGGATGAAAAATAAGATATATATATATATATTTAAAGCCAAACAAGAACATTAAAGGAAAAAAAATGTAAATGGGTGTACTCCCTTAATAAAAGGATTTCCAAATCTGGACAAAGCATCTCAACTCTAGACTATATGTTGTCTGTTGGAGACAGACTTTAACTCAAAAAAAATTTCACATCAAAGGGATGAGCACAGGTCCATAGGAAGGCCTCAATTTTCACGCACTAGACTCTCAGGAAGCCCATGCAATCAGGCACTGACATCTCGAAAACCATGGGATTTATACAGCAGCTGACTGCCAGCAAGCAACTTCATAGCAGTGGCTCCCCTGGTTTTGCATATACAGCAATTTGTTTAATTTGTTTGTGCAATTATTAAAATATTTAATTGCAGAGGCTTTCAAGGGCTATTCTGAAGGGCTCCTGGGGTTCCCCATGACACTTTAAAGAGGGCGCTGAGCAGCCCAAATCCAAACAGGGGATATCCGATTTGATCCATTTTATTTATTAGGCTTCTGGGTAATATTTGGTTTGAAGGAAAGGTTTGGCTGCATTTGAAACCAGTATTTAATTATATTTCACTCTTATTTTTTATAAATATAAGTAGAAAATGGAAAGATAAAGTTGCTGATACCAGTGGTAAGAGCATAGATCTCATATGTACTTAAGAAATTAGGACAAAGATGGATATCATTAGGCAGACCTTATGGTGGCCAATCTTTTGCCTCAGTAATTGAATTTAAGGCAGTAAACTGTGTGTTTAAAAAGAACAAAATTAAAGAACATTCATGGAATTCTAGAAGTCAGCTAGGAAGATGCTGAATATTTAACTCCCTAGCTATCTTTTGTAACGTGCAAGTCTCTGGTTCAACTTTCAAAGATTTTGCCTTGAACACAGGCTTCCAGAAATAATTATTTGGAAAAACAGGGTTACCTAACTCAGAAACACTCATGAAAAGGAGGCAGAGGTGCTTTGACAATTTAAAGTACCGAAGAACAAAATTCATTAAACAGGTCAATGAAAACCATCTCTCAGAGATGGAAGGTACAATCCAGAACAATAACAGATCATTTGCAAACATTTACATTAGGAATAAAACAGCATCCAAAAATGGGGAAAACAGAAAGAAACAATTTCCAGAGCTTTCTCAGCCCTAAAAACATCAAATAGGCAAATCTAGAACCAACATCATACTTAGAAAATGAAAAATAAGGAAAAGATTCTTACTACGGTCATATTAGGTTTACTGTCCAAGGAGTTCTAAACAATGTAATAAAAGAAAAGAAAACAAAAAAAGTTAAATATAAATTACGGTTATTTACACAGTACATGGTTCTCTGCAAAGAAAATCTAGAAGAATCAACTGAGAAGCTAGTAAGCAAAGTATCTTTACGTCAAAATCTATATCCTATAAACAAGCAGTATACCTTACTTTTAAAGGTCTATGAAATATTTACAAAATTGATCATATTAGGCACAGAGAAAAAAACCAATCCAAAGTAGAATTTGTATGTCCACATTGTCTAGCCACAATGAAATAGAATTGCAATTAAATTAAAAAGTATAAGCGACAACACACAACCCAAACCAATTAGAAATTATTTTTAAAAAACAAGCCCTACTTTTGCACAATTCAGATAATCATTTGTTCTAAGACAAAGAAGAAATGAAAAGTATAATTACAAATATTTTTAAAATATTGAAAAGACTACATAGTAAAACTTATGAAATGCAGTCAAAATTGAAACCAGAGGCAAATTCATAGCACAAAATATTTTCATCATTAAAGAAGAATAACAATAAAGGATGTAGGGAAAGATTCATCAAAAGAACTTGAGGAAATCAGAAGGAAGGAATCAATAAAGATAAAGCCAGGTATTATTTTATTTGAACACACAAAAACACAACTGAATTGATAAATTATTCTAAGAATTGATTCTTTGGGGGAAAAAATCTAAACTAGACACTCCTCTAACTCATCTAACAAAAAAGAGATAAAGCACAAATACACACAGATAAGAATTACAAAGGTAATAAAATCAGAGCTAGATCACTTTTATTACAAAAAAATACTATTTGCAACACTAGGCTAATAAATTTTTAAATCTCAGAAAAAAATAGATTTTCTAGAATTTAATAATAGCTTAAAAATTATTGAACACTCACTTTGTGCCAGACACACAGCAAGGTACTTTATGTCTTTAATTCTCACAGTGACCCTCTTAGCTATAGGTTCTCATCACAAATAACAAAAGAGAAAGCTAAAAATTAGGGAGGAGAAATAGTTTTCCCAATATCACATGGGAAATGGCAGAGCAAGAATTTGAACCCAAGTTGTCTGAATACAGTGCCTACTGAGCTATGTTAGAAAAAGAAGCAAACATTCTAAAGGCAAAGAAAATCTAAAGAACCCAGTAAATACAGAAGAAATAGGAAAAGTTGTCAAAGAATTATCCCAAAAGGGTAATATAAGTGAGTTCTTTCAAACTTTCATAGAATAGATTAACTCAAATAATGTATATATGGTACAGAATAGAGAAAAAGATGGAATGTTCCCTAGGGCATTTTACAAAGCCAGCATGACTGTCATACCAAAATCTGACAAAAAATAAATTGGAAAAATCCTAAATCATATTCAAGTCATAATCAAGTTCTAGCAAATCAAATCCTATAGTATGTTAAAAGAACAATACATCATAACCAGGTACAATCTGATGCAAAAATGTTTTGAATTTATGAAACATTATCATTATTCATTGGATCAATAGGTCAACAGAGAAGAAACAATATTGATATTTCCGTAGGTGTCAAAATCATTTCGCAAAATTCTAAATCCATTCCTGATTTTAAAGGTATGTATGAACTAGGAATAAGTACTTCATTATCATTATAAAAAATGTCTACCTAAATCATTAGTTGTAGTTAACAGTGAACCAGAAAGATGACAAAGATTTCTGTTATTGGTAATTTAATATTTTTGGAAGATCTAGTCAATGCTATATGACAAGAAAGACAAATAGAAGAGATAAAATATTGCAAAAATTCCGAAACACCCAACTACAAAGCTTGTAGAACAAATAAGAGAATTCAGTGAGAGCCAGTAACAAACACATAATCACTTTCCTACATATCAGTAATAAACAGGTTGAAATTATTAGGAAAAGGATCAAATTCACAAATACTTAATGCCTTGCAATAAACTTTATAACAAATTGTGACTGTGTCAAATTCAACAAATTTTAAATATATGTATTTATATAAAACTGCAAATATTATGTGAAGCCTAAGTAAAAAAAGTATCGATTATCTTTAATTTACAATTTAGTGAAATTCCACAAACATCCATAAAGAATTCTTTTAGATTCACAGTATCACTCTACAGTTCACCTGAAAGAATAAACAAGTGAGACTAACCACAAAAATCTTGAAAAATTAGAATGAAAGGAGGCTATTGCTACTGGATAACAATACATATGATAACAATGTGATACGTTAACACAAAGCAACCCTGCTATAAAAATAGACAGATGAGTGGAACAGTAGAAAGTCAGAACAAAAATCAAAACTATAAAAGTATCTAGCATGTGGTAAATGCAGAAACTGGACAAACAGTTACTTCTCACAATGATTGAATTGACGGATTAGAGATTTAAATATAAAAGATAAAATCATGAAAGAACTAGAAAAAAATAAGATGACTTAATATGAGCTCAGGGTGGGAAAGACCTTTCTAAGCAAAAAGAAAAAATGCAAATAGAGACACTATAAGGAAAAAATGAGTGATAGATTTGAGAATATGAAAAAAAAAAAAAAGCTCCATGAACAAAATGGAATGGCTAATGAAGAAGTAGGGGGAAAAATGATAACATATGATAGAAAAGGTTACAATTCTTATGAAAGAGGTATTACATAATAAAAGATGAACACATCAATAGAGAAAAACAGGCAAATGACTTCTAGTTCAATATGTTCAGTCGAATGCAGGTGTTCATCTGCCTTCTCTCTTGTAACTGTGCTAAGTGAGAGTAAATAGAATTTCATTTTGAGCATAAGCAAAAGTGACAAAAGGAAAAGAGAGGAGTGGTAACTGATGAAGACCTGCAAAAACTGAATTCTGAACTGGCAGGAGGCAAAGTTAAAATAAAGCCCAATATATCCATAGAAACCACAAAAGTCTCAGGAATTGACAGCACTGGGTACATCTAGATGTGGTAGGAAAAACTGGGCCTAAATAAGATGAATTTGTACAAGTTCTATGTAAGGAGCAGGTAGATCCCAAATTCCTCACCCGCTCTGATGAGGCCGCCTTAACCCTGAGAGAAGGCCAAAGATGTATTACATGGAAAAAGTAATGCATAAGTGTCTAGAGCAGAAAATGCAAGCTCAGTTGAGGGCAAGAGTCCTAACCCAAAGAGAAGAAGAAAGCAGATTTGTACAACCTGGATGTTGAAAGCCACCAATCTTCTTCCTCCATCAACCTCCCAGAACACTGGCAGACAGAAATATACTGTCTAGACCAGAGACTGAAGAGGCATCTTTGGGACATCTGAGCAGTCCAAAAGAAAAGACTTAAAAATGCTAACACCTGGAGTTCCTCAGTGGAAAGACCAGCTAGCTCATTCTGTAGTAAACCCTACAATCCACAATGCCCAAACACAATCTGGAAGCTTCCAAACAGCTTGATAATATGCGTGTGTTTATATCTATGTTGTTGTTATTGTGTGCCATGGAGTCAATTCCAACTCATAGCAACCCTATGTCACAGACTAGAACTGCCCTCATAGGGTTTTCTAGGCTACAACATTTACAGGAACAGATCGCCAGGTCTTTTCTTCTGCACAGCAGCTGGTGGGTTCAAACTGCCTTTTGGTTAGCACCTGAGCACTTAACCATTGCACCATCAGGACTCCTTATCTATAGCTATAGCGCTATCTGCCTATCTATCTATGTATGTATCTATCTCACCAGAGAGTAAAAGAAAGCACACACAGGAAGAAAGAAATCAGCTTGAAGGAATATGACACTCTATAAGGAAAATAAAATTTCAGAAAAATTATCATTACTACTCTCAGGGATGTAAAAGAAGCCACTGAATCCATAAAACAAAACACTGTTATAAAATAACATTTAGGGGATTATTAAAAAAAAAAAAAAAACCTGAAAATTATACATATAAAAGCAGAAATAAAAATAAGGTTAAAAGGTAAAGACAAGGAAATCTTTCAGAAAGAGGGCAAAGAAATGAAAAATAGAGGAAAAATATGGGAATAGCAGAGAACCAGTCAAGGAGGTACAACATACGAATAGCAGAAGCTCTAGGAATTAAAAATAAATGGGAAAAAATTATTCAAGAAAAATTTCCAGAACTGAAGGACACAAGTTTCCAGATCAAAAGCATCTGGCAAAATGGATGAATGTAGACCAACACCAAGAAACATACATGTGAAATTTTAGAACACTGAAAGGCTGTGAGAAAATTCTACAATTTCCAGATGGAAAGAAAAAAAAAATCACAAGCAAGGGATGTGAATCAGAAAGACTTAGGACTGATCACCAAAACTGGAAGCTAGAAAAGAATGATTTATACTTCTATACAGACCCAAAAAAAAAGATTTCCAATTTAGAATTTTATACCCAGCCAAACTACCAATGTCAGGGTGAAATAGAGCTTTTTCTTTTCAGATGTAAAAGATCCCCCAAAATTTACCTCCCACGAACCCTTCCCCAGGAAACTGCTAAAGGAGGCAATATAGCAAAACAGGAAAGGTAAAAAAAAGAGTAAAATCTGTAATCTATAAAATCAGTGATCCAACAAAGGACAGAGAATCAAGGGAGTCCACAGGAATGGAATGAGGAAGAGACCCCAAGATGGCAGCAGGAAGCCTAATGGTCAACCAATCCATAACAGAACAGGCAAGAAGGCTCCAGAAAGAGATTTCTTTAAAAATATTAAATTCACGAAAAAAAAAAAAAAGTGTGTTTGGATGTGTTGAGAAGCTTGGGATAAATCTGTGATGTTCATTTCAAAAGCAAGCAGCCAACTAAAGAAACAAATAAACAAGAAAAAAGGTAATTATTAACTCCAGAGAAAACACTAAGTTGTGAAAAAGAAGTAAATGACCACAGTGCTACATCACTCAGCAGTCAAGAGTGTTTACAGTGTCATAATAATGTAAACACTGAATATTGATCAAACCAAAACTATGAAATAAATATACTGAGAGACTAGGGCACAGAAGTGTATGTGAAACAAAGCTAATTCCTCATCTTCTATGGATCCAAAATCAAGATAATGCCTAAACTAAGAAATATGGATGTAAATATCAAGAATTGAATTGGTTTAAGGATTTAGAAGGTGTTGCTTCCGTGGGGCAGGAAATTGGAATGGAGTTGGGAGTACTGAAGGGCAGATGCTTCTGCGACAAGGTTGTAGAACAATTGGACTCTTAAATTCAGGCATATGTATGACTTCAACAAAAATGAAAATTAAATTAAAAATGAAAAATGCAAAGGGACCTGAACTGGCAATTCAGAAACAAATAACCAGTAAAGACAGGGGGGAAATGTTCTTTATCACAGGTCAGAAAAGGGTTACAAACGAAAACCAGGAGATACCATGTTTTGACAAATTGGTGAAGGTTAAGCATGATAATCCCCACACAAAAAGGCACTTCTTAAAACTAATTCCGACAATACAAGCTGGCTCAAAGTTTAAGGATGGCAATTTATCCATAAATGCTCAAGCCTTTTGACACAGCCATTCCAGGTTTAGAATGAAGTGCAGGGAATGAATCAGAGACATGCGTGAAAGGCAATGCAAAAGCTGCCCACCCCAATTTACACACTCCCGCTTGTCAATTTACCTATGTATCAGACAAGACCAAACCAATTAAATCAATGATGATAGAATCGTTTGCTACAATACCATGTAACCACCAAAAATCACAAGATACCAAGCTATTTATTGGCATGGAAAAATACCAGGATAGATGTGTGAAAAAATAGGAATGGAAATGATATACAATATATAATGTAATTTATAGGAAAAAGCAAAGGATCAGAGGCTGGTCACCAAAATGTTGGCAGCGGCTGTCTCTGAGTGGTGGAACTGGGGGTGCTCCCCATTCTTCCTTATGTTGTTTTCAGCATTTTACTAAGCTTTTATAATAAACTTTTTTTTTATTTTTTAATGAGAAAAAATATTTTATTTTTTAAATTATTATATGCCATTAATTTCAGTTATTAGTTTAGTATCTTTTATGGGCAAAACACATATTTCCTGCTTACTGCATTCTCCATTACAGTAAGAATTTAACGAAATGCAATTATCCTCCTAATTTTTAAGAGACTCTAAGCAGA
Organism: Loxodonta africana; assembly: GCF_030014295.1. NCBI lineage: Eukaryota > Metazoa > Chordata > Mammalia > Proboscidea > Elephantidae > Loxodonta > Loxodonta africana. The sequence continues at coordinate 111,868,506 of NC_087351.1, forward strand.
GGTGTGACGGTAACCCCTGAGCCCCCGACCCAAGCAACCAGAAAGGACTCTGGTGTCTAGCCTGCTGCAAAGTAGACATGGCCCCCACCACTTGGACGGGACCAGAGAGGAGGGATAGCTGTCTGGAGTTGAGCCCCTGCTGACTTCACTTCTCCTGTCTGCCTTTTCCTTAGTTGTATCTTCAGCAACTAACAAGGCAACTTCTCTGGCCAGCCCTGCCCTCCACTCAGAGAAGAAGTTACCAGAAATGGCCCAGCCTCTGCTTACAAACACTCCCAGTGGGAAGTGCATGCCTTCTGGCCCCCTCCCTGAAGCCTTCACTCAGGCTCCAGCCCTGTCTTTGATCGCCTATGTCTTTGCATTCTCAAGACCACAGTGTGACCCTTGGTCACAACTGTACAGAAGCGTTTTAGAGTATAGCTAGGCAAAGCAGAGCTCACCCGGTGGAACACGAGCTGTCTGTGCCCATCTGAGTCCTCTGCTCGAGCAGCCACGCCTCTATGGGCTCCTTGCAGGATGACCTTCCAAGACAAGAGGAAAGAGTCACAAAACAAGCCCAACCAGGGTAAGCACGTGTCTCATCCACAGAGTATGGTGTGATTTGTAAACCTTCATTGAGAGCTTGCTTGGGAATGGCCAGCATTGAGGACACAGCACTGAATCACGGCTGGATTCCATTCTAGAATTCTATTCTATTATAGTATTCTAATTATTGTTATTGCTGTTAAGTGCCATCAAGTCGGTTTTTGACTCATAGTAAGCCCATGTGACAGTAGAACTGCCCCATTGGGTTTTCTAGGTTTTCCCAGGTCTTTCTACAGAGGAATCACTAGGTGGGTTTGAACCACCAACCTTTTGGTTAGCAGCCAAGTACTTAACCATCGCGCAACCAGGGATTCTTACTCTAATTATAGGATGCTGCAGTCCAGTGGAAAACGGGCATCTACGGAGTAAAATCTGAGAGTTCTGTATGGGTCCCTTACATAGGGATGGGGCTAGGCCTGTCATGGGGAGCTTCACAGAGAGATGGAGGTGATAGGAGGTGTTAACTTGGGAGCTACGAGAAACTCTGAGGCTGGAGCAAGAGGCAGAGGGGAAAGGGGCAGGAGGGGCAGAGAGTGGGGCAATAAGATGCAGGATTGGTGCCCCAAGGGGTGGAGACTCTGGTACCCCAAAAGGTTTTCAGCAGGAGGCTGGGGCAATACGCAGCTCTGCATTTTTGAAGCATTTCTCTGGGAGCCATAGAGTGGAGAATGGAACTGAATGGGGGCAGCTGAGATTAGGAGACCAATGAAGAGACTGTCAAATTAGACCAGTGAGGAATGATGAGCCCCCAAGTGGGATGGCAGTGGAGGAAGAAGGGGCAGGATGTCAGGATGAAGTGATGGATGGTTAGCAGAAGATGGAGGAGGGGGTGACCCGTGTGGCCTCGGTTTCCCAACTGGTGGCCCCATTCATGGAGATAATGGACAAAGGAGGTGTATGGATTTGGTCATGAAGGCCAAGGCACTCAGATTTAGGCGAGTTAAGCAACTGCTAGTATTTATTATTCCTACTGTGACTGTTTGTAACCTCAGATATACATGAACTGGCCCAGCCGTGGGCTTTATTCCATGACACCAGTAACCCTTAGGTTGAATGCCCATCCACACACCCACCTCCCTCACCCAGAACCAGAACATTAACTGGAACTTACATCCACGGGGGCCCCTCCCCTGTGCTGGGCCGAGGTTCTGCACAGCCTGGTGGTCACGGCACTTCCCACCAGCATACATCCAAGGCTCTGAGCACATGGTCACTGAGAACCCCTGGGCGATGCCCCGATCCTGACTTCGGGAGCTGTGCTCTGACGTGCTCCCTGCCTCGCTGGTATGAATATGGTTCTAGCTACGCTAGTTCTGGCCAACAACTGAGCTCAGCCAGGCGTTCCCACCTGTAAAGGAAATCAGCTGGTATTGAGAACCCACGAGCACCAAGCTGAGCGCCATGGAAAGGAAAACTGGGGGGTTTTGCAAAAGCAGGAAGTACAGGGGAGGCTCTGAAGTAGGGAGAGCACCCCGGCAGGCTGAGATTGGCCCAGGACCCTGCTCTGGGAAAGAGGGAAGGAAAGAATCCTCTGGGGCCTGGCCAGGAGCGTGGCTGTGAACACGGCAGCTCTTATGTTCTGGAATATTTTGAAAAATGCCGTTTGGGGGTGACTGTCAGAAAAAGGAAGGCGTTTTCTGGATGCTTTGCTGCACAGCTTTCATGAAAGGTCACCAAACTGGAAAACCGGGCCAGGAAAGTTTGGGAAGTTTGTTCGTCCTGATGAGCAAACAGTAAACATGTCCGCGGGGTGTGCGAGACGAAACCTCTTGCATTGAAGGGTTTGGTCCACAGTCTCACAGGTGGAAAACAATGGGCACCTGGGCTCCACTGACTTCTGCTCCAACTCCCCACCCACCCTCCCACACCAGGGGTGAACACTGGGGGGCAGCGGTGGGGTGGGGTGTGCCCTGGACTTCGGGGGCAGAGCCAGATTGCTGCACTCATTCAAGCCTCAGTTTCCCTCTTGGTAAGGGGGCTCCTAATGCCTTGCTTCAGCACTGGGGGGCTTTTCTGGGGTGGCAAACGTGGCAGCACCTCTGACTCTCTGTAACCCTCCAGCCGGCCTCAGCTGGCTCCCTGAGGAGGGGTGTCTTGCAAACTGGAGCTAAGTGAGTAGGCACAGAGGGCCTCCCCCTTCTTCTCCACAGCTGTCCAGCATTTTCTCACTCACCCCTTTCCTTTGCCCGCAGTTGTGCCCCAGAGAACTGCCACCACCTAGCAGGCCTCATTTTCTGGCCAAGCCTAGCCTCTCTAAGGTCCCCCACTCGTCCTCACAACACAAACACCAAACTCAGTCCAGACAGCCACCATCTCTGAGAAGGGAGGGCTGAAGGAAGAGCCCTGCAGAGAAAGTCCGTGCCTGGGTAGCCATGAACTGGACAAGGCTGCTGTGCATGTACAGCGAGGATTGGCCTGCCTGCTGCTGGCGCTATCCCTCTGACTTCTTCGGCTTCGTGGAGTGCTGTTACCTCTGGTCACCTTCCTCTACTGCAAACATGGTTCTCCAAGTCTGATGAGCAACCACCAGCTAAGTAAGTGGCTGAACCAAGGAATGCGGCCAGCTGAGTTATAAGCTATTTTGCAATGTGACCAGCAGGGTGGCAGAAATTGTGGACATGGCAAGTACAGAACAGGTGGGCATGGACAAGAGGGAGCAGGGGTCCAGGATTGTCAGGAAGCAGCAGGTGAGCCATCGGACCCTTTGAGAAGCCTGACCTCTGGCCTGGGGCTCTCCATAGAAGCCCATGGGAGGGTCCATCAATAAAGGAGACCAGGAGTCCAGAGATGCCCAGGGACAGCAGAGGTGAGGCGGTAGCTGAGGAAAGCAAAGCCATGGCAGGAACGAGTGTGCCCAGGCTCCTCTTTGTCTCTCTGGGCGGCCACCAGCAGCCCCAGCCAGCAGGAAGTTACTGGCTTGCACTGACACCAGGAATATTGGCCAGGATGAGTTCTGGGCCCCTACCAAGCTAGCGGGGTTGTCTTTTATCATGTTGAAAAAACATGTGCTAGTAGAAGAAGCCTTGGATCCAAGGGAAAAGAAAATACAACAAACTGGCCCCAAAATTACAGTAGAGGATCAAGGACCTAGAAGGCCACGGAGGAGAGTAGGGGTCAGAGTCGACTAGAGAGAAGTCTCTTCTCTCTTCCCAAACAGCCAAAGTGAAGGTGTCAAGGTTGGGTGCCATTGTTCCCTTTTCCTATTTTATAGATGGGGAAGCTGAGGCTAAGTTGGGCAGAGTCACTGGCTCCCGATCAGGGCTCAGATGGAGGAAGAAGGAAGGTCAGCATAATGATGCTGAGGTCCCTGTGAGCCTGAAAAGGGGGATGTAGGGTAAACAGGCTCTAGTACAGAGATTTCTTCCAGCAGTCAAAGTTGGTGGAATCCTTGAAGCTCAGAAAAGACCAAAGACTAGAGGCTCATCTGTATAGTTAAGAGTCTGCAGCACAGTGCAGACCACGCACTGCCTGGGGAAGGAGCCCACTAGGACCACGCCTCACCATTCATGCACGGCTCACAGCACCATCAAGACTTCTGCAGAGTAGATCAATGAGACAGACTTCCATCTTACCGATGAGGAAACATGAAGCATGGAGGGTTCTGGTGACTTACCCAAGGCCACACACCAATGTTTTTCCTAGGCAGAGAAAAGAAAAAAGGAGTTGAAAGATTCCTAGGAGTAGGTCCTGGGCCAGTGTCCACTCACTGAGGACAGCAGGGATGGGGAGATAGCCAGTCATAAGGGCATGAATGCTGAGAACCCAGGCTCCAGGCCATCTGACCTGTCTTGTCTTCCAGCCCTCTAGCTTGCCTCATCTGTGATCCTACAGGGGGAGCCTCAGTCACTGCTCTGCGTGGCCAGTGCCCACTGAGGACAAGGCCGGGATGCTAGAAAGGGCACTGGGCATTGAGTTGGGCCCCAGCACTGCCCTTCCCTGGCCTCAGTTTCCTTTCTGCTCAATGAGGAACTGAGGCAACCCCCTACCCTGCCCGGATGTTGCCAGGATGGAACAGGAGGTACTTCTGGCCATCCCTGGTGCACAATTGGGATAATGTAGTTGTATTATTCTTTCTCCTTAGTGTCAGGGCCAACCAAGCAATAGTTCTCAGTCCCAACTGCTGCCTGCTGTCCTTGGGGATGGAGAGCCTCCAACCGCTGAAGTCCTCTGAGCTGGGCTGGACCTGTCCAGCTTCCCTGTGGTCACTGGACTGTTCCCTGAGGGTCCCTTTCTCCAGGCCACAGTGCCAGAGCTCCAGTCCCATCTACCCAAATGCTTAAACACTTGTCACATCAATGTCAGGGCAAAATCAAACTCCCACCTCTGGCTTCAGGAGATTCTGAGGCTTCAGCCAAAAACTTGAAAGAGCTAATGAGGGTAGCTGAGCTCACTTGAGTTTCTCAGAGAAGCAAAACCAAACCGCGGAATTCTGTCTCGCAAACCGTCAGCGAGGGCCGAAGGTTTGTTTTCAATCTTCCCTCGCCTTCCTTGAGAGGAGGCCCCAGCGACCCCCATGCGCCAGGCTCAGCTCTGGCCAGTGGCCACGTGGTTTCAAATTTTGAAATGGGCCTTTTGCAAAATGTTTGGTTTCAAGCCCTGGTCTGATTGCCCACATCCTGTCCAAACTTCCTGGGGGAGCGAGATTTATTTAAGAAAGGAATAGAATCCCCGTGTTCATGCCATTGAGCAGAAACATGCGCCATCCCAGGCAATTTCAAGGATTAAGGTTACATATCTCTTAATCAGTCACAGGTGGTAGGCAAAGTGAAGTTGGCTGGAAGAGGAGCCCGGGCTTCCGCGGTGAGGAGGCACTAGTCCTCAACTCCAAGGACCCCAGTTCTCTGCCAGGGATGTAATTTTTCCCCCAACATGGCCTTACAATCATTCTTTTGTTCATTCATTCATTCCTTCATTCGACCAGCATTTTTACTGAGCAGTTACTCTGTGTCAGGTTCTGTACTGGATAGTGGGGAGTCTGAGATATCCAAGACTGAGCACCCACAGCTGAGGAGCTCAAGGGGGAGGCAGACGATCATGACCAAGCAAAAGGAGAGGCTTCTGAATAGGGGCCAAGTTCGTGGTGGTGGAACTGTTCAGAGTACAGGGTGATTCCAAAGCTCATCAGCTATTGAGCAGTGTGAGGGAGGCCATGAGGTCAAGAAGAACTGCGTCAACCAGAGAGGAGGGCAAGAGGAATCATTTGTGCAGAGACACAGAGACACAGACGCATGGAGACTCAGAGAGGGTCTGTTGGATGGAGCACAAGGATGGATGGCGTGTGTGAGGGTAGGTGTGGCTGAAGGCCAAGCCATGAAGAACCTTGCATGTGAAGCCAAGGAGCTTGGCCTTCATCCTGGGTCTTAAAGGAGCCAAGAAAGTATTATAAGGAGCACGGGGACTCTTCAGTGTGCATTCTAGAAAGTTCCCACTGACTTCAGTGAGAAGAACAGATTGGCCGCAGGGGCAGGAAGACTGATTTGGAGGCTGAAGCAAGCCACAGGGAGGTGAGCTTATACTGGTTGGGCGGGCGGTAGAGATGATAAAAGGGAACTTGTGTGGACACCATGGAAAGAAAATTAAGTGGGTAGAGTGGGAACTCTGATGGGGACTGAAAGGCAGAGGCAGAGGGAGGGAGATACTCAGAATGATGGCTGAAATAATGCATGCCCAATGGACAGGTTTGCTACAGAACATTACAGTAACGGTACTGATAGAGCCGTTGTTTTTGTTTTTGTTTTGTTTTCTTTTGCGGGGGTTGCCATTTGAAGAAACTCAAAATTAAATGTGGGAGGGGAAGAAAAGGTCAACTCATATTCCATTCTTACTCTTCATTTGTCATTTGGCAAAATATCTAAGAGAAATACTTAAAAGTTGAACAGACAGATCAAACACAGACACTCAACAGACTTTAAACAAGCATAGGGCTTGGATGATATGCAATTATTGTGCTGGTCATAACTGCCCAGGTAAATAACCAGGTAGCAGCTGCAGGAACCCCAAAACCCAGTTATCTCTTTTATCTCTACGGAAGTACAAAGACCCCACTGACTTAACCCCAGAGAGTCAAAGCCATTGGCCAACTCTCATTACGGCTGTAGTCTTGGAGCTTATCATGGGGGTCATGGCCAGCCCAGCTGACCAGGTTGATGAAACCCCAAGCATATTGGCTTCATTTTATTTGTTTTAAAATCTGTCTCCCACCTAAGGCTTGGCATTTCAAAGGGGCACAGGTGTTATCGGTCATATTTCTTGCTATGTATCACACAGCTCTGGCACACACAGAAAGAGCCCAGTATGTCTTAAATAAATGAAAGAATGAATGGATGACTAATTCACCAAACAGTCCCTGATGCCTTGACCTTCTGCATGGCTATAATGACACAGAAAGAAGGCCCTGTCCTCAAGAAGTTCATAGCCCTTTGGGAGAAACTGGCAAGTCATAATTAATGTAATACGGGTTCTGTCAAAGGTACAGATGAGGGATGAATGAGTAAGAAGGAGTGAATTTGGATAAAGAGATGTGGGAAGCTAAGGGAAAAGGCAAGGGATTGTGAAGGTGTGAGGAGTGGATGATATTTGTGTTAGGCTTATCACAAGGCTGAGTAACCAGTGGGGAGTACCAGAAAACTAAAATTAACTGGAAGTTTTTGAATGCTATGAGGTTGGTATGTCTCATTTCCCAAGAAATTCTAGGGAAATGAGTGAGAATCTAAGTCTTCTCTCCTATATCTGGACACATTTGCCAATCAAATCTCAGATCCCAGTCAAAAGCCATCAGCACCAATCCCCCTGCCTAACCTCAACATTCAGGGGTCCCACCTGTGACCAGCATGGTCTGAACTTTCATGAGGGGCTGGAGCTTGTCCAAATGGAAGAAAGCCAACCTAGAAGAGTCACAGTGAGGGTCCCAGATGTCAAGTTAAGAAGAGGGAAGACTCCCTCCTGCCTGATTCAGTCTGAAGTAGAAGGCCAAAAGTTTGGTCTTCAAATCAAATCCACGTGGAGAAGAGGCCTGTATTCCAAGTGAGATGACCCAGCACCATGACCAAGTCCAAAGGAAGGATGCAAGACTAGGAGTAGGCGATGGGATCCAGGGTCAGGAGCCGGCCAAGAGAAGAAAGGGAGTGGTCCATGTTAGACATATAGCGGATGCTGAAGATGTATCTGCTGAAGGAAGAGAGAGAGGAAGGGATTACGCAAGGAGGGAGGGTAGGTCTTGGTCAATTGCCCCACATGGAACCAAGGTGTTGCCAACTCACTTTTCTTGTTTTCTGTCCCTGGTAGAAGGGAATGTTACAATACCTTAAAGGTGTGTGGTCTGAGGTTGCCTGTTTCATCCAAACTGGTGTTCTTCCCAGAACTTTGTTGAATTTTCTGTTCTTCTGGAGCAGGGGAATTTAGGTATCACATCCATTTGGAAGCTTTTAAATATATACAGTTGAAATCATCAATTACAGCTGCTTTGTGTGGGGATGGAGAAAACTGGAAGATAACATTTTTGACGCATCTATTCCCTCCAAGGTACAATACTACGTACATGACAAGTATTATATCTTTCAAGTGCCTTATAATAAGCTGTTGTCAAAAAGGCTGAATTCTCTCAACAATTCGGTCAGGTTAGTATTGTTATTCTCATCTCACATATGAAGAAGCTGAGGCTCAGAGTCTAGAGGTGCTTCAAGTCTGACCCAAGGTCCCACAACTAGAAGAAGCTTGGTTTGCTTGGAAAGCCTAGGAGTGGGGCAGCCACAGAGAGATACTCCGGCCCACTCACTGAAGGCATAAAAACAAGACTGGGTTATTTTTGATCTCCCATCTTGGCAGAGGCAAGGGCAGTTTTCGGGAAGACCCAGCGCTTCCGGTCCACCATGCCAAGCCAATGTTGCCCAAGGATGGGCCAATGTTCAGGACGGTCAGAACTGCCAGTATCCTGTCTCACTATCTGGCCCTGAACACAGAAAGCTCAAGACTCAAGGGAGAATCTGGACTTGTGTAGGAGGATGCCACAGACCATCTGACATGCAACACACTTCCCCATAGAACAGCTTCCAGGCCATTCTGAGAAGGGCCACCCTGGTTCCACAAAAGCATATGTATTTTTAGCTATTTGTTCATTCATCCAGCAGTAATTTACTGGGTGCTTATTGGGCTCAGGGCTGGGCAGGGCGCTAGAGATAGAGAGAAAAATCTGACCCAGTTCCTGGCCCTAAAGGCTCATCGGTTTAGTGATGACATGTAAACAAATGCCCATGATAAAGTGGGATGGGTGTTCTGGTTAAAGTATTTATAATGTGCCCAGCTAACTTTCCTTGGAACAATCAGGGAAGGAGTCACATTGTGTATTCATTCACTCACTGCCTCACATGTGGATCACTGACTCATTCACTCATTATTGACTCATTTGCTTATTCATTCATTCATAGAGAAGTTAATTTACTCTTCAATTAACTACTCATTCATTGGTTCATTTGTGCATTCACTGATTCATATCTTTATTCATTGGCTCTAATAAATATTCATTTTCCATCTGTTTACCTAGTCATTTACTCATTGTCTTATTCACTGATTTATTTATTTATTCATTAATTATTCAATTTTCCCTCATTCATTTATTCACTCATTCCTCGCTTATTAACAGATTCACGCATTCATTTACTTACTTACTGACTCGTTCACTCATTGATTAATGCATATATTGACTTCCTAACTTATTTATTCCTTCAGTACTAATTAACTTTCATTTACCTGTTAATTCATACACTTATTCAGGGATCCCATGGTTCATTCATTTACTCGTCCATTTGCGGACTTATCTTTCATTTATTGACTTATCGTCCTATTAACTTAGTCTTTCATTCTTTTGCTCACTGGCTTCTTCACTCATCACTCACTCATTCATTTTTCGACTTATTTACTTACACTTTCATTCCTTCATCAACTCAGTTGTGCATTTACTCCTTATCACTGATTTTGTCACTCATTGACTCATTCTTGATTCATTCGCCCATATGTGTACTTGATCACATTCTAATTCATTAATTTATTCATTACTTTGTTTACTTAAAGACTCTTTCATTCAATGGCTCACTGCTTCGTTTATTCTTTCACTCATCATTTATTCAACTACTCATTCGACAAATGTTTATTACGCGTGCTCTTGTTCAAGGTACAGAGGGAAGAGAAGCGAATAAGATGCATACATAATCACTAACTTCACGGAGCTTAAAACCTAGTAAGTATGTCATTGGTTCCGGAGTTAGCATTTCCATAAAGCATCTGAAATTTTCAATTGAGTTCAGAGCCTGCCATCCGTGCCTGCAAAGCCCACACACTTGCCCTATTATTTTGAATTTCTGTATTTAATAGAAAGGTCTCCACATAATCCCAAAGAGCTCCTTGATGGCCAGAAATAGATCTGATTCATATATGAACGCCAGGCCTAATACAGGGCCTGGCACAGCTTAGGGCCAAGAAATATTTGTTGAGCTAAAATCAATGTCTCAATTCCAGTTATTTTAGCACTCTCTCAGATACTAAGTGCCAGAAAAAAAAAAAAAAAAAAAAAACTGGGTATTTATTTGACACCACCTCCAAAGAATCCATGTAAGGTGCATGTAAAAATATCCAAAATATTTTTGTAGTACATGCAGAACAGTTCTCCAGACTATATACTATTAAGACAAAAGATACATAAATTTATATTTTATTTCACAATTAATTTTACTTAATACTTTAAGAGATTCAAATATCTGTAATACTTATGGTGCTGCAAAATTGGAATAATCACAATATGTGCCTCAGAGCTCAGCTTCTTCACTCGTCCATGACTGGTTCGCTTCTAATTTCCTTTTTGATAGAGTGATTTACTAAATAATAATAAGACCAGCACCATCATGAACCCACCAAAACGCAAAAACACAACACTGCGTATCTTAACAGCTGTCTCTGCCCTCATTAACACAAAGGTAACATTCAATCTTATTGATTAAATGGAACTCAGAGAAGCAGAATTGGCTTGATAACAATTCTTGCTTCATGAAATTTTATCATTGGAATATTCTTAGTCATGTTAACTTTCTTTAAAGATGTGTTTTCCATGTTTATTAGTTTAGTCAGTTACTCATTCTCAAAAATAAAACCAACAACAAAGAATCTACTACAAACAAGAGAAAAAAAATAACTATTCTTTAAATGTCTCTGTATTTCTTAAACAGAGTGGTAAAATAGTTTACCCAAGTTACACAAAATCTTGCTTCGTAACATAATCTCATTAGTCATGAGTGGCTACTGTAATTTTATTAGCACCCTAGCATATTTAGTTTTTATTTGCTTCATTAGTTATTACTTTTAATAAAATAATAAAAATAAGGAAAACACAATCAACCAACCCAAGAACACTTTATGAATTAATGTAGCCAATTATCAATTTTAATAATGAGCACCCTTGAGTGTACAACCCAACTTAAGAAAGAAACTATGAGTGTTAAATACATCTAACTCTATGCCCCTTACATACGGCCCTAGCAGCCTAGACTCCTTTCTTAAGGGCTTCTGTTGTGCTGAATTAGAATAACCAGAAACCTTGGTTTATACCAGCATCACATCCATGGTCCTTGTGAGGTCTTCTTCAATTATAATCCACATTTTTTTGATAATACAACAAATATCCTAAACAGACTACTCCAACAAAGACAACAACTTTGACTATTACTCACATTGAATGCTAGCTCCTAACACGTACAAACTATAAAGGTTTTGCCAAAACAGGCAAAAAAAAAAAAAAAGGGAGACGTTCTCTCCATTGATTCAAGCTTTTTCCCCCTTTAACTTACTTACTTAGTTGGTTATTGATTTGTTCATGGAATTAGTTATTTCTGTTTCACTTCATAGAAGAAACAAACTGGAACTCACCACTGACCTAGAGCGGCAATACTAGCAATTCCGTCCAGATGACTTTGACCCCAAGAGATGAAGATGACATGCCCATTTATTTATGTATTAATAATAAATGTCCCAAATCATATTAAAAGTTACAGAATTCCACAGTGTGCTTACTGACCAGATTAATCTTTGGTGTACAACACATTCAAATCCTTTCTCTCCATTACTTTTGTGCATTTTTTAATAATATAATGATATAATAATAAGAACAAATCATCAACTCAAGAACAAGAACTTTGCTTATTATCTATATGGGTCTATAGGATGACAATGGGTTATAGGCTACTTACCCAGAGACATTATAAGCCAAGACCTTCAGCAATGAGCATCTTTTCTGGGGAGTAGAGAGCAAAAGTTAAAAAGAATAAAATATTCAAGATTTTGATTTTTGCTAATACATTAATGGATGTGAGTTGAGTGGGTTTAGATTAATCTTAAACTTTAGGTTATGTTACTTGTTACAACTGAACCCAGAAAGGAGAACAAAGGGAAAAAAAATATTCTTTTATTGACTTAATTCCTAATTTTATATTTTTACAAAAACACCCTTGAATCCACCACCTGAAATAAGAACAAGATCTGATTAAGAGATACATCAGTCTCAAGATCTATACTCATACATGTTGTTGGGTGCTATCAAGTCCGTTCTGACTCCTAGCCGCCTCAGATGACAAAGTAGAACTGTCCCATACGGTTTTCTTAGCTATAATCTTTACAGGAACAGATCATCAGGTCTTTCTCCCTTGCACCCACTTAAAAAAAAAACAAAAACCATTTGCTCAGCTGCTATCCAAAAGGTGGGCAGTTCAAATCCACCAGCTGCTCCTTGGAAACCCTATGGGGCAGAGTTCTACTCTTTCCTGTAGGGTCGCTATGAGTATGAGTCACATCCACTAGGTGGGTTCACACCGCCAACCTTTCAGTTAGCAGCCAAGAGCTTCACCATTGCACCATACATACATACAACCACCTAAATATTCTACATCAGGGAATTCACTTGTGCAGCAGAAGACACACCTAAATGAGTGTTTCAAAGTACTTTCAAACCTCACCAATGACTGACTTATTTCATTCATTCAATCATTCATTCATAAATTTATTTGACCAACAATGAAGACAGTCAAATGACACACACCCGCACAATGCCTTGGACTATCACAGGATCACTTCCAATAAACGAAAGGTATCAATAACTCTCTCAGTTGGAGCTCAGCTTATTATGTACCATCCATGACTTGTATACCACGAACAGTCATAAATGCTCCAGGATTGGCCCATTTTTCTTCATTCTTATCTACGTATTTTAATTGATTCATTCATGAGTTAACTGATTCTAATTATAAAATTTACCTTAGAAGATATACAAGTCAAAGATATACAAAACCAAATCAGAATCTTTTACTATCCTTCATATCTCTATCCTAATCCGAAAACACAGAGTCAGTCACACAGCTTGATACCCTGTCAGAAAATTCAATCACCTTGATTGAATTAAAGGTACAAAGCAGAAAAGATGGTGAAGTTTGTCATCATTAATTTACTAATCATAGCAGTCCACTTTTCATTATCCATACATTTAAAAATGATTGCCTGGGGTAAGTACTTATTTCCTTTTCATTAAGATTATGAAACACATCAAATAGGTCACTGACTAAGAAAAGACCTTTGCCTATGAGTAATACTGTCTTTATGCCCTTAGCCAAAGAGACAACCCCCTAAATTACATTACTAAATAAAGATGAGAGGATGCAATATATATTAAGCAAGTTTCTCCTCTTACAGTATGCACTTAACGATTGGAAAAGGCTTTGAAATTTCCATTTTTATTTATTTAAGGACTTATTATACATACTTACATTTATATTTTATTATAAGCAATATTCATTAAGCATAAAAGGAGAAGTACCACAGCAATGAGAACCGTTTCCCCCTGTGAAAAGGGAGAAGACATCTCTTTCTGTTGCAGGTCACAGTTGTTGAAATATACTATACACGATGCATGACTCAATGCCACGAGTGGTCATCACTGGACCAGGACTGGCCCTGCTTTCTTCCTTCACAAGCATCCATTGCTGTTGACTATTTTTTAAATAAAATAATAATAATTTTAAAATACATAACAGGATACACCATCTACACCCACTAGGACAAGATCTTTGTTACTCACATTGATTCCCATGCCCCTAACTCATGAAGTCAGTTTTACCGCACTTGACCATGGCAGAGATTGGTATCAGTCCAGGGCGCCCATTCTGAGAGATATAAGGCAGAGCAGAGAGTACAAATATTGAGGCATTATCTCCATTGATAGAGGGGCTTTTCACATTTAATTCGTCATGCTCTTAGAAGATGATTGACCCTCCGTAATGTTGACTTTGCTCTTCCCTTAAGAATGCTAACGATATCCAACATAACAATGCCATGGATAAGATCATGGACTTAGGGTTTGACTGTCCAAATCATCCTTAGCCAAAGAGGTAACCCCTCCCCACCCCAAAATACCATTCTTAAGGAACATTGGGCTTCCAGTATAAGCAAAGAGTATGCCTTGCCATGTGCACTTAGAGTTGAAGGATGCTTCACCCTTTACGTTCTTATGAATTTAAATCTTTTCTATGGATACTTCCATTGATTCTTTATAATATTCCAATCAAAATTCATTAGTCATTAAAGGAGAAGCACCAGATCCTTAAATATCTCTAACATCTGTCTTCACTAGCACTCCAACAATGGGATGGGCCTGCATGTCTGTCTATGTAGGACCTCTGAGTTCCAGACATACACTATTCATCGTCCATGACTCAGACCCCACCAGTGGTCATCGCTGGTCCAGGATAGGCCCTCTTTTTCTTCATTTGCCTCCTACATTCTTATTGGTGAATTCAGCAAATAACTGACACCCATAAGAAAAAAACAGGACCTAAGAGGACGTAGAAACCACCCACACCCAGACAGGATCTTTAAATGTTACTCACACTGATGTCCACACTCTAAACCCAGAGCCAACCATCAAGCTGGTTATCCTAGTGGAAGGTGCCATCACTATGCAGACAATTGTCCTGAAGGGTAGGAAGCAGAGAAGAGGATAAAAGGCTTGACACCGTAACTATATTGATCGGACCACTCCACCTTTCCTTATTCAAGCATTCAGGGAATTACTAACTGGGGTGGATGTTTACTTCTTCTCCCCTTAAGTATTCGAACAACAGAGCACAGGCCACCAACCAAGAAAAGAACATTGACTATATGTGTTATACTGCCCATCTGGTCCTTGGCCAGAGAGGGACCTCCCTGGAATGACACCTTTCTTAAATGAGCTTAGGGTCTTAAATAAAAACTAAGAGTATTTCTGGCCTCCCCTATATGTTAATCATTGGACAAGGCTTCCACTTTTCTATTATTATTCATGTCTTGATTCTTGTGACTACTTCCACTGATTTTGGAAATGTCATAATCAATACTCTTTAGGCATGAAGAGGGAAGCTCCAGTCCAAGGAAATGGCTAGTATCTGTCTACACGACCATTTTGCCACCAAGGGAAGGGATAAGGTACCCCTTTGCATTGGACCTCAGAGTTCCAGACACATACTATTCATCGTCCATGACTAAGACGCCACCGGTAGTCATCATTGGTCCAAGATTGGCCTTGCCTTTCTTCCTTCACATACACCTATTGTTATTCTTTAAGACAAGATCTTTGACTGTTACTCACATCAGTTTCCAAGATCCCTGTGCACAGAGGGTCATTCATTCTGCACGCGACCCTGGCAGAATTTGAAAAAAGCCTGGGGCATCCATCCTGAGGGGTAAAAGGAAGAACAGAGTATACAAATATTAAGGTATTATCTACACTGATCATGAGAATTGCCACCTTTCATTCCTCATGCTCTTAGGAGTTGATGGACCCTGGGTAATGCTGACTTCCTCTTCTTTTAAGAATCCTAATATCCCACATGCCACCACCAAAGATAAGACCATGGACTTTGTGTTTGACTGTCCAAATGACCCTTGACCAAAGAGGTAACCACCACCCACCTGAAAATGATACCTTTCTTAAGGAACGTCAGGCTTTCTATATATATATATACACACAAAGACTATATATATTTGCCATTGGCATTTAGAGTTGGACAATGCTTCACCCTTTACATTTTTATAGACTTAAATATTCTTGATGGATTCTTTCATTGATTTTTTATAAAAATCCAATAAAAACTCACTAGTCATAAAAGGAGAAGCATCAGATCCTTAAACATCTCCAAAATCTATCTTCACTAGCATTCCAACAATGGGAGGGGACTACATGTCTCTCTGCACTGGACCTCAGAGTTCCAGACACATACTATTCATCGTCCATGACTCAGAAGCCACCGGTGGTCATCATTGGTCCAGGATTGGCTCTCTTTTTCTTCATTCACCTCCACACATTCTTATTGGTGAATTCAGCAATTAACTGATATCGTGAGAAAAAATACCAGAGAGGACACACAAACCACTCGCACTAAGACAGGATCTTTGACTGTTACTCACACTGATGTTCGTGCTCCTAACACCTAGAGCCAACGGTCCAGCTGGATACCCTGGCAGAAAAATCCATCACCTTGGGGTAAACCATCCTGAAGAGTGAGGAAGCAGAACAGATGATAAAAGGTTTGATACCTCAACTACTTTGATCAGACCATTTCACCTTTTCTTATTCATGTATTTAGGTAATGACTGACTGGGGAGGATGTTTACTTCTTCTCCCCTTAAGGATTTGAACAACAGAGCCCAGGCAGATGACCAAGCAAAGAAGACTGACTCTGAGTGATACTATCTACCACATATGGTCCTTAGCCAGAGAAGAAACCACCTGGAATGCCATTTTTCTTAAATGAGCTTCAGGGGCTTCAATAAGCAGCAACAGTATTTCTGACAACACCATGTATATAGATCATTGGACAAGGCTTCTACTTTTCTGCTTTTATTCATTTCACAAGTTCTTGTGGATACTTCTGTTTAATTTTCAAAATATTATAAGAGATACTCTTTAGGCATGAAGACGCAGGTCCAAGAAAATCATTACTTTCTACAGGACCATGTCCCACAAAGAGAAGTGACGAGATGTCCCTTTACATTGGGCCTAAGGGTTCTAGACATGTACTATTTATCGTCCATGACTCAGATGCCACCAGTGGTCATCATTAGTCCAGAATTGGCCCAGCTTTTCTTCCTTCACATATACCTACTGCTGTTCATTTGGACAAGGTCTTTGACTGTTACTCACATCAATTCACATGCTCCCAATGCTTGGAGTCAATTGTACCACACACGGCACTGGCAGAAGCTGAAATCAGTTCAGGGCACTCATTCTAAAGCATAAAAGGCAGAGCAGAAAATACAAATATGGAGGCATGTTATCCATTAATTGCAGGACTTTCCACCTTTTATTCGTCATGCTCTTAGGAGTTGATTGACCCAGGGTAATGCTGACTTCCTCTTATCCTAAGAATGCCATTAATAACCAACACACCAACACCAAGGATAAGATGTTGGCTTTCAGTTTGACTGTCCAAATGATCCTTGGCCACAGAGGTAGCCACCCCACCCCTAACTGATACTGTTCTTAATTAAGGAATATCGGGCTGTTGATATATGCAAAGAGTATTCCTTTTTTTTTTGCCATTCACATTTAAAGTTGTACTGTGCTTCACTCTTTACATATTAATGGGTTTAAAATATACTTCACAGATACTTCCATTAATTTTTAATAACATTCTAATCAAAACTCATTAGTCATAAAAGGAGAAGTACCAGATCTTTAAACATCTCTAACATCTGTCTTCAAACACTTCGAACAATGGGATGTGCCTACTCATCTCTCTATATTGGACCTCAGAGTTCCAGACACATACTATTCATCGTCCGTGACTCAGAAGCCACCGGTGGTCATCATTGGTCCAGGATTGGCCTTCTTTTTCTTCATTCACCTCCACACATTCTTATTGGTGAATTCAGTATTTAAATGACACCCATGAGAAAAAATACCAGAGAACACACAAACCACCTGCACCAAGACATGATCTTGACTATTACTCACATTGATATCCATGCTCCTAACACCTAGAGCCAACTCTCGAGCTGGAGACCTTAGTGGAAAGTTTCTTCACCTCTCAAGCAGCCGTCCTGAAGGGTATGAAGCACAGAAGATGATAAAAGGCTTGACACAATAACGGTAATTGAAAGGACCATTCAAATTTTTGTTATTCATGCATTTAGGTAATTACTGACTGTGTGGATGTTTATTTCTTTTCCCTTTGAGGATTCGCACAACATGGCACAAGCCACTGACCAAGAAAGAAAACTGACTATGGATCATAAAAAAAAAAAATTCTGCCTATATAGTCATTGGTCAGAGAGGGAACCCCCCGGAATTACACCTTTCTTAAATGAGCTTCATGAGCTTCTATAAATAGTAAGGGCATTTCTGGCCTTGCCATATGCATTTATCATTGGACAAGGCTTCCACTTTTCCATTTTTATTAATTTCACAATTCTTGTGGAAACTTTCATTGATTTTTTGAAATGTTATAATCAACAATCTTTAGGCATGAAGAGGGAAGCACCAGTCCAAGGAAATTGCTGATATCTGTCTACAGGATCATTTCCCACCAAGAAAAGGGAGGAGATGTCCCTTTGCATTGGACATCAGAGTTCCAGGCACATACTATTCATCTCCCATGACTCAGACACCACCTGTGGTCATCACTGGTCCAAGATTGGCCCTGCTTTTCTTCCTTCACATACGCCTATTTTTATTCATTAAGACAAGATCTTTGACTGTTACTCACACTGAATGCCACACTCCCAGTGCATGGAGTCAATCGTACCACGCGTGACCCTAGCAGAAATGGAAATCATCCTGAACATCCATCCTGAGGGGTACAAAGCAGAGCACAGAATACAAATATTGAGGGATTATCTACATTGATCACGAGACTTTCCACCTTTCATTCCACATGCTCTTAGGAGATGATCAACCCTGGGTAATGCTGACCTTCTCTTATTTTTAAGAATGCTAACAACTTCCCACCACTGCCAAAGATAAGATCATGGACTTTGAGTTTGACTGTCCAAATGATCCTCCACCAAAGAAGTAATCATCCCTCATCCCTAAATTATACTGTTCTTAAGGAATGTTGGGCTTTCAGTATAAGCAAAGAGTATTCCTTGATTTGCCATACAGGTACAGAGTTGGATGATGCTTCACCCTTTACATTCTTATGAAGTTAAATTTTTTTGATGGACACTTCCATTCATTTTTTATAATGTTCCAATCAAAACTTATTAGTCATAAAAGGAGAAGCACCAGATCCTCTAACATCTCTCTTCACTAGCACTCCCAACAATGGGAGGGGTCTCTCTATGTTGGACCTCAGAGTTCCAGACACATATTATTCATCGTCCATGACTCAGAAGCCACCGGTGGTCATCATTGGTCCAGGATTGGCCTTCTTTTTCTTCATTTGCATCTGCACATTCTTACTGGCGAATTCATCAATTAACTCACACCAATGAGAAAAAATACCTAAGAGGATACACAGGCCACCCAGACCAAGACAGGATATTTGACTGTTACTCACATCAGTATCCATGCTTCTAACACCTAGAGCTGACCATTGAGCTGGAAACCCTGGTGGAAAGTTCCATCACCATGGGGACCACTGTCCTGAAGGTACGAAGCAGAGAAGATGATAAACGGCTTGACACCTTAACTACATTAACTGGGTCATTCCACCTTTCCTTATTTATGCATTTAGGCAATTACTGACTGCGGAGAATGTTTACTTCTTCTTCCCTTAAGTATTTCAACAACATGGCATGGGCCACCAACCAAGGGAAAAATATGTTATGAGTTATACTGCCTGTATGGTCGTTAGCCACAGAGGGAACTTCCTGGAATGACGCTTTTCTTAAATGAGCTTCAGGGACATTGATAAATAGTAAGAGTATTCCTGGCCTTCCATAGGTGTTTATCACCGTACCAGGCTTCCATTTTTCCATTTTTTATTCATTTCATGATTCTTGTGGATACTTCCATTGATTTTGAAAAATGCTATAGTCATGCAGAGGGAAACACAAGTCCAAGAAAATTGTTCCTGTCTGTCCATAGGACCATTTTCCACCATGGCAAGGGATGAGATGTCTGAGTTGGACCTCAGCGTTCCAGATATGTACTATTCATCATCCATGACTCAGACGCCACCAGTGGTCATCAGTGTTGCAGTATTGGTCCCGCTTTTCTTCCTTCACATACACTTATTGTTATTTACTTCATCAATTAAGTAATAATAATAATAATAAAATACCTAAGGTGACACATAATTTCCCCCCACTAAGACAGCATCATTGAGTGTTACTCACATAGATGCCAATGCTCTTAACTCATGGAGTCAGTTGTACTACACGTGACCCCGGTAACTGAAATCAGCTCTGGGTTGTCCATCTTGGGGTATACAAGGCAGATCAGAGAATACAAATATTGAGGCATTATCTTCTTTGATCGTGACTTTCCACCTTTCATTTGTCATGCTTTTAGGGGTTGACTAACCCTGGGTATACTGTTATCCTCTTCTCTTAATAATACTAACAACGTCCAACATATCACCACCAAGGATAAGACCATGGACTTTGAGGTGGACTGTCTAAATGATCTTTGGCCAAAGAGACAACCTCCTCCCATCCCTATTTGGTACCATTCTTATGGAACTTTGGGCTTTTAATATATGAAAAGAGTATTCCATGCTCTGCCATATGCCTTTAGAGACAGAAGATGCTTTACCCTTTACATTCCTATGGATCTAAATATTTACAATGGATATATCTATTGATTTTTTAATAATATTTTAATCAAAACTCCCTTGAATATTCCTAACACCTGTGCATAGCACCATTTTCAACAGAGAGAAGAGACTAGGTCTTGCTTGTGCTGGGCCTCAGACTTCCAGACACACACTGTTCATTGCCCATAACTCAGACGTCACGCACTGTCATCACCGGTCCAGGGTTAGCCCTGATTTTCTTCATTCATGTACACATATTGTTGTTGATTACTTCATCAATTAAGTAATAATAATTTTTAATAAGCCTAAGACACATAATCTACTCCCAGTAACATGATTTTTGACTGTTACTCACATCAATTCCCCTGCTCCTAAGATATGGTGTCCATGCACTGTACATGATTCCTGCAGATATTGAAATCAGCCCAGGGCATCCATCCTGCGGGCTACAAGGCAGAGCAAGCAAGAGCAGAGGATACAAATACTGAGGCATATCACAGTTGTTCGCAACTTTCCACCTTTCATCCGTCATGCATTTAGTGATGATTGACCCTGGGTGATGCTGAGTTCCTCTTCTCTTAAGAATACTAACAACATCCAACATGCCACCACCAAGGATAGGAACACTGACTTTGAGTTGGACTGTCCAAATGATCTTTGACCAAAGAAGTAACCTCCCTGCTCCCTGAAATGTTACAGTTCTTAAGGAATGTTGGGGTTTCAATATATGAAAAGAGTCTTCCTTGCTTTGACATACTTGTGTAGAGCTGGAATGTCCTTCACCCTTTACATTTCATTGGTTTAAATATTTTTGATGGATACTTCCATTGATTTTAATAATATTTTAATCTAAATTTATTAGCCATAAAAGGAGGAGCACCAGATCCATGAATATCTCCAACACTTACTATCATTTCCAATTGCGTGAGCAGCCTACACGTCTCTCTGTGTTGGACCTCAGAGTTGCAAAAACATACCATTCATCAACCATGGCTCAGACACCAGTAGCTGTCACCATTTGGCCAGGACTGGCCCTCTTTTATTGAAAATTTCCATCTTTTTAAACACATGAAGAACCATCAACCCACCATCCTACTCAACAAATAGAATGCTGACAATATCTTCCTTCTGTTAATATGCTCCACCCTCGATGAGTTTAAAAATTAGTTCTGTATCCATAAAGGAATGTTTAGATAACCTACAATGAATGCAAATACAAAATGAAATATTTACCAACTATGACTATCAGTAAAACACTCCTTATTTCTTTAATGGACTTTAGTTAGCGTAAATTGGATTCATCGTATTCCTTTCCTGGAAAACAATCTAATCATTGGTCCACACTTGGGCTTCTTTGTTTTATTCTTCTTATACAATACCATAAACATTCGTGACCAAACCACCCCAACCAAGAACTTAGGCAATTACTGACCTCAGCCTATGCATTCTATACCCCCATAAAAAACCAAAACCAAACCCAGTGCCATCGAGTCGATTCCGACTCCTAGCGACTCCATAGGACAGGGTAGAACTGCCCCATAGAGTTTCCATGGAGAGCCTGGTGGATTCGAACTGCCGACCCTTTGGTTAGCAGCCAAGCACTTAACCACTATGGCACCAGGGTTTCCATACCCCCATAGGTAACACGTAAAAACTTCACAACTGGAAATGATTAAATTGGCCCTCCTGAGTTCATTCTGCGGCGTATAAAGCAGATACTAGAAAGAAAGAAACAACCCCAATTTTTTTAAATGGGTGTCAGGTGAATATTACTAGAGCAATTGCAATCCTTGATATGTAGCAGATTTTCATCACTGGCCTCTAATTGGCCTATGAGTAGTTCATATTTAATTTTTAATACAGTGGTAAGTACCATGGTCTCTATCACTAAAGACAAGAATCAGGACCACGTCTTCGATGAACAGCTGTGTATATGTTCCCCCACATAGATAAAAGTTTATATCTACTTGTAAATGGATTGCATTTAAACAGGATTAATCTAAATGCTTGCTTCTAAAGACAGCCTCACTAATGGCCCGTGGGTGCCCTTATTTATGTATCTCTGTATATGTCTGTATCTATTACGTAGGTACTTCCTCAGGGATCTACTTAGTTATCTATTCACATTTCTAAAGAAAATGAACAAGATAAACCAACCAAAAATATGGAACTAAAATGTAATACCTTACCCAAAGATCTTCTTTCCGTATATGAAAACAGTTACGTAAACAGGAGGATTCATTATCCTTGTTTCTCCCCTCTTTGGTTCTCTTTTGTTCAGTGAGTCAATCTTTTATTTATTTACATAACACCTTTTTTTTTATGAAAAACCATCAATTTCCTCCCTAATCAGACCCACTGACTCACTACATTCATCTGTCTATATGCTCCTCAGCCAAATAAGTAATATGCTGCATCTATTTTTAATGGATTTCAATGCTTCAGAAATATTTTAATAATAATTGCTGTTTTATTAAATACCCTCATAATAGGTCCTCTTCTTTCATTTATACATTAATGTATTGATTTATTCATTGATGCATCTCTAGTAATAGAATCACTATCTAAATAACAGAATTAAAAATCCATGAATACCGCTTCATCTGTCTACAGACTCATTCCCCACTGCTTGAAGAGACTCTTGTGATTGGGTGTCAGTGATGTTGATAAAAACCAAACTCAGTGCCGTCGAGGCGATTCCGACACATAGCGACCCTACAGGACAGAGCAGAACTGCCCCATAGAGTTTCCAAGGAGCGCCTGGCGGATTCGAACTGCCGACCCTTTGGTCAGCAGCCGTAGCACCTAACCACTAGGCCACCAGGGTTTGTTGATAAGAATGAATGATAATACTGTGTTATGTCATTTCCACCCTCATCTTTGGTCTGTGGAAGCCCTTTCACATGTAACTGGTCTATGTTTTAAGGATTTAACAATTATAATGAACAACCTTAAACCCAACATCTCACTCAACGCCTGGGACACTGTTAATACCTTCTATATTCCAATATCCTCCGCCCTCAGGAAGTTAACGTGTCTAGGTCGTCATCAGCACTGGTATTTTTAAACCAATTACAGCTCTGACAGAAAAGAATGAAGTATTAAATAGCTATAAAAATAAAACGTCTTCCACCATTTTAATAAATAAAATTTCCGTTCTGCTGAAATGGATTGACTGTAATATTTGGCTCCTATCACATTTGACTCATTGGTCCACGCAGGGCATTTCTGGATTTCGTGTGTGTACCCATCTATTCCTTTTATAGGCATGGTATACCCAATAACTAATAAGAATAACAGCTTTGGATATTAAGTTAGTATGTTCCCTACCTATTCACAGAGGGAAGAGCCAACACCTTCATCATTAGAAAATAATTAAATCAGCTGTTTTGTGTTCATCCTCTGTGGGCCAAAGCATTGGTTAAAAAAGAACGAAACAACCTAGATTTAAACATTTTTTTAATGGATACCAGGTGAGTACTATTGAATCAGTCAAAGAACATTCTGTCTTTGGCCCCGAAATGGTATGCCTTGGTTATTTATTGACTTATTCAACTATTAATTTTTTTTAAATAAACACCCATGAAGCCACCACCCACAACAAAACTAAGAACTGTGACTATTACAAACATCTGTCTGTCTGCTCCCAACGCACGAAAGTCTCGATCTTTTTTTAATGGATCTCACTTGTGGACAAGTTGGTGGGCTTGACTCGTTCTTACTGATGATCAATTGATTGATTCTGATTGACTCATGTGTGGACTAATTTATTATCTATTAAATTTTCTTTCAAAAAGAAAAAAACAATGTTAAACCTACCAGCAACACAGAAATGAAATACTAGTAGGTGCTTTTCCTACGTGTACTTTATATAACGTGGGAAGGGCCTAGGTCACTTTTTCTTCATATTAAACACCAGTTGGGCAGAATTGGATTAACCATATTCTTTGTTTCATAACACAAGCTTTTCTCACTTTTAAGTAATCGGTTGAGTTTGAACGTATTCATGCCTTCATTTACATTAATACAATCAGTGTCACTTTATGTACCCAAACTTAACCAGACCAGTGACTGTTACAACATCTGTCCAGGGGCCCACAACACACCAGATGTCTCGTTAGTCATTACAGTTTAAGGAAACTAGTGAACAGAATTGCATTAACCAAAAATCCTGCCACACAAAACCTTCTCAGATAGTCTAAGCATACCCTTCTTTCATTCGGTTAATGGTTGGTAATTTATTTAATTATGTAAATTTTTCCCTTTTTTGTTATAAAAACAGTCGGTAATCCACCACCAACTCAGAACGGGAACATTGATTAGAACACACATGCTGATATGCTTCTTAATGGAAGGGATAGCAACCTTGAACTTTTTTTAGTGGTCCTCAATGCTTAAGATAAGGAGTCCCTGGGTAGTGCAAACGGTTATGTGCTCATCTACTAGCTGAAAGATAGACAGATGGAATCCGCCCAGAGGTACCTCGGAAGAAAGGCCTGGCAATCTGCTTCTGAATGGTCGGTCACAACCCTGAAAACTCTATGGAGCAGTTCTACTCTGCACACATGGGGTCGCCATGGATCAGGATCGACTCGATGCCGGACAACAATTCTTAGGATATTGTGGTAGACAGCAGCTAAGATGGCTCCAAAGGAGCCTCACCTGATATTCACAACCTTGTAAAATCCATTCCTCTTGAGTGGGGGCTGGACCTCTTTTAAAGAATAAGATAAGGCAAAATTGATAGAATGAAACATTCAAGATTAGATTGCAAAAGACTGTGACTGCTGTCCATCTTGCTTGCCCTCACTCTGAGGAAGCCAGCTGCCATGTTGTAAGATGCCCTAAGGAGAGGCCCACATGCTAATCAAATAAGGGTAGCCTCCAGCCAACAGCCCTCAAGGAGCTACATCCTGTTGACAACTAAGCGAGCCTAGAAGCAGGTCCTTCCCCAGTCAAGTCTTGAGCTGACTGCGGCCTGAACCAACACCCTGACTGCCGACTCATGAGAGACTGTGAGTCAAAGCACCCCCTAAGTAATGCCCAGATCCTTGACCCACAGGAAGAGTGTGGTGATTTGTTACATAGCAACAGATAACTAGTACTGATATGCCGTCATACGAATCCTTGTTTCATTAAATAGTCTCATAATTGACCCATGCTTTTGCTTTATTTACCTATCTTTTTTAAGGTATTTATTGATTCATTGAAGGAGCCCTGGTGGCGCAATGGTTAAGCACTTGGCTGCGAACCAAAAGGTTGGCGGTTCGAACCCACCCAGCTACATCATGGGAGAAAGATCTGGTGATCTGCTGAAAAGATTACAGCCTAGAAAGCCCTATGGGGCATTTCTACTCTGTCGAATGGGGTGGCTATGGGTTGGAATCAACTTACCACCACCCAACAACACTGATTCACTTAATAGAATCACTTTCAATCAATCACAGCCCCCAAAAATAAGATTTCTGGAATATTCCTAGCATTTATCTAAGTTTCACACCATAAGAGGGACTAGACTACTCTTTTTATAACGGACTTCACTAATGCATATCTGGATTAACCGTAATCATTGGTTCACGCCCGGTGCAAACCCACCATTGGTCCAAGCTTACTACTCTTCTTCCCCATTCATTTATACATTTGTTTATACTTTCACTGATTCACAATAGTATAATTGATGTTTGTGAATCACAAAAACTAAAAAACAAAGAGTTTGGACTCTGAAAACATCTATCCACAGATATTTCTCAGAGAGGAATTAGATAATCCTCTTTGTATTACAGACTCGGCTTTACAGGTTGGTGGGTCAGTCACCATCCTTGCCTCCTAACAATCCCATGGTGGTCACTGGTCAGTGCTTGATCCTTTTGTATTTATTTTGTCCATATTTCAAACACATGACAACAAACAACAATGAACCCACCATTTTCTTCTGCACTTAAAACACCGACGATATCTTGCATCTTCTAATGTGATTCTCCCTCACATTGGCTATGTCTTTAATAAGGAAAGGGAGCTTTAAATCAACCGTGACTCAAAAATAAAATGGAGTAATTAAGTAACTGTGAAAATGAATTAAATAGTCTCGCTTGTTTCTTCGTAATTGTCCACAGGTGTGCTAAATTGGTTCACACATGACCCTCATTCATTTTATTTGCCTATAGCAATTTATTCCTTTTTAATAACAGAGTTAACACCCATGACAAATCGTCAGATCAGAATCAATTACTTTGACTATTACTTACATAGGTTTCTACCCCCCTTATTCAAAAAGATAACAGCCAAGATCGTCCTCATTAGAGAATGATTGAATCAGCTACGTACATCTGTGGAATACAAAGCAAATGTAAAAATAAGTAGGTAGGTAGGTAGATAAAATATGGTTTTTAAAACTGAGTTCAAGTCAGCAGTAATGATTAGGAATGAACTTTTGTGCTTGTCATATCTTACATTGAAAGCTTGAATGTCATACCTATTGATTGATTGAAGTATCAAATTTAAACACCAAAACGAAAATCTTTGAAACTGATACCAGACAAAAGAAAAGAACTGTAACTATCGCCCACATCCACTTACATGCCCCCTACCCAGTAAAGAGAGCTAGATATTCCTTCTAAACAAATCTTATTTCGAAAGAATGAGATTAAGCAGAATTGTAGATTCAAGCACGTTCTCAGCAACTGTCCATGTTTGTCCCACCTGGGTGTCTGTATACATGTATGTCTGTAGTTGCTAAAAAAAAGAAGAAAAAAACCCAAACCCACTGTCACTGAGTCGATTCCAACTCCTAGTGACCCTATAGGACACAGGTTTAGAACTGTCCCACAGAGTTTCCGAGGCTGTAAACATTTACAGAGGCAGACTGCCACATCTTTCTCGCTCAGAATGACTGGATTCCAACAGCCGACCTTTCAGTTAGCAGCCCAGCACTTAATCACTGCACCCGCAGGGCTCCTTATGTGTGTGTATGTGTAGTTACTTTATATACGTAGGTATGTAGTTGCTTTATGCGTGTGTATATGTACGTGGTTACTGTATATAGGTGAGTATGTCATTACTGTATGTATTGTGTAGTTATTTATGTATGCGTTATGTAGTTACTATATGTATGTAGCAGTTTGTATTTATGTCACTACTTTATGGATGCATGCATGTATGTGTGTGTGGCAAATTTATGTATGTATATACGTATATATCTAGGTCCTCTATGTATGTATATGTAGTTACTTTATGGATGGATGTATGTGTAGTTACTTTATATATGTATGTGTGTATGTAGTTACCCTATCCTATGAATGTATGTGTGTATACTTTATATATATGTATCCATTCATGCATGCATGCAGTCACTTTCTGTATGTATGGATTGGTTATCTATGTATATAAGTAGGTAGATAGTTACTTTATGTATGTTTGTTAACCCTGGTGGCATAGTGGTTAAGAGCTCGGCTGCTAATCAAAAAGTCAGCAGTTCAAATCCACCTGCTGCCCCTTGGAAATCCTGTGGGGCAGTTCTGCTCTGTCCTGTAGAGTCGCTATGAGTCGAAATTGATTCGATGGCCACAAGTTTTTGACTTATGTATGTTCTTACTTATATGTATGTATGTAGTTACACATAGAGTAATTTAAGTATTTATTATATTTTTAAGGAAACTGTCAATGGTAAATGCACCAAAAGAACAAGAAAGGGAAATCCAATCTAAATATATTTGCCATTCCAAAAAGTGGTAAGAACCTGGATTTGTGTTCTTTATTTGAAGAGCGGTTGGGTAGAACTGGATTAATCACGGTCCTTATTCCATATCAAATGCGCCTCATCACTCCATGGGTTGCATTCTTTTAAATAGTTGATGGAGATATGAGCTGATTCTTTTATACATTCATACACTACCATTAATATCTGTGTTCCTACAGAAACTGGACACTATGAACATATGTGTCCGTATGCTCATTAGGCACAGAAAAAAGATCAGGTCATTTTTTTCTTTTTTTAATTAGAACTTACTGAAGATCACTGGATTAATTATAATTGGTCATGTGACATATTCTCGACAGAGATATATACTTGTAGGTCCTCCCTCAATTAGGAAGTTATTTAATTAATAAGTAATTTAAGGAAAAGTTTCACCCTTTTCTTAATGAAACAAAAACACAACTACCAACCCAGAACAACAACACAAACTCTAAAATCCATCAATCTAAATGCTCCTTACTCAAAATGATTAATTTCCTTCATTGGAGCTCAGAGCTTCAAAAATATATTAGTAGTGATTCTCATTGCATTACATACTCTCGTATTTGGACAAGGAATAGCCCATTTTGCCTTTATTCATTTATATATTTCTTTATGTAGTTTTGTACTGATTAATTAAAAATAATAAAATCCACACTCAAGAGCCACAGAAGACCACGAACACACTCCCAAATATTTTTAACTCTTGGAATACATTCATTTTTCATTGATAAAATAAATAAGACCTCAGAGTTATAGGGTATAATCAAAATCCTTGATTCAGACACCCCAGGGTACTCATCATTGGTCCGGGCTAAGCAATTCTTTTCTTCATTTATACCTTTCTTTATTGATTCATTCACAGGGTCATTAACAGTAATAAAATCAACACTCGTGAATTTAAAAAAAAGAACAAGATGATTGAATAAGGCCAGGATCTGTTTATAAGCTATTTTCTCGTAGAGCTAGTAGACTAAATCTCGTTTTGCAATGGATCAATCAACATCCTTGCTTCATACTCTTCCCATAGTCATCGCTGGCCCAACCTTATTCCTCTTTTATTTAGCTTGTTCATATTATAAAGATGGTAAAATAAGCAACTATACACCCAATAGATTCATTAACAACTATCTTCCTATATGCTCATCCCTCAGCAAGGAACAGTCCAATAAAACTTCCTGTGATGATGAAAATGTCCTATAACTTCACTGTCCAATATGATTGCCGTTAGCCGCATGCTGCTACTTAGCGCTTGAAAGACAGCAAGTGCAACTGAGGAACTGAACGTTAAAATTTTACTTAAATTCAATTTAAATAGCCATATACGGCTAGCAGTGACATCACTGGACAGTGTATTGCTAGATTTTATTACTGGAGAAATGTTTAGATCAAATGCAGTATAAAAATTAGATGGATAATTCATCAGCTTCCAAAATGAACAAAATGCTCTCCATCTTATTTTTAACCACAGTTATGCTGAATTCTAATAACACATTCCTATCATTGGTCTATACAGGGCTTAATTTAATAATTCAGTGAACACTAATAAAAATTCACCCAAACGGAGAACTTTTCAGCATTACTTACTTCATTCTTTAGGCTCCTTACTCACGAAGAGAATAGCCAAGATCTATATCAGTAGAAATTCATTAAATCAGTCATGGTCTTCACTCTGTGGAGTCAAATGCCAGTTTTCAAAAGAATGAACAGCCTAGATTTAGATTCATTTTAAGTACATTATTTGTGTGGTTCCAGATTAATCAGAAAATTGATTCACTTACCATATTCATCTTGACCCAAGAACAGCACACCTTTTTACTCCTTGACTTATTTAATTATTAATTTAAATTATATAATCAACACCTTGCATCCCCCATTCAAAAACAGCTATGACTAGCACAAGCATCTGTCTATAGACTCCTATCTACATAGGCAAGAGGCTAAATAATTTTTTTAATGGACTCAACTTGTGTAGAAATGGATAAATTTAAATTCATGACTCATGGCATATTCTTACAAAAAGTTTAAGCTTGATCTACCTATCTATTAATTTAATTGCACATTGCTTTATTATTCATTTATGGGATAACTTATGGACTAATTTAATCAGATAGTCACATATCCTAAGAAAAAAGTACACAGACACACACACACAAAATGGCACACGCAATGGTAAACTCGTAAACAACCCAGAATGGAGATGCCCTCTGCATGCAAGTGTCTATATGCCTGTACCTATACTGGGAAGAGAGAGTCATTAGTATAGACAAAGGTTACTCACAATTCTTGCTTCAAAACACGTCCTTTTCATTAGAGCATGCTTTTCTCTCTTTTTATAAAAAATTGACCACTGTAAGAATTTACTCATTCATTCACATGTAACAATTCATCAATAGCTGGAAATTAACACCGGACAAGAATCTTGAATAATGTTGCTATGCTTCCATACGTCTGTTACGTTAACCAAAGAGATTTAAAAAACTAGATCCCTTTGCTTGTTTTTAATAAAACTCAATGAAGAGTTGGGTTAATAATAACTCTTTTCGTAAGGCACTCCTCAAGATGAACAAAGCTTATTCTTTCTTCCCATTAAATAACTAATTTATCATTTATTTATGTAAATATCTTCCTTCTCTATATAAAAACAAACAACCACCAACTTCAAATAATAATTTGAGTCTTACACGCATCTGTCCACAAGCTCCTTCCAGAGTTAATAGCCTTTATCAATATATTTTACTCTAACTCAGTGCTACAAAAATGTGTTAATAACAATCCATGTCTTATTATTTACTCCCATAATTGGCCCATAACCATCCCTCTTTATACTCACTTATTCATACATTTCTTTATTTATTAGTACATTGGTTCCCATCTAAAAACTCAGGCTATAATCATAAACTCTGAATGCCTATGATTGAGATACATGAATATTTTCAACTTCTGCTATAATCCCATTTCCATAGAAGGAAAAAAGCAGGTCTCTGTTTATAAAGGACCTCAGGGTTGCAGATAGGGTTTAATCAAAATTCTTGATTCAGACATCCCCCAATCTCACCAATGGTCTACACGTGGCACTCCTTTTCTTCATTCATGTATACCTTCCCATTCTATGACTCACAAACTCCTGACAACAAGATCCTTGACATGACTATGTCTACCTATAGACTCATTTCCCACAGAGCTTTGAAGCTAGACCTCAGTGTTATACATACGGAATCATCAACAAAACTCCCCTTGTACCAGTGTCATCATCATTAATAATCCATGACTGAGCTAAACCCAAAAAACAAAACTCATTGCCGTCGAGTCACTTCTGACTCATAGCGACACTATAGGACAGAGTAGAACTGCCCCACAGGGTTTTCAAGGAGCAGCTGGTGGATTCGAACTGCTGACTTTTTTGTTAGAAGCCAAGCTCTTAACCACTGTGCCACCAAGGCTACATGATTGGGCTACTGCCATTTAACTGATCCAATTTTAAACATGGCATCATGAACAACAAAACACCACAATGACATCCAACAACTAGAACACATACAGTATGCTCCACCTTCTGAGAGCTTCCCTAAACAGCTAACGGCCTGGATCTCTAACCATTATGGGAATATTGAAATCAACTGTAGCCCAAACGTTGTATGGAATATCAAATTCCAAAAATGAATTAAGTGCCGTCCATCTTTTTTTTTCTTTTTTAATGGATCTCAGTTGTGCTGAAATGAGTTAGCCCTACTCCCTGGTCCACGTGATACAGTACCAACTATTGCCCCATACTTGGTGCTCCTGAATTTTATTTATGTGCATATGGTCTTTTCTTCCATTGAAATAGAGTTGATCCTCATTACTCACAGATTCTGTAATGCACAAATTTGCTTACGGGCTAAAACATATTTCTAATCCCAAAATCAATACCTGCTGAGCTTTAGCAGTCATTCATGAACATGAACATGAACATGTGCAAAGTGCTGAAAAATTGGAGCTGCCCAAGGTGCAAGGTCCCAGCTGAGTACAAACAAGGCTGGTTTGATATTCCTTCACTCAGCGTTCACGGGGACTTTATAGAGCCTAACCACCGTGACTAACAAGACTCGACTGTACATCGGTGACCACACATGAACATGCACCCAAACCAAGAAGAAAAGCTTTGATCGTTACTGACATTGGTGATCTGTGCTCCTTATCCATGGAAGTAGCACCTGAGACATTCATCACTGGAGAATGGTGGAATCACAGTAGTGTTCATTCTGCAAGAAAAAGTAGAGTTTTAAAAAGAACGAACAGAGCTAAAAAACGAATTTAGTTCTGCTTTACTACATTATAGTCATGAGCACTGGGTCTGTGTCACAGACTCACCCTCAGCCCATGGATGGCATCCTTTTCATGTACTAACTTGAACGGCTTTTAACCTACCACCCAACACAAGATGACTAACTATAACTACTGCTGGTATCTGTCTATATTTTTTAATGAACAAAAGTTTTGCAAAATGGGATGAGTTTAAATCCCTGTTTCATGACACAATCCAAACAAATTGACTTTATGGCCCTTGTTGCTGTTGCTCGGTGCCGTCAAGTCAGTTCCGATGCATAGAGACCCCATGTGGCTGAGGAGAACTTCTCCATAGGGTTTCCTAAGCTATAATCTTTACGGAAGCCAGGTCCTTCTTCCACAGAGCCGCTAGGTCGGTTCAAACCACCACCGTTTCGATTATCAGCTGAACGCTTAAATGTTGCACCACCAGGGCTCCTTTTATGACCCTTAGAATCATTTAATCATCTGTTCTTTCTCAATAAGAAAAACACAAAGTGGCAAAACCACCTACTACCCACACTGAACACTACTGCCTTCGACTGTCTCCATCAGCACTTTCCGCGATGACAGAACTTCAGGCCAAGATGCAAACGTTCTCTATTGGCACTGCCCAGCAGGGTAGCCACTGGCCACATGATGACTTGAAATGTGGCTAGTGTGAATGGAGAACTGGGTTTTTATTTTTAACTTGTTTTAATTTTAACGTGAATAGCTAGATGTGGCAAGGGAGTGAGGTCTATATGACCCTTACCTAAAGAAGGTGCGGGTCCTGGGGCTTTATTGGTTTAAATCAGCTTCAAAAGGATCCATGCCATGGTTTCCTTTTTTAAATATGGGATTAAATTATGAAATTCTTCTTTTGCTCACATATAATAATAGCACCAACATTTGTGAGCCCTGAGGACATTGAGCAAGAACCCTAAGAAACACTAGCACCCATCCATTCGCTTATTACTCAGAAATCAACAACAATAGGCTTTCATATTTTTCTATTTCTAAGTCAGGGGCACAAGAGAATTCGCGTTTATTACGTTCACAGCCTCAATGTTTGTCCAGGCTCAGGCCTTTTCCAGGTTTTCCAATAACTATCTAATCATTATTAATTTTATTATTAATGATATTAAATTATTATGCTATAACAATTTAAACTTACTATATTGAGTCATCATTGACTATATTCTTATTATTGCTTACACCAAATATTATCATATTAAATGCATCATTTAGTTATGTAAACATACTGTCCCTTTTTAAAATGAAACAAGCAACCAGTAACTCACCACCAACCTGGAACAACAATGATGCCCATATATATCCACGCATATGCTCCTTTCCCAAAGGGAGAATGACCCTATTCCATTTCTTTTATCTGAACTCAAAACTTTAGAGATGTATTCATAATAATCCTTGATTTATTAGCTTCTGTAATAATTAGATGAGCTATGTCCCTCTTTGTCTTTATCTATTTATACTTTTATTTACTTATTCGTGCATTCTTTTATGCATGGTAATACAATCCACATTCATGAACAACGAAAGACAAAAACATGACCCCTGGATGTTTCTAACTTCCTCTCCAAGTATATTTCCCATGGATGGCATCACTAGGTCCCTGTAGTAATAACGGACCTCAGAGTCACAGACAGGGTCTAATCAGAGTATTTTGTTCAGATGCCCCACAGGTACTCATCATTGATCCATATGTAGTGTTCTAGGCCTTTATTCAATTATGCTATCCTTGATTTATTCATCGAATCACTAATAATAAAATAATCATTGCTCATGAATTAGGAAAAAAGAAAAAAATCACAAGATCCTTGAAGATCTGAGTCTCTCTGTGGAAGCTCACTTCCCACAGAGCTAGAGGATTAGCTCTCATTGTGCTACGCACCTCAGTGCTGCACACAGGAAGTAATCAGTGTTGCTGTGTCACGGTGACTCCATATTAGTGGCTGGGCCATGCTTGGACCGCTTTCATTTAACTTATCCATGTTTTAAAGATGGTATAATGAGCAACCATGAGAATACCGTCTTACATCATAACTAAGGCAAAGACAAAAACTAAAAGTCAAACCCATTGCCAACTCATAGGGACCCTATGTAACAGAGTAGAACTGCCCCCGTAGGGCTTCCGAGGAGTCGCTGGTGGATTTCAACTGCTGACCTGTTTTGGTTAGCAGCTGAGCTCTTAACCACTGCACCATTAGGGCTTCCCACCTCCCACTTTCTTATGGAAGAAATCCATACGTTAACCCTTCAGTGGGTTAACAGCCTAGGACAGTATCAGTGGAGAAGTGTTCAAATCCACTGTGGTGCCAAAAAAAAAAAAAAAAAAGTTGTGAAAATGACTAACATGCCTCCATCTTCCCATTCGTCTGAGTTCGGTTGTGCTGAACTGGTTGAAGTGCATTTCTTAGTTCATGTTTCCCTCATTGGTCAATCCATGACCACGTTTGAATTGTTTGGGAAGGTAGCTATTTAATTCTTGAAGTAATTCAGTGAAACGCATCAACAACCCTCTCCTCACCTCCACCCCACAAGCAACAACACGAACTTTGATTATTACTTACACTAATCTCTTGTCTCCTTTCCCCTAGGGAGCCAGCAAGAGCTTCACCATGAGATGCCAATGAAATCAGTTATGGTGTATTCATCCTGGGGAGAAAAAAGCAGCTTTTAAAAAGAATCAAACGGCTTGCATTTGGCTTTTTTAACTAAACCGCGGTAGCGCAGTAATCAATTAGACATAGTCCTTGGTTCATGTCATCTTCCTGACATTGGGAAAGAGGGAGCACTACTTTATATTTATTGACTTATGTCATTTTTGTTTTAAATAATTTAATAAATACCATTGAATCTAGCAGTGAGCGCAAGAAAAAGAACAACAATTATTAGAAACATTTGTCTGTACTTGCTAACCGCTTAATTAAGAGCCAAGAAGCCAAGATCCTCTTTTTTATTGGACTTTAATCGTTCAGAATT
The DNA here is from genome assembly GCF_030014295.1 of Loxodonta africana. Lineage (NCBI taxonomy): Eukaryota > Metazoa > Chordata > Mammalia > Proboscidea > Elephantidae > Loxodonta > Loxodonta africana. The sequence goes on from NC_087351.1 coordinate 111,903,879, forward strand.
GGATACGTAGAGACTCAGTTCATGGCACAATCTCACCAATGGTCCAAGTTTGATCCTACTTTATTTATTGCTTCACTCACAAACTGATTTATTTAATGACTCATGGAATAATAAGACTACCCTTTCATTTTTTTTTTCCAAATAAATTTAAAAGTTTAAATGGCAAAACAGAACTGAATAACTACTACTCACCAACGTTTACATGGCTCAACTAAAATGGCCTAGAACCTGTTGTCTTCCTATGGGTATCGGTTGTACAAAACACTGTTATCTTTATATCCAGTTACACACTTCTCAGTGGTGGACTGTTTGCTGCCTTTTTAAAAATTTGACTGGGATATAAATGTATGCATTTGTCCACCTACAATTCCACTTAAATATGTGTGAGCCCACAGACGCTGAATAAGTAACACAAATACTATTTGCATTTGTCCTAAGGTCATCACCCAAAAGAATAGCGCACTGGCTCCTTTTATGTTGATTTTCATAAGTAAAATTCCATAAAAAAGACTGCATTAATCATAAGTGTGGTTCTATATACCAGTATCATTATTACTCCATGCTTGTCTCTCTCTTAGTTACGGAGTTATTCAATCAATGATTTATTTATGTAAATGTGTTTTCCTTTCCTTAATAAAATGATCAATCAGCAACTCAACTCTAACACAGAACAGAAACATTAACTCTTAGGTACAAATGACCATATGCTTCTTGTCAAAGAGGTAAGAGCCTTGCATATTAATTTACTGGGAAGAAGAATCTTGAATTCCCTTAATAATAATTCATGTCTTACGGCATGCCTGAAATATAAATGCATCACTAGATGGACCCTGATAGAATAGGAGAAAAAATATGGAACAAAACCTCCAATTCCTAAAAAAAAAAAAAAACAACTACTGGACTAGTTGAGACTGGAGGCCTCCCAAGACTATTGCCCTGAGATACTCTTCAAGCCTTGAAGAAAACTAACCCCTGAGGTCGGTCACCTTGTAGCTAGATAACAAATTGGTTCCAAAAGTAATGCCTATCACCTGTAAGTACTGTGCTCCTTTAAAAAACCACCTATATGAAACCAATCAGCCAACAATTACTTTGAAACAAAGACGGTAATGTAAAAGGGCAGGGAAACTAGATTAATGGAAACATAACAACCAGAACAGAAATAGCGATAATGTTCACGCATTGTGAAGAATGTAACCAATGTTACTGAACAACTGGTGTAGAAATTGTTGAATGGGAACCTAGAATGCTGTGTAAACCTTCGCCAAAAACACAAAATACAACATATTTTTTTTAAGTGCTTGCACACCCCTCTCATTCTTTATTCATTGGTGCATTTCTTTATTCATGGGCAGGTAGTATCATAATAATGCAATTCATACCCCAACATCACAAAAGCTCAAGAACAAGGGGTGGTAGATTCATTTCCCACAAAGACAATAGCTAAGGTGTCTCTTTGTAATGGACCTCAGTGTTGCAGATGGGTTTAATCAAAATTCCTGTTTGGGAAACCCCATGACACTTATCAATGGTCCATGCTGGGCATGGTTTTTTGTTTTTGTTTTTCATTTATTGATTAATTTGCCAATTCACATGCAATAATACAATCAGAAAATTCCAAAAAATGAGATCCTTGAATTTTAGGCTCTGGCACCTTAGAACCAACAGACTTTCTTCTGTAATTGCCCTGAAAATTGTACATATAGATCAGTCAACATTCCTGCTTCACATCAAATCCATACTCAGCACTGCTCCCTGTGTGGCCCTGTTTATTTATTTCTATTTAACGATGGTCTAATGAAAAATGATGAAACGGCCATTTCCCATCCCCTCTGAAACTCTCACTCGCAACGTCTTCCATATTGGATGGGCTGCGCCACAAAAGGTTGTTTATCAGCCAGTTTGTCTGCTCACATGGGAAGGCTTAAAAAAAAGTAATACTAAACTACTCTGCTATAAATGAAATACCTTCTACCTGCTTTTAAAATCACCCCAGTTCTGCTGATTTAGATTCAACTTAATTTTTGATTCATAATGTATACCCATCATTGGTCCGTTCTTGGCGTTTTCTATTTATTTTCTGTGTTCATGGTACTATTTTGAAACACTTCAGTGAACACCCATGAGCAAACCATCCGAACAAAGAACACAAACTAAAGGATTGACTTACGCGCTGTCCTTACTCATGCGAGTGTTTCTTTATTAGAAAATGATTAAATCAGCTGTCCTGTGTTCATTCTGGGGAGGAAAAAGCAGATTTAGACTAGATTTAGATTTTTTTAATGAATGTTAGTCAGGCAGAACTAGATAACAATAAATCTTGGCCCAAGAATGCAATGTTTTTTAATTAACCCAGTATTGAATTTTCAGTTTTAAATAATATAATAAACACTATTGAGTTCTTTACCTAGCACAAGAATAAGACCTATAATGATTATAAATATCTGCCTACACACCCTCTATGAGCAGAGGTAAGAGACTCTTTTTTAATGACGCTTACTCAGAATTGGGTAAATTTAAATTCTTATTTTACAGCATATTCTCACCCTGGTCCAGGAATTACCCTACTCTCTTTGGACGTATTCATACATTAATTGATGTCATTAAATTCTCACGTAATATTTGATCAAATATTCATATACCTTAAAAAAAATTCAACCCAGCTCTCAAGCACTCTTTACCTGCCACTGTCTCTGTGTCTTACCCACAGGGGAGAGGGCTTGGATTTCTTTTTCTTTATCTAGACGGGTACTATAGAATAGAATGAATCATTTTCCTCATTCTATAGGGTTTTATAAGGCAAACAAAAACAAAGGAAAAAAAATATTCCAACTCATGGCTACCCGATGTGTATCAGAGTAGACCTGTGCTCCATAGAGTTTTCAGTGGCTGGTTTTTTGGAAGTAGATTGCCAGGCCTTTCTTCCAAGGTTCCTCTGGGTGGTTAGCAGTTAACAGCCAAGTGCCTTGATCCTTTGCAACACCCAGGGACTCTCTTCATTCCGTAACACGTGCTTTTCATTGGTTCACACTTTTCCCTCTTAAATAATTAAGATATGAATTTATCATTCACCAATTTATCATAACACACCAATAAGTGTAAACCAATAAAAATTGGACAAGAACTGTGAACAATATTAACACTTGTCCAGGAACTGTTCCATACTCACTGGAAAGAACACTAGCTCTTCTCTTTGCCTTGTTTTTAAATAAGAAGAGCGAATAGAATTAGATTAATCATGACCCTAAGCACAATATCCAATACCCACTTTAGTCCATATTTGGTCCTCTTTAAAGCAGACGGCTATTTAATGAATTATTGACTGAGACAAACACTTTCCCTTTCCTTAATTAAAAAAAAAGCAAACTACAACAAATCTAAAACAATATTGCCTCTTAACTACAGATGTTTACATAAAAGAAAAAGACTTTTTTTTAAATATCTCTAATTATTTAGATATAAACTTGACTTGTTCATTTTACTTCAGAATTGTATTAAAATTAATACTTGTTTTATTGCATATTCTACTAATGAGGGCCATGAGTGGGCCTCTTTGTCTTCATTCCTATATATATATATATTTTTTTACTTATTCATGCATTGAATTGATGCTCTTGAAGTAACACAACCCGTATCTATGAAGCAAGAAAGCCCAGGAACAAGTTTATTGAATTTTCTTAACTTCTACTACCAGTTAATTTCTACAGAGAATGCAGGCTGATTCTCTTTTGGTAATGGACCTCAGAGGTACACAGAGTTCTTAATCAAAGAGGCTGATTCAGACTCCTCCACCAGTGTCCATCATTGATCCATGCTCAGCTTTCCATTCCTGCATTCATTTATAACTTCTTTAACTAATTCACTCATTAGTCATGGATAGTAATGTAATCAATAACCTTGAAGGACAAAAACAGAACAAGAACAAAATCCTTAAATGTAATCAAGATCTGTGCATTGCCCTCTTTGTCAGAGAGCAGATATACCAGATCATTTTCATAATGAAAATCTCTGGTTTTGCTCACGTGGATTAATCAGCATCCTTGCTTCCTATCAATCCCATACTTGTGCTTGGTCTCTGCTTGCTCCTCTTTCACTTTATTTGTCTATATATTAAAGCTGGTGTAATCCACAGCCATGGAGCTACCACCTTAGCTCGCAAGTGAGCAAGCTGACATGACATCTGCCATCTTCCAAGGTACTCTCACCTCAAAGAGTTAACAACTCAGACCTTTGTCGGTGAGAGAATGTATTAAGCAACTGAGGCACAAGCACTCAGTGCAAAGCTAAGCTGCTCTGACAATATGTGAAACAACCTCTACCTCTTTAGCAATGGCCCTCAGTTGTGCCGAGTTGGGTCAATCATAAATTTTAGTTCATGACATATCCCTGGTATGGGTTCATAAATAGCATTCCTTAATTTTATTATCATTTAACCATTTATTTGATTGAGAGAATTGAGTGAGCTCCTATATATGACACCCATCCAAGCCTAAAACATTAACTTTGATGTTTACTTACATCAGCCTTTATGCTCCTTATTACCAGTTACAGTCTTCTGATTATAGAATGATTAAATCATCAATGTGGTGCTCTTTCTATAAAGAAAAAAAGCATATTTCAAAAAACAATAAAGAATCCTCAACAAGATACTAGCAAACCAAATCCAACAGCATGTTAAAAGAATTAGTCACCATGGCCAAGCGGTATTTATCCCAGGAATGCAAGGGTGGTTCAGCATGAAAAAATTAATAGAACAAAGGAAAAAAAACACAGGATCATCTTAATTTTTGTTGAAAAGGCATTTGACAAAATCCAACACCCTTTCATAAAAAACACTTAGCTCACTAGGAATAGAAGGGAAATTCCTTAACATGATAAAAGGCCTTTGTGAAAATTCCACTGTAGCTAATATCACGCTCAATGGGAAAGACTGAAAGCTTTTCCCCTAAGGTCAGGGACAGGAAAAGGATTCCCACCTTCACCACTGCTACTGAACATTGTACTGGACAGTTCTAGCTAGAGCAATTAAGCAAGAAAAAGAAATAAAAGGTACCCAGATTGGAAAGGAAAAATTAAAACCATCTCTAGTCACTGATAGAATGATTCTACATATAAAAAACCCCAAAGATTCTACAATAAAGCTACTAAAAACCAAAAAAAAAAAAAAAAAAAAAAAACCCACTGCCGTCTAGAGCTAATAAATGAATTCAGCAAAGTTGCAGGGTACAAGGTCAAGACACAAAAATCAGTTTTGCTTCTCTACACCAGCAATGAACAACCTGAAAATAAATTAAGAAATTCCATTTACAATAACATCCAAAAGAATAAAATATGTAGGTATAAATTTAACCATGGAAGTGAAGACTTGCACACTGAAAATTAAGAGAGCATTGCCCAAAGAAACTAAAGGAGACTTAAATAAATGGAAAGACTGCCTATGTTCATGGATTGGAAGACTTAACATCATTAAAATGTCATTACTACTCAAATCAACCTATAAATTCAATGTAATCCTATCAAAATTCCAAAAGCCTTCTTTGCAGAAATGGAAAAGTGGTTCTCACATTCATATGGAATTCAAAAAGCCCCCAAATAACCAAAACATCCTTGAAAAAGAACAAAGGAGGAGGACTCACACTTCCCGGTTTCAAAAAAAAGCTACATTAATCAAAACAGTGTGGTACTATTATAAGGGGAGACATAGAGACAAATGGAATGGAAACAAGAGTCCAGAAAAAACGCTATACTTCTATAGCTAATTTATTTTTAACAAGGGTACAAAGTCCACTTGATGGGGAAAGAATAATTTCAACAACCGTTGCTTAGACAACTGGATCTTCACAGGCAGAATGATGTCTTTCCAGTTATTTAAGTCTCCTTTAATTTCTGCCTCACACCATATATGGAGATGAACTGAAAATGGATCAATGACCTAAGCATTAGAGCTAAAACCATAAAATTCTTAGAAAAAAACATAGGGGTAAATCTTCAGAAACCTGTATTTGGCAATGGATTTTTAGATATAATGCTGAAAGCAAGAACGACAAAAGAAAAGTTTGAAAAATTGGACCTCATCAAAATAAAATACTTTTGTGCATCCAAGGACACTACCAACATAATGTAAAGACAACCCATAAGATGAAACAAATGTCTGGAAATCATATGTCTGGTAAGGGTTTAATATGCAGAATATAAAGAACTCATATAACTCAACAATAAAGACACAAGTAACCCAACCAAAAAATGAGCAAGGAACTTGAATAAACATTTATCCAAAGAAGATATATAGTCAATAAGAACACCGAAGATGTTTTACACTGTTAGTCAGTAAGGAAATGCAAACCAAATACCGTCTCATGCCCACTAGTTTGGGTATTATTAAAAAAAAAGAAGAGGAAAAATAACAAGTGTTGGTGAGGAGATAGAGGAATTGGAACATTTGTCCATTGCTGGTGGGAATATAAAATGGTGCAGCCTCTGTCACACTTTAGTCAGTGGATTTAGAATGGCCCAGAATATTATTTATTGACTTATGTAACACCAAAATGGAGTCCCTGGGTGGCACAAACAGCTTAGCACTGAAGGACTAGCTGATAGGTTGGCAGTTCGAACCCACCTAGAGGCACCTGGTGATCTGCTTCTGAGAGGTCACAGCCTTGAAAACCTTATGGAGCAGTTCTACTTGCATACATGGTGTCGCCATGAGTTAGAATTGACCAACAACACGCAGCACAAAAATTAAAAATGTCACTATTACTCTCTACTCACATGCTTTGAATCACGAACGTTTTTTCTAAGTAATAGTTCTTGTGCAGAACTGGATGAATTTAAATCTTTATGACACATTTTTACCATAGCCCATGCTAAACCCTACTTTATGTATTTATTTATTCATTGTTTTATTTGTTCATCTATTAATATTTATGTACTCATATAATAATCTGAACATCTATTTTTTCCAAGAGAAAACAATCTGGCAAACCCAGCAACTACCCAAAATTGCAACCCAGTTAAATGCAACTGTACCTATGAACCTGGCCTGAAGGTGGAAGAACCTACTTTTTTGTTTTTGGGTCCCCCCCGCCACCCCGATCTGAATATCCGTTGTTTTTTTTTTTAATACAGCTTAAATAATTATCTTTTTTGTAACATGTATTTCTCATTGGCCTATACTTTACCCGGTGGTTCTCACCCAGGGGCAATATCGCCCTTCAGAGGACACCTGTCAAAGTCAGGAGACATTTTTGGTTGTTGCAACTTGGGGGAGGGGGTTGCTACTGGCACCTAAAGAGTAGAGACTAGTGAATCTACTAAACGTCCTACAATGCACAGGACAGCCCTCCTAACAAAGAATTATCCAGCCCATAATGTCAATGGTGCCAAGGTTGAGAAACTCTGTTTTACCCTCTTCAAAAATAATCAGAATAATTGATTGCGATATAAATGTATTCATTCATTCACTCATATCACCATTAATATTTATGAATACAAAAACTGGATTCGAAATTTGAACAGTATCACCAGCTGTCCACCGCTCATTCCTCTCAGACATAACTGAGCACGTCATACTTTCCCGTTTTTAGTACGCAACCAGCACACCCCAAGCACCGCACGACAGTAGCACTGACTCCTAGGTGCTTATCTCTACTGCTCCTTACGGAAAACAACATCAGATTTACTCAATTTAAGTTACTGGCACTGAATGCTCTAGAAATGTATTCATAATAATAAACATATTATGCACATTTGTCCACGTGACTCTCCTTATCTTCATTCATTTGTATATGTTTATTAATTTATTGAATCAGTGATAATAATACAATCCAGAACTACGAACCTTAATTGCCTAAGAAAAAAATTTTAAATATTCCTAACTGCTGCTATAAGCTTATCTACCGTAGAGGCACTAACTAGGTCTCTTCCACCGACAGACCTCAAGGTTCTGAGGGTTCGTCAAATCATTTATTCAGACACTCCAGGGTACCCATCATTGGTGCAGACTTGGCAATCCTTTTCTTCCCGTATTGATTCACTAATAACAATAAAATCAATATGCATTAATTTAAAAAATTAAAAAGAAGATCCTTGAATATTATTAAGATCCATCGATAAGCTTATTTTCCACAGACCTAAGAGACTACACCTTTTTTGCACTGGCTCTCACATCACATATACATATTAACCAACTTCATTGCTTCATATCAGTCCCATACTTTGTCCACACTTGCCCCTCTTTAATTTGTTCATATGTTAAACACGGCCCATGTGGTGGCCAGCCTCCAAGATGGCTCCCAATGAGTCATACCTCTTGGTATGCATAGCTTTGTGTAGTCCTCTCTGATATATAAATCACAGCTGGCCTGTGTGACCAATAGAATACTATGGAAGTGATAGTGTGTGATTTCTGAAGCTAGATTATGAAAGACATTGAAGCTTCCTCCCTCCTCTCTCTCTTGCTTGATTGCTCTGGAGGAAGTCAGCTGCCATGTTGTGAGAATACTCAAGTAGTTCTGAAAAGAGGTCGATGTGGGAAGGAACTGTGGCCATCTACCAGCAACCAGCACCAACATTCCAGCCATGTCAGTGAGCCACAGATATAGATCCTCCACCCCAAGGAAAGCCTTCAGATGACTGAAGCTCCACCTGACATCTTGATTGCTACCTCATGACCCTAAGCCAAAAGTGTCCAGTGAGCTTCTCCTGGATTCCTACCTGAAATTGTTAAGTCACTAAGGTGTAACTTGTTACACAGCAGTAGCTAACTAATACAATACATGAGCTACCACAATACCTCACCATGAGGACACTGGCACTCTCTTCCCTCTTCCTAGATGCTACCTCCTCAAGGAGTTAACAGCCTGGATATTTATCATTGAAGGAATGTTTAAATCAACTGTGGTACAAAATACAAATCAATACTAAAAAAAAAAAAAAAAAAAAAATTCTGAGAACAATTAAAAACCCTCCATCGTTTTTAATGGATCTCAGTTGCACTGACTTGGATTAATTCTAAACTTTGGCTCATTTCCATCATCAGTCCCTACAAGGCATCCTTTGATTCTACTTGTATGTTCGGCCATTTATTCCTTTGACACAATTTAGTGATGAACAAACCACCTAAACCAAGGACATGGATTTTGACTGTTTTTACAACATTCTCTAAGCCTTACATAGAGGTAAGCCTTTACACAGAGGTAAAAAACCAGCATCTTTATTACTATTAAATAATTAAATCTGCTATATTGTTTTCATTCTTTGAAATAAAATGCCTACTTTATAAAGAATGGGACAACATAGATTTAACTTTTTTAATGGATTTGAGTTGTGAGGTACATTACTGAACCAAGAATGACATCGCTTTTTATGTATTGACTTATTTACAATTTAATTCTTAATACTGTAATGAACACTGTTGAATCCACTACCCAACACAAAAGTAATAAATATAACTATTAAAGCTACCCATCTTTATGCTCCCTAACCACATAGTTCACAGCCTCATTCACCTTTTTTAATGGACCATACTCGCACATTGCTGAGACTATGGCATGAAGCAATCGTCCAAAATTTATCCTAATAATATATTTACTGATTCACTCACAGTTTTATTTTATTTAATTACTCAAAGAATAATTTGTTAATCTATTCAATTTAATCTATTCAAATTTCAAGAGCAAACCCACCAGTAATGCAAAATTAAAATACCATTTCATGTAACCGCTGATATGCACTTTGCCCAAAGTGGAACTAGTCTAGATTTCTACTGCTTTCTCTGAAAAATGGACTAATTATCATCCTTGTTTCCAGGCATATGCTCTTCACTGGCCAATGTTCTGCCTCCCTTTAAATAACTGGCTAATTATTTCATTCATTCATTCATTCATTCACTTTTAACTTACATCAGAATCAATGAAAGCCAAGATACTGGAGAAGAACAGCAACTAATACTAATGCCTTTACATACACTCACTACCCATATAGAGAGCCAACTAGATCCTTTCTAAAAAATAAAAGAAAATTCAGTGAACAGAATTAGATTAGTCACACCTACTGTCATATTCTCAATATGGGTCCATGCTTGGCCTTCTTCCAATTAAGCAATGATTTAAACAACTATTTTAAAGTAAATGATTTGTTCTTCTGAATAAAACCACCCACCAGCTACTCAACACCAATCCAAAACAACAACATAATCTCTTATGGAATAGGATATGCCCCTTAGGGTAATAGGTAAGAGAGCCTTGATCTGTTTATGTTATGAAACTTGTTTCACTGCAGACTCACATAACTGGTCTATGTGCAGGCTTCTTTGTCTTCATTTATTTGCACATCTTTATTTTTTCATGTGTTCACTCACTTATGATACAACTCATACACCATGAAGAATAAAGTTCAAGAATCAGATCCTTGGCTATTCCTAACTTTGGCTATAAGTTCCTCCTCCACAGAGTATTTTCTAATGGGCCTCAACGTTAAGAGTTTTTAATCAAAATTTTTGGTTCATTCATCTCAGAATACTCATAATTGGTCTATGCTTGACATTCTTTTCTTCTTTTGTTTGTACATTGATTGTTGCTTTATTCTTGTGAAAAATAGGAATCCTCACAACTGGACTGAAAAGCGACATCTTGATAAACAGAGAAAATATTGAAGCTCTCAAGGATTTCACTTTACTTGAATCCACAATCAACGCCTATGGAAGCAGCAGTCAAGAAATCAAATGATGTGTTACACTGGGCAAATCTGCTATAAAAGACCTCTTTAAAGTGTTGAAAAGCAAAGATGTCACTTTGAGGACTTAGGTGTGCCTAACTCAAGCCATGGTATTTTCCATTGCCTCATATGCATGGGAAAGTTGGACAATGAATAAGGAAGACCGAAGAAGAATTGATGCCTTTGAATTACGATGTTGGCAAAAAATGTTAAATATACCATGGAGAGCCAGAAGAACAAATAAATCTGTCTTTGAAAAACATACAGCCAATATGGCTCCTTAGAAGCAAGGATGGCAAGACTTTGTGGCACTTACTTTGGACATGTTATCAGGATGGACTAGTTCCTAGAGAAGGACATCATACTTGCTAAGGTAGAGAGGGTCAGCAAAAAAGGGGAAGACCCTCAACAACACGCACTGACACAGTGGCTGCAACAGTGGGTTCAAACATAAAATGATTGTGAGGATGGCCCAGGACCAGGCGGTGTTTCATTCTGTTGTACATAGGGTGGCTACGAGTCAGAACCAACTCAACAGCACCTAACAACAATAGCCATCTATATGCCCCCTTCTCACAGGGCTAATAGATGAGTTCCCTCTTGGCAGTGGATCTCAGGGTCGTGCATATGAACTAATCGACATGCTTTTTTCATGTTAGTCATTGGTTCATGCCTGGTCCTGTTCCATTTAAAGATGGTACAACTATACTCCACAACTAAATCACTGACAATATTGTCCATCTTCCTATGTGCTCCTCCCTCAAGAAATTAACAGCCTAGATCTTGATCCATAACCCATTACCATCGAGTCAATTCTGACTCATAGCGACCCTATAGGACAGAGTAGAGCTGTTCCATAGGGTTTCCAAGGAGCAGTTGGTGGATTTGAACTACTGACCTTTTGGTTAGCAGCCGAGTTTTTAACCATTGCTTCACCAGGGCTTCTCTTGCTCATTGGAGGGATATTTAAATGAACTGCAGTGCAAAAATAATACAAAATGTGGAACATCTCTGAAAGTGAATGAAACACCCTGTACCCTTTCTACTGAACTTTGGCAGGACTGAACTCAATTCACCATAAACCCCATTCAGAGTACACTCTCAGCACTGGTCCATGCCTCATGTTCTTTGGTTTTATTTAGGAACACATCCATGTATTACTTTGAAATAATCCAGGCAAAACCCATAAACCAACCTCCCAAACCAAGAACGTAAACTCTGTTACTTACATTGATCTTTCTCTTCTTACCCACAGAGGTAGAAGCCAAGGTCATTATCATTAGATAATGATTAAATCAGGAGTAGAATTTTCATTTGGTGAAGTAAAATAGAAACTTGCAAAAGAAAGAAATGGCCTAAAGTTAGTTTTTTTTTTTTTTTTTAACTTTTTTAACGGTATTTTTTAAATTATTCTTGCAGTACTCAATTCATAATAAACTTGGGTCATCTCATAGTCTCATCATTGCCCCAGAATGGCACTCCTTTGCATTGTATTCTTATTAAATTTTGGTTTTTAAATAATATAATGAATGCCCACATGAGAATAAAAACCGTACTTATCATAATTATATGTCTACATACTCCCTATTTGTAAATTTAACAGCTGGGTGATTGCTTTTAATGGACCTCACTTGTCCCAAATTGGATAAATATAAATCCTTGTTTTATGGCATATTCTCACCAATGACCCAAGAATTTTTCTGATTTATATGTCTAGTGATCCATTTATTTATTCATGTATATAATTATGCATGGAATAAATTAATAACCTACTCATTTTTCTAAATAATTGCTACACGCAAATTTCTAGGTACACTTTACCCAAAGGGGAAGGCACTTAGAGCTATATTTCTTTATCTGGACAACACTTATGTATAACAGGAATAACCATTATTTTTGCTTCGTAACACATGTTCTTCATCAGTCCATGTCCTGCCTTCTTTTGAATAGTTGATCTAGATGTGAATGTACTCACTCATTCCCTTATAACATCTTACCAATATCAATGAAAGCCAAGACACTAGATAAGAACACTGAATATCTCTCTACATGCTCACGGTCCACTGACATAACCAACTCATTTTTTTTTTTTTTTTAATTTTTAAAAAATAAAACTCAATGAACAGAGTTGGATTAATCCTAAATCTGATCATATGACACATTGTCAACATTGGTCCATAACTGGTCTTTTCTCAATAAGGCAATTAGGAGATACTACAATAGATCCAAATGAGATTAAGCAGATTGTAACAGAATACTATAAAATACTGCAGTCCAACAGAATTGAAAACCTAGAAGAAACGGATAAATTCCTAGAAACACACTACCTACCTAAACTATCACAAATAAAGGTAGAAATCTAAACAGACCCATAACAAGAGACTGAAGATGTCATCAAAAACTCCCAACAAATAAAAGCCCAGGACCAGATAGCTTCACTGCAGAATTTTACCAAACGTTCAGAAAAGAGTTGACACAAGTTCTACTCAATCTCTTCTGTCCGTGATCATTAGCCATTAGAAAGATGCAAATCAAAGCAACAATGAGATTTCATCTCACTCCTGCTAAAATGGCACTAATCAAAAAAAAAAAACCCAGAAAACAACAAATGAAGGCAAGGATGTGGGGAGATTGAAAAATTTATCCACTGCTGGTGGGACTGTAAAATGGTACAACCACTATGGAAAATGGTATGATACTTGCTCAAAAAACTAGAAATAGAACTACCTTATGATCCAGCAATTAGGTCGCCAGGCATATGCCCTAGAGACCTAACAGAAGTGACACGAACAGACATATGCACGCCTATGCTTGCTGCAGCACTATTCACAATAGAAAACAGATGAAACCTAAGCGTCCGTCCATCGACAGTGAATGTATAAACCAAATGTGTTACATACATACAATGGAATACTAGACAGTCATAAAAAATAACGATGAGTTCTCAAAACATCTTGTAATGTGGATGAATCTGGAGGGGATTATGCTTGGTGAAATAAAGTCAATCACAAAAGGACAGATGTATATACTCTCACTTTTATAAGAAAACAAGAATAGGTATACAAACAGAGACCAATGTTCATTAGTGGCTACCTGCGATGAGGGGGAGAGGGAGAATTACTCTCCAGATAACACTGATATTTTTGGAGATTGGAAAGGTTAACATCAAATGTGGGTGAAGTATGCACAGCGTGAGCAAGGTAAATGATGTCACTGAGGAGTACACACACACAAAACGGATGTTTTTGGTAAATGCTAGGACATATATAATTTTGCAATAACAGACAAAAAATATATGCGTCGTTACGTATGTATGTAGGTATGCATATATGTATACAGGTATGTATATGTGTGAATATATACACACATATATATCTATATATATATGTGTCATGTGTGCATGCATATATATTCATATATACAGTAAAGCACATAGAAGGCATAGTTATGGAAACTTCTTAGACATAACCAAACACCTTGTGGGATTGGTTTTCCGGGTTTGAAGTCTTAGGACCATAGTCTCATGGGACAACTGAGACATTTGGCATTATACAGTTCATCAAGTTTCTGTTCTACATCCTATTTTGGTGATTAGTGTCTGGAGACTTAAAAGCTCCCATGTGGCCATCTACGATACAACTATCAGATTCTTCTCATCCGGAGCAAAAAAAAAAAGGGAAACCAAAGACTCAGAGAAGAAACAAGTCTATAGGACAGTCTACATGAATCAGGACCTCATCTACCTTGAGACCAGAAGAACTAGATGGTGCCCTGCTACCCAAGGACCATTTTGATCAGGGCCAGAATAGAAGGAACCTGATAAAACAGAGCTCAAATTCTTAAAAAGTCCAAACCTACTGAATTGGTTGAGACTAGAGGACTCCCTGAAACTATCACCCAGAGATACTCCATAAACCTTGAACCAAAACTACCCCATAAGGTCACCTTTTAGCTAAATAACAGATAGGCTCTTAAGATAAAGAATATTACCAGTGAGTATGGCACACCTTTAAAAAATCATCCATATGTGACCAAATGGTCATCAATTAGTCTAAAGCAAAGACGAAAGGGTAAGGGGACAGGGATACCAGATGACTGGCAACATTCAGAATGGAATTAATGAGAATGTTGCCACATAGTGAAAAATATAACTAGTCCGACTGAACAATTTGTATAGTAACTGTTAGATGTGAACCTAATTTGCTGCATCAACTTCCACTGAAAACACAAAATATTATTTTTTAAAAATAATAAGGCAATTATTTAAGCAAGTGTTTATTTATGTAAACCTTTCCTCCCTTTTCTAATTAAAGCAACCAACCAACCAGTCAAAGCAACAACATGGACTCTTAGGTCCATCTGTCTAGACTGACCTATGGAAAGGGCTTTGATATATTTATCTTATGGAAATTAGTGTTTCGAATATGGATTAATAATAATCTTTGTTTTATTACACAATTTCATAATTGGCCCACATGTGACCCTCCTTGTCTCCATTCATTTATACATTTCTTTATCCATTGATGAGTTCATTTGGCAAAGAGCTTAGCTTTTCTCTTTTTACAGTGGGCCTCAGAGTTCCAGATAGGGATTAATCACAGTGTCAGATTCAGACCCGACCCCCACCCTAGGAGTCATCATTGGTCCAGACTTTGCACTTTTTCTTCAGTCCTTTATCCCTTTACGGATTCATTCCCTGATCCAATAATAATACAATCAACACATATGGATCACAATATCTCAAGAATAAGATCCTTGAATATTACTAATACCTACCCATACGCTCACTTCTCATACATTAGTTCTCTTTTCACAATGGTCCTCAGTGTGGCACATCTGAATCAATCAACACGCCTTCTTCATAACAACCCTTTACTCATCACTGGTCCATATGGGCCCCCTCCTTCCATTAACCTGCATATAGTTTAAAGATGGGACAATAAGCAACCATGATGCCACTATTTTTCCCTAGACCAAGACGACTGACAATATCTTCCAATGTGCTCCCTCTCAAGTAGATCTTTTGAAGTTAGAAATGTTGACATCAACTGTGATATAAATATAAAAGCCAATAGTAAACAGCCCTGAAAATGGGTGAAACACCTTCCATCTTGTTTTTTAGGAGTCATCAGTTGTACAGAATTAAATAAAATATCATTATGCTAGGTTCATAGTATATTCCCATCATTGGCAATGTACGATATTCTTTAATTTTATAATTTGATGTAGCTATTTATTACTTTGATAATTGTATGTAGTTATCTACCACTTTGGAATATTTCAGTGAAAACCCATGAACAAATACCCTTAATCAAGAACATAAACTTTGAATGTGACTCACATCAATATTTATGCTTCTTGAACACAGAGGTATCAGCCAATCTTCATTGTTTCATATTGATTAAATCAGCTATGGTAGGTTAAGTCCATGGTGAAAGGCAGGTTTTAAAAATAATGAAAAAGCAGAAGGTTAGGTATTTTTAAGGAATATTACTTATGCAGTTCAAGAGCAGACTGCACATAAAACTTGAATGAAGACAAGGAAGGCCACACACGAACTAAGACCAAATGAAGATATAAAACTTCCTTCATTTCATTGACCCAAGAATGTCACTACTTTTTACTTACTCAATTATTTGATTTTCATTTTAAACAATATAATGAACACCATTGAATCCACTAATCTGACCCACAAATAAGATGGATGATCATTAAAAATATCTGTCCAAACACTTTACTGAGTAAGGTCTACATCATCATTTTAATGGACATTTCTTCTGCAGATTAGATAAATTTAAATTCTTATTTCATAGAATATTCTTAACAATGGCCTGTGCTTGGCTCTACTTTATGTTTTCACTCATTCATTTATTTAATTACTCCTGGAATAATTTTATCATTTGTTCATGATGTAAAGAAATGGTAAAATGGACAGCGACCCAGAACTGAAATACTATTATGTGCAAGTGCCTATGTGTACATTATCCAAAGTGGGGAAAGGCCTCGATGTTCTAAAATATGGATATCAGTTGTATAAAACAGGGTAATCATTATTCTTATTTCGTAACAAGGCTCTTCATTAGTGTTTAATTTGTGACATTTTAACTAAGATATGAACATATTCATTCACTTATAATAATATATAATTATAATATGTCATTATTATAATTATAATTCATTGGACCCAAACCCTGAATAATATGAACATTTGATCATATGCTCATTGCCCATAATAAATTATATTAATCATAACTCTTGTCATGTGACATATTCCCATCATGAGAATGCTTGCCATTCATGATTGCCCTGTTTTAATTAGCTATTTAATTATTTGGGCAAACATTTTGCCCTTTTCTAAATGAAATAAACAATCGCCAATCCATAATGACAACGTTTAATTTTGCACACATCTATCTGCTCCCTGGTGAAAGGGGTTAAAAACCTTAATCTATTTATTTTACTAGGCCTCAGTGCTTCAGAAATCCATTAATAATTCATAATTTCACAATGGGTGGCTTTCCTTGCCTTCATTCATTCCCTCATTTCTTTCTTTATTCATGCATTACTTCATTATAATAAGAAACAAAAACCATAACCAAGGAATACAAAACCCCAAGAACAAGACCCTGAATATTCTTATCTTCTACCGTAAGTCCCTTTACTACAGAGACAATAACTAGATGTCTTCTCGTAATAGACCTCAGAGTTAATGGGTTTAATCAAAATCATAGATTCAGACACCCCAGGATACTCATCATTGGTCAAGACATGGCACTTTTTTTCTTCTTCATTCATATTTTTCTGACTGGATTTATCCTTAGATGCATAAATTATAATACAACGAACATCCATGAATCATGAATGCTAAGAACAAGATGCATGACTGTGATTGCATGTATGGACTAATCAACAAACTTCATGTCCATCACATGTTGTTCACTGCTACTTGCTTATCTGTCTTTGCATTTTTAAGACAGTACAATGAACAACCAGGAACCTACCACTTTACCCCACAACTAGAACACTGACAATACTTTACATCTTCCTAAGGGCTCCCTCCTCAACGATTTAACACCCTAGAACTTTATCAGTACAGAATATTTTTAATTGTGGTACAAAATAAAATAGAATACTAGGCAAACTGTGAAACCAAATGAAACACCCTCCAACTTTGTTTTTAATGGATCTCGGTTGTACTAAAATGGATTGATCTTAATCCCAGCATTGCTCCACGCATGGTATTCTTTGATTTCATGTTTGCAGTCATTTATTCCATTGAGGTAGTTCCATGGACCACATGAATAACCCCTTCCAAACCAAGAACACGAACCCTCTTACTTACTTAAGTCCCTCTGCTCCTCATCCACAGAGTGACTGCAGAGATCTTCATCACCGAATAATGAATAGGCCAGGTTTGGTGTACTGATCCTGTGGAGTAAAACGCAGATCCTAAAATATCGAAGCAGGGTAGATGTAAATACCTTAAGGGGCCTTAGTCCTCCTTTACTAATTTTATCATAAGCCTCTATTTTCATCACGTTTCCATCATTGGCCCAAGAACGGCCTTCTTTTTAGTAATGACATATTTAATTATCAATTTATCTAATATAATGACAACAGCTAACTATAATTCCCAGCAAAAAAAGAATTTTTTTTAAAGAACTTATTTCTTATTAATTGTTTCAAATTCTGTCTATTAAGCCCCACCCACATAGCTAAGAGTCTAGATTCTCTTTCTCTTTTTTTTTTTTTAAATGGAATTGGATAAATTTAAATCCTTATTTCCTAATCTACTCTAGCCAATGGTCCATGTTTGGCCCTGTTTTATAAATTTATTCATTTATTTGTCTATTCTGTTCAAATTTTCATTTTCTAAAATATGAACAGAATAGACAAATAAATGAATAAAATATGGTCTAAAATACTATTACAAGCAATAGTCTCTACATTCTTTACCTAAAGTGGGCAGAGTCCCAATTCCTTTCTATCTCCATGGACATTAGTAGAGAAGAGCAGGAGTAATTATAAACTTTCTTTAATGACACACGATCCTCATTGGTACGTTTGCCTTCTTTTAAACAATCAATAATAAATGGGAGCCTCTTCCTTCATTCACCTGTATTAATACCATCAGTATTTGTGAACCCACATACCCTGGGCAAAAGCCCTGACTAACACTAATATCTGCCCAGAATCTCAATACCCACAGAAAAATGAATAGATGTGATTTTTAAAAAAATAAAAGTCATTGAACAGAACTGGTTTTAATCATAACTGTCATATAACCTATTCTTAACATTGACCCATGATGGGTCCTGATTCAGTTAGGTAGCTCTGTAATCAAGTATTTATTATGTAAACCTTTTCTCTCTTCTTAACAAAATTAACACCTGCCAACCCAAAAACAACACTGACTCTTGTTTTGGGGTTGGCAGGTGTTAATTTTATTAAGAAAAGCGTGCACACGTATGTACCTTAACAATGTGATAACAGCCTCGAGGTATTTACTTATTGAACTCAGCTCCTCAGAAATATTTGTAATAATAATTTACATCTCATTTAATCATCTCATAATTGGTGCATGTCTAGCTCCCTTTGCCCGCATTCGTTGATACATCTCTTTTTTTAATTCATGCATTACTGTGCTAATAATGATAGGATCCATACCTATGATCTAAAAAAGCCCAAGAGCAAGATACCTATATTCCCTACTTCAACTATAAACTCATGTCTCACCAAGGCAGTCGGTTAAGTTTGCTTTTATAATGAACCTCGGAGTTATAGAGTTTAACCAGAACACTTGATTCAGACACCCCAGGATACTCATCATTGGTCCAGCTTTGAAATTTTTTTTTATTCATTTGTACATTGGTTTATTGATTCATTTTTTGATTGACTAATAATTGTTGTGTCATCTGCATAACAAGGTTGTTAATGAATCTTCCTCCAATCCTGATTGCCCTGTTCTTCTTCATATTGTCCAGCGTCTCGGATTATTTGCTCAGCATACAGATTGAATAGGTATGGTGAATGTCTACGACCCTGGCTCCCCCCTTTCCTGACTTTAAACCAATCAATATCCCCTTGTTCCATCCGAACAACTGCCTCTTGATCTATGTCAAGGTTCCTCATGAGCTAGTGGCCACTATATTGGACGGCACATACCTGTAGGCTAATTTCCCATAGAAATAAAACACTAGGTTCTATTCTACAATGAATCTAACTGGGGCACATGAATATTGTTTGATATAGTGCTAGAAGACTACACAGGAGCTGCAACAACGGACTCAAACATGCCAACGATCATGAAGATGGCTCTAGACAAGGCAACATTCCAGTCTGTTCTACATAAGGTTTTTTTTTTTTTTTAAGAAACTATTGAGTCACAGAGGAAATCAAAGATGAAATTAAAAAAATACTTAGAATCAAATGAAAATGAAAACACAACATATCAAAACTTTTGGGACACAGCAAAAGCAGTGCTCAGAGGGAAATTCACAGCAATAAATCCCTACATTAAAAAAAAAACAAAGATCCAAAATCAGTAACTTACGTCGACGAGTTGAACAAATAGAACAGGAAGAACAAAAGAAGTGCAAAAAAAGAAAGGAGATAATAAAAATCAGAGCAGAAATAAATAAAACAGTAAAACAACAGAAAGAATCAACAAAACCAGAGTTGGTTCTTTGAAAGAATCGGTAAAATAGACAAACCACTGGTTAGATCGACAGAAGAAAAAAATGAGAAGAGACAAGTAACCAAAATAAGAAATGAAATTGGAGACATTACAACAGACGCAACTGAGATAAAGAGGATCACAACAGAATACTATGAAAAATTGTACTCCAACAAATCTGAAAACCTGCATGAAATAGACAAATTCCTAGAAACATTCTACCTACCTAAACTAATACAGATGGAGGTAGAAAATCTAAACAGGCCCATAACAAAAGAAGAGATTACAGATGGCATCAAAAAAACTCCCAAGAAATAAAAGCCCAGAACCAGACAGCTTCACTGGGAAATTTTACCAAACATTCAGAGAAGAGTTGACAACACTTCTACTCAAACTCCCTAACTCCTATGCAGCCAGCATCACCCTCATGCCAAATCGAGGCAAAAAATCACAAAAAAAGAAAATTACAGACCAATATAAGGGTTGTCTTATCCCTCACGAATATAGATGCAAAAATTCTTGAAGAAAATTCTAGCCAAGAGAATTTAACTACATATCAAAAGAATCATAGACCATGATCAAGTGGGATTCCTATTAGGAATGCGAGGGTGGTCCAACATGAGAAAATCAATCAATATAATTCAGCACATAAACAAAACAAAGGAAAAGAACTGCACATCATATCATCTCACTTGATGCAGAAAAGGCATTTGATAAAATCTAATACCCTTTCCTGATAAAAACTCTCACCAAAATAGGAATAAAAGGATAATTTCTCAACATAATTAAGGGCATATATGAAAAACCAACAGCCAACATTATTCTCAATAGAGAAAGACTGAGAACCTCCCCCTGGAGAAAAGGAACAAGACAAGGGTGGCCATTATTACCTCTCTTATTCAATATTATACTGGAATTCCTAGCCAGAGCAATAAGGCAAGAAAGAGAAATAAAATGTATCCAAATTGGAAAAAAGAAGTAAGACTACCTTATTCACAGATGACATGATCCTACACATACAAAAGCCTGAAGATTCCTCAAAAAAAACTGCTGTGTCTGGTAGAAGAATTCAGCAATATTGCAGGATACAAAATCAACACACAAAAATCAGTTGAGTTCCTTTATACTAACAAAGAGTATTGGGAGATGAAATCAAGAAAACAATACCACTTACAACAGCTCCAAAAATGATAAAATACTTAGTAACTAACCTAACTGGGAACATAAAAGACTTGTACAATGAAAATTACAAAACACTACTACAAGAGACTAAAAGAGACCTATGTAGATGGGAGTGCATTCCGTGCTCATGGATTACCCATAAAAACTACCCATTGCCATCATGGATTAGAAGATGCAATATAGTGAAAAATGTTAATACTACCTAAGGCCATCTACAGATACAATGCAACCCTGATACAAATCCCACCAACTTTCTTTTCTGAAATGGAAAAACTAATGACCGACTTTATACAGAAAGGGACGAGGCCCCAAATAGCCAAAGCTCTATTGAAGAAGAAAGTAGGAGGCCTCACATCCCTGATATCAAAGCATACTATTCAGCCACTGTAATCAAAACAGCCTGGAATTGGTTTAATGATAGACACATAGGCCAGTGGAATAAAATTGTGTACCCAGAAATACATCCATCCGTTTATTTACAACTGATTTTTGACAACGGGTCAAAATCCATTCAATGAGGAAGAAACAGTCTCTTTAATAAATGGTGTAAGTAAAACTGGATATCCACTTGCAGAAAAATGAAACAGGACCATATACAATAACTAACTCAAAATGGATCGAAGACCTAAATGTTAAACCTGAAGATAGAAAGCTCCTGGAAGAAAACAGAAAAAACTATGGGACCTAATTCTTAAAAATAAAAATAATAATAATAATTAGCTAACAAACATAACTACAAATGTATGAATAGCAGAAGAAAAACAGATAACCATGACCTCATAAAAATTACATTTATGCTCATCAAATGACTTTATCAAAAAAGTAGAAAGACAACCTACAGACTGGGGAAAAAAAATCTGTAAAAATGGCACATCTGATAAGGGTCTAATCTCTAAAATATATAGAAAACTTTAACAGTGACAACAAAAAGACAAGCCAATTAAAAAATGAGCAAAGGACATGAACAGATATTTCACCAAAGAGGACTTTCAAGAGGCCAACAAACACATGAACAGATGCTCAAGGTCATTGGCCATTTAGAGAGATGCAAATCAAATCCACAATGAGATACCATCTCACCCCAGCTAAAACAGCACTGATTTAAAAAAAAAAAAAAACCAGATAACAAATGTTGTAAGAATGTGGGGAGATTGGAACCCTTATTCATTGCTGGTGGGACTGTAAAGTGGTAAAACCACTATGGAAAATGGTATGGTGCTTCCTCAAAAACTAGAAATAGAACTATCTTATGATCCAGCAATCCCACTCCTAGGTATATATCCTAGAGACCTAATAGAAGTGACATGAACAGACATATGCACACCTATGTTAATTGCAGCATTATTCACAATAGCAAAAGAATGGAAATAGCCTAACAGTCCTTCAATGGATGAATGGATAAGCAAAATTTAATACATTCATACAATGCAATACTACACAGCCATAAAGAATAATGATGAATCTGCGAAACATATTATAATATGGATGGATCTGGAGGACAAAATGTTGAGTGAAATAAGTCAATCACATAAGGACAAACATTGTATGATCCCACTTTCATAAGAAGACAAGAATAGATATATAAACAGAAGACAGTGTTCATTGGTGGTTACCAGGGATGGGTGTAGGAAGAGAAGGAATCACTCTGTAGAGCACAGATACTTGTTATCTTTGGTGATGGAAAAAGAAGCACAAAACACGGATGTAATGAGCTCAGCTTGACCAAAGTAAACAATGCCACTAAGAAGCCCCCCAAAAAAGAAGCACACAAGAGAAAAGGATGTTTGTGCTAAAGAATATGACATATATAATTTGGCAACAATAACGGCAATAACCGCAAAACAATTATATGGTCACGTACGTAGGTGTATAGGCATACATGTGTTTGGGTAGGTATAGGTGAGTACATATGTGTGCACAGATAGAAGTATCTATATGTACATGTACAAACAGATATGTGTGTGCACACATATATATTCATATAGGGCACAGTTACAGATACTTCACGGCATAACCAAACACCTTGCTAGAATGGTTTTCTGGGTTTAAGGGCTTGGGACCTTAGCCTCATGAGACAATTCAGTCGACTGGCATTACAAAGTTTATGTTCTGCATCCTAGTGAGGTTAGTAGAGCCTAGGGTCTTAAAATCTTGTAAGCAGCCTTCTAAGATACAACTATTGGTCTCTACTCATTAGGAGCAAAAAAAAAAAAAAAAGAAGAAGAATGGAACCAAAGTCTCAGAGAATAAACTAGCCTACAGAGCTAATCAACAGCCTACGTGAGCTGCAGCCTCATCTACCCTGAGACCAGAAGAACTAGATGGTACCCAGCTACCACTACTGGCCATTCTGATCAGGGCCACAATAGATGGACCATGATATAACAGGAGAAAAACACAGAATTCAAAATTCCTAAAAAAAGCCCAGACTTACTGTACCAGTTGAGACTAGAGGATTTCCTGAGACTATCACCCTGAGATACTCTAAACTTTGAACCAAAACTACCCTCTGAGGTCACCTTTAGTGAAATAACAGATTGGCACACAAAATAAAGGATATTATCCGTGAGTACGGTGATCCATTACAAAAAACAAAAGGTAAACAATTATTCTAAACCGAAGATGAGGAGATAAGGAGGTAGAAAAACTAAAATACTGGAAAAGGAACAACCAGAACGCAATTAAAGAGAATGTTGACACATTCTGAAAAATGTAACTAACGTCGCTGAACAACCTGTGTAGAATTGTCAAATGGGAACCTAATCCACCGTGTATAAGCTTTGGCCAGAAACACAAATGAATAGTATGTTAAAAATCACAAAAGAACACTCATGAATTGACCATCCTATCCAACAAATAGAAAATTACCAAGAGCTTATGTCCCTACGTGCACCTCTTATTGAATTAGCAGCCAAATCTTCATCAACAGAAAAATATTTGCATAAACCATAATGCTTTAATTAATAGTAAAAACCTATAAAATGAATAAAATTACATAGCTTTTCTAATGTCCCTCAAATTTGCAGAATTGTTTTAATCATAAATCTTGGGTTATAATACACTGTCTTCATTAGTCCATGCTTGGCCCTCTTTGATTTTATTTATGTATGCATCCATTTATTCTTAATAAATCAATAAACACACATGAACCTATCACCCAAGCCAAGAACAAGGAAAGGGTCAGTGACATGTATCTGTCTCAACTCTCATTTCCCACACAGAAACCAGCCTAATTATATTTTTTATTTCAGTAACACTTGTGCTCAACATGATTAATCACCCATGGTTCATCACAAGGTCTTGCCCTTGGTCCACACGTTGTTATCCTTGATTATATTTATGTGTTCACTCATATTTAATAAAGGAGCAAACACCCATCAAACAAACACCCAACCTCAAGACAACACTAATCATTACTTGCACTGGTTGGCCCCTGGCTGATTTCCCAGAGATCACAGCCAAGATCTTCATCAACAGAGTATCGTTAGATTGCTCTAGGGCCTCCATTCTGGGGAACATAGGCAAGTATCAAAAAGAATGAAACAACCGAGATATTTTTAATGGCTGTCAGACGAGCAGCACTGGAATAATTATCATCTTTCGTTCATGACACAGTTTCACCACTGGCCCAAGCGTAGCTTCCATTTTATATATTTATTCATTTATTAATTTTTATCATGATGATGAACATGCACGGATTTACCACCCAAATCAAAAACAAGAATACCCACTATTACAAACGCCTGTCTCTATGCTTCATACCCTAAAATGGACCAGCCCAGATCTTCCCACTGCACTCAGGTTTGCAAAGTTACCTATAACCTGTTGCCTTCAAGTGGATTCCGATTCATAGCAACCTTACAGGACAAAATAGAACTGCTGCATAGGGTTTCCAAGGCTGTAAATCTTTATGGAAGCAGACCGCCACATCTTTCTCCCATGGAGCCGCTGGTGGGCTCAAACTGACGACCTCTCGGTTCGCAGCAGGCCGCTTTAACCACTGCACCACATGCCGTGCTTATCCCAGGACTCCACAGGCAGAGTTAGAGTAATAATAGTCTTTGATTCAGATGTAACTTCATCATTGTTTCCTGCTTGTTTTTTATTATTTTTACTCATTTTGACACAAAACACATGAACCTAGCACTAACTCAGAACAAAAATATCGATTTACCATTTATACCTGTCCAAACGCTTCTTTCTCCACAGACATACAAGCCTTACTCTCTTTTTTTTTTTTTTTTTTAAATAGTCCACAACTGTACGTAAGAAACCAGTTCTGCACCTCAGCTGGTTTGGGAAGCATGGATATGTACCTATAACTGTGTGTGGCAGAGAAAGGGCTGAAGCCTGAGCCATCTGCTCCCAAAATTGCTGAGTTTGGCCACTGAGCCACCTTGTCTCCTGGGTCGTACAATGAGACAAAAAAGTTTCAGTTAAAAGTTGAAAAAGGAGTAAGAGGGAGAGTGGAGTACACCCACAGGGAGGAGGACCAGGCGAAGACGCCGCCACAGGCAGCAGAGGAACGCCAAGGGTTGCTGGAGACCACTGGAAGCCAGGAGAGAGACCCCGAGCAAGTTCTCCCTCAGAGCCCTCAGAAGAAGCAACATGGCCAACACCCTGATTTGGGCGTTCAGCCTCCAGAACTGTGAGACCATAAATTTCTGTTCTTTAAAGCCACCCACTTCATGGTATTTTGCTAGGGCATCCCAGGGAACCTGCTATCAGACTGTGTGCCAGTCAGGAATTGGTGTGTGCAATGGTTAGGGCCACACGGCCCACTTCCAGATCCAGCCTCAGCCCCTCCCAAGTTAGCAAACCTCTGTGCCTGTTTGCCTGTCTGAAGAGAGTAACAGCACTAGTAACTAAGCAAAAAAAGACCCAAACCCGCTGCTGTTGAGTCAGTTCTGACTCATAGCAACCCTACAGGACCGTGTAGAGCTGGCCTATAGAGTTTCCAAGGAGCGGCTGGTGGATTCGAACTGCCCTTCTTTTGGTTAGCAGCCAAGCTCCTTCCCAATTCGCTATGAGGGCTCCTACAAGCAGAGTCAGCTATTGCTTTCATGGCAAAGGCAGCCTAGTAAAGCCCTTCCACCCGTCTCTGCACCCCTCACCCAAATCCTTGGCTCCCTCTGTAGCCATGCCCCAGCTGCAGTGCTGGGCGGTCAGGCCAGTCCCCCCTAAAAGGCACTCACTAGCTGTGTGACCACAGAACTAGCTCCTGTCCACACGCGCCAGGCCACCCCCACCCCACTGCCCACCCCTTGGATCAGACAGCCCCCAATCTGATTAGAGAAACAAATTATCTCCATGCTCAGGCCAAGCTGAGGGTTTCGGGAAGCAGGGGCCTCAGGCAAGAAATTGTTAGGATCTGCTCTTTTTTGGACATAGCGTCAAAGCTTACATGAGTGCCCTGGAAAATCAAAACCCAACTAAGGATCACTCTGGACAACTGAAGCCATTTCACTAAACAGGACTGCTCCTGGGGGGTCTCTGCCTCGAGACTCTTGGTGTCCGGATTGTTTCCCAGAATCCAAATAGGCCTCAACAAGGACCTTACCGCCAACACTCCACTAGTCTCCTTCCCCCGTCCCAGACTGGCCTCAGACTGACTCAGGACACGAAAAATCATTCTATATACCTTGTGTATGCATATAATACATTGTAGTCCTTAGCTGCCATTGAGTCGGCCCCCGGCTCACAGAGACCCAGGCATAAGAGTGAAACGCTGCCCAGACCTATGGCTGTGATCCACAGGGTTTCCATGGGTTGATTTTCAGAAGTAGATTGCCAGGCTTTTCTTCCTAGTCTGCCGTCATCTAGAAGCTCCGCTGAAACCTGTTCAGCATCACAGCAACATGGAAGCCTCCACTGAGGGATGAGCGGTGGCTACGCATGAGGCGCACTGGGTGGGACTCAAACACTGGTCTCCCACAGGGAAGGCGCGAATTCCCCCACTAAACCACCAATGCCGTACGTGTACACCTACATATTACTGTGAATGACCATACTGTTAGGGAACTTTTCCTAAAGAAGTGAGGGAAAGATCACCAGTCTGCGAATCAGGCCCCTGGGGACGGCTCCAGCCTTTGCCTTGGGCAAGACCTTTCCCCTCTCCGAGCCTCAGGCGGCAATAATCCCACTAGTCTTCCCTCCCTCCTAGGGTGATGTGAAGATGAAAAGCACAGAGTTTAAGAGCCAGCTCCTGCTCAGCAGCAAGGGATCATTAACGTTGTGCCTCCTGTAAGCAGCACACGGTGTTCCCAGCATGCTCTAGCATACATTAGCTCGTTTGATCCTCACAACAGGCCTGCGAATTAGACATAATAATCATAATTAGCCAATATTTACGGAACGCGTACTCAAAGCCAGCCACCATGCTGACTGCTTTGCTTTGCCTGTGCTGACAACCCTCTGGGGTGGGTACCATTCAACATCTTTCTTTATACCCCCCAAAATGTGCTGAGAGTACACTTTGTACCTGGTGCTGGTCTAGAGGCTGGGAATGCTGCAGTGAGCAGAACAAACACAGTCCCTGTCCTCAGAGAGTGGGCATCCTTGTGGGTGCAGATGGGAACAGACGACAATAAAGACAAAACGAGAGAAGTAACACACGTAGGACATGAGAGAGCGATGAGACTATGAGGACAGAGAAAGCAGGAAAAGACAGCAGGCAGTGGGGAGCAGGGGGGCAGTGGGGAAGCCTCACTGAGAAGATAATAATTGAGCAAAGACATCCTTACTCCCATTTTACAGATGAGGAAGCTGAGCCTCAGTGAACCTGAGTGACAAGTGATCAGAGCAAGTAAGATGCAGAGCTAGGAGGTGGATGTGGGTAGTCCAATTTAAAAAAAAAAAAAAAAAGTTGTCCTTGAGCTGATTCCAGCTCATGGTGACTCCACGTGTGTCAGAGTAGAACTCTGCTCCATAGAGTTTTCAGTGGCTGGTTTTTTGGAAGCGGATCACCAGACCTTTATTCCAAGGTCCCTGTGGACGGATTTCCGCCTCCAGTCTTTTGGCTGAGTGCTTAAACAATTGTGCCACTCAGGGCCGCCTGCCTTACCTACTTTGCTTCACCCTCCTTCAGGCTCTGGGATCATTTTTACATTCGCTTTCCTCACCATTCAGCCTGAAACTTGGCCACCAAAAATCGAATCTGGCTTGATTCACGGGACGGTGGGATGCCTGTGATAGAGCTGGCCCTTGTACACGTGATCATTAGAGATAGGACATGCAAAGGAAGATGTTACTTGAGAAGTAAACTAAGCCGCATGGATGAGAAGTTAGGTCACCCATGGACCAAAGAGGTGAGTCTGGCATGGGTGAGCCCCAAGGAGTGCCAACTTTGTCAGACACAGTCAGAGAAACAGAAAGGGGAGAGGGCACGGGTTCAGAAGGAAAGCAACCGAGGGTTCAAGTCCTGGGTTCTCCATTGGCTCGCTATGTGATTTGGGACCAGTCACTTGCCACTCCTAAGCCCCGGGTTCCTCTCCTCGCAGTTGAGGGTGGTGATTGCTGCCACGGAGAGTGGCTGTGAAGATTCAGAGATACCGTTACGCCAAGAGCCCTGGTGGTACAGTAGTTAAAGCATTTGGCTGCTAACAAAAGGTCAGTGGTTCAAACCCACCAGCTGCTCCATGGGGGAAAGACGTGGTAGTCTGCTTCTGTAAAGATGGAAACCTTGGAAACCCTATGGGGCAGTCCTACTTTGTCCTATACGGTCCGTATGAGTTGGAATCAACTTGACCACAATGGATTTGGTTTTTCATTTTAAGATTATGCCAAGGGACTAGCCAAGGACCAGGTATGTGGTTGAGCTCAGAGCTTAGTTCACCCAGGGGGCCAGTGCAAAGGCTGCCTGCAGAACCTCAGTGCTATGCAGGAGTGGCTGGGGTGCAGCACCTGGGCGCTGGCAGCTCACCTGTTGCTCAGAGCCACCTGAGCCAGTCAGCACACCAAGAGGTGATACGGAAGACAGGAGCTTCACCAGCCAGCTCTGCTCAGAGGAAACTTCCCTCCACTGATCAAGTAAGCTGATGATGTCTGGAGAGACTGCTATGCTCTCGTTCCCCCGGCCAGCCACCATCCACCCATCTCCCCAGCATGCCTCCTCCAGCCAGCACCTCTGCACCCATATACTGATGCACCTGGGGACAGGCAGGCATCCAGCTGGCTGTCCAAACATCCATCCTTCCCTCTCTCCCTTTCCAGAAGAATCTGACAAAGCTGAGTTAGAATTCTGCTTCCTAGCTGATCTTGGGCAAGTCACCAAGCTCCAAAGCCCCCTCCTCAGTCAGACACAGCCAGGTGGGGATCTAAAGAGACAGCAGACATGCCAGTGCCTGGCCCGAGCAAATGGGCATCGAGCATCCTTGCATTCTGCCTAAGATTCATGCAGAGAGGAGCCCACTGTGTCTCCTACATGTTGAGAAATGCTTTGTAGAAATTATCTGCTATGTTTTAGCCGTGTGCATCCCCCTGTGGTACCCATGGCTGGATGGTGGCCAGCGCAGCCTGGGGCAGTAGGCTCTTCTGGACTCACAGCAGAAGATGCCATCTAGTGAATCAGCCCCCTGGGGGTCCTGGGTGGCAATGGTGGGACCTGGGGTGGGTCCCAGCAGACCCAGCTCCCCCTCCCCCACCCAATCTGCAGGCTGCCCTGGTTGAGATGCGGTGCACGTACTGTCTTAATCACTCAAGGGACCTGGGCTGCCAGGAGCCTTTCTTTCGTGGACAATCGCCAGCTCTGTTTTGCCTACCCCAGCCCAGCTCCTCTTTGGCGGTTTCCGGGAATAAGAAAAATTCTAAGAGCTACTGTTTGCTGAGTGTCTACACTCTATTAGACATTAGACCCCAGGCTGGGGACTTTACAGGCGTTATCTATAACCCTTTCGATGACTCTAGGACAAACACGGAATTTGCCCCAGTTACCCCAAACTGAGGTCTGTGAAGTCTGGGTTTCTCACTTCAGGTCAGGGCGCTTACATTCAACCACCCCAGCACCCCTTGAAAGTATAGGAGACAGTTTGGCCACCCATCTGAACAAGCCAACTGTAAAGGAGATTTATGAGTCCATCCGGAATATCGGAACGCCGGGGAGAGACTGGATGACATTAAGGAAATGCTGTTAATTTTTCAGCTGTGCTAATGGCGTGTGGTTCTGGTTTTTAAAAAGAACAGCGTCCTGACGTTTTAGATACACACAGAAGAATGCTCACAGAAAAGGGTGTGGTGTCTGGAATTTGCTTCAGAATTGCCCCGGTGGGTGTGGGGGGTGAGGCCGGGTGCAGGGAGGCCAAAAGGATCTGGGGTCTGAGCAAGGAGAGTGGGGGACTGCTTCTACTCCTCTCCTTTAGTGCCCTTTGCTGTTTCTCAGAGTGAAAAGTTCTTAAATCAGGAAGTGAAAAGAAAGTATGGGTGGTGAGCGGCCTGGGGAAGGGGGGCGAGGAGCCATTTACAGAAGCAAAGGGACCAGGGTGGAGCTAAAAATTGGCGGCGGCGGGGGGGGGGTCCTCAGGGGGCTGAGTTACAAAAGACAAACAACTCCAAGTGGACAAGGGACCAGAGATGGGCCAGAACCAGTGGGAGATGTCATCCAGAAGCTGAGTTGGGTGGCTCAAGTGGGGTGTGCAAGGGTGCAAGGTGCACCAGAACCCCCAGGCGATCCTGCTCCCCGCCAGATTCCCTTGTCCACCCCCCTCCTGCTCCCCCACAGGTCCTCTGTCCTCCCACAGATCCTCTGTCCTCCCACAGGTCCTCTAGTCCTCCAGACCCTCCTGCTCCCCCCAAGAGGTCATCCTGTCCCCCCACTCTCCTGCTCCACCACAGGTCCTCTGTGGCCCCCCTCCTGTTCCCCCCACAGGTCCTCTTCTTCTCCCCTCCTGCTCCCCCCACAGGTCCTCTAGTCCTTCCCCTCCTGCTCCCCCCACAGGTCCTCTAGTCCTCCAGACCCTCCTGCTCCAACCAACAGGTCCTCTGGTCCCCCCCGCCCAGGTCATCTGGATCCCCAGATCCTCCTGGCCCCTTGCACCCTCCACCTTGGCTCTAAAGAGGCCTGGGGTACCTCCCTTTTCCAAGGCTGAGCTGACCACCTGGCAAGTCCTTCCTGGAACCCTGTGCACTTCAGTTACTGGGACAACACTGTCTTCCATCAGTCACGCTCTAAGGGAAATCCTCACAGTGACGGCTCAGCCTAGCTGAGAGGGATTCAGCTGCCTGGCCCCTGGCTTTCAATTATCTTTTCTTTTTTTTTTTTTTACTTACTATTATTATTTTTTATTTTATTTATTGCTTTTTTGGGCAGACAAAATTGGTGCTTTTACCCTAAAATCTGTCCCCAGCAGGAAGGAAGCCTTGCCCCTCACTGCCCCCTCTTCCCTGTCCCCAGCCTCCCCCTCTTTACTGTCCCTCGTACCACTCAGAATCTGACCCACTGGCCCCAGACCTACATCTATCTCCCTGGCCCCCTCACCCACCACCCCACCTCCTGGGCCTCTCTTGTGTCCCTGCCCATCTGCAGCTGCCAGACCCTAGGCCCCTTCACCTAGGCAGCCTCTGGGGTGCCCAGCTCCCTAGGCACCGCCTGGACAGGTTCCCTCCCCACCTCGGCCCCCACTTTGGAAAGCAGCAGGCCAGCCAGTCCGACCCTCTGCTGCAGTCTGCTGCAGTGCAGTGCTGCCCGTGAGGGAGGGGCGCAGCCAGCGGCACCCCAAGACAGGCAGGCCACCCTCCCAGGCAGGGCCCAGCCACCCTGGAGGCTTGGGCTGTGTTTCAAATTGCCACTACAACAGCACTGGTCCCTCGTGATGCCTCCCCCTCCTCACTTTATAGGCTCAAAACGCGGCCCAGGCAGCCCCCTTGTGGCACTTGGGGGCGCCACAGACTCTTGGCTCATGGCTGAAGGCTTCAGACTGGTTCCACTGCATCGTGAGTTGGCACAAATCTGAAGTGGCCCAACTCCTGCCGATGCGGACCCGGCGGCTGCCTCTCTGGGTGGAGGCACTACTCCCAACCCCTTCACCCTTCCACGCCCTCCTCTCTGGACCTGGGACCTCCTGTTGACACTGCCAGGACAACACGCAGGTGCGGGGCCAGCACACACAGGTGCGGGGCCATCACACACAGGTGCCGGGCCATCCTAATGGTGCTCAGGGGCAGGCTGAATTAGAGGGGTCACTTTGGCAACAACGTTTGGTTCCCATCCCCATCTCACAGATGGGGAAACTGAGGTACAGGGAGGCTCAGAGTCCCTGTCCATGTCAGAGTATGGGCTGAGGAGCCCCCAAAGAGTGGGTTCCAGCTTGGGGTATTCTCCCTGGGGTAAGGGTCCATCCCGAAGACATGTACCCTCTTCCCCCTCTCAGCCTCATGCCCACTCAGTCCCTCCAAGGCTGGTTCTCTGATTGGGAAACCCAAGGGAGCACCAAGATACACCCACTTCTTCTCTCTCTCACTGTCCACATAAACAAGCCCCAGCCTCCTCCATCCTCGTCTGCAATCTGCTTGCAGACAGGCAGAGCCCTCCCCACGTCAGGTTCATAATCCCATTTTCATAAGCCTCTGCCCATAGGTGCTACCACCTAATTTTGAATCTGCCCTTCAAACGGATTGGGCCACAGAGGAGCTGGGATCTCAAGCACCGCTGGGAGGTGCTTATAACTGATCAATCCATCCCCTGCCCACCCACACCCCCCAGCACTCGGCACAGCCCTTGCTGAGCTGACTGGAGCAGCAGGGTGTGGTGGGCAGCTCACTGACACTGGGCTTCCAGCCTGCCCCGGCTCGTACCAGCTGAGAGACGGTGAGTACAGCACTTCACTTTTTGGAGCCTCAGTTTCTCCATCAATCAAATGGGGATCCTGAGGCCCATGCCCAGGGTTCCTGCAAGGGCAAATCCCAGGCAGAGAGCCCAGCTCAGGATCTGGCCCCAGGATGGAGATCCATAAATCTCATCTGCCCTGCTTCACCCAGGGCTGCCTTGATTTATGGTGACTTATTCCCTGTCTCTTTCCCCCACCAGACTGAGCTTCAGGACCAGAAGCAGACCGGCATCTCTTCGTCCCCAGCCCCAGCTCAGGTCTGGGCCGGGGAAGGTAGGTGCTCTGCAGCTGTTTGGAGAAGGAGTGCATGAGTGGATGGCTGGACCCCACTGGTCCCCCTGCCCCAGAACCCTCCCTGGGGAAGCTGGCCCTTGGGGGAAGAGGCAGGGAAGGGTATCTTTGGTCCCTACCCTGGGTCCCCGGGGCTGTTACAGACCATGCAAACACTTGGGCTATTAAATGCTGATGTGGGCTTAGTGTGCCATTCCTGGTGTCTCCTGCCTGTACTGTGAGCTCCGCAGGCCAGGGGCTGCCTCACTGACTTGATTTGTGTGATGAGCCGGTAGAGGGGACTTTGCGAGGGCAAGCTCCTGTTCACATTCTCAAAGAAGAGTTTGCAAAGGCCAGACTGTTTTCTCCCTCAGACACTTGTTACACCCACCCTCAAGCATCCCTCCGCCCCTCTGCCCCTCCAGGGGTCCCACCATGACGCCACATACATTGATGCAGCGTCTGCTGTGTGCCCAGCTCATGTGATCCCACTTCTAATCGAGCCCTCCCAGCAGCTGGGAGGAGGGAGCCCTGCTCAGCTCCACTGTATGGAGAAGAAACCCAGGCTCTGTGAAGTAAAAGGAACTCCGTGGGGTCCCACAGCTAGGAAGCACAAAGTCCAACCCCAGCTGGTGGCTCTCAGGTCGGTCCCCTCCATGGCTCGGGAGCCCCCACCCTACCAGGCGCCTGTTGCAGGCTGGTCAGGGCCAGCCAGTTGGCCAGCTGCTCTTGAGGAAAAGGCAGGGGGCTTTGCATAGAACGCATTCTCCCTGGCAACTGGCAAAGGGGCCATAAAAAAGCCGAGAAAGGGCTTGGAGCTGCTGCACAGATAGACTCAGAGCCGCTGGACCCGGGAGGGGAAAACTGCGCCCTCCCCTGGCCTGTCTGAAGAAGCGCAGGGCAAAGGGCTCCATCCAGGCGCCCGGGACAGGGGCAGAGGGTCGTGACCGGCCCTCAAGCCTGATCCCGAGGTTGATGGGGCTTGACTCTTCAGTGCTGAAGAGAGAGGGCTGAGACCGAGCACACTGCCTGCAAAGATGCGAGGGCAGAAGGGGGCTCGAGGGCTGCTGCGAGCCGCGAGGCAGACGCGCAAGGCAGGGGGAGGATCAGCACAGCAGCTTCGCGTGCTGGGAGCCCTGAGCAGGCTTCTCAGGGAGAGAGGGAGCTCCCTGTCACAGGAGGCATCCGAGCAGAGAGAGGCAGGCCGACACTTGGCCGGGGAACGCCACGCAGTTCTGTGCCTGGGCTGGCAGTGCGTGTGGCTAGGCCTCGGCAAGCTCTAATCCTGGTGGGCCAGGCGGGGAGCAGCGGGCCAGCAGGGGCGCACGGGCTTTCCCACGCACCTTGCCCCGGGCTGACTGCAAAGGCACCGAGCCGGCTGTGCGTGCAGCGTCTGAGTTATCAAGAGGCAGTGAGGGAGAGAGGAGCAGAGGATGGGGGTGAGTTCTGGGCTGGCGGGGGGAATGGGGCTGTCCTGCAGCCAACTCCCCAAATCCAGGGCCAGGCCACCTGAAGTGCCAAGTGCCCTCCCCACTCCCAGGCCAGGAAAGACTGTCCTCTCTAAGGCAGTAAGCTGGTGCAGCCAGGGAGCTGTCCTGGGGGTGTAACGAGGTGGCTACAGCCACTCAAGGGGCCACCGGTCATGGGAAAGCAGGGCCCCTTTCTGAAGGCTGGGCCACAGCCACGGGCTTGGCTGGTGGTGGCCCATGCCTTGGACACTAGGGAATTCGGAAAGCCCCCTTGCCCAGTGATGGCCGAGGAGCCTGCATGCAGATAAATGAGGCAGCCCTGGAGTCTGTGCTGGCTCTCAGGGCCCATTCCCAGGGCTCCATCTGCTCCCAGGAACTCCGGGGCCGCGGCCTTTATCGGGGGACCTGCACTAGGCGAGGCTCTGGTCTGCAGTTTCTAAAGGAGTTTTCCTGCCTTTGTTCCCAGGCCAGGCGCTGTGCATGTGTGTGTGTGTGTGCGCGTGTGTGTGTGTGTGTGCATGTGTGTGTGCGTGCACACATGTGCACTTGTGCATGGAGAAGGCCAGGCTGGGCAGTGGGCGACCCGGGGGCTATAACCATGAAATGACAGAGACTGGCCTGGCCACCCTCGGGGAGGGCAAAATGACAGGGAGGACAGAGCCCCTTGTCACTGCCACCTAACTGTCCCACTCTTGACAACCCCATCACCATTGCTGTCAGCCGCGGGGTTGCGACAGCTGCTAGGGCTTGCCGTGGGGGGGCAGCATCGTGTCGCCGGTGGAAGGCACAGGCTGGCCCCTGTCTACCAGACAGACAGACAAACTGCCCCAGCCACCTCACTTAGGAGCGGCCAACCTTGGGCAAACTGCTTGCTTTGGAGGAGCCTCGGGTTTTTTTTTAACGTTTTTTTGACATTGCTGTTGTTTTAATCTATTAAAGGATTGATCTGAAGCTGTCCATTTGAAAATGTTTGATAAAGTGACGTTTACATGTGTGTGTCTCATTATGAGGGGGGCGGAACCAGACGGCAGCCCCATCGCAAATGTTGTGAATAAAAGGTTTCTGGTCTTGGGGTAGCTGGTGGTGCAGAAAAGGGCTCAGAAGAGCTTGGAAAGTCACCAACCCAAATCCCAAACCAGGGCCAGAGGCCACGGGGAGTGACAACATACCCTCTAGCCCCTGCCCAGCAGGCTGCTGCGAGGGGCTCCTGCTGACGAGGGAGCGCCACCCCCTCCCACTAACAGCCCCTCCTGCTCCAGGCGCCAACAGCCTGGCTGCCTTGTCATTCATTGCACCTGGGAGTTAGGAACTCGAGTTCCCGCGTGAAGTGCGGGGCTAAATTGCTAACCCATCTACAAAGACATGGCCAGCTCTACAAAGGGCCACAGAGAACTACCACTGGGGCAAGAAGTGTCTCCAACCAGAGTCAATAAGCGGAGAACTCAGGAGAGAAGGGCCGTGTGCTCAGGACCAAGGAAGTCCACTTTTGTGTAAGAGGCAATACGCGCGTCATCCCTCCACTAGGTAAGTCCACCTGACACACAGAAGCTCATTTAGGCCAGCCTGGCCCAGGGAGCATTTTCTGCAAAATTCAGATGTCAGGTTTAGCCAGAAGTTTTTCCAGGAATTATTAACCTCGAGGGGCTGCAACCATGTGCCTTCCGAAACACCCCTGCCAAGATGCATGAACTGTGAGCCTAAAAAACCTGCCTCGAGAGCAGTCTGGCTTATTCTATATATTTATAAAATGCACCATCGCCAAACTTTTCAGAAAAACCCAATTAAAGCCGGCGAAGGCAGCCCCTCCTCCAGCCCCCAGGAGTCTGAGAAAAGGCACGCGTGGCCCTTTGGGGTGTGGGGCGCATCGAGGGGGCAGCGCCTCCATGTTTATTGTCATGTCTCAGCTTTTTTGTTTAAGTGTTTGGTCTTCCTGCTGGGAAAACAAGCGGCCTCTTGTCTCAGGGCGGGGGGGACAGGCATTTGGGGACAGGACGTGACAGGGAAAGTGTCTGGTCTCTGCTAGGTGCTTTGTGTTGGCTACTGTGCCGGTGATTTACTTGGGTTATTATCTCACTGAGCCTCTCAATAGCCCTGTGTGTGGGAGATTATGATTCTGTTTTTGTTTTGTTGTTGTTGTTTTAACATCAGGAAACTAAGGCAAAGAAATGCTTAGGGAGCTGCCGAGGACACACCGCGCGTCTGTTCTATAGCTGGGTTTGTGCGCAGGGACGGCAGCTCCAAGCTCATGCCTGGCCTCTCGGAATCCCACCTACCCCGGGAAAAGAAAGGGCACCCAACCTTTGAGCACACTGAGTGACTCTTGTTGCCCCCCCCCCCACCACCACCTAATCAGGACCCAATCTCACTTGGTGTCATAGCTTCTCTAGCCCAAAGCCCATGACACTGTCCCAAAGGCAGACACACCCACTCGACCCCATCCTGTCACCATCACCTGGCATGGGACCTGCCATCAGGTTCCTCCCTTCCAAGCCCAGCTCCTGTTCATGTTTGGGACCAGACCTGCTTGCCATGAAAGACGCCATCAACCATTTCCCGCTGTAACTATGCCCAGCAAATCCATTGCTGCTACTCCTGGCCTTGGGACACTGCCCCCAACCCGTGAGACTCATGACCCTGGATTCTGGCGCCCTGCACAGAGCTCCCAGCAGATTTGGGGGACCTGGTGTGTAAGCCCGAGGGCTAGAGATGCCCAGAGCAGTCTGGGGCAGTGGGGTGCCAACCTAAGCCTCCCCAGGCATGTGTTTGTAGGTTTTTGCACTCTGAGGTCTTACCTGGTGCCACAGGCAGAGATGATGCAGTTTTCTGAAGCTGCCTGTCACCCAGAGAAAGAGTACATGGTTTTCAGCTATAGGAAGTCAGGTCCAGGTGACACTGAGGGCCAGTTGGGGTCAGGGGCACCAAGGGCACTGTAAAGGGACAAAGGAAAGGAGGCGATTAAAATGTGATCAGTTTTGTTTGTTCTAGAAAAATGTGGAATGTTCTCTTGGACTAGGGGAAAAGAGAATCACAATTCGGGAGATGGATGCTTTGGTAGATTTTTGCTGGAGGTGCTGTGAGGGCTCTGGAGGAGGGCGCCTCTAACTTTGAGTTCACCATAGGGGGTATTTCAAGACTGGTTTGAAGGCTCACGAGCAGGCAGGGGCACGCTGAGAAGGGTAGGTAGCCCTGTGTGGCCGCGGTGCGCCAGGCAGGGAATTGGGTGGGGGGGGGGTGGGGATGCATGAAGCTAGAGAGTTCAGAGCCAGACCCCCCCGGGTCCTGCGTGCCAGGCTCCGGCTGTTTTGGACCACATTCTGGGAGCTCCGGGAATTCGGTTGGAGGATTTAAAGCAGGAGAATGACAAGGTCAAAAGGGCATCTCAGAAAGATCCCTCAGCTAAAACAAATTCCTGCAAACCGTTTAATCCAGCAACTCTACCTCTGAGGAGTTGTGGTAAGGGAATAATTGAGACCGTGTTTACAGGTTTAGCCACAGGAACGCTCAGTGCGGTGTTGTTAGCAAAAGCAAAAAAGGCAAGTGGCTTAGACTGCTTTTTGGGGAAGCCAGTTGGGCAGAATTGTATGACTTAAAACCTCACCACTGCTCTGTGCAAAGCCCGCTTGTCTTGTACATGTTCATTCGTATTGATTTCTTAAAATAATTGAAGGAACATCATGAGCCCGAGACCAAGGCTTATATTCACACGCCTCCTCCCCAGCGTGCTCACAGCTGGTGTCTGTAGCGGTAGGAACGTATAACGCACCCTGGTGCACATATACCCTGGAATATTAAACAGCTCTTAAAAAGAACGCAACGGCGAGGCCTATTGTCTTTCAATGGACCACAGGATTTGGTGCCGAACTGAATTAATCACGATTCTTTGTTCATAAACACACCCTTGTCATTGGTCCAGGGATGCCTGTTAGTTCACTAATTTATGTATTCATATATTCATTTGCAATAATGCAATAAATACTTGAGAGCCCACCACCCAAACCCAGGCCTCAGCAATTACTTGCATCTGCCGCTCCTATCCGCCCCCCACCCCGAGGTAAGGACCTGGGGCTTGCAGAGTATGGAGGTGATTTGAAAACACTCTGGCGTGTACACATTACTGAATTCTAAGCTGGTGTTCTAAAGGAAGCTGTCAACCTTTATTCTCTCCAAGCATATTCTCGAGTGAAGAAAGACAAGCTGCTGCCAAAGAAAACGTAGCTATGATATGGTATATGCAAAAAATAATCAAAATAATATATGTTAGTGGTTTATAAATATAAGCAAATGCAAAGAACCGTATCTGAAACTAGACACCTGGAACTGGCACCAGGGGTTAATTTGGGGAAGGAGTCTGGGACAGAGGGAGGGCTAACGATGATGGCTTTAGCTGTCACGGCAGTGTTTGATTTGTCAGTAATGACTAATAAACATTTTTAGTAATGTTCGATTTTTAGGAATTTTATCAGTGCATTTCTCGTAGAATTAAAATAAACATTTTGCGTGTGGGTTTTGTTTTGTTTCTTTCTCTTTTCATTTGGTTTTGTTTTTACGAAAACAAAAGAGAGAGCCCTTTGGGGATGGATCGGGGTGGGCACAAATGCCCAAAGCAGTTCTGCAGACACAGGGGATTTGTTTTCTCCCTAAGACTATTCCTTTTTTTTTTTTTAATTTTATGTGCTCTGAAGCTGGGGCCCAGGGGCCTCCAAGGTGGCCTGTCAGTGACATTCAGCCAGCAGGTGTGTGCCCGCCTGCTTCAATTTCTCCACCCACAGCTCTAGCCCCCACCCAGCCTCCTGCAGTGTCCGCAATGTGCCCATTGTGGGGGTGGGGGGGCAGGAAGAGGACTTTCCTTTTTGGTCGATAAGAGGCCCTGAAAGCTAAATGCTGTGGCACAGGCCCTTGGGGATTTGGTGACTGGAATGAAAACGCCGGGGAGACAGGGACCCGGGCCTCAGAGGGCAGCAGCCCCACCGCTCACGTGCACAGAGCACAGCCAGCTCACTGGCAGACCCGTACCTGCTGCATCCCCCCACAGCCTGCGCCTGCCCTGAGTGACAGCAGCCGCCAACTGCTGTGTTTCCTCCCCAATTCCAGTGCAGAACTAAACAGGCTAAACAGACACAGGTATTTCCTGCTGGTCCCTGCCCGCTCCCCACTGCCCCTCACCCACACCCAGGGTACTGCAATGCATCCCAACTCCCCATCACAACCCCTTCTCCCCAAGGCACCCCAACTCCTGCTTGCACCCTAAGCTTCACACCCAGCTGCCCCAGGTCCCCTTTAGCAGTCACAGGCCATCAGGCCCCCTGGAGGGCTCAGCAGCCAGGCTGTGAGTGACCAATAAGTATGACCACACTCACGTCTAAAGATAAAGACATCGAGGCTCAGAGACAGCAGGTGACCCAGGAGCCCCCAAAACCAAGCCTAACTTTAAACCAATGTCAGTCAGATCCCCTGACCCTGCAGACTATCCAACTGGTTAGCTGGTTAAATAAATGCCTCTCCTCTTGCTGAGTTAATGCAGGTAGGGCTCTTCCAGAACTTTCTCCGACCCCTCAGCCACCCCTCTCCTCTTCTGAACAGAGCCCCATTTTCAACCGTGACTTTGTGTGGAAGAAATGTGAGCTTAGGTTCCACAGGGCTCTGCCCACCTGCCCGATTCATAACCGCCTTTCCCACAGGCAAGGCTCCACTATCTGTGGCGGGGTGGGGGGTGGGGGGAAGGGTTATTTTGGACTGGACTTGCTCCTTGTGCATATTTTCGGGGTTTTGTCATAGTTTTGCAAATACAGAATTTTTTGTGATAAATAAAGATAAAGTGCAGTGCCAGGTTTACGGACAGTGAATCCCTAAGGGCTG
Organism: Loxodonta africana; assembly: GCF_030014295.1. Classification (NCBI taxonomy): domain Eukaryota; kingdom Metazoa; phylum Chordata; class Mammalia; order Proboscidea; family Elephantidae; genus Loxodonta; species Loxodonta africana. Next base: position 111,944,864 of record NC_087351.1, read on the forward strand.
AGGTCACCGAACGTGGAGACATGCTTTCCTCTAGAACCACATGGAAGCCCAGGCAGCACCAATAAAAATCACACAGTTGCACAAAAAGAAAGGCACTCTGGAGCCCAAGGCTGACCCTCTCAGCTCCTATTCTCTTCATCTTCCCTCTGGATTCTATAAAAATGAAAAGGGCTTTGCAGTGAGGCTGTTGGGGGACAGAGCTGCCTAAAATCAGGGCTGTATTTACATTTGTTGGATACCAACCAGGTGCCAGGCATTTTACATTTTGTTTTGTCTAAAGGCAACTCAAAATCACCGTCTCGGTCCTATGGCGGCGGGGGGGGGGGGGGCGGGGGGGGGCGCGTGATTTACAGTCACTTGTCCAGGGTCACACATGTCCCTCAGTGGGGCTTGGTCTCTCTGCTCCAGGTCAGGCGGGATGAGGCCCCTTAAGATTCCCGGGGTGTTGGTACCCGTTGTATCATGGTGGGAGATTTTAACACCCCCTTAATAATATATGACAGACAGGCAAGGATAATGGGGTTATTCTGGATTTTAAATTATGTTCCTATATTACGGTTGTACACCCTCATTTCTTTAGACCCTCACCTTCCAAATAAGGCTATGCGCTCCCCTCCCCTCCACAGGTAATACGTGTAGCCACTCCTGCTGCTGGGAAGGCCAACCTTTGTCAGGTGCATGAGAGGAGGGTGCACATACCTGGAGGGCACTAAGTGAGACTGGGATGCTGGTGCCAGACCCCTCTGGGCAGGTGGGCCATCCTCGGGGCCACAGGAGCCACGCTCACTGCCCATCCAGGGGCAGCGAGCCTCAGCTGCAAGATAAAGGGCCTGAGTTAGTTCCACTCCAAGGAGTTTCATGTATAAATTTACAAATAGTTAAAAAAAAAAAAAAAAGCTCATTTCCCAGACCTTTTGATGTGCTCCAGGGTCAGGCTTCTGCTCCCTTCCTGGGAGAAAGCAGCATCACACTCCAGGCCACCTGGGAGGGGAGAGGAGACACTGCTCATGGGTGTCCTGCTCAAGGGCACGCAGCCTTCCAGACCCAGCCTCAGGCCTCACTCACTGCCAATAGCCCTACTGTGTGCAAGGGAGGACAGGACCAACCAATGGCAAAGGGCAGATTTACACCAAGGGCAGCAGGACAAAGCCAGGCAGTCCCTGTTGATGGTGGTCAGGGTAAGAGATAGAAGAGCCAGTCCAGAGCCAGGCTTTGGGGGTCCAGGAAGACCCCTGCTCTCTCAGACTCTGCCCAGGCACTGGGAACAAGGGAGAGACACACAGGGCAGGGACTTAGTGAAGATGTGATGCCAGGAAGACGGAGAGGAGGAAGGTGCTGCATGGATGGCCAGGGTCACTTCCCAGAAGTGGGGTTATACACACTGTGTGTGCCTGTGTGAACAGTGAACACACACACGTGTGCACACACATGTATTCACACAATTATACATGCACCCCACACACATCACACTTGCGCCATACATACACACTAACAGACACGCATGCACCCACATACACACAGGTGCATACGCACATCACATAGAGACACACGTACACACACACGTGCACCACACACCACACATGTGGACCACACACAGCATACATATACATACATATGCACACACAGCACATATACCACACATGTACACACCATTCACATACACACAGCACATATACACAAACCACACATATGCACCACATACATGTGCCATATACGCTACACACACATCCCACATGTGCACGCACCACACATTCATACACGCACACACACATACCATGCACACTGAACACTCTACATGCCACACACACACACACGGACACACATACCACATACATCACACATGTACACACCACCCATTCATACATGTGCATGCACACACATATGCACATACATACAACACACAAACCACACATGCACACGCACATACACATACATGCACACACGCACACGATGTATGTGTCCCATAAAAAACAAGTATGCGCTAGGCTATTCTTAAAAAAAAAACGCTATTCTTAGGGACATAAAAATGTTTACAAGCACTACATTCACCCGGACTAACGTGTGGAGTGCACATGCTCTCTGTGTCACCACACGCCCTTCCTCCACCCTGCCTCCGGACATGGAGCAGACACTGACCCCTAGCTGGCCTGCACTGCACAAGCTGCCTGGGCTCTTATAGTGGGAGTTTATAGGTGTCCCCAAAACAGAAACAGGGACACCAACTGGGGCCCAGGGGTTCCAAAACCAATTTTAAAACCTTGATGGGGAGGCTCCATTTTAAAAGTTAACAATTTGAGACTCAGCATTTTGGGGGTTCGATAACTTGGCCAGGACCCCATTGGTCACTATGCCCAAACTTACAAGGCCCAGGACATGAACAGAGGTGCCAGCTGGGTTGACCTGCTGGCCTTGGTCAGTCCTGGTGAGAAAGGTGAAGTCAGGCCCACGAGGGGTTTGAGGTGTGTCTGGGCCTCCGTTTACCCGTCTGAAAATGGGGACAATAAAGGCCATGCCCTTACAGGTAGTTATGAGAATGAAAAGAATTAAAACATATGAAATGTTAGAACGTGTCTGGCACATACTAAGTACTCAAGAAATATCACCTAAAAAAAAAATCATAGAGGCACCCAAATGCAGCAGCATGGAGAAAAGAAGGTCCTAGTATAAAGGGAGGTGGCAGAAGTAGGATCAGAGGCTGTGTGCAGGGACCGCTGCTGTGGAAAATGCAGCTCGTCCACAGGACGGCGGGAAGGCAGGAAAAATGGCCACGCCGTTGTGGAAGGCACAATTTCCCCTTCCTTAAAGAAATAAACTTATCTTATGACTTTTCAGAGAGAAGCGAGTTCCCAGTTGGGACAGCAGGAGGTCGGCTGGCCACTTGCAGCCAAGGTAAGACTCGGGGTGGGGGTTCCCTGCCAACGACTCTTTCCCAGGGCATCTGGTGGGGGAGGGACTGGGAGATTAGCGGGTGTGGGCCAGCACTCAGGAAGAAAGGTTAAAGGTTTCATTTGTCCTCAAGGAGAGCGGCATGACACGGAGGGAGACTCGATGCCTCTGTGCAAACACTTGAGCAACTATAATTAGCAGGTCCTGGGCCAGCTGTCCTGTCCTTCCACCGACAACCAAATGAGCAAAAATGAGTTGGGGATGACAGCAAGAGCTTTTTGGGGAAATGGAGACAGTCACTGAGGGCCCCCAGGCCTCTGGTCGGGCCCCCAGCCAGGCCTCGCGGTGGCTGCATGACCACCAAGGAATGAGGGCCTCTCAGGTCCCCAAATGTCAACTCCCCACTTCACCCGGACAGCTGCTTCTGCCTGCTCAGTCCATCAGAGCTGGCCTTCAACACTGCTTCTGCCTGTTCCCTTCCAAAGGCCTTGGGCCAGCACTGGCCCCTCTGGACCTCTGCTTCCCTGTTGGGCGGGGCTTGCTCCCTCCCTCGTAAGAAGCCAATTCAGCGATGGTTGAGTGGCCAGGACCATGCCTGGCACAAGGCTCTCTACAGCCATCTCCCCCCAGGAAGGAGGTGAAACGGCCTCTGCCTCCTGCTCCAGCTGTCGTCCCACCATGCAGCGCCGCATCAAGGGCTGGTCTCCTCATTTGGCTTCTACTCCCCACCTTCCTGTGTCAAGAACCACTATCCTTTTAGGCCTCCAGCCCCCAGAACTTTTCCAGATATAATACAGGACACCTGCTATAGTAAGAAGCCCGCCTGATGTGAACAGATCCCACTCACAGACCCCTCAACAGCTGCTTATAAAATCAAGATAACCACTAGAAGACACCATATAGTCTGTGCTTTTGACCAGGGCTCTTACATGTAGATACTTTTGTTTAAATGATGTAACAGCAAGGCCCCAAATGATAAGAGCAGCTGGTGGAATTGAGGCAGGGTGGGAGTTCCTGAGCTCACCTGTGCAGCCAACAATACCCCCCCATCACTGTTCCCCAGGGTCGTGTCTCGGGCACCTCGAGGTGCCCTCAGGCTATAGAAGTCACATGGGAAGACCACGGCCTGAGCCTTCATTGCAGATATGGGGAAACTGAGGGCCCAGGAAAGAAGGTCATAGAGAAAGTCAGGTGGGTGCAGGCCCAGGAGCTGGCACACGGCTCCTTCCCCGCCTTCTTGCCTTGAAAGGCAAGAGCAGCCTCAGAAAGCTGCTGATTGGCTGGCCAGCCTCGGGCAGCCCAGAGAAGAAGGATATGTTCATCAGTGACCCCTGTCTAGCCCCTCCTACAGGCACATTCTCCCCTTCTCCAGCTTATGCTGAGAAGAGTGATCCAGCTGCCCCCTGGAGCTGCCAGTCAGGAGGGGGCCGTGGCCCCCCACCATTGCTGGGCCAGGGGTACTGACCTCACCTTGATGGCTGGGGGAGGCGAGGAGCTGGGGACCCTGTTCAGGAGGTAACAGGGCTATTACGCAAGGAGGCCCTCTACTCTGCCTGGCCCAGAGAGAGCCTGGTTTGCGATGAGAACAGGACCTCCAGAGAGCAACCCCAGGTCTGCCATAACCCACTGTGAGTCCAAGACTCAAGGCCCAATGGAGCCTGACATTCCAGGACCTTTGTCCAGGGCACCAGGAAAAGGAATAGGAGTAACAGAGACCAGGCCTCTCTGGGCCAGGATGAGAAGATCTTCCATCTGTAAGACCCAACTTGTTCTTAGCAACAAGTCAGGTGGTTGAGTGAACAAGGCAGGGGCCCGGGCCACTGGAGGGAACCCCAATACCAGCTATTCCAGGTTAGCAGCCCACAGCTTGCTCCCAGGTTGGGGGGCAGCCCACTGGAGCCCTGGAGGTTCCATGGTCCCCAGAGACCCAACCCAGGCTCCTTACAGAGTCCTTAGGAAGCCATCTTCAAGAGTCCCTCCATCCTCCTCTGCTCCCAGGTAGCACACTGAAGGAGAAGAGTGGCTTATCCACACCAGGGAAACCAAGAGAGATCCCAAGCCCTAGCCTGCCAAGGTCATGTCTTGACCTTGACATTAGTTTCAAAAACCACAACCACCTGTGGCCCTCCCAGCCTCGCAGCAAACCCAGGCCTGCCATGCTGCATGAATCCTAGCATGACCAGGGCAGGAGGGGTCAAAGGGAAACCTTTGCTTCAAAGTCACTCAGCCCCTAGACCCACCAAAAGCCTGGTGGAGCTGCCTCTCAGCCCAAGTGGCTCTAGAGGGAGGCCGAGGTAGGTGGGGGTCTTCCCTCCAGGGTAGCCCTGACACCCATCCTGGTGGGGTGCAGGGGCTGTGCAGCCAGCTCTGCAGAGAAAACAGGCTTTCTCTTGGTCTTCACCTTCCTCCTGGGCTCCTCGAGCCCCCTCTATCGCCCTCACCTCTCCTCTACTTCCTCCATCCCCCACCCCCCACCCCAGGCTCAACACTGCTCCTAAATATCCTCTCATCTTCTCTTCCAAGCTCTATTTTTAAAATCAAATTTCCTTTGCTGTTCAGGCAGGCTGACGGGGAGAGAGGTATTCGCTGAGGGATTTGCCCCCCCCCACCCCTCCATGCCTGACCCTTCATAGACACACGGTGGCAGCTTGACCCCATGGGCCACTTGCTCTAAGCGAGCAGAGAGCTGGCCAGACCGAGGCTCTGGGCACAGCAGTGGTGAGGCTGGGGTGTCTGTCTCTGAGTGTCGGGGAGACAGGGTCCAACTCAAAGACACCAAGGGTGATTCGGACTCCAAGCCAGGTGCACTAACTCCTGACTTTTTGGAAGGTGAGAATTGCCAAATCAATAGACATTTCCTAAAGAAATTGTCATGAGGCTCAAGAAATCAACACTGAGCCACATTGGGAGGGCTGAGAACATGATTTCTGGAGACACTGGAGGGGTGGTCGAGGCAGCCCCTGTGCTGGGTGCGGGCAGGTGGGCAAGTGGGCAGGTGGGGTGGGAGTCAGCCAAGAAGCCCACAAAATTGTGGAATGGGGGAGGTGGAAAGGCAGAGACACCAACAAAGTGCCAGGGGAATACAGGTCCTACCTTGGGAAATGACTGTCCCAACAATGCCCCAAGGATGACACCTGAGTGAAGCCTCCAAGGAGATGGTCGCCAGGTGTAGGAGAAGCCCCCCTCCCCCTGACCCCAAGCCCCCTGTGCTCACCTCATGCAGGTGGGCATGGACCTCATGCGTCCCTGGGACATCCTTCGTGGGAGGGCTGTCTCCATCTCTTGGCAATGGGGAGGGGGTCTAGCACAGTGCCTGGCCCAGAGAAAAAAAAGATCAGAACATGCCATGGAGTGAATTAATGAATTCTGCGCAGATGTGGATACAATACAATCAAGATGTGTTTGGGGATGGGAAGTGAGATCTTCAGTCTTTGTGGAGTAAAATGAGATGAGGGGTAAGGAATTGACGCTAGGAACCATGAAAGGTTAAAATTTTGGGTTTCATGCGTAGGAACTGAAGGTTTTATGTCATCAGCAATGGAAAGCCATATGGAGATTTTCCATCCAAGAAATATTCGGCCCTATTTTCATTCCACGCTGAGGCCGTTTGGATTTTATGTGGTGGACATGAAATTTGAAAGGTTTTAAGCGAAGAGTATCATGATGAAATCTGGATACCCGTGCTAAGCAGTTGAGATTTTTTGTTAGTGATGAAAATGCATTAAAAGATTTTAAGTGGGGGTTTCATGAATAGATCTGGGTTTGAGAAGCAATCTGGACTTTATTCTGAGGGTGACAGAATCAAGCTTTCATACCATGTGAAGGAGCCTGGGCACTTGCCAACAGGTTTCAAGAAATGCAATGATGAGATTTTTTTGCCCGTGGGAGATAAGTAAAATACATGGGAAAAGGTATTTGAAGGCTAAGAGTTTTGGACTTTAGATTACAGGCACTGAAGAAATATTGAAAAATTATAAATAGAAGGGTAACAGCCACAAATTTAAGTAGCCGCTAAAACATTTTATATGTTGAGGGGGGTGCCAGAGTCAGGTTTTCTGAGCACACTGAGGAGATCTGACTGCTGCTGAAGACATCAAAGTTGAAAGATTTTAATCAGAGGAGTTACATGACCAACATTGCAAATATGCAAAGAAATGTGCAATTTATTTTTCAGCTCTGGCATGATTAGATTTTCGCTCGTGCCTTGGATTTTGATTCCAGCCAACAAAAAGTTTTAAGGGCGTGAAATGGTGAGGTTTTTGTTTGTTTGTTTGTTTGGGCATATGTCTGATACAAGAGTATGCAGAGAAATTACAAAATAAAATTCACATCCTATGCTAAGGAATTTGGACATTTTTTCACATGCAATTAAGAGACATTGTAAGGTTTCAAGGCAGAGTTAAAAGACCAAATTTTATATAGTGCACAGGGAAGTGTGAACTTTAAGAGCTAACATGATCGCAATTTTATATCATGCTAAAAGTCTGGATTTAAGCCATTGAAGGCTTTAAAGGAGTGGCCGGGTGTGACACAGGGGTTTTTTTATAGTTTAGTTTGTGTTTTACGTTAAGCAGTTGGGACTTTATGTTCCAGGCGATGAAGAAACTGAAAATTTTCCATCAAATTTATGGATTTTTGCATAGCCAAAGGAGTGGGTTTTTATGAAGATAGTATGAGCAGGTTTTCATAGCTTGCCAAGGAGACGTGATTCTACATGAGACCTTCGGGTGCTGGAGCGTTCCCTTATGAAGAAGGGCGTGATCTCATGTCTGAGCACTCATGTGGAGGACAGCATGGATTTTAGCCAGTCAGGGGAGTCAAGGAGTTTAGTCTACAGAAGAATTAGGTGGTGAGACACAGTTTATGCAAAGAGGTCTGGACTTGATGAAGGAGACAACGGAAGTGTCCACAGGTCCCTTGGGACCAAGACACCCTGTACTTTACGCGAAACAGTTTGTTCTTTTATTGGAGGCCGTTTTATGGAGATGGAGCAGGTCTTTTGGAGAGGAGGTCTATGATGGAATTTACATAACATGCTAGGAACTTCAGATGTTATTTTGAGGAGTGACAGAATCACATTGTTGTGCCACACTAGGGAATTTAGATTCTAGCCATTAAGGGATCTTAAAAGTGTGACGGTGAAATTTTTGTGTGAAAGAACAGTCCGCAGCGAAATGACATAGCAAGATATATATTTTATGGTAAGGAGTTTGGACCCTACCCCACAGGTCATTAAGAGATCACAGAAGGCTTTAAGCACAAGTTACAAGATCAAGTTCACATACCTTGCAAGGGAGCGTGACCTTTTAAGTGATGACACGACCAAATTTTTTTATCATGTGAAGAAATTTGGACTGAAGCCAATAAAGAGTTTAAGGAGTGATCTAGTGAGGTTTTTGGTTTTATATGGATTAGTCTGTAAGGAAATTACAAGGTAAATTTTTTTTATTTTTGTGCTAAGTGGTTAGAACTTCATATTACAGGTAATGAAAGGAAACTTTGTTAAGTTTTAAATAGAGGCATTATTGGAATAACTTTTATGCATCTCGTTAAAAGTTTGACTTTCACATTAAGGAGTTTTCAGATCAAGTTTTTATGACATGTCAAAGATTTTAGATTTCAGGTGGGAGATAGGCAAGTTGAAAGATTTAAACAGAGTTCTATGATCGAATTTGTAAATATGCAAGGAAGTATAGACTCTATTTTAAGGATAGAACCTAGTTTTTTAAATCATCATGCTAAAGAGTCTAAGTTTTAGCCAGTAATGGACTTTTGGTGAGAGACTTGGTGAGATTTTTACTAATAGATGAGTCTGCAGATAAGTTGCTTAGTCAAATTTTGTCTTCCATACTAAGAACTTTAGGACTTTACTTTAGAGACTTGGAATTTTACAGTATGATAATAATATACCTTATAGGACTTTTGTGGAAAGGAAATGAATTAATGTATGCAATATATTATATATACGTTGTTGTGACAACGATATAAAGATGGTGATGGTTTTACCTGATTGGTATACCACACTATTAAAAAAATGCAATATTACATTGAGGAATGAAGTGATCGGAATTTTGAATTACCCAAAAGCCTTTAAATTTTAACCAGAGAAGGGGTTTAGGTCAGTTACGTGTCAAATATTTTAATGCTAAAATGTTTATAGATTTAATATTGCAGTCAGTAAATAAACAAAGGAAGGTTTTAATCATGATCAAATTTAAGTGTCCCCCTAGCAAGGGTGTATTTAACTTTGATAAACAACAGATCGGGCTTTTGTTTCTGGCTGGAGAGTTTAGATTGTAGCCCATGAAGAGTTTGACAAAAAGGAATGCATGTTTTTTATAGATCGGCTTGGTGGCTAAGAAGAGAACTGAAAGGTGACAAAAGGTGTTCAATTTATAAAGGGAGCTAATCTAGTCAATAGTCAGAGATCAATTCACTTTGCCCCAGCAGAGAAGAAATGTGCAAAGAACCCCAGCCAAGACCTCTCCTCAAATTGAGGTCTCGGCACACTCTGACCCCCCTTCACTGGATTTGTACAAAGCCTTTCCAGACAATCACATTTCAAATATATCTTATACCTGCCCTCCCCATCACAAGACCCGGACCCTATTCTGCTCAGTGCACCCCTACATTGTGGGGGGGTGCCTAATCAGTGGCAGAGAGAAAAGGGCCTTTGCCAAAGAGTGACGAAACCAGACCCACCTCATAAAGAAGGGGGGCTTGGGGAGAAAAGACAGGGGGACCACATAAATATGGCTGCAGGTATGAGATGGAAGCCAACCATTTGGAATTCCTGAATCCCCCCAGACTAAGAGGCCAATCCTGGGAGAGTGGAGATTATGGTGGCGGGGGGGACATTTGGGTGGGGAAGATATCTGAAGACCTCCTCAACAACTCAGAGCTGGAGAGAATGTGGCATTAGGAGGGGATCCAAGAACTGAAGAGAAATCAGCAGAAATTCCAAGTCAGACTCAAGTAATAAGCGTGCAAGTATGTGGCACATAGTAGGTGCTTTGTAAGTGTCCATGAAAAAGAGTGCAAAATAAAAAGGCTGAATCTGGACCTCTACCTCCCCCTCAAATTCCTACTTTGAGCTCAGGGAAGGAAATAAAAGCTATTTTGGGCCGCTGATCCAAAGGGCAGGAGAAAGGCCAAGTGGCGTCTTATCCCCTTCCATGAACGTGTTAAAGAGCTGGGATCACTGAGGGAGAATCCTGCCTCCACAAACACAGAGACTGGGCTTGCTCCAGAGTGCTGGACTTGCCAGGGTGGCTTTGGCTAGCACTCAGATGTGACCTCTGTGGCTTTCGGGTGGCCAAAAAGGGAAGAAGGGTTCGTCGGACGTAGGGGACAGTGTGAAATGAAGCCACTGGCACATTTTGCCATGGCGGCCACTCTGGGCCGGTCACGCCACAGAATTTATGGGCTGTGAATGTCTCACCTCCCCAGGCAGGCCAGGCAGAGGGGTCCTGGGAGCCAGGTTAGGGGCTGGCAGATTTTTACAGTCTCTCCCAAGAGGCCAGTCGAGGAAGCTGGCTCGGACCCGATTCCTCTCTGTTCTGATCAGTTGGGCTTCTGATTTTTGAGAACTTGACTCTGACCTTGTTGAGACCCTAAACTGCTGCCTTTACTCCCCACCCTGTCCACCCCATCCCCAGGTTCCAATCTCCGTGGTCCCAGTTGCTGACGGGACACACCGCCACCTCACCAGTCTTCAGAATCTATTCTTTTCCATCCGAAGAAATGATAGAACCCTCTGAAGACTCATTTGAGACGATGATGGAGCGTAAGAATCCATCATCAAAACAAATGGAGTCCTCCGAGGGCTCATCCAACACCACCGTGGAGACATCTGGCAGCCAACTACAGGAAGCGTTGGAGCCAGCCAGTGGCTCATCCCAGGAAAGAAAGGGGCCAACCAGTGGCTCACTCCAGGAAATGGAAGAGCTGCCCACTGATCTACTCCAAGACATGGAAGAGCCATCCAGTGGCCCGCATCAGGAAATTGAGGATCCACCCAATGACCTACTCCAAGACATGGAGGAGTCATGCAACGGTTCACGCCAGGAAATGGGGGATCCACGCAACAAAGCATCTGGTAGAATGGGAGAACCTTCGGTCAACCCATGTGGAGCCCAGGATGAGCAAGAGAGCGACACTGACCTGTCTGAATCTAGCGATGAACAGGATGCCGATGAACAAAGCGTGGGAAAGGTCTCTGAAGAGACGAGGGCCACAATGAGTTCCTTTGCCTCTGCGTACTACCACATGCAAGACCTCAGAGAACAGCAAAGAGTGGCAGAAGAGATCCTGATGAACGGGATCCACGATGGCCAACTGCCCTTCCCAGTACCCTTCACTGGTGATCGCAGAGAATATCGCGAGTTCATTGTGCTCTGCCAACTGATCTTACAAAACTACCCAAGGATGTTCTCTAACGACCGGCTCCGCATCGGGTACATCATCACTCACCTCTCCGGCTTGGCCTTAGACTGGGCCAAGGCTCTCCTGCAGGATGACAGCCCTCTGATAGGCAACTTCTCAGGCTTCCTGGGGGCCATGTCCAGTTTGTTTGAGTACCGGCAGGCACTGCGAATGGCTGAAGAGGCCATGTTCAACATCAGGCAGAGGAATCGCCCTGCCGCAACCTATATCAATGAGTTCCGGAGCCTGGTGCCCATCCTGGGCTGGCCGGATGAGGTCCTGCAGGCCCACCTGTGCCAAGGGCTCAACGAGGAGATCAGGCACTATCTGTTCCGGGTTCCTCAGCCAGCCAGTCTGGAAAATCTGATTGTGCTCATCCTGCAAATAGAAGAGAAGCTGGCAGAGAGAAGAGCACTACTCAGGCTGCCCCCAGAAGCCCGCCCACGAAACCTAGCCTGGATGGATTCACCTTCTCCACAGAGATGGATGGTGAGCAGCTGGTTGCCCTCTGAAGTCCATCCCACCATCAATAGGGCCCACATCTTCCTGCTGCTTATGGTGAGAGTAAGCCCCTATCACAGTGTCGCAGTCCAGGCCCTGGTGGACTCTGGGGCAGGCTCCAACTTCATGGATGAGCGGTTTGCCCAAGAGCACTACATTGCGCTCTACCAGAAGCCGTACCCCCGGCAAATCCAAACCATGGACAGGTCACTGATGGATAACGAGCCTGTCTGGCTCTACACTGAACCCCTGGTGTGCACCCATCAGAACCACCAGGAGTACATCGAATTTGACATCGTTCCTTCACTCAGCGTCTCTATGATCTTAGGCATCGACTGGCTCCGAACACACACCCCGGAAGTGGACTGGATCAAAGGCCGCTGCACCTTCCACTCTCCCTACTGCCTGCAGAACTGCTTCCGCCCGCCCCCGCCATGCATCGCGCTGGAAAGACAAGGCCTGAGCTCGCTTCCCGGACTGCTGCCCCCATACTCCGACCTGGCCGACGTGTTTAACCCGAGAGAAGCAGATGATGAGACTTCCGACCAGCCAAGCTCAGACGGATCCGATGATCTTTCTGAATCAGAGCCCTCTGAGCTTCAGCAGGCTGGAGACAGTGATCACGACGAGGTCTTTCACGAATGTCCCTCCACTCCGTCATGGCAACCTGTGGGTACTGGGATGCAAGACAGAGCCAGGCTGCGCAATGAATACTGGGACCCGCGAGACATGCTGACCAACAGACAGGACTACATACAGATGATTCCAGAACTGTTTGACCAGTTACATGGAGCTACGTGGTTCACAAAACTGGAGCTGCGTGGGACCATCATGGAGGAAAGCATGAAAATACACCAAGCAGAAGATGTATGGAGAGCAGCATTCGGGTTGGAGTTTCCAGACATGAACAGTTACCAGCCTTTTGCGATCTCCCCAAACCCTATCATACCTCAGAGAGTGATTCATTACATCCTTCAGGGCATGCTAGGTTACTTTGTGCTCTCTTATGGCCGGGATGTCCTGATCTACTCAATGAGTCAAGAGGAACACCCCCACCATGTTCGCCAAGTCCTAGTCCGCTTCCGGCGGCACAACGTCTACTGCTCCCTGGACAGGAGCCAGTTCCACAGAAATACCATTGAATTCCTGGGATTCATCATCACCCCCAAAGGGGTAAAGCTGAGCAAGAGCATCATCACCACTGTGACAGGGTACCCCATCCCTAGCTCTAGGAAGTCCCTGCGACGCCTGATAGAATTCATCTTCCCGTACCGGCACTTCGTGGAGCGCTTCATCACCATCATCGAGCCCCTCCTTCGGCAGCTGCTCTACCGTCGGGGCTTCTACTGGGGTGACGAGCAACAAGTGGCCTTCATGCGCCTGAAGAGGGCGTTCCGGAAGGCACCACTTCTCCACCACCCAAAGCCCCAGAACCCCTTCTTCTTAGAAACCGGCATCACCAAGACATCCATATATGCCTCCCTGATCCAAGTGGATAACCAGACCGGTAAGAAGGTCTACTGTGCTTTCTACTCCCGCAACATCTCGCCTATCGAAGATGACTACTCTCGACTGGAGATGAGGATCCTCCCCATACGGGCTGCCTTCACGGTGTGGTGCCGCTACCTGGAGAACACCGAGGAGCCCATCATGATCCTTCTCAACACAGAGGATCTAGCCTCTCTGAATAATGACAGGCTCACCGTACTTCTCCCCGGGCATTGGGTCTTCTTCTTCTCCCACTTCAACTTTGACGTCATGGAGTGGCCAACCCAAGATGGTCACCGGGTACAGCTGCCTCACAGGAGCCACCGCCTGGAAGCTCAGCCCCTGCTGCTCTTGTCCAGCACGGCATTCCCGAGTGGCCAGGTGTCAGCATCCAGGCAAGAAGGGGAGAACGGAGACGCACTACACGAGGGCCAGCCAAGTGGGCAGAATGTCCAGCAGGAGATACCGACTCTGCTACCAATTGACCAAATAATCAGTACCTTCCTCATTCACTTTGGTACTACCCAGGTGAAGGCGGTCGTTCTGCACTTCTTACGGAGCTTCTTGCTCTGGCAGAGCAACATGACCCTGACCACCATCCTTCTGCTGCTCAAGCTGAGGCCATGGTTCCTGCAGCTAATGGCATCAGCCCCACTAGTGGCTCAGCCCCGACCCAGGCTCCCAGTGTGCCTCATCCTGGACTGGTCCCTCATCACCAACAGTGGCATGGCCACTGCCATAGCTGATCTCCTCATTCAGATGCCGCCCCTCGTGGACACCAACGCCATCCAATCCCAAGAGCTGGCCGAGCTGTTCCTGGGCCCTGGCCACTGGCAGCGCGATGCCCTGCGCCCCCAGGCCTACCAAGGCCTGCAGCTGACCCCCAGCTTTTGGTTGATGCTGTGTGAGTTCTTTGGTGTCAGAGTCACCCCCGGAGAGGAAAGCCACCCGGTCCCACGCAGGCCACGCTACCTGGAATTGCACATCGTTAACGAGGAGAATGTCGTCTTGCGAGAAGCCCCGCAGGGCGACCTGCAACGTTACCGTCAAGGTGGCCTGCATGACGGCCTGCAAGACACCCCGCAGGACGATCAAGAGAGCACTGTGCAAGAGGCCCTGCTGAGGGACACAGCCACCGTGGCCCTCCCCATCCCAAGACACAGCCAGGCCCACCCCGCCATCCTCGCCCTCCTGCGCCACACCCGAGCTGCCCAAGGACGGCCAGCCCTGCTCGCCCGGGGGCTGGTAAGCAGACTCCTGATTCGTTTTCTGAGGATGGCAGGAGCCCAGGCTCCCCCTAGCACTGTGCGGGCGAGCCCACCAAGGGAAGAGGCAAGGCTAGAAGAACTACCCAATGACAACAAAGACACAGACAGACCTTGACTGAAAACACCTGCTCCCGGGGAGGCGCCGCCTCGCCCCCTCTGCCCCCAACACTCCCAGGGTCTCCCCAACCTCCTTGTGCCTCCACGTGCTTAGCTCAGACCCGGCGCTCCCTCCCTGCTGCTCCTGGCCCTGGGGGACCCCACTTGTGAAGGGCAACTCATCATTCACCAGCACTACCATCAACAGCTATGGACCATGATCCATCAGAAGCCCAGAGCCAGTCTCAGGGCTACACAACCCCACCGTCTAAATTCTCCAGGTCCCAGGCCCACATCTGGGAGTGTAATCAATGAGAGGAGGAAGCAGTGATGAGCAGAGAATGACCCCATGACCCCAGGCCAGGTGAAGATGCAGGCACAACAGATGCAGCCAAGCAAGCAGGGGCCAGGCGCACTGGCCACCCTGTATCATCCTGGGACACTGACCTCGGGTGCTCCACTGACTTCTACCTCCGTCGCAGGTGCTCCTGGTGTGTTGAAGCCACAGTTCCTGCTCCCCTGGGCTCCCTGCTCCCCCACCCACCACCCGAGTCTCATGGCGTGCTGTGTTGCCGCCCCAGCCCACCCTGCAAAGCAAGCTGCCTCCCACCGCCTGGCTCAGTTCTCTGACCCTGCTCTGAACTCTGAGACTGAGAAAGTGGGCCCAAGCTCTTACCTGGATGCTCCAGGACTGTCCCAACGTACCAGTGTTGACTGCCACTTACCAGACTTGCACTCCATGGCGTCTCCCGTGACATCGAGGACCCGGAGGCCACAGGACACTGACTGAACGGGTGACTGCCCTTGAGGGACTTGCCTTCCCTGCCACAACAGGGAGAGCCCTGGGGCCCAGGCCCCAGGATAAAGGGGAAGGGGCTCCGAGAGACTCTGGTGAAGACCCCGAGACACAGTGGACCATGCTGAGCAGCTGAGAGGCCCTGACCTGACCACCGCTCTTTGCCAAGAGGAGGAGACCCTCTCTCCTTCCCCTACGTTCTCACCTTTTCACTTACACACGCCCTCCTTAAATAAAACAAAATAAAAGAGTATTTGACTTTCTGGTTTGTTCTGCAATGGTAGGGTGAGGAATAAGTGGGCGGAAAGCAGGTGAGGTAAGATGTCAGTGAGGCGGGGCAAGCAGGATGGGGGCAGGTAGGATAGAGAGGGCAAGGGGCAGGTAAGATGGGAGGCAGGTGAAGTAGGAGGACAGGGGGCAGGTGGGGCAGGTGGGGCAGGCACAGGCAGGAGGGGGATCAGGCAGGGTGAGGTGGGGTAGGAAAAGCTAGGTTTTCAGAGGCCAGCCTTGGGCCGTCCTCTAAAACAGTCCCCATCTGGGGACTGCCAGACAATCAGGAGGCCTGTCACAAAAGTGACCACCTGTTGCCCCAGAGACAGGGCTCTGGTTGTTCCCCTTGCCTGGGGAATGCGCCACCCCCTGAGGCTTACCTCTGGTACCGCTCCCCACAGGAGCACCTCGGGAGGGATGCAGAGGGGGCATTGGGAGCTGTCCTTCCTGAGAGCTCTGAGCAGGGGGCCCTGAGACCCACAACCCCACCTGTGCCCAGGCAGGCGTTCTTGTCATGGGAGAAAGGAGGGGTGGGCAGTCTGGGTCTTTGGGTACCAGGGAGCCTTGGCCTCAAGCCCCCTGGCCCCCTGGAGAAGGCCCTGGTCCCCATTTCAGAGGGTCACAATGCCTGCATGTGACCCATGGATGCCTGTCTTCCAGAGGGGTCCCCAGGAAAGCATACTGAGGGGGCATTGCTCTCACTTTCAGCTCACACAGCTCACCATGTCACACACGCCCACCAAGCCACACACACATGTGTGCATGCAAGCATGCACCCACACACACGCATGCCCCCCACGGGGCAAGGGGCCACACCGCCCAGGACCTGGTTCTCACCCCCGCTGGGAGGGGTACCTGCGCTAGGGGGCAAGGGGCACACCTCTGCAATAGGGCAAAACGATGGGAACATGGACCCTCCCACCCAGTGTGAACTTGGGCCTCATGACACAGAGGTCCACGCCCATGAGCCCTACACACCAAACAGCAGGTCTGCCTCTGAGCCAGAATCTGCCCCGACCAGACACCCTGAGATCACCCCAGATCTCTGAGTTCAAAGGTAAGGGCTTAACTAACCTGGACAGGGTGGCCCCTCCCCCTCCCCAGCATGGCCTTGAACCAGCTATTTCCCTCACTGACCCCAGAGCTCTCATGTTCCCAAGCCCAGGGAACCTGAACCCCTTCCTCCCCACCCCACCCCAACCTCTGCGTGTACCTGGGTTCCAGAGGACAGAAGGGCCCTGCCCAGAGCCACCCAGCACTGGGCTCGGCTGTGTCCCACTGACACCACCCTTATGCCTTGTGCCTTCCCTGGTCCCAAAGGGATAATGGGCCACATGCCCACCCGTTTGTCTCTCCAAGGAATCTACCCCTGACAGCAGTACCCAGAGATCATGGTCAGGATCCCGAGGTTCAAAGTCAGGGGCCCAGTAACTCTCTTGGACTCTCTCACCTAACAGTGAAGTTCCCAACGGCCCCACCCACACCCAGCTGCATGGCGCCCCCTCCAAGCCTCAGTTTCCCCATCTGTCACTCGGAACCATAAAGGCCGCTGGGAGGATTCCCAAGGGTCACTAATAAAGCTCTTCATCCCTGGGCCAAGACTGGGCCCCTCCTCAGGGGTCTCTGTCCCCTCACCCTGGGCCACTCCATCCACACCTGAGCACAACTATGGCCAGGGGACCCAGCAAAGGTCCCCCCAAATAGCTGACATAACAGTGGCCCCTGGAGCCCAAGGGCAGTGTGTCTATCTGTTTATCCCAGCACGCCGCCCCAGCTGCAGCCCCAAGAGATCACTGACAGGTCTCCTGCTTCAAGGCCAGGGACTAAGTAGCAAGACCCCCAGCATCCCCCCAACCACGCAGCACAGCAAGGTCTGTCCCCCTAAGGCACAGTGAGCTTGGGTCCCAAGCCCCAACTCCAAGATGCCAGGCGACCTGAGTGGGTGGCGGCCCACCTTGGGCCTGTTTGCCCATCCACGGAATGGGGCTGTGGGAGGGGAGGTCAAGGACGGCAAGACGCAATCTTCAAAGGACCTTGGATTCTAAAACCCCCCTCTGATGCCAAATGACACTCTTCTTGGGGTCCCCAAATCCCTTAAAGTGAGCTCAAATAAAGGTGCCTTTCCCCCAGAGGAGGCCCGGAATGGTGGGAGGGGGCCACACCCATGAAGGAGGAGACTGGGAGTCCCAGGGCTAGGCCTCCAGGGCAAACCTCCTCCCCTGCTTAGCCTAGGGGTGGGTATCCTCTGCTAATGAGGGTGGATGGGTAAGCTAGTTGATGTGCCAGCCCCCAACAGCCCAGGACCACCCTCACAGGGGGAAGAGCAAAAACAGGAGGGCCTCAAGGGGGGCTGATGTCAAATGAGGCCTGCTTCGCCCTGCCACCAGCCCTGCCTGCAGCGGGGTCAGGATGCCCACGAAGGCATGTGCATTTAGCACACACACACAGACACACACAAATACATGCACTCGCACATTCACAGACATTCAGATGCTCTCACAGTAGTACACTCGCACACAGACATATACACCCCCTGCACTCACACACACATACACTCACACAATACATATACTCTCACGCTCACACATACACCCACTCACATGCTCGCAGGGTCAGGAGCACACATAGGAGTGGGCTCCTAGCATGATAGTGGTCTCGGCATCCTACCTTAGCAAAGGGCAGCATCCTTGCCTGCTGGGTCCCCCTCCCCACCAACCCAGCCAGAGGGGGCTTTATCCCCATTTCACAAATGAAAGAGGCAGTTCCCAGGCCTGGAGAACTACTGACAGAACAAAACCATTGGGTTATTATGCTTCTACTAGCCCAGAAAAAGTGGAGAAAAGCACAAAACAAACCTTGAGTCTCCTAAAAAAAAAAAGGAAGAGGTTAAGATTAAGTGATGTGCTGGGTTATGACATCACGGCCACCACAAAGGAGGTGAGAAGACCAGTCACCTGGCTGCTCCCGCAGTGGGGCCCAGCCCAGAAAGGCTGACAATCACATGGGCCCAGGCCGGGCCTTCTCACAACCAAGTGTGAATGCACCCACCTCCCACCACCACCCCCAGCCCCAAGGATCAGTACCTACCTCCCACCCACCCCCAGCCCTGGCCTGGGTCAGCTGGCTTCCAGCAAGCCCAGTCCATGCCACGCAGAACTGCTGGGCACTCAGCCACTCAGCCGCACACGCTCCAGGCAACGCAACTACTCACCACTCAGCTCCGGATCTACCCCTCCAGGAGCTGTGGATCAGATCAGTTGGCTCTGACAAACACCCCTATGATAGCTCCAATCAATCACTTGAAATCTCCTCCCGCCCACCAGGCAGCCCCCAGCCTGCTCCCAAACGTGAGGGAAAAAAAGGCAGGCTCCCACCTCCCCCCAAGGCCCTGTGCTGGGCCAGGGGCACTCGGGTCACAACCCAAGCCCTCAAGGGGCAATCTTAGACCCACACACAACCCTCATCCTGACCTTTGCTCAGGGTCTTCCAGAACAAACAGGGTTCTGAAACGCTGCCACTAAACCTTCATGCCACACCCCATGGTGGTGGCCAAACTTGGGCCCTCCTGGAAGGTCTGTTTAAGCAGGCCAAAGGCAAAGAGAAGGTGCCTAGAAAAGACAGAGAATCAAACAAGTATGGAGGCCTCGGCAACAGGCTTCTTTCTCAGTAGAGGGGAGCCAGGGCAGAAAGGAAGCGCCAAGCATGGACCACTTTCTATAAAGCTTTTCTCGAGTGAGGCCCTTGGGCCACCCATAACAGGCTCATCAAGGGCAGCTGTTGAACATGCAGATTCCCAGGCACTGCCCTAGCCACCCAAGCCCCAGGAAGGCCTAACTCCAGCAGAGGGTGGAGAACCATGGGTCCACTACGTGCCAGACATTGTCCACCCCTTGAAGTGAGTATCTCCTTGGAGATCTGAAGTTGAGAGAAGCAGGAAAGAAAGGAAAGGAGGAAGGGGAGAGGCAAGAGAGGAAGGGGAGAGGTAGGGATGATGCAAGGGAAGAAGGGTAAAGGCAGGTGAAGGGCAGGGGAGGCAGGTAAGGAAGGGGAGTGGCGGGAGAGGCAGGGAAGGTAGGAGAAGTAGACATGATGCAAGAGAAGAATGGAAGACAAAGGGGAAGGGCAGGAAGGCAGGGGAGGTGGGCAAGAGCCAGAGGAGACGGGGAGAGGAAAAGAAAGAAGGGGAAAGGGAGGGGAGGAAGGGGAGAGGCAGGGGAGAGGCACGGAAGAAGGGGGGAGGCAGGTGAGGAAAGGGAGAGGTACGGATGATGCAAGAGAAGAAAGGGAGTGGCAGGGGAGGGGCAAGGAAGGCAGGTAAAGAAGAGAGTCAGAGGAGACAGGGGAGAGGAAGGGGAGAGGCAGGGGAGGAAGGAGAGAGGCCGGGGAGGCGGGGAAGAAGGGGAAAAGCAGGGGCAGAAGGAGAGACGAAGAGGGGGAAGGCTAGAGGCACAGAAGGGGAGAGGAAGGGGAGGAAGGAGAGAGGAAGGGAAGGAAGGGGAGAGGCAGGTGAGAAAGGGTAGAGGCAAGGGAAAAAGAGGAGAAGCAGGGGAGGAAGGGGAGAGGCAGGAGCGGAAGTGGAGAGGCAAGGGAGGAAGGAGAGAGGCAAGGGAGGAAGGAGAGAGGCAAGGAGGGAAGAGGAGAGGAAGGAGAGGAAGGGGAGAGGCAGGGGAGGAAAGGGAGAAACAGAAAAGGAAGGGGAAGAAGGGGAGAGGCAAGAGAGAAAAGGAAGAGGTAGGGATAATGCGAGGAAGAAGCGGAGAAGCAGGGGAAGGGCAGGGGAGGCAGGTGACGTAGGTGAGATCCAGAGGAGACAAGGGAAAGGAAAGGGAGAAAGGGGAGAGGCAGGGGAGAAAGGTGAGAGGAAGAGAAGGAAGCGGAGAGGAAGGGTAGAGGAACAGGAGGAAGGGGAGAAGCAGGGGAGGAAGGGGAGAGGCAGAGGAGGAACAGGAGAGGCAAGGGAGAAAGGGGAGAGACAGAAGTGGAAGAGGAGAGGTGGGAGAGGCAGGAGAGGGAGGGAAGGAAGGGGAGAGGCAGGAGACAAAGGCAAGACGCAGAGGAGGAAGGGGACAGGCGGGGAGAGGCAAGGGAGGAAGGGGAGAGGAAGGGGAAGAAATGTAGAGGCAGGAGAGGAAGGGTAGAGGAACAGGAGGAAGAGGAGAGGCAGGGGAGGAAGGGGAGAGGAAGGAGAGAGGAAGGGAGGAAGGGGAGAGGCAGGAGAGGAAAGGAGAGGCAGGGGAGAGAGGGGAGAGGGAAGGGAGGAAGAGAGAGGTGGGGAGGAAGAGGAGAGGCAGAGGTGGAAGGGGAGAGGCAGGGGAGGAAGGAGAGAGGCAAAGGAGGAAGGAGGGAGGCAGGGCAGGAAGAGGAGAGGCAGGGAAGGATGAGGGAAGAAGGGGAGAGAAAGAGGAGGAAGGGGAGAGGAAGGGTTAAAGAAGGGAGGAAGGGGAGAGGCAGTGGAAAAGAAAGGGAGGAAAGGGAGAGGTAGGGATGATGCCAGGAAAGAAGAGGAGAAGCAGGGGAGTGGAGGAGAGGCAGGTGAGGTAGGCGAGAGCCATGGGAGACAGGGGAAAGGAAGGGGAGAGGCAGGGGAGGGAGGGGAGAGACAGGGGTGGAAGGGGAGAGGAAGGGGAGGAAGGAAAGAGGAAGGGAGAGGGAGGAGGGGAAAGGGAGAGGCAGGGGAGAAAGGGGAGAGGCAAGGGAGGAAGGAAAGAGGCAGGGGAGGAAAGGGAGAGGAGGGAAGGGGCAGGGGAGGCTGGTGAGAAAAGCAAGACCAAGAGTAGATAGCGGAGAGGAACGGGAGGAAGGGGAGAGGAAAGGAAAGGGATAGGAGTAGCAGGGAGGAAGGGGAAAGGAAGGAAAGGGAGAGAAAGGGGAGGAAGAGGAGAGGAAAGAAAGAAAGGGAAGAGGTAGGGGTGATGCAAAAGAAGAAGGGGCGGGGCAAGAGAGAACCAGGAGAGGAAGGGGAGAGCCAGAGGAGACAGCAGAGAGGCAGGGGAAGAAGGGGAGAGGCAGGCAAGGGGAAGAGGAGGAAAGGGAAAGGTAGAGATGATGCAAGAGAAGAAGGGGAGAGGCAGAGGCGGGGCAGGAGAGGCAGGTGAGGTAGGCAAGAGCCAGAGGAGGCAGGGGAAAGGAAGAGGAGGAAGGGGAGAAGCAGGGGAAGAAGGAGAGAGGCAGGGAAGGAAGAGGAAAGGAAGGGGAGGAAAGGTTAAAGAAGGGGAGAAAGCAGAGAAACGGGAGGAAGAGGGGAGGAAGGGGAGAGGAAGGGAAGGAAGAGGGGAGGAAGGGAATGAAGGGGAGAAGCAGGAGAGGAAGAGGAGAGACGGGATGAAGGGGAGAGGCAAGGGAGTAAGGGGAGAGGAACAGGAAGAAGGGGAGAGAAACGGGAGGAAAGATAGAGGAACAGGAGGAAGGGGAGAGGCAAGGGAGAAATGGGAGAGGCAAGGGAGGAAAGGGAAGGGCAGGGAAGGGGCAGTGGAGGCAGGTGAGAAAGGCAGGAGCCAGAATAGATAGGGGAGAGGAACGAGAGAAAGGGGAGAGGGAAGGAAGGGGAGAGGAAGAGGAGGAAGGGGAGAGGTAGGGATAATGCAAGGGAAGAAGGGGAGGAGCGGGGAGGCAGGTGAGGAAGGGGAGAGCTACAGGAGATGGGGAGAGGCAGGGGAGGAAGGGGAGAGGCAGGCAAAGGGGCAGGGGAGGAAGGAAAGAGGTAGGGATGATGCAAGGAAAGAAGGGGAGGGGCAGGGGAGGCAGGTGAGTAAGGGGAGAACCAGAGGAGACAGCAGAGAGGCAGGGGAAGAAGAGGAGAGGCAGGGGAGGAAGGGGAGAGGTGGGCAAGACGCAGGGGAGGAAGGGGAAAGGTAGAGATGAGGCAAGAGAAGAAGGGGAGGGGCAGGGGAGGCAGGTGAACAGGTGAGAGCCAGAGGAGACAGGGGAGAGGAAGAGGAGGCAGGGGAGAGGCAGGGGAGGAAGAAGAGAGGAAGGGGAGGAAGAGGAGAGCCAGGGGAGGAAAGGGAGAGGTAGGGGACGAAGAAGAGAGGAAGGGGAGGAAGGGAAGAGGAAAAGAAGGAAGGGGAAAGGAATGGGAGTGGCAGGGGAGGAAGGGGAGAGGCATGGATGACGCAAGGGAGGAAGGAGAGGAAGGAGATGGCTAGGGGCAACAGAGGAGAGGTAGGGTAGAGGCAGAGGAAGAAGGGGAGAAGTAGGGATGATGCAAGGAGAAAGGGGAGTGGAAGTAGAGGAAGGGGAGAGGCAAGGTGGGGAAGGGTGTAAGTTTAATGCAAGGGCGGAAGGTAAAGGGCAAGAGAGTCAGGGGAAGGGCAGGGGAAGCAGGGGAGAAAAAGGAGGGTTGGGGAGGAAGGGGAGGGCTAGAGGAGGCAGAAGAGAGAAAGGTGGAGGAAGGGGAGAGGCAAGGAAAGGAACAAGAGAGGGAGGTCAGCAAGGGGACAGGCAGGAATAAAGCAAAGTAGGAAGGGGAGAGGCAGGCAAGGAAGAGGTAGGGATGATGAAAGGGAGGAAGGGGTGAGGAAGGGGAGGAGCAGGGGAGGAAGGGGAGGGCTAGGGTAGACAGAGGAGAGGCAGGGGAGGAAGGGGAGGGGAAAGGGATAAGGCAAGAGGCAAGGGAGGGGAAAAGGAGGCAAGGGAAGGGCAGGGGAGGCAGGGGAGGAAGAAGAGGGGCAGGGAAGAAGGGGAGGGCTAAGGGACACAGAGGAGAGGAAAGGGGGAGGAAGGGGAGAC
This sequence comes from Loxodonta africana, assembly GCF_030014295.1. Lineage (NCBI taxonomy): Eukaryota > Metazoa > Chordata > Mammalia > Proboscidea > Elephantidae > Loxodonta > Loxodonta africana. The sequence continues at coordinate 111,968,321 of NC_087351.1, forward strand.
GCAGAGCAGAAAGGGAAGAGGGATAATGCAAGGGAGGATGGGGAGAGGCAGAGGAGGGGCCAGGGAGGTGGTGGGGAGGGCAGGGGAGGCAGGTGAGAGGTAGAGGTGGAAGGAGAGTTAGTAATAACGCAAGGGAGAGGCATGGGAGGCAGGGGAACGGCAGGGGAGGAAGGGAAGAGGCAAGAATAATGCAAGGGAGGAAGGGGAGAGGCAGGGAAGAGTCCCAGGAGGAAGGGAAGATGCCCAGTCTTGGCGAACAGGAGGCAGTATGACAAGGGACTTCTCTAAGTGACAGGTTCACACAATGGTGTTGGGTGCCAAACCGTATGTATCAGTTATATCCTGATGTAGACATTACATCAAATAACAAGAGATGTTACGCAGCGTATACCCCATCTATAGACACTTAAGATAAATCAAGGCTTCAGACAAAGCGGCCGGACATAGGTGTGGGCTGAGCATCCCAGCAGGACGAAGGCCGCCCTGGCCGGACACCATCTTTCTATGATGGGACCTTGTCTTCCCAGTCATACATCTTGCCCCAACCCCATTCCACCCAGCAAGAGCACACAACAGACCCCCACTGCTCCCTGCCTTTTCTCAAGCTGTCCTTCACCAGGGATGCCTTCCTCAACTCAACAAGGCCACCATGTCCATCCTGATACCATGACAGATGACAGGTAAAAAAGCAGAGGCAGAAGGTGGGGCTGTACAGGAGAGAAGGGGCTCCAGGGCATGGCCACCTTCCTGCTTTGCCCGCCCACCATGTGCACCTGGGCTGGCTGCCAGGGCTGGTTAGTGGGGTTAATTTAATGGTTCCGTTAGCACAGGGGCATGGCATGAGTCATCGCCCACCATGCACGGGACCTGAATTGGTGGTCTAGCACCCCAAGGCATCTGGCATAGGCAGGGCTGGCCCAAGGGGCAGAAAGGGGTGCCTGCGGGAACTTCTTGCTAACAGAGGCCAAGATTCCAGTGAGACAAGCTGAGGAAGGTGGTGGTGATGGGAGACGTATCTGTTGAGAGTAAGAGGCCGCCTGAGAGGGGCCTCGGCCTCCTGGTCATGAAGAGTCCTGGGTAGAGACCGAGGTCCCTCAAGGAGACCCTCCTCCTATGGCCACAGAAGGGTCACACCTGCTCTGTCCAAAACCCCCTCCCAGTCCTGGACAAAGGGCACCCTCTCTCCAAAGTGTGCCTGTCCTGGGAGCCAGGTCCTCTCTGAGGAGCTCGCTTTAGCCACCAGGCTGCCCCCATTTTGTGGGAGTCAGAGGTTGGCCGTGTGTCCAGCCTAGGAACATGCCCACTGGAGGGGACAGGCTTCACCCTCCAGATCCCCCCCTCCAGGAACTCGGAGAGCTGTGGAAGAGAGAGAGAGCCCACAGCAAGCCAGGCGGGACGGGCAGGGGGGCAGCTCCAGGACCCGCTCCAGCAGCCAGGGTGCAGAGGAGGGTCCGGGGGCTGCGAGTGGTTGAAGGGGATGAAGAAAGGCATCATATAGGAGCTGGATAACTGTGCATCAACTCCTGTATGAAGCCGTTCTCACCCCCCACCTACTGACTATGGCCGCGACCCTCCTCCCGGAAGCTTGGGGCAAGCGCCCGGAACATCAGATGGGACGCCTGCTGCTAGTAGTTAGAGCTGCAACAGCAAGGGACAGCCAGCCCAAGCAGTACACCCCCTGTGCACCCGCTGCACCTTGCCCTATTCTTGCCTCCTTGCTCCTCCAGGGGCCCCGCACACAGAGACCCCCAGGGTACCTGAAGACACCCAATCATGCAGGGTGGGATGCAAGGGGAAGGCTCTGAATGGACCACACCACCTGCATCCAGTGCCCCTACCTCAACCTGGCTCTCTCCGCAGCGTAGTGGAGAGTAGTAGACACCACTGGGACCTCTGCACGTTCCATTGTTCCTGCACTCCCTTCTAGACCGCCTCCTTGGTTCCTCTGCTCTGCACACCACACGTGACACTCTCCAACAACCAGCTCCATCAAGGCACAACCACGTGGGCCCACAAGCCAGCACACCATCATCCAAAATATCTGCTGAATAAGTGACCTAGTGACACAGGTTCCCTGAGAGAGCCCAGGGAGGGAAGCCACCAGGGTGCGGTGTTCAGGCCTCAAGGAGAACTGGATGGGGTGGGGGACTGGGGGAGGTGCTCAGAGGGACACAGGAGCCTATGAATGGTCTTTCACCGTGGTGAACAGCCCCGTGAGGAGCACCCCTCGCACAGGGGTGAAGATGGGAGACCCAGGGCCACCTCATCTCAATAGACCCCCTGGGCCTCCACCTGCCACGCCAATTCTGAATCAAAAGCAAATAAAAATGTGCAACCGAACACTCTTGAAAGTGACAGGAGTTAACCCACCAAAGGCAGAATTTCAAATCTGCAAACCTGGAACCCCACAGGAAGATGGCCAATGTCCCCCAGTGCCGAGTCCACTCCAGTCTCTGAAGGGACATGGAAGACAAGTCCAGCGCTGTCTGCCCAGATACCCCGAGTCTTCGTGGGCACCAGCAGCTCCCAGACTGGGCCCTTCCAAGCCTATAAGCACCCACCACAGATACTGACATTCTACACTTGGCTAAGCAAGGTCAAAAGACCAACAGACAAAACAATTACCATCACCCACCACCATCGTTTTAGAGAACGAAAGCACATTTTAATAGCCCCAAGGTAGCAAGGACACAACTCAGAATTTTAAAAATGTAATAAACTGTGCTTTACAAAAATGCACTGCTTTGCCCTTCATTTTCTGATTTTGCCCCAGAACCCTGGGAACTCCATCACAGACTGGGCCCACCCTCACTTTGCCCCCAGCATCTCCCCTTCTCCTCTGAGTTGCACCTGCGGGCTATCTCAGCCTTCAAACCACTCCAGGGTTGAGCAGTGAGAAGATAAAGCGAAGGCACCTCCAAGCCCCCATCACCAGCTTTCGTCTCCCCATAACCCTGGGCATACACCGAAAGTAGGAAAAGGCCACCGCTCGTCTTGGGCCCAGCACAGATCTCCCCCAAGCCCCCACTGTGACCCCAGGTAAAAGCTTCAACTTGATGCAGTTGATTTCGGTCAGTTCTCATTAAGCATAAAGCCCCTTGAATCTAGCTTTCCCAGGGGACCTCTGGCGATTTGACACCCTTTCCCCACCAGGTGCCTCTGGCCCTCCCCGCAGCAGCAAACACTTGAAATTGGGAGGTAGGGTGCTGTTATTCCTAACCTAGGGGATGGGTGTGATTTCTAATATCTGCAGCAAAACACTTCACACAACTCTCCTTCCTGGGAGGGCATAGTACAATCACTGAGTTTACAAGGCCCCTTCTTTGTTTGAGGGTATGTGTTTGGCACTTACAGAGCTCAAGGTGCCTTGCCCAAATCCCCGGCCCAGCAGGGGCCAGGAGTGAGGATGACACCCACAGAAAGGAAGGATGACACAGCTGACCTCCCTGTCCAGGCCCCAGCAGCCTGGTCTCTGGGCCTCCCGAACCCCTCCCCGCAGCAGTCAGTCAAGCCCCTCTCTGCACCCTAGGCCCCACAGTCCTGGCTCAGGCTCGACTGCATCTGTGGCGCGTGTGTGTCGCCGAGGGCCTGGCACACAGTAGGCCTTCACTGGATGTGCAATGAATGAAAGCCTAGGGTGTACAAGGCCCTGGAGGCCAGAATGAGACCTGAAGCATGATGGAGGGGAGGCAGGTGATGCGGCTGGGAGGCCAGATCCAGAGTGACAGGATGAGATGCTGTGCCAGAATGATGACAGAGACCAGGTGGAGGTGAAGGGAGCCCTGATGATGGAGTCCATGGTAATGGATGGGCCAGCCCCTGGACACAGTGGTAGCAGGTAACAGTGACCAGGTGGAGGTGATGGGAGCCAGAGATGATGGAGCCCATGGTAATGGACAGGCCAGCCCCTGGACACGGTGGTCACAGGTGACAGTGACCAGGTAGAGGTGATGGGAATCCAAGATGATGAAGCCCATGGTGATGGATGGGCCAGCCCCTGGACATGGTGATTGCAGGTGACAGTGACCAGATGAAAGTGATGGAAGCCTGAGATAATGGAGCCCATGGTGATGGACAGGCCAGCCCCTGGATACAGCAGTCACAGGTGACGGTGACTCAGCCCTGGGTGATGGGAGCTCTGATGATGGAGCTCATGGGGACAGGTCGGCATGAGATGGACCCCCCAAGACTGGAGGGACAGGAGGAAGGACCCAGGGTCTGTGAGCTGGGCCTGGATCCAGGCAAGGCATGAAGTAGGTGCCTTTGCAGTAGCCATCCTGCCCAGCACCCAGCTCAAGACCCCATCCCACCCCACCCACATGCCATTAAGAGAACATCAATAGTGTGAACTGGAGAATAATCACTGAGCCTGAGAACTTGGCAGAGGAGCAGTGGACACCCTAGACCAGGGCTGGGCAAACATTTTTACCTGCACACCTGGTACAGGAATTTTGAAATAGCATTTATCTCCCCCAGCCCATTTTTTAATTAGCAACATGACTTTTTCATACCAAGTTTAACCTCTGGCATATCATATGCTATATACGTGATTTAGGTGGATGGGTGGATGGATATATAAAGAGAGAGAGAAAGACAGAGAAACAGAGCGCATATGCTACAGAGAGTGCTAGAGAAATCTGATAGACACAGGTAGGTAGATAGGTTCAGGTAGAGATAAAAATAGAGAAAAGATAAGGAAAGATTTATCAAAACCTCAAAAAATGCAAATTTAGCTCCTCCAATTTGTGGGGCATATCCAGTCGCAGCCTCACTGACAAATCAATCAGCCAAACAATTTTCTTCAGTAAAAGTCTGATGGCGTTTTGTTACTTTTCCACTCAAGTAAGCGTGTTATTATGCATCAGAAGACAAACCTCTCAACTCTGGATTCTGAATCTAAGACAGGTGTGTCACCTAGATGAAATAAGAGGGGGCGCGAGGGGCACAGCAGAAACTGACCTGGAAGCTGGGTGGGTCTCATGATGCACAGGCGTTGTCGTCAGGGTTCCAGGCTCTGTTGTGGGTGTGGTGCAGTGGCTGACGTCTGGGAGGCCCCGTCTAGTCCTGATGTCCCCCGCCGATGTCGCGGGGAGGCAGATGCACCAGACAGCCGCCAGGGAGGCTGGGGAAGGCGGGCATGCCTCTTGCCCCATTTTTGTGTCTCCACCCAGGAAGTGGCTGACCATCTACTATGAGGGGCCTTGGGGAGTTGGAGAATGGGGCTGGGGTAGAGGAGCTGGTCAGAACTCCAGGCAAGGGGCTAAGGGCTTGGGGGACTCTACTCCAGGGCTCAGGAGGCAGAAGTCGATTGAGCAGGCTGGGCAGAGCTTCGGAGGGGTAAAGGTGAGGCTGGGGATCTCCCTTCCGGGCACACAGCCCAGCTGGTGGGCAAGAGGGGTCTGGGGGGAGAAGGGACGTGGGGTCCACATTCAGGGCATCTGTCTCTCGTTGGTCACTCTCCACCATGTCTCTCTCACATGCACACATGCATGCACACACACAGAACATGCACATTCCACACGGACACACACACCACAGCCCGGGCATGCACATGCACACACGCACAGGCACACACCCACCCCCTACCCCAGGCCAGGACTAAGCACACACACCCGAACCTAACCCAGGGCTACGTGGGAGCCTGTCTGGGGCTGAGGGCTGAGGCAGGAGTAGGAGCACAACCCTCCACTGGGGTCCCAGGCTATACAAAGGAACCTGGGTCTTCACAGTGTTTACAGGTGTCGGGAGCCCAGGGCTGGGTGTAGGGGTGGCCTGAGGATTAACTAAAGCCTGGCCCTTTGAGGTCACAGTCAATCCTAAGTGAAGGGAGGCAGTCCCAGTCTGGGCGATTACCCCAGGCCCCCAGAAGGTCAGGTCTAGGGTGCATGCACTGGAGGGCTCTGAGCCACGCCCAAGACCAAGAAGACGGCGGTCAGGCTGCGGATCTGTGGGATGGGAAAAAAGGGACTCACAGTGCTCACATCTCCAGTAGTACCCCACCCTCTGAAGAGGTGTCCCTGGGGTACCTTCTTCCAGTCATGTCATCCCTGGAAAGATCCCTCCTGTCCCCCCTAGGAGTGTGAATCCCGCACCCCGGTAGATGCGTGAGTACCCCAGAACAGCCTTGGTCCCCTCCGAGTAGCAGGTTCTGGAATGGGGGTGCTAACTACAGCCCGGCCCACCGACATCATGCTTGCACACACACATCCACCACCAGCCAACACCAATCAAACAGATAAAGTGCTTTGTAAAGTGCAGGTATAGAGGTAAGGCTCCAAACACCCAGCCAGCTCCCGCCCCCACCCTAAGCCCAGCAATTAGCATGGCCCAGACCACCCTGCAGAGCCAGCTCCCCTGGCTTATCCATTGTAGTTGCCTTGCGGTGCTCCACTCAACCACAGGGTCATCGCAGGGCCCCCCAGCAGAGCAGCCAGGACTCGCCCAGGATCACCATGAAGGTCTGTTGAGCTGAACTAAGCTGACACTGAAGACTCAACTCACCAGGGCCATTCAGGATGGAGGGGGTCAGCCCAGGAAGTCAGCGAGAGGGCTGCAGGCTGTCTGGGAACCTCGTAGATAAAAACTTAGCCTGATAAATGAGGGAGGAGGTCCTTTTTCTTTGCTGATTAACCACACAACACCTGGGTGGAGGTGGGCCAACTCTAGGTCACCTGTCCTGCCCTTCACTGCCCTCTCCATCACCTGCCCCACCCACCTCCACCACCCCACCTGTCCACAGGGTCCAGCCTCTGCATGGGAGACAGCATTTGCCGCTACACAGCCCAGCTTCCCCAGAGGCCCTAGTTGCCTGGGTCAGATTTCCACTTCAATCAAGTAAACTGTTCTGCACGCAGTCCTTGGGATGAGGGTTGGGTAGACGCCCAAGTATCTTCTGAGAAGTATGGGGAGGGAGCGATTAGGTGCGTGGCTCGCGTCCAGCTCAGAAATGGCAGCCCCCAGAAAGGATAAGAGGGAAAAATTACAGTTATTGCGGAAAATTGCTGCCCAGGCCATCTTCATTCCCTGATTCTGCTAAGAGCTGAGCTGAAAGGGCTCGTCAAATTGGGGCCCCTGATCCCCTCCTAAGGAAGAAGGTTGTTATTTTCTCTCCCCTGGAATCGCCTACCTCTCTGGCTCAGGCCCATTTTGCCAAGTGGTGGTCATTCTCAGACTCACCCACCTTAGGAACAGTCACCCAGGACCCGCCTCCCAGCCCTGCATCTTGAGGACCTTGGAGGCTGAGTGAGAACCGCGGGGGAGTGACTGCACACCAGAGAATGAATGTCCCTCTGGGCAGGAAAGGACAAAGCCAGTGATGGGGAAACCGAGGCCCTGAGGGGAAGAGGCACAGAAAGAACTGTGGCTGGGCCTAGCTCTCAGACTCCCACATGGTCCAAGGCATCCTCACCCACCGTGGTCTGGGTCTCCAATATGGTGAGGGGGCGCCCGGAGGCCAGGTGCCATCACTGTCAGTCTGCCCAAAGAGGCAGCAGCCCTGGGGCCGAGCCCTCCTACTTCTGCTCTATAGATAGGTAAGCACAGGCACTCCTTAGCCCTTCTGGGCTCCTGGGAATCTTGGGAAAATCAGGGGCAGCTTGGTGCAGGGAATAGTGTGCAACGTCCAGAGAGAGGTCTGGTCTTAACAGACATCCAGTAGCCAGCCTCTGTGTCCTCATCTGTAAAATGGGCAAGCTGACTGGGAGACCACTAGCTGTGAACGAAGGGCATCCCTTGACACTGCGACCATAACAGCCCACCTGAAATTTCTGGGCAGGGACTGAATTGAATTCACCTCCTCCCCCCAGAGTCCTAGCACAATACCTAGCACTCAATAGTCCTTCTGGAAACATCTGTGGAGCTCAGGCTGACCCTCCCGAGAGGTGCTGTATACTCATCTCTGATCTACTTAAGTCAAGGGCTCTGCCTGGTGATGCAGAGGCTCCGTTCTGCCCTTACTTCCACGGCTACGGCTCTACTTTTAAGCCCAGCTCCCTAAGGCTGACAATTTTATGGAACGGACTCCACATTCTCTTCAAAGATTTTACAAGCCCAGCTCACCCGTTTTGCATTTGGCTTCAGAATGTGTTGTGGGAACTTCTACGAAATCAGCAGTGAGTGCTTCTAATAATTGCCTATTCCTGGAAATCTCCTAAAATAACTTGGCCCAGTGAGGGTGGCGGAGGAAGGCAGTCCTTTAAGACGGCGAATCTCCTTCATTCTCTCCCAGGTCTTGAGCTCCAGTAACTCATAAAAAAAGTGTTTGCGTGCATAACTCCAAAGTCTAAGGAATTTCCGGGAACTGTCACCAAAATGACATTGGCATCTTTAGGACAGGAGTACATGTTTTCAAGAATTCTTGCTAGCTGCTCCCTTTCCTCCAGATTCCAACTGCATATAACAAGCCATTCTCTGGGATATATTATCACGGCTGTGTCCAAAGGTATAACTGATAATACTGGGCTCTTAGAAGCCCCCATCTGGAGACTTCAGAGTCAGCAGGTCCAGAATAACCCTCAGCATTCCCACCTCCTGGAGCCTACAACGTCCATCGTTTCAATTGCATCTATCCATGCGATGCATCTGGCCATAATGTGGTTTCTGAGCAAATCAATGTTCTTGGCCTCAGTTCTTTCACTGTCATCTCTTTCAAGCTCAGTGGACAGTCTGGTGTCAATCAAGTCTCTGAAGGACAAAGGTACTGTCAAGGTACACAGGGCAGGGCTTCCACCCAAAACACAGCTGCATCAGGCAAGTTAGTGTCCATGTCCCCGCAGACTAGGGAACTCTGTTGCTGTCTGTTATCTCTGCACCCATTGCAATGGTCTGCCCAGTCCCAGTCCCAACCTTGATTAACTTTCATTGCTGGAGGGAGGCAACCAGATCTGACCAGCCCCAAGGAAGTCTCTCGGTGCCGGGATGGTGAGTGGGCATTTAGCACCTGCCGCTTGGAGAGGAGTTAAGCCGCTGAAACAGGCTTGGGTTACATTCCAGGGTCTGGCCAATTTGGCAGCCCTGGGGGTCAAGACTGGTCTGCAGCCAGCCATGAGTCCAGCAAGACTAAAAGGCATAAAACAGCAAGTTGCTGTGACTTTATGCTCCCCGGGCAGACCTTTTCCTATGGCCATGCTCTTCCCAGTGCTCTTCCACTTAACAGGTGACCCCTCGTCACATCTCTCCTTATGCAACTGGCACTCATCTTTCAGGTGGGGTTTAAATGCCACCTCTGGTTTTGCTAATGATGAAGGCTGCAGGCTCCATGGAGGACAGTAGAGCCTCCTTTTCGTCTCCAGTCTCAAGTTAACCTCAGCTACACCCAGCTCTGCCCAAGCAAGTCCATGGTCCTGATGCTTGCTCACTGGTTCTGAACAGCTGAGCTTCATCAGATGCTGGAGCTAAGGTCCCAGCTATGCAACATCAAACGGGCCTCATTTTGGACACTTGAGCGTCACTGGAGGCTAGAGCTGACATCTTAGCTCTAGAACATCAAGGAGGTTCTTATTCTGGACCCTAGGCTTCATCAGAGGCTGGTGCTAAAGTCCTGGCTCTAGAACATCAAGGTGGCAGGGAAGGGGTTTTTCTGTATTCTTGAGCCTTGCTGGAGACTGGAGCTGAGGTCCCAGCTCTGGAAAATCAAGGGTACCCTCATTCTGGACTCTTAAGCGTCTTCATCAGAAGTTAAAGCTGAAGTCCTGGATCTAGAACATCAAGGGAGACCCTTATTCTGGACATTCTTCACTGGAGGCTAGGGCTGAAGTCCCAGCTCTGGAAAATCAAGGGAACCCTCATTCTGGACTCTTAAGCGTCTTCATCAGAAGTTGAAGCTGAAGTCCTGGATCTAGAACATCAAGGGAGACCCTTATTCTGGACATTCTTCACTGGAGGCTAGGGCTGAAGTCCCAGCTCTGGAAAATCAAGGGAACCCTCATTCTGGACTCTTAAGCGTCTTCATCAGAAGTTGAAGCTGAAGTCCTGGATCTAGAACATCAAGGGAGACCCTTATTCTGGACATTCTTCACTGGAGGCTAGGGCTGAAGTCCCAGCTCTGGAAAATCAAGGGAACCCTCATTCTGGACTCTTAAGCGTCTTCATCAGAAGTTGAAGCTGAAGTCCTGGATCTAGAACATCAAAGGAGACTCTTATGCTGGACATCCTTCACTGAAGGCTGGAGCTGAAGTCCCAGCTGGAGCTGTAGTCCCAGCTGGAGCTGAAGTCCGAGCTCTGAACATTAAGAGAGGGCTTAATCTGGATAACTGAGCTTTGTTGGAGGCTAGAGCTGAAGTCTCAGCTCTGGAACGTCAAGGGGGACCCTTCATTCTGGATGCCTGAGCTTTTTCAGAAGCTGGCACTGAGGTCTTGGCTCTGGAACATCAAGGGAGGCCCTCATTCTGGATGCCTCAGTTTCATCAGAGGCTAGAGGAGAAGTCCCGGCTCTACAACATCAAGGAGGGCCCTCATTCTGGACGTTAGAGTTTCATCAGAGGCTGGAGTTAAAGTCCCGGCTCCAGAACATCAAAGGGACTCTCATTCTGGACATCTGAGTTTTGTCAGAGGTTGGAGCTAAAGTCCTTGCTCTGGAACATAAAGGGGACTCTCATTCTAGACACTTGAGCTCCATCGGAAGCTGGGGTTGATGTCTTGGCTCTGAAATATCAAGGGGGCCTCTTTCTGGACACTTGAGCTTCATTGGAAGCTGAAGTTCTGACTCTGGAACATCATGAGGGGTCTCACTTTGGACACATGAACTTCATCGGATGCTGGAGCTGAAGTTCTTGCTCCAGAACATGAAGAGGGGAACACTCATTCTGGACTCTTAAGCTCTGTCGAAGGCTGGGGCTGAAGTCCTAACACTAGAATGTAAGAGGACACTTAGTTGGATACTTGAACTTCATCAGGGGATGGAGCTGAGGTTTTGGCTCTGGAACATCAAGGCTGACCCTCACTGTAGACACTTCAGTGTCATCAGATGCTGATGCTGAAGCGCCGCCTCTAGAACGTGAAGGGGAACCCTCATTCTGGACTCTGGACATCTGTGCTTTGTCAGAGGTCAGGGCTCAAGTCCCACCTGTGGAGCATCAAGGGGATCTTCACATAGCACTTGAGCTTCATCAGAGACTGGAGCTGAGGTCTCGACTCTGGAACATCAAGGAGACCCACACTCTGGACACCTAAGCTTCATCAGAGGCCAGGGCTGCTGCTCACACACCAGGACCTTCTTGGGCTCTCAGTTCCCTATTGGCTGAGTCTGGACCCATCTTGGTGGGGTTCACTACCAGTGCCGTCTCCTCCTCATTTCACTTCTCCAGGACCACTCTCAGTGCCATCGACATCTCTTGTCTCGATCACGGGCTGGGCTCAGGTGTCCTTGGCTGAGTTGTGGCCATGATTTCTCAAGGATGTGGCTTGCTTTCCTCTCAGCAAAGGGGGATACACTCAGCCCAGCTCACTCACAGCTGGACTTGCCTCCAGTTCTCCTGAGGTACCTCCCTGTGAGGAGGAGGAGGAGGAGGAGGAAGAGGAGGGAAAAGAGAGAAGGAGGGAGGGCAAAGAGGAGGAGGTGGTGACAATAACCAGCCCTTCCCTACTGAAGGCATATCCATCTTATCTGCTCCAGCAAAGCAGTTGCACTGCCTCCAGGACTCGATCTAGACCCCAGTGTACAGCACCCCTGCTCCCCACAATCCCCCCATCAGCCCCAGCCAGATGCTGCTTACCAACAGCCTGACTTTCCTCTGCCTGGTCACCTGGACAATAGCACCGTCACATGAATATGAGGTTCCCACCTGCTGGGCAGGGGTTGGGCCCACGGCAACACCTCTGGGCCCACCCAGGCACCCATAGAAGAGGTGCTCAGCAAATAGGCAGTTGAATGAGGGTTGGCCCAGGGTCCCAGCCAGGCAGGACCCCTAGGCTCTCCACTCCACATCAGCTCAAGCATGACCAGTGCCAGGCCCAGCCCCCGGCATGCCCTGGGGATTGTGAAGGAGGGGGAGAAAGAGGACAGCCCTGTGGGAGTGTCCCCTCTTGGCCTCCAAAGCCAGACATCTTCCACCTTCTGCTTTCTGGAAGAAGCTGGATCTCAAGACCATGAGAAGAAGGAGACCAGAGTTAGTTCATTCAAACAGGTATCAACCTCAGAACCTCCTGAGCTCAGCTTTGCCCAGGGGGTGGGGTACAAGTGGCTTCTTAGCGTTTGGGCTGGTTCCGCTCGTCGCCTTCCCACACATCCCATTGACCTTCCCACAGCCCGAGCCACCACCCAAGGTCAGGGACACACCAGGAAAATAGTAAGTCCGACATTCATTCTCCTCATATTAGTAGCCATACCCATCACCAATTTTGTTAATACAAGAAACACATTTATTGAGAGCACACCCCATGCCAAGCTGGGCCAGGTGCTTCCAGCTTTATCACAGCGTTCCTCACAACAACCCTGTGAGGTAGGTGTCCAAGTCATTCATAGACGCAGACCCTAAAGGGCCAACAGTTCTCCCAAGTTCTCAGGGTTAGTGAGAGGGCAGTGGCCAAAGCTGCCCATCCATCTGACCTGCAGGTCAGCTCAGTCCTCCGGTCAGGAACATGTGTAGAGAAGAGGCCAGAGAGGGAGCACCCCTTCTCATAGGGGCAGCCCCGATTCCAGAGCTGAGAGTCTTTGGGTCCAGCCTGTCCATGGCTGTGGAGGCTGAGGGAGACACAGGTGCAGATGAAGGCCACCTGCTCCCAGCCTCACAGGTGTATGAGTTCACAAGCAGACAGGCAGGCCCAGGGGAAGGTTAGGAGGAAAGCAGAGTCCTCTCCACTGAGAAGACCAGGGCATTTAGGGGACAAAGTCCTGCTCTTAAGCAGCCATTGTGGGGAAGGGGGACGCACCTAATCGCCAGCTTCTGCCCAATCTACCTAGCTCACCTCAACATCTGGAGTCCCAAATGTCACCCCCAGCCTCCCCCCATCTGCAGACTTCCAAAAGCATAACTCAGGTCCTGGCACCCCTCCCACAGCCTAATCACCTCTGGTTTATCTCACCTCACCAACCTAGAACTTTCTAGAACTTTTGGCTTTTCTAAACATGATCCTAGCTCTCCTATACAACTCATTACCAATTTGACCAGTTATTCCAAAAATATCTCCTCCTCTAGGCTTTCTAAAACTTGACCCCAAGCCTCCCACTTTTGCCTCAACCTCCCCCAGCTCAGCAACCCATTGAATCTCTGAATTTAAAAAGCAAACACTTCCCTCCATCCTTGTCTCCTGGAGCTGGCTGGGTGCTTCCCTCAACATCCTCCACCCTGGGCAACATTCACATGGACAACCATGAGTCTAGGGAGCACGGGGCTCTCTGGACCCCAGGTCTCTGGCAAGGCCACCAAGACGGCAAGGAGCGAGGGTATGTGAGGACCAGATCACAAAGGATGTATTGTCACAGCAAGACTCTCACTGAATCCCATAACGACCATGCCAGGCAGGTGTGATGATCCCCAGGTTACAGGTACACAAACGTGCCTGGGGCCACACAGTGAGTCAAGGCATAGAGCGGCCTCCCACCCAGACCTTGATGCTCATGTGCCAGCTGCTGGTGCCCATGGGCATCAGTGGGCAGCAACCCAGAGCCCACCACCTTCACCTCTCACCACTCTGCCCCGTGTGGGCCTCGGTCACGACACCCATTTTTACAGGTAGGAAAAGGGGCTCAGGGTGCCAAACAGTACCACCAAGACTAGAACTCAAATCAGCAAGACCCCTGAAGCCCCACCCCTTGGGACTATTCTCCCTGTGGGCAAGTGCAATGCAAGGAATCAAGGTTTGGAGTCCAAGCGCCCCTCAATTTGCTCCCTGCCCAAAGCCATGCCCAGACTTCACAAGTCACTGAGGATTGTCACCAATGGTGGCAGCAAAGACTTTTCAGGCAAAGAACCTCCCATTCCCCAGGGAGCGGTCTTCTGGGGTCCACAACCAGCCTCAGAGCAGGCACAGCTGTGGCCAGGATGCCCCTCTGACTTTGGAATTGCCAAATAGCACCTTATCAGCAATCCCCTGGGCTGCACCACCACTGGGGCCACGTACCCCAGATGAAGTTGTGCTCTGGATGCAAATGTGCAGAGACCCCAGGATCTCTCCTGAAGAGTCTTTGCTGAGATACACACCCTTTCCCCTTAGAAAGAAACATCTGGAGTCAATGTACACAGCAGCCAGTCAGCTCGGCTCCTCCCACCCATTTAAACTCCTGCCCTTTTCGTCGGTGAGCATCTATTAGGCGCCTACCAGAGCAGCAAGCAAGGGTGTAAAGGGTCCAGCAGCACAGGTCCCAAGGCTGGGAAGTGGCTCAAGGGCGGCTCACACTTAGCCAAGACCTCACTGACCCCTGCTTTCCATCTGGCCCAGGATACAGGAACCCAGCCTGCCCCCCTCAGAGAAACGTGGGCATGAAAATGTGGGGCACCCACCTGAGAACATCCCCCTCCCATGAGGACCCTGAGAACTATCGGGGAGACAGACACCTAGGCCCAGAGTCACAATCCAGGAGGAGGTCCCTGCCTGCCCTTAGAGTGGGACCCTTAAGAACACCCACGAAAGCCGCTCAGCTTCTGGCATGTTCTCAAGGGCTGGGGATGGACACGGAACAAACCCTGCAGGCTACACTCAAAGGCCCCCTCAGCAAAGCCCATGGGGCGGGAGAGCCAGGCACCTGTGCAGGGCCCCGGCAGGGGGCATGTTAACTTACAGAGGTGCAGCCCCGGCAATACAAGTGTCAGGTGGCGAAAGCCAGGCCATGAAGACCAGCCAAGGCTGACCACCTAGTCTGGGAAAGACCATGTCACCCTGTAGGCAGATAGGAAAGGGATGAAAGGGTACCCAGCTCAACCCTCACCCCCTGCTGGGGCCTTGCTGAGCTGCTACAGAGGGAACTTGGGGTGCTGAGCAGAATACTGCTCTCTCATGTGCATGAGACAAAGGCTGGGAGAGGAACTGGGGTGCCCAGTAAGTGGTCAATAATGATAAGAGATCCCCTATCTGAAATGTCTCCTAAGACTTTGCCAGGGCAGCGGCAATCTTTTGTCTAACTCAATCAAGTTCCTTGAACCTCACTGAGCTTTGAACCCAATCTCTCTTACCCCTACGCCCTCTGCCCAGAGGACTTCGGGGTGCACAGTGGGGACCACTCAGAGTACATCTGCTGAGTGTGGGAAGGGGCGAGCCAAGGAGGGCTCGAGAGAGCACTAGTTCTCCCACAAGACCCTTCAATTCTGGCTCTGATACCCAGCTGGCCCTGATTCTCAACTTACTCATCCGTAAAATGGGCCTCAAGCCCCTCAGCCACATCCCAAGCTAGAGCAGGGGGTACAGTGTGTAAAACCCCAACGAGCTTGAGAAAAAAAAAAAAAGAAAGAAACTCAGGCCTTTATGCTAAAGGGTGCAAGGAGGAGCTGTAGCTCACCAAAAAGGCTCCCCAGCAGCCCCCTTACCCGCACTGTTCCTCCTTAGCTTTCCAGAGACCCCTCCAAGCAGATGGGCCTCTCCTAACACCAGCATGCCTGGGAAACTCAAAAAGCACAGCATACCAGCCAGCCACACGGATGGAGGGAGAGCAAGCCTCTGAGAAAAAAGCCATCACTCGTTAATCAAACAAATATTTATCCCAGGCCCACCTCGCTAAAAACTTCCAGAATGCTCCACCCATGAACATGCTATGTGTCCCATTGACTGCTGGAAACACAATCTTAGAATAAGCTCAGAGCTAACTTTTTTATTCATTTAGTACTAGCAAAGGCACCACTAGTGTGCTCGAGACAACCCCCAACATAAGCCCACCTCCCATTAGAGCCAACGGCGGCCCGTACAGTTTACCCACCCCTCAGCCCTCACAACAACCCTGTGAGGTAGGCTTCAGGTTACTGTGGTCTAAGAAATGGAAACTGAGGGTCAGAAAGGTGAAATGGCAGGCCCAACAGTGGGCAGTCAGAAAGTGGCCCCAGAGTCTGCCAGATTCTAAAACCTATGCTCTTTCTAAACACAAATCAGCTGAAGTTCCATTGCAGGACACCCAAAACAAGAACTCTGGTTTTTCAACACATTTCATACAAAAGTCCATATAATACAACACAACAATTGTTAACAGGTTAATTTTGAGCAAAATACAATCTCTTAGTAAAGGTTATAAACATCGCTGCTTGCATTTTGTTACAATTTTGTCATCCATTCATCCATCCACCCATCCCCCCATCCCCCCATCCATCCATTCATCCAACCATCCAACAAAAGTCAAAGGTGAGCCCCTACCACTGGCTAGGCACTGTGTTAGGCACCAAGGCTGCTGGCATTTGATGCTCAGATGTTGTCGGAGGGGAGAGGATATTGGGGAGGGAATGTGCAGTGTCTTTGCTGCTGGAGCCAAACGTTTTTGGGGGAGGGTGTAAGTGCCGCCCACAGGCCAGACAGTGCTAGACACTGCACTACAATTAGGAGGTGCCACCAAGCATTTCCAGCTGTTACAGAGTAGAGCATGAATGCGTACCCCAGGGGGTCCAAGGGCATTTCCAAAAAAGTCTCCCCACCCTCAGCATGAATGTCCCTTCCAAAATGACTCAAATGTCATCTTAAAATAGCCTACAAATTGAGCATTCCACAATATACCCCTACTTGTTTAGAAAAAATATTTTCCTACTAAGCTGCCTGGGTCAGGTTGCCCCTCCTGGCCTGGGTGCCCACTCCCCTGCCACACCCCCTGGGGCACGCGCACCACCCTCTAGAAAGCACACTTCAAAATCATGGTTACATTGGTCCTCACAACAGCCCTGCGAGGTGGGTGTATGGCCCCCCCCCAAAAAAAAAAACAGACGCAAGCTCTCACAGTGAGTACAAGGCACACACGTTTGTCCAGTTCCAGGGCCCTGGCTTTGCTCCTATACTTACTCTCCCATGTGGGGAATTCCAAATTCTTGGTAGAGCCCCTGGAAGGACACCTATGTCATGGAGGCAGCAGTGAGCGAACACCCGTTGCTCAGGCTACGTCTAGATTTGCCAAGTGCCCTTGTGCCTGGGCCACCAAGTCTGCTAATGGGTAGTTGCATGCAGAGCCCAGCACAGTGTGTGAGCCCGTCACCCACACAAGTAATCATCTCCCCAATTTCCCTTAAATGGAGTCAAGGATTCAATAAGCTCAAAAGGGACAGGAATGGTTCTAAGATGGCCTGCGTTGAAAGATGAGGGTGTTCTAATGACTTAAGAGCCCAAGCCCTTCTGAAATCAGCCATTCATCTCTGATCCCCTCCCCCCGCCCCCACCTCCAGCTCTCATCGTGGCCTCTTAAGGCTATGGGCTTTGATTTCTGAGCACCCAGGGAACACAGTTTGCTGATTAGTAATCTACAGAGTTTTGGAAGAAACCAAGTCGGAAAGGGCAATCAAACTTTCACCAGAACTCAGCCCTACTGAGCTACATGGAGACTCTCACCTAGCTCCTGACACACAAACATGGCCCCGTGCAGACACGCTGGGCTCTCCTTTCCAAAAGAAGAGGGAAGAACCAGTTCTGGGACCCAGCTCTAGTATAGCACTAGCTAGTTTTTAACAATGTTTGTTGACTGTAAGTGAATGAATGAGTGAAGGAAGGAATGAATGAGTTACAACCACTGCTGTCCAGTGGAGGAAGCTGAAAGGCGGAAGGCAAAGCTCATGGCAGGGACCATGCACCAGGCAGGTTGAGGCCTGGGGAAGACAGCTCCGCTCCTGGATGAGAGGGTCCAGCCCCAGCCACCCTCCAACCCCCACCCTGGAGCACGGCTGCGGTGTGGGATGCACAGGGAGCACCATGGGAGAGGTGGAAGCGTGTGAGTAACAGTGGCAGGTGATTTCCAGCTAGGACGTGCTCAGAGCAGTGACTCCAGAGGAGGAAGCCATAAATGAGGGTGTTCACTTCATGACCACAGCCCATGGCAGTAAACAGCCCGCCCAGAACGAAAAGGTTTGCTTTCGCCAAAAAGGGAAGGCCAGAAGCACCAGGTCAAGAAATGTCTGCCAAATGCATGAATGGATGAATGGATTAAATTCATGTCAAAATAATCGCTGCCTTCCCAAGCATCAACACTGTGATGAGCATGTGGATGACTAACTGATTCAGGCAAACAGGACTCAGTGCTATAGTAGAGGGGTTGAGGGGACAAAGGTGTTCTCTGCCCAGACAGGAGGGTGCTCTGGGAAGCAGGGGCAAGCCCTCCATGGGACTGGCCCATGGATGATGTCCTCTCTCCAATGGCTGAGGCTGACCTTTGAGCTGTGGCAAATTTGGGGCCGGGCATAGGGTCTGCTCTGCTCGTGTGACCACTGAATTTAATTGGCCCAATTGAAGGAAAGCTGAAGGAGCGTTCACCAGGACCGACGGAGCTCAGCCCTGATCCAAAAGTTTCCATTCATCAATTAGACCCAAAAGATGATCACTGAGGTGATCCACTGAGACTGGGGTTTGGGGACACGGGCTCACAGATCATACAACACTGGAAGGGCAAAGGGCCAGGAGGCCGTCTCCCCCAATTTCCTTTGATGTGTTGCTGTTGTATGCCATCAGAGGTGGGGAAATGGAGGTCCAAGAGGACTAGCTTCCTCAAGGAAAAATGGGGTCAGAGATGGACCAATGAGAAGTTTGCCAATTAACTATGCAAGGTGCCAGGCAGGGGAATCCGGACTTTGGGGGTTCCGAGAGATATTCCTGTCCCTCATACGAATCACGAGGGTAAAATGAGAGAGTTTATAAATTATGTGCACGTCCCCATGCCCAGTGGACGCAACTTTAGATGTCTTGGGCTGCAAAATGGAAGGTGTTCTGGTCCCCAAAACTTATTTCCCAGGAAGAAGCAAAACCCTAAAGTCAAGCAGATCTGAAAGGTCATCTCAGCCAATCATACACCCACTTCCTAAATCCCCATAAAAATACCCTCACTGAGTGGCTGCCTGGGCCACCCTTTGAATGCCTCCAATGATGGAGGGCTCACTACATCCAGGGATGCTCATTCTGTCCTGGAAGAGTCTCTTCAAAAAGCTATGACCCCATGGACATGGACAAACAGTTCACAGAAAATAAAATACAGTTCATTAACAGATATGCGTCAAAACGTTCAACTCTTGTTAGTAATTAAAGAAGGCAAGTTAAATCGACGGAAACGCATTTTTAACAGAGATAAACTAAGCGTATCTTAATAAAATGCTAATACACTGCTGGACATTGTAAAATGCTATAAGCCTTCTGACATTAGTCAACTATTCATACAAAAATCTCCGGTCTTTCAATCAAGAAGTTCATTCCTAGGAAATCCATTTGCGCACTCATTAGCCCATTCATTCCTCCATCCATCCTTCTATCCTCCATCCTTCCATTCGCTCACTCACCAGCCCATTCATTCCTCCATCATCCTTCTTCTATCCTCCATCCTTCCATCCTTACTCACCAGCCCATTCATTCCTCCACCATCCTTCTATCCTCCAGCCTTCCATCCTCTCACTCACCAGCCCATTCATTCCTCCATCCATCCTTCTATCCTCCATCTTTCCATCAGCTCACTCATCAGCCAACCACTCACGCACTTGCTCACACGTTCATATCTCTCCCTTGATCTACTCATCCAGCATACATGTATTTACAGTCTACAACATGTCAAGCACTGGAAATACAAAGATCAACTCAACAAGCTCCTTGCCCTTAAGGGGCTCACAATCTAGCAGGAGAAACTGACATGTTATGAAGCAATTACAGTTTCCTGATGTAAGGAAAGAACTGTAAGCACGGAAAAAAAAAAAGTGGGTGTGCTAAGCCATTAGCTGTGGCATCATTTATAATGTCCAGAAAAAAAAGATTTATGCAAAACAAAATGATTTATGCAAAACAATAGCAGAATGGTTTTGTGAATGATGGCATAGCCATTCGATGAGACACAAGGCAGCCAGGGAGGTGATAAAGACCACAGAACAAAGGAAAATGCCTATGGCAGGCATGAGATGGAAAAAGCAAAATGCAAAAGGTGGATGTGGTGAACAATGGCAATGAGATTTAAAAAATGGACGCTCATAATCTTAAAAAAAAAAAAGTATGCTCACTAAAAAAAAAGGCACCCACAGAAAAGAATTCGAAGGGGAAAAGAATTTGAAGGATGGGTGATGTGTCGGGGTGATGGAGCTATGGTGCACTTCCTCCTGCTCTAGGTCCACACCATTGACATTAGCAACACACGGGCCCTTGGCCCATCTGTCCCAGAGGCCAAGCTTCCATAGGAGGGAGCTGGGAGTCGCAGGGGAAGTTTCAGGAGAGCTGTAACTCCTGGTGTCACCAGGAAAAAGGAAAAAGATTTGTATGGGGGGCTCATGTAAATGCCAAAGTCAAGAGACAAGATGTGTCCTTGTCTTTACGAAATTACAGGAAAGAAAGAGGCACGTTCCAGAGGGACCCTGGTCAGGGAGGAGCACTGGAACCATACCACGGATCTTGTGGGTAGGGCACAGACGGGCCAGGTGGGGAGCACGGGCAGGGATGGCCCCCTCCATCAGCCATCGGGAACCCTGACCTGAGTCTCAAGACCCTTACAACCCAGATTTGGGACCCTCAGAAGCCAAAGCCTCTAAGAGCCCAGACCCAAACACACCCCAAAACCCCCACCTTCCAGGGCTTCCTCAGGGCTTCTCCCATTGGCCTAGTTTTACCCCTTGTGGCCCTTGGATGTTGGTAGAAGGCTGTCCTGGAGGCCTGCTTCGGTCCCACCAGCCATCACCTGTTCCTCCACTGTTTCCACGTGACCCATGGTTGTGACCCTCCTTTCCTCTCCATTCTACCCTGAGCCAGAGCTAACTGTGTAGACAACCACAATGCCTGTCCTTGAAAAGACCTGTCAGTCTTGTCCTGGCCTGAGCCCCTCCCACACCCTCCCTCATCCCCATGTGACATTGGACTTGTTAGTGAGACTCTTCAGGGACCCCACATTAGCACCCCCAGGCCTCAGGCTGGCCAGGCAGAGTCCAAGGCCTCCGTCCCAAACCAGGAGGAGAGCAGAGCCCTGGGGCCCCAGGACTGAATTCCTGCCCATGTGGCCCTGCTCATGGGGACCGGGACACTTGGTGCTCCAGGCACAGGGGTGGCTTGGATTCAATGTCCTCTGTCTTCGGAAATGTGGCTGCCGTCCCTTCAGCTGCCTGTGCTAGGAACATAGGAACCATCCCCAGGACTCCTCCCTCCCTCCCTCCATTGCATCCTGTCTACAAAGCCCATTACCTGGAGTCCTGTGCCCGGCCCCCACCTTCCCCACCTTGAGCATCACCTGCCTGGACTACAGCATCAGCCCCACCCCGAGCCTGAGCCTGGCCACTGCCCCTCCAGCCCAGTGTCTGCGAGTCATCCCACAGAGGCCCATTTAAGCACAACCTCCCATGCCAACCCCCATGAAGCGTCCCTGAGTTCCTGACTGTCTACAAGACAAAATGCAAACCCCCCACCCCACCCCAACTCCCCTGGTCCTCACATGCTCACTGCCAGTTCCCTGGGTTCCAGCCAAGCTGTGCTCCTCCCTGCTCAGGGCATTTAGCCAAAATCCAGGTTTTTTGTTTTTTTTTTTTTGTTTTTTATGTGCCAAATAAGAATAGAGAAGTGGAAAGGGAATTTGGTTCTCCTTTTTACAGACAAACACAGGAACACAACACATAACCTTACAAATCCTGTCCACTTTACAGAGAAAGGAAACTCAAACAGACCACTGAGTCCCTGGGCAGGGGTGGGGAGGGGGGGTCAGTACAAACAACTCTCCAGATCTGCCCCTGCAGCCCCCAGGAGGGTGGTCAGATGAGTGAGAACAACTTCAACACATAGTACAAAAGCACTTTTTTGCCAAAGTACAGAATACACGGTAAAACAGTCGGGAAGACAGAGAGGCCTTGAAACGGGCTTTGGAGATGCCATGTCCAGGGGCCAGGACCTGGTACCGTTTCTGCAAAGTGGGGACTGAGACGCACCCACCCATCAGGGACTGGCCCAGGACACATGTCAGAAAGTTGCAAGAACAAGATTTCTGGTGGTCAGCCTCTGGACACCCAGAGCCTCCACTGGGTTCCTCCATTGGGTCACTCTGCATGGACGTTCCTGGCCACTGTCTGGCCTCTGTCTTTCCGGACCATGGGCCCTGGATGCGACTGGGTACCACCCCCAGAATGGAGCACCGGGCAGCCCCACTCCGCCCAGTGCCTCCTGCTCTCTTGCCCTTTGCTGCCCCCTGGCGGGTGAAGTCTCCCTCATAGGGAGCTCACAGGTGACCCTCGCCAAGGGAGGGGCCGAGATGCCCACCCAGCTTAACACCCTATGTTCATGCAACCTTCTGCAGGGCCCGGCCTAAGCCCAACCCTCCTGTTCTGAGCTAGAGACAGGACATCGCCAACAGGGATGAGAACATTTACCCCATAATCAATCCAAGCAAGGAGCGGATGCCATTCCAGGTTTGCAGATGGGGGAACTGAGAATGCGAGAGATGAAGCGAAATGGCCCACACAGCCAGGGCAAGGCAATGGCACTCCAAGGTCAGGTCTTCTGAGCCCGCCCCTCCTTGCCAGGAAAACTGCATCTAACAAGCTCACAACATGCCAATGGCCTCTTTCCCTGGGAACCACTTTACTTGCGGGCTGGAACACAGGCTATCCTTCCCTCCTCCCTCCTTTCTTTCCTTCCTCTCTTCCTTCCCACCTTCCTTCTTTCCTTCCTTCCTTCCTGTCATCCGTTCATTCTGATTTGATGTAACTCAGGCATACGGAATTATGTATGAGAATCAGACATGCAACACCTCATCCCTGGACTGTAGGACTCAATTTCTCATTTATTCATTCATTCATTCCTCCACTCACTCATATATTCCTCCTTTCTTTCTTATTTGGGGTATTCTTTCACTTATTAGTCTCCTGTGCATGTAACTGTATTAATCAAAACCCCATGTGCAAAATAAATGTCACTGGTCTTTGTATGTGCACTGGCAATATTTCCTTCCCCACGTTGGGCCACTTTTATATCTAGGTATGTATTCTTTTATTTATGGGCCTCAGTTGCACATGTTTTTATGATAATGGTGGAAGATGCAGCCCGGTCTTTGGGCCAGGTGTGTCCCTCTCTTTTTCATATACTCTTTGACAGGTACAATGTATTTATCTATCTAAAGAGTAC
This sequence comes from Loxodonta africana, assembly GCF_030014295.1. Lineage (NCBI taxonomy): Eukaryota > Metazoa > Chordata > Mammalia > Proboscidea > Elephantidae > Loxodonta > Loxodonta africana. The sequence goes on from NC_087351.1 coordinate 111,991,490, forward strand.
ATGTTTGAACTATTTACAATCCCTGTTCAGACAACCTCTCTTAAATATTCATTTATTACTTTGGTTGTTTGTTATCTTTTTTTTTTTTTTTTTTGCTTATTTGGTTATTTTCTCCATTTTCCCTCCCCCAGGGAACGTGGATTTGGATGATCTCATCGATTTTAGGATTAACTGCCAATCCTAACAGAACCTCTCTTACAGATAGGCCCACAAGTTGGGTACCTTTTAGTTGCATTCTTCCTTTCTCTTTCATTAATTCCATTTTATCTCTCCTTATCTCTTTCTTTCCCTTTCGGACACTTTCTTTCTTTATCTTTGTACTCTTCCAGACCCCAGGTGCCCGGAGTGCGCACAGTAAGTGAGAAGCCCATGGAGGAAGCTCTCCCAGCTGTCCCAGGCATTTCCATTTCCAATTCAGTTGTTCGTGTATCCATTCATTCCTTCCGTCACCCTTATATTTCAATATTTATTCTTTTATTTATGAACCACAGGTGCACAGAATCAGATTAGCCGTAATCTGTAGCTCATGGAGCCTTCTCAGTGCTGGTCCGAGTGGGGTCTCTTTTGTTCATTAATTCCTGGCCATGATGATTTGGTTTAAGATTAATTTAACCACCTCAGGAGCCCAGTTTCAGATTAGTCGTAAGTGTTGGTTCATGATGCCTTCTCACCATTTTGCTTGAGCATGGCCCTCTCTCTCATAGCTTCATGTATGTATCTATTTATTTACCCAATGTATTTTTATTGCCTAGGTACATCTTGCCATAATTTTCTATAGTTCCTCCTTTCTTTCTTTCTCTTTTTTGCATCCTTTTATGAGCCTCAGGTGCAGAACTAAATTCATTAAAATCCTCATTTCTCATTCATTCATTCATAGTCATTTCTCCATCCATTCATCCTTTCTTTCTTCCTTTCTTTTTAGATTTTTGTTCTTTTTTTGATGAACCTCAACTTATACCACTTATTATATTTAGTGAAAAACTATGTTCATGGTATTTAAGCACTTAACCACTTAGTGCTCTTTCTTCCATATGGCTATTTTAACTTCTTTTCCTACATCTTTCCTTCTCTAGGAAACCCTGGTGGTGTAGTGGTTAAGTGCTACGGCTGCTAACCAAAGGGTCGGCAGTTCGAATCCACCAGGTGCTCCTTGGAAACTCTATGGGGCAGTTCTACTCTGTCCTACAGGGTCGCTATGAGTCGGAGTCAACTCAATGGCACTGGGTTTGGTTTTGCTTTGGCGGGGGGTGGGGGTTGGGTGCTCTAATTCTTTCCATCTCCTTTTTTTGTATTCTAATGGAACTCAGGCATTCGGTCTTTCATCCAGTCTTTTATTTGTGTTACTATTATTGTTATTTATAAGCTTCAGGACCACAGATTTGAATTAATCAGGGCAACCTGTGCTAAACTAGCCCTATCTTACAGTTATTACTCAACTTGCTCATTTATTATGTTTTTATTCCCTTATTTCCTCTTTCATTTTTCCCCGTCTTCATTATTTCTTTCTATCATTCTTTCACTCTCTTACAGTCTTTCATTCTTTTGGAGATCAGGGGTCCAACCTCCCTCCGAAATACCCTTCTCAGGGGCCAACGTCCATGTTTCTCCTCACTCATTCATTCGTGCGTTCATCAGTCTTTCTATTTATATATGATATTTATTTCCATATTTCTAGATTGTAGGTAGACCTGATTGGATAATCCTAATCTCTAGCTAATGGGCACTCTCCTTGGCCTCACTTACACAGTTATTCCGTGAACTGTTTCTTGGTTGGATGGTGGTTGACCCATCTCAGGAGCACAAACATAAATCAGGCTCTGTGCTTGGTTCATGGCACCCTCTCCTTACTCCTAGCATGGTTCTTTTTCACATGTGTACACGTTTATCTGCTTGGTTGTCAGGATACTGCCTTTCTTCTCTTTTAGTTCTCAGTTTCTTCTCATTTTTTCATTTATTCTCTCTTTCACTCTCTCCCTCTCTCTTTTGCATTCTTTTACTCTGGAGCTCAGTCACCATGGACTGATGGATCTAATGCCATCGCAAATACCCACCCCTGGCCCATACAGCTCCACCTCTCATTCAGTCATTAATTCCTCCCTCCTTTCTTTCATTCCTGGAGGCATAGTGGTTAAGAGCTACAGCTGGTAACCAAGAGGTCGGCAGCTCAAATCCACCAGGCGCTCTTTGGAAACTGTATGAGGCAGTTCTACTCTTTCCTATAAGTTCGCTATGAGTCAGAATCGACTCGATGGCAACAGGTTTGGTTTGGTTTTGGGTTTTCTTCATTCATTCATACCTTCCATCCTGCTTGCCTTCTTTGTTTCATTAGGTATTTATTTCTCTATTAATGGAACTAGGGGCTCAGAATTAGGCCACTTAGAACCCATGGTTTGTGATGTCTCCTTAGCATCAGTCCTAGCCCAGCTTTCTCTAGTGGATCTACCCACGTATCCCTTTAGTTAGCTGTTATCTTTGTATGTTCACATCTCTCCTGTTACAGCTTCCATATCTCCTCCTACCTCACACTGTTTCTCACTTTCACTTTCTCACTTTTTTTTTTTCCTTTGTCACATTTTCACTCTTCTCTCACTTTCTTATGGACCTCAGGTGCCCAGCTGGGATTAATTACAAGCGTCCAACACCCTAGTCAGGGGTGGCCATGGGGCCACGGCTTCTCCAGCCACACACTCCAGCATGCATCCCTTCCTCAGCCTTTCTCTTATTCAGATACTTATTTTATTGATAGAGGGCTGGTTTTTAGAATTGGATTGACCACACCCCAGATTCATGATGGCCTTCACCCTTACTGCCAGCATTGCCTTCTTTTATGTATTTACTTCTTATTCACGCATTAATTTATTTCTGTGTGTCTTGGCTACTTTTTCTTCCATATTTCCTGATTTCTATTGGATATTTTCTCTCTTTCTCTCATTTTTGTATCCTTTCTTCTAACAAACCTCAGCTGTCAGGACTGGATGACCGGGAACCCACCCTGTGACACTCTCGCTGGGCCCCATGTATCTTCATCTCTCACTCATCCATCCATCCACACATTCTTTCTCTCTTTCGGGCTTTCTTTTATTTTGGTATTTACTGATTTACATGGAGACTCTGGGTGCCTAGAGTTAAACTTTGGTTAAAGTACACTTCATCTTTGATCTACTGGGCCCTCTTTCTTTTTTGAACTTACCCTTGGAGCTCTTTCTCTGTTACTTATTTCTTTTCCTATTCCAGGAGCACATATTTGGATGAATTCTAATGCTTGGCTTATAATAACCTTCTATGGCCCTCCTTATAGATTTACTCGTCCCCTCATTTTCTTTTTGTCTTTCTTCTTCTAATTTTTTTTGCTTGTAGGTTTGTACCCATTTTCCTTCTCCTTTTCCCTCTGCTTGTTCCCTCTCTCTTGCATCTTTTCATTGAATGGGTCTCCAAAGCTCATCCTCATCCTTGGTTTATTTCCATGCCTCACTCATTCATTTATTTGGGTTGTTATCCTTTTATTGGCAAACCTCAATATCGCACATATGCCTTGGCCCATGATCGCCAACTATTGGTTCGTGTGTAGCCCTCTCTGATTTTCTACCTTTTTGTTGAATTGATATCTTATTGATTTATTTAATGATTTCCTGGGTGCATCAGATTGGATTAATCACACTCTCTTGTTCACTGTACATTCTCATCATGGGTCCAAGGAATACCCTCTCTGCCTGGTTTGCTTACTTCCTTGACTGTTTATTTATTCCTTCTGCTTTCAGTCACTCATGCATTTCCCCACCCACTTACTTTGACAGTATAAAAGACACCAGTGAAATCACCTCCCAAACAGAAAAACAGAACATTGACAACAGCTTAGATCTTAAGTTAGTCGTCAAGGTGTGTACAATCCACAGTCGTGAAACACATACAAATGGCAGATGCAGGGCAGAGGCAAACCAACATCAGAGCGGCCACACCATCCCGGGGCTCATGTCCTGGGCAAACAGGGGCAGATCTGAGACTACAGCCCAGATTCCTGAGGCCACTTGGCAAGGCAGGCACTTCCAACTCTGCCCCCCTGGATCCCCCATGAATGGCCATCCCCATGAGAAACCTGTTTCAAGACTCTCAAATACATAGAGACACACACATTGTACACGGTCTCCCCGGTGGGAAATGAAGTACATGGAGTTCAGTTTAAATAGATGGCTTTGTCTACAGCAATATAAAAATATTTTGGCCTTTCAAGGCAAATACAAAAGGAGCTACCCATTCCATTGCTGAGTGTCTCAGTCCCAAACAATGAAGAACTTGAAGAGGTTTAAGCCGGAAACTTTGAAGACAGAAAATCTGTCCATTATGTTTTCCAGACATTTCAAGGGGGTGAGTGGAGGTCACTGGAGCTTGGAGCCCATGCGAGAGGCTGGTCCCTCGGCCTGCGTTTCTCCTCAGCCCTTGAAGGCCCCCCAGCTCACAAGGGCACTTCCATCCTAGCCTGCCCTGTGGCACAAGAGCCAAAGGGAGACTCAATAATGAAAGGGCCATTCATTTAGAGAAGTGAAAAAGAAGAAATTCTCTTTGGGGACGGCACTTGAAGCAGCCTATAGAATTCTCTGCCACAGACACGGCCCAGGAGACCGTGAGCCCCCATGTCGGAGGCTGGACTCCGCGTGGCTGTCTGGGCCCGGCCTCCCCATGAGGGGACCGCCGGCCGGTGCTCACCAGTCCCTCCCATGAGCTCACCTCTCCGTGTGCTCTGGTGAAAGCCCCTCACCCTCAGAGCAAGACCACAGACATGACCCCACACTCGGGCAACTTACGATTTAAAGCTGGAGGGTGCTGAGTCGAAGGTCCAGAGGTCCCATCCCACAGAGGAGTCCAGGGTGACAGCTTCAGCTGGAACAAGAGAGCTTTGGGTCACTGACATAGACCCTCACCCAGGGCAGCAAGGGGAAGATAATGGCGGACAAGGGTGACAGCTCTCCAGGGAAGGGGGGGCTTGAAGCCGGGACACCCCCCGTCCCACTCCCAGCAAGTGTAAAATTGATGAAACCAAGCATTTCTCTTTCTAAGCTCACTTGTTCATGCATTCACCCACCCACCCAAGATCCTCACCCATGGAGTGGCCGACTACAGACGCAGAACCATGGGACATAACTCCCGACCCAAGAGCCCTCAGGTCTGCACCCGTGTCAAAGGGGTCATTGTTACCCATGGAGCTAAGTGCTGTGTTTTGGGACCCAAAAGTATAGGCAACTGCACAAGAGAGAACTGAGCTGGACACCAAAAGGGTAAATAGACCCCACGTGGAAGGGCATTCCGGTGCAAATGCACGGCCAAGCCCACATTAGCATGTGTGCAAGGAGATGCCAAGAGCCCGACATGGTGCCACGGTGTGGGGGATGGGGGCAGCTGGCCCTGGGTGAGACTGGAAAAGCGGGTGGCATCAGGGAGGGCCAGGGCTGCAGGCCATGCTGAGGATCATGGGGTTTCAATGGGCAATTTCCCAGAAGCATGGCACACTGGTCACCCACAGGCTGGATATGCATGATGGCTCCAGGGATGCAAGGGCAGATTATTTAACAATCACCTGCAAGTTTTGACGGGCACCATGAGAAACCATGATCAGGCACATCAAGCCTCTGATTTCATGCATTTCACTTAAATTGCCAATATTTTTAAAACGAGTTGATTTTTTTAAATATATTCAGTGAATTCTCATGCAGATAAGTAGGCATGGCCAAAAGTTGGTCTACAATGGCTGAAGTTTGAAAAGCACTGTAAGGCAGGTGATGGGGGAAGCCAGGGCTTGGGGCAGGAAAGGGAGGGGACCAGAGCTCACTTTCAAACCTCCTCTCTGGGCATGGCTTGCCTGAGGACTGGCTGGGGCCATGGGTGGGGGCCTGAGCCAGGGAGGCCAGCGGAGAGACCGTGAAGCAGCCCAGAAGAGAGGAAGGTGATGGGAGGGGTGGGGGCACTGGGGGTAAGAGGGGCAGCAGGCAGCAAGGCCCTCTCAGGAGGCAAAGCAACACTCCCTGGAGACACCTGGTACAGGCTATTGCCATCCTGCCAACCAGCTGGCTGCCAGGACCCCCACGGAAGGAAGAGGCTCTTCCCAGCACCCACCTGCCCTGACTTAAGCTGCCTCAGCATCCCCGCTACCTTGGCCTCCACGTTCCCAGCCTGTTACTCACTGGGCACAGACCTCGAGATTCCAAACCCTCCCAGGAAGTGCCTTTTTTCTTCCCTGGCCCTGTGTCCCCCAAACACTGCCTTCCCATAAGTGATGGACAAAGACGCAGGCCTTGGTTCTCAAAGGCGCCAGGCCCCCCTTATGTTCTGGGTACCGTCTGGGGTCATTCCCTGCAAGTGGCTGGAATGGCACCTCATCTCCACCCCGGGCCTAAGGTACTAATGGGACTTTAGACTGGACACACAGCAGGACCAGAGGCACCGCCACTGCCCGCAGGGAAAAGGGCTGACAGTACTTGATCACATTGGTTTTGTTCTATTTTGCTCTGTAATAGGGGCAGAGAAATGAGAACCGGTGCGGGCATCTGGGTTTGTTCCCTTTTTCTGCTGCAGCGACCCCCAGAGCCCTCAGGGCTCCTGACTGTCCTTAATCAGCCTGGCCCTTGGCTGTCCTACTAACACATGACCCCTGCTAAGTCGTGCCTTTGTTTCAAAGCTGTGTGTCCAGCTCTGGTGCGCGCCATGGACTTCGGGGCGGGGCGCAGAGAAACCACTCCCCGGAGCTAACAATTGGAGACATGAGGGCTCCTTACAGGATCCAGGGGCACAATCTCCACGAACCTCACCTCGCACCCACCAGCCAAGACCTCAGACACGTGTGGCCTGAGCTCATGACCACAGAGGACACATGGCTGGACCAACCAAAAAACACCCTGCACAGCTTCCCAGGATTAGAACCTGCTAGGTCCACATCTTGATATTGTAAAAGCTACCTTTTCTGAAGACAAATAGGACACGGTTCACGGGGCAGGTCGTGGGTACAAGTAACTTATAAATGTTTATAACTGAGGACGATGTAAAAACATGACTTTTATTTATCACAATGTCGTGTTTCCAGAAATAGAGCCTAGAGTTTGTACTTTCCTCTAATAAGCCTTGCCTAAGATCTCATCCTTCCCACCTGTTGAGTGGAGACCACCCTCCCACAACTTCCCCTCCAAATGTGAGCTCTTTGCAAAGCTAATTTCCCGTACTTTTGTGAAGGCCAGGCCCTGGCCATTAGGGGCCCTTTATGAACATGGAAGAGGTAATTGGGACATCTTTTGAAATCCGTCCCCCACCTCCCCCATCCCCTCTCTCTCTCACCGGCCCCTGCCAGCCCTCTAATTTTACCAAGCGGGTTATGGGGGATGTTTACATATGCCTCTTCCTGGAATTTCACCTCTTTGCTTCAGGAGTGGGCAATTAGAGGGAATTAGGGCCTATTTGGTGTGTTTACTGTTAATGGATAAAGTGGCTGAGGCAGCCTGGGAAAGGCAGCCAGCTGGTCTAATTGAAGCTGGCAACTTTTCGATTTCTCATTGCAGTTTGCAGGTACTGTAGCAACCAAGGTAACAAAACAAAAGCACCAGCCCACCATGGTGATAACTGGGTATGGGTCTCACCGAGGGTTCCGAAGAGTTATTTATTACCGCACACTAAGGCATAAAGAGGGGGCTGGCAGGTATGCAGAGCCTGGCCACTGACCGCAGCCTGGGCAGCCAGGTGACCACTCACCTTCCCAGAAGTTGCCACCCAAACTGCTTTTTCAGAAAGTTGTTGGCAGAGAGAGGGTGGCCAAGGGCAGGGGAGGGATTACAGGGGGTTGTGAAGCTGGGCCACACCATCCTGCGGCTGAAGCCACAGGTCCAGCCTCATTGAGCCATAACCATTCTGCAGCCACAAAGGCGGTCCAGGCCCTGGCCTATGGCCTGCTGTTCAGAAGAATGCACCATACAATGCAATCCCTGCGCCACAGCCCTGGGCAGCCCCTTGGTGCTTGCTTCAGGCACTGAGCTCCCACCTGCACTAAGCTCCGTGTTCCCAAAAAGTGGAAGATGAGGGCCTGGCCAACGACCATGACTCACTAACCATGCCGGCTGGCCATGGCTTTCACATTCCAAACCTTGCCACCAACTCACCACGTGCCCCTGGGCGAGGTGCCGGCCCTCTCTGGCCTCTGGTTTCCTCATCTCTGAAACGGGGAGACCAGCGATTGCTCTGAAGACCCAGCAAACCACACACAAGCCACAGATGGCCACCAAGGTAGCTAGGGGAACCACAGACTGGCAGGGGTCCAAAGGCCCTCAGACCCCTACGGTCCTACACCACCCATTTCACGGATAGGAAAACTGAGGCCCCGAGGGCTGGAGACAGGGGCCAACGTCACACCTGTGGTTGAGGCTGAGCAGGGGCTGGAGCCAGGTCTGCAGAAGCCCACTCAGAGCTTCTGCCTGACCCTGTGCCCAGAGAACCCACTGAGAATTCCCTCCTCTGACACCCAGCAAGGCCAGAGCAAGTCCTGAGGGGCAGAGGTGTTCCCTCCTCCAGGCCCTAGGAAATTACGGTCTCCTCCTCTGGTGCCTTGCCTTTGTAGCACTGACATCCCTTGCTTCTTCTGACTATGGGATATGCAGAGTTGAGAGGTGACTGCCTCATTTACAGATGGGGAAACTGAGGCCAGAACCCAGCAGGGACAAAGCAAGACTTGAGCAAAGACTGGGTTCTGGGCCTCTTTCCTCTGGGGCAGATCTTTGTCTCAGCTTCCTCTGGAGTGGCCGGAACCCTGAGGGCAGCCTGGGGCCTGAGAGTGCCAATAGCTTCCCCTCCAGCCCAAAGGGAACCCTCGCTGAGGATCCCCTCATGCATCAACTGTGTGGGCCCTGCTGACCTCCTCCTCCACTTCCCTAATGCCAGACACCAACGTGTGGATTTCTGACCTCCCTTACCTCCATTTCCTAACCTGGAAGGAATGACTCTACCTCCACCTAAAGAACAGCCCAGAGAAAGAGCTGGAAAGGCACAGGGAGCCCCATCTGCGATCCGGATACCCAACCCAGACGTGCAGTCAGCCTTTGGCCACCCTGACTGTCCTCCATCCATCTCTGACTTTCCATTCTGCAAGCCTGGCTCACGGCCCCATTCGGTCTATCCGGCTGTCTCTCGGGCATCAGGCCCGGCTTGATCAGGATTTTGTTGTCTATAGTCACAGCCACCCGGATCCTCCTCCCAGATAACATGCAAAAAGAAAGCCCAGAGCATGGCCATCCTCGGGGTCACGCTAACAGGGTGGCTGGTTAAGCGGGTCATTGTGTCTGAGCCTCAGCGCTCCCAACACACAACAGCGAGGGGGCCCCATGTCGGCCCCCAGAGGGAACACACACACACACACACACACTCCATTTCAGAGGAAGGTAATTGAGGTTTTCTTCTTTTCATCCAAAGAAAAGCCACCGTCCATTGAAAGCGCACATTCACAGAACCTGGGAAATCTCATCTGCACTCAGCTCTCCCAATTATCCCCAGGTGGCTGTGCTCCGTGGGGGGCTCCCCCACATTCCTTTCTGTCTCTGCCTTTGTTTCCATCTCAAACAGGCCTGGGAGCTCCCAGGCTAAGAGTCTCCTCCTTAAGCCCCTGCCAAAGACCCCATTCACTGCGCAAAAAGAAGTTAAGCAAAAGGTGGCGGGCAGGCTTCCTTTCTCCCCACTCTCAGGGTAGGGGAGTTAAGAACTGTCCATCTGGATTCTTTTCTAAGCCCAAAGAAATCGGAGAGCAATTAAGAGAGTCATGGCTAGACCCTCCACCATCCTCTCTCCCTAATTAGTTTCTCTCTCACACACATCCTCCCTTGAGTTGGGGCCAAAACCAGCCTTAATGACCCAACACCTGCTCTCCCCCCGGTCCCCGTAGGTCCCCACGGATGGCCAAGGGTTTGGAGGTGAAAGGACTGAGAGGACAGGTGCAGATTTGTCTGGAGACCTCCTCATTGCAGTTGGTCCCAAGAAGTTCAGCTAAAGTAACCACACATTTGCAAAGTGAGAATTTGGTGGTGGGACCTGGCAAGTGTTTAAAACCCAGAATGTACCAGAAGTTCCAGGATGCCTGGATGCCCCAAAGATGTCTCAGATGCCTGGTCGCAAATAAGGGCTCCATTCACATTTACTAGAGCAGACTGGACTTGGAACCCCCCTCCCTGGTGCTGTTCTGTCCTGCTACAATGCCCAGAGGGGGCCTAGGAGAGGACATGACAGTCCACTGGGCTGGAGACTGGGCCCATGGGGCCTCAGGATCTCCCAACAGGAAGAGGGGATCACCATTGTGACTCCGGGGTGAGCTGGCAGTGTGGTGCCAGCCCCCCAGGGCTCTGCCATCTATACCTCCTGGCTCTGGAACACTGACCCTGTCCATGCCAAGTAGAGGTACCTCTGTAGCACCCCTTCCCTCACATCTCCCCAAAGGGTGAAGTTAAATGACCTTCATCTGACCTCACAAAGCTGCTGGCGGCCTGGACTTAGGGCCATCATGTCTGAACCAGGCACCCCAAGGAGAGCCTTCCTTATCCCAAACTCATCTCTCCCTTTCTAGTTGAGAACCCCAGACTTGAGATGGCCTCCTCTGGGAAGGTGTAACTGTCTTCCAGAACTTTCTGTTGCTCAACCTGGGGATGGGAAACCAGGCTGCCCATCCTAATCTCTCCTTTGGGAGGGGGAACAGGACTCAAGAGGACAAAACCACACCTCGAGGTGAAAGGAGATAGGCCTGGGACTTTCTCAGAACTTGTTAAATCCCTGTCTCCTGAAAAGAAAAAAAAAATGCTCCCAGCGCCCAGCCCTCCTTCAGCTTAGCTGAGAGTGCCCATCTTCGCATCCTCCACTGCCCTTTAGCCCTTTGGGGCCTTAACGTGTCTCCTTCCACATTCCCTTCCGTGCAAAGCTGCCTCCCACTTGTCCAGGAAAAATTCCTCAGCAAGCTCATTAAACACAGGCAGAGTTTTTTTGCTTTTTTGTTTTTCTGGAAGTCAGACTGCTCATAAGAAAACACATTTAATTAACTTCATGCAAATGAATGAATAAAAACACATGCACCACTGTACTGAATTCATGCCAGGCTTTGACATTATTTGGAGAAATGTGTTTGGAAATAGAGTTCGAGGTTGAATCGCACTCAGGAAGCATGAGGTCAGGGGCCCTGGAAGCCACATGCAGCCTCCTCAGGCAGCTTGCAGGTGGGAGAACCCAGGGGTCAGAGGGGCGCCATTTTCCTTCCCACGAACACAGGCGTTTGAGCCACACTTGCCTCCCCACCCAGGAGGTAGTGGGAGAGGAGGTGCCCTCAGCTTTAGGGGCAAGACCACCGTCTCTTCCCTGAAATCTTTGTCTACCCAGGAGAATCCAACACAAGGACACCAGGGAATGGCTTAGCATGACAAATGGGTGGAGAAGCCCCCTCCCACCGAGGTAATGGGGTCCTCTCAGCCTCACTACCTGGCTGGTCAGGGTCTCATCTCAGTACTTATTGCTCAGATTGGCCAGTCCATCACAACTTGAGTTTTTCTCATTTTGACCAAAGATTCTATAGAAAAAATCCCGATCAAAAGGGGAAAAATGCACAACAGAATTTCAAATTCTCATGGACTCCAGACTTTCTGGAAAGGAACCATGGAGGCTGGATGAACCCCTGAAACTATTGCCCTGAGACAATCTTTAAACCCTAAACCAAAAATACTCCCTGAAGTCTTCTTAAGACCAAAGAATAGTTTGGCTTAACTAGTAAAAAACCTCTGCCTTGAGCTTTGCACTCTTTTAAGAACTATCTATATGGGATCAAATTGACAACAGCAACTTGAAAGATTAGATAGGAACCTTAGGGGACAGTGAGTTTATGTTAATGGGGGAGGAACGAATCAGAAAAGGAGGGCGAGAATGGTTACACAACTCGAAGAATGTAATCAATGTCACTGAGTTGTACGTATAGAAACTGTTGGTGTGTGTGCTGTGTATATTCTCAACGACAACTACAAAACGAAAAATTTTTTTTAAATCTGAGTTTTTCTGAAAAATGATTATTTCTTTCAACATTTAATAATGGCTTTTCTCCCACTCCCGGAATGGTGGTCTGTGTTATGTTATGTTTCAACTTCTTTCATTGAGAATCTGACATTTTTATGTATTTTCCACCTAAAAAACCCAAAACACATGTTTGCCTGAGACTTAACCATTCACAAGCATCCCTGAACTATTACCCTATCCAAAGTCGTTCCAACCCAAACTCCTGAGGGGTGTGGGGAGGCTGGCACAGGCTAGGGCTATCCAGAGAGAGAGTCGCTGGGCAGCGAAAAAGTGAATGCACTCGGATGCTAACCGAAAGGTTGGCGGTTCAAGCCCGTCCAGAGTGCCTCAGCAGATAAGCCTGGCAATCTACTTCCTGAAACCCTATGGAGTACAGTTCTACTCTGACATTCATGGGGGTCACCATGAGTCTAAATCGACTCAACAGCAGCGGGTTTATCTGGGAGAATGGTCTGAGCTACTTTTTGGGCTGGCTCTGCCTGTTTGATCTTCCCTTCACCTTCATTTTGCCCTTGGCTGCACCCGCCTTGAGCTAGCCCTGAGAGCTCCCTAAGGAAAGATGTAGAAGCCAGGGGCATCTGGCTCAAACCGACAACGCGGATGCTTTCTCAGAAACGCTGAGCCCTCCCGGAGTTGAGCATCCTGCCCTGTGCAAAGCTCAGCATTGCTGTGTTTGCAGGTGGCTCAGTAAATGCCAGCTGCGGAGTAAATGTCACAGCATAGAGCCTTCCCGGCACAGTCCTCCCTGGAGCCAGCCCTGGGCACACACTCCCACCCCCCCACCTGCTTGGAGCTCTCCAGAGGGTGAAGACAAGACGACAGAGGCAGCAAGACAGAGGCAGCAATCCCCTGTCTGGAGACCTTGGCCCCTCTCTGCCTACATGAACAGATCTTGTTTAAACACCACCTTCCGTCCCATTTCTATTCAGGGGAGAAGAGCAGCCTGCGAGCAAGCTGGCTCAGAGCTCTGTCGATGTCCATGAGAAGAGGTTCAGCAAAGTGGGGTGGGGGGCCGGGGCCTGCGAGGGGAGGACCAGGCCACTCGGCCCACTGGATGGCAGGTGGCACACACAGGCTTGAGGGGCACCTGAGGGGTCCAGTGCAGAGTGATGGCTCCACCCATTGGCCTCCCTCTGCCAAAGGCCCCAGGGTGAGCACCAAGGGTGAGGTGGGGGCCTCTGGGGCCAGGCCCAGTGCTGCGACCCTGCAGATATCTGCAGCATTAAGTCAGCTTCACCCTCACCCTTGAGGCCTGCCTCAACCCCACCTGGGCCACCCACAGGCTGCCTACACCCATTCCTTCAACCAGCTGCCCTGCGAGTTGGCTCCAAAAGCAACCCACTGCCACCCCCTGACACAAGCCCAGCTCCTCGAAGCAAGAAAGAAAGTGCCCCCACTGAGCTGCCTCACCCTGTCCACTATGACTTTACCCTGTGATGGCCAGTCAAGGTGCAGGTGGGCCCAGCTGGCACAGGTCGCCTGGCTCCCACACGACCATGCTCAGCTGACACATCACCACATGGGGCCCCGAGAGCAGCACAGGTAGACCTGCTAGTCCTTAAGCAAAGCCTGGTCTGGGGCATCCCAGTTAATGCATCCTGACTCAGCGAGCCACAAGGCAACCAACCATGAGTCCTGGACGGCATCATGGACTACAATCCTCTGCTCGCCGCTTCTCGACTATCACTGATTTTATTTAAACAAACGAAAAAATGCCCATCTCATTCCAATTTCAGGGGTGAGGAAAAGAGCCCAACAAGGGACTCACTCAAAAGCCACTATTTGATTAAAGGACGTTATCAAAGCCTCGTGTGTGAGAAACCAAGATTCTCCACAGGGAGTGGCGTTGCCAAGGCTTGCAGGGAAAAACGTTATCCTAGCTGGAGCTAGACCTATTTCCAGAACTCCAAAGTGGCCCCCAGGCTGGGCTTGGGAGGCCAGGTACATCATGGGTTCATTCTGTTAGCCTGTTCAGCACAGCTTGATTGAAGACCTACTGTGTTTGTGGAGCTCCTGAGTAGTGCAAACTATTAACACGCTCGGCTGCTAACCAAAAGTTGGAGGTTCAAGTCCACCCAGAGGCACCTTAGAAGAAAGGCCGTTGAAAACCCTATGCAGCACAGTTCTACTTTGACACACATGGGGTCACTGTGAGTCAGAATTGACTTGACAACTAACTGGTTACCATGTGCCCTGGCCCAAGCCAGAGCTGGGCGCTCCTCACTTACCGTCCTGGCCCTCAGCACGCACAGTCGACCAGGCTGGACCCTCTACAGCGTGGCAGGGATCTCTGCTCCAGGCAGCTTCCGGCCCCTAGGCCTCTGGTGTTGCTACAGAAGAGGACCACCCCTTCATAGAATGCCCGCACCCCAGATTTAGCGTTCACATTCTTGAACAAAGAGTAGACATGAGCTGACCCCAAGGATCACGGTGTCGCAAGGAGAGACACTCACCTGAAACCAGGAAGGAGTCAAGACCCATTGGGCTCGGCGTTAAGGTGCCAGGTGATCATGAGACGGGTGGGTCAGGGCGGTGGCCTCAGGGGTGCTTTAGCCTCTTCGATCCTGTTCTTCAGCCAACCCAGCCAGGTCACAGCCCACGTGCCCAGGACGAGGCTAACCCTGGGGAAGGCCAAAGAGTTAGAAATACTGGAAAGCACGTGTGCAGGAGGGCCGTACACACAGAGGATGGACCGCAATCTCACCTGCAGCAGGTGTTCGGGGGTAAGGAAATGTGAGGTGAGCAATGGCAGAAAAGAGATGCAAACAAGGGCAAAACCCGTGCTGAGTAGCCAGCAAGTCCCCGGCGCAGGCACAGGATCCCAGAAGCTTGTGCGACAGTCTGGGCGGGCTGGGGGCAGTGCCACCAAGGCAAGGTCACGAGGGTCTCTGGGTCCAGCGGGACAGGAGATGCTGCAGTCCATGATCACCGCGGCCCTGGGGAGCCAGGCCCGTGGGAGGACAGCTTTTGGGAGATGAAGATGCCAGCAGCGGCCTGTGCTGTGGGCACCGGGGGGTTATTGGAAACTTGGGGTAAGTGCCCACACCCACGCTGTGCGGGGTAAGGGGCAGGAAGCGTGGCTTCTGGGGCTGAGGAGTGGTGCTTGGACTTGGTGGCAGGTGGCAGGTGTGTGGCAGCAGGTAGGGGGAGACAACTACAGGAGTGGGCTGCTGGCAGAGGGCTGGGGAGTTCTGTGGTCAGGCACATCGGTCAGGCTGGGCACTGTGGCCAGAGACTTGTAGCAGGCAGAGTGCCAGGTGGGGAATTCACCTGGCCACCTGGGAGGTGGAGCTACCAGGCAGCAAGGAGCAGCAGACAGCCAGGCAGAGGGGAGCCCACGGCTGCTCCCTGGAGGTTCCCAGCCACTGGTCCTTTGCACTGGCCTCAGGCCCCAGAACTAGGGGCAAAGGGGCTGATTTAGGTCCTGGGGGAGGAGGGAGTGAAGGAGGGGGAGGGGGAGGGGGACAGGTCCAGGTCACGGACCCAAGTCAAGAGGGAGACCTGTTTGGCCAAAGCCCAGGGGCACCACAGTCTGTGCTCCTACCTGACCTGGGCACTCGGCCAGGAAACGTCCAGCACAACCATCAGCTTGTGAGCGAAGGGTAGCAAGGGGAGGGCGGCCGAACCCCAGGAGATGGGCAGGTATGAGCCCCCCGGGTTGGAACTAAAGGTCACGGTGACCAACTAGCCAAAGGCAGGAGATCAGGCCACCATGCAGGCCCCTCTCACCTGCCCTCTGAGGTCACCCCCAGCAGGAGTGACCCCCCCTGCCCTCCCATCGGACTCAGAGGCCATCGGGGGCACACTAGCATGGCGGTGCCCAGCCAGGGCCGGGCCCGTGGGCCTGCTCAGCGAGGATCCACTGTTGGACGACAGGATGGGCCAGCGGGTGAACAGAGGGCACGGCCAGCGGAGCCCTGCCCTGCCCAGCCTTGCCCACTCCTCTGCTGACTAACACAAAACCCGCCTCTGCCCTCCTGCCCTGAAGCCGCTGGTGCCCAGCTACTGGAATCGCCGCCGGGCCTCCTCATTGACTCGCCCGTCCAAACAGACGTCCCACATACTCTCGCTGAGCCCCTTTTGTGCCAGGCCTGGTGTCTGGGACACTCAGCAGAGGGGCGGGGCTGGCCTAGGGCACCCCAGGAGGTTCCCAGCCAGGTTAGAAAATGGGGGGGGAGGGAGAACAGAAGAGACAGAGAGGGGGAGCAAAGAAAGACAACAGGAGAGGGAAAGACACAGCGAACAGGAGACAGAGAGAACAGGAGACAGAGACGGAGGGAGAAGAGAGGAAGGAGGAAGAAGGGAAGAGAGCTTAGAGAGCTAGAGCAGAGAGAGGGAGAGATGAGACAGACAGAAAAAATGGGGGAGAGGGGCCAGAGAAGGGAGAGAAGAGGAGGAAGGGAGGTGCTGGAACAGAGGCGCAGGAGTAAAAGCAGAAAAGTAAGTGAGAGGAGTGGGGGGAGCACCACTTCCTGGCCTTGCTCGTTCCGGCTTCCATCTGGTTTAAGCCCTGTCTCCCCATCTTCTCCCAACCCTCCAGGAAGGACTTCAGTAGGCTTTGGGGTTGGGGCTCAGCACAGCAAGCCCACCTCACCCCCAGCTAGAAAAGTGGGGTGCAGAGGCCCTATGTACAAAGCAGCTAAGAACTGCATCCATTTGGGGTGCACACACACCCTTGAGGGCTCTAACGACCACCCACACAAGGGAGTCAATAAACTCAAGGCCCTCTCCTGGTGGCCTCAGTAACGTTTAAGACTGGTTTCCAGAAACCCAGGCAGGAGTGGGCTTCTTGCATTGGGCTGCAGGCCTGGCTAGAGCTCAGAGTTTCATTTGGTGTGGAAGTCACCCTGGGGAGTGTCTGCCATGTCAGAGGCAGCATGAGGGGCTCTGAAAGCCTCAGGTGGCAGAAGAGCCACAAATGAGCATAAGATCCCAAGACCCAGGAACTGGGTAGATCTACTGAGGTCTGCCACCCCAGTCTCAAATGCCCACAGGGGATTCTCTACTAACAGTGGCTTTGGCAACTGGTTTTTAATGATTGATAGTCTATTGGGGAGAGGGACGCATGTGCAATTTTTACCCTTAAAATAAGTTTGAAAACATCAAAAACACCCGCATGATTTTACTCTCCAATAACTCCATGCAGGAGAGGGGGAGGTTTGGGGGGGTCTACCATTCTTGTCTCAGCCCCCTAGGCTCATACATCTAATTTTGATCATTTGAAAGGACTTCACCCGACAGGGTGGCTCTCACCCCAACCCACCCAATTGAACATCCCTTTGCATCCTCTTTATCGAGGTGCTGGGCTAGTCGTTGGCGCTAACTTGAAAGGGGCATCCAATTCCAACCCACGATGCCAGAGAATCCTCAGCCAACAGACTCATTAACGGAGGGAAGCCGCCTAAGTTTTCAACTAATAAAGTTTGCTTGCTCCAGCCACCTCTGGTCTCCCTCAATTCTCTTCTCTTGGCCAGAAGATCTGGAGTTTAAACTGGAGTGATCTAATCTTGATTGATCTGCCTTGGGGTGAGAAACATTTCGAACTCAGGACAAACGCCCTCAAGTTTCAGACGCAGGACATGCCCACTCCAAAATTATTAAAGGGTTCCAGGGCATTCAGTGCCCAGGCTGGAACAGGGGGAATTTCAGGGAGATAAGCCAGGCACAGCACAAAGTGGGGAGGGGTTATCCGGTGGTAAACCTTGGGACTACAGGTTCTGAAGTAAGCTTTCATCTCCACTCTTGACACCTGACTTGCTGAGCAATCTTGGCAAATCCCTTGCCCTCTCGGAGTTTCAGTTCCATCTACGTTGCTTCAGGCTACCTAAGGGAGTTGGCCCACGACCCGTGATAACCCCACGCACAGTGGAACAAAAAGCTGCCCAGTCCTCCACCATCCCCACGATTGGTTGTGGATTGTTGTGATCCACAGGGTTCTCACTGGCTGATTTTTGGAAGGAGACCATCAGGCCTTTCTTCCTAGCCCATCTTAGTCTGGAAGCTCCGCTGAAACCTATTCAGCATCATAGCAACACCCAAGTCTCCAGCGACAGATGGGTGGTGGCCACACGTGAGGTGCATATTGGCCCAGAATCAAACCCAGGTCTCCTGCATAAAAAGTGAGAATTCTACCACTGAACCACCACGGCCCCTCCAAATTTCATCTACGCAGGAGATCTATTCTCCTCGGAGAGGTGGTGACACCTCTAAAGTAAACTCCTACCCAGCGACCAAACAGGCCACCATGATGAGCTGTGACATTTTGTCCTTGTCTCCACCTGGCGTCTTCACTATGGGACCCTTCCATGAACTGCACGTCTATGACCTGGCCCTGTTCTGTCACTTGGTAATTCTTAAGAATTTTTTCTAATGCTCTCAGGGGGTCCTGAGACGAGTCCGGTGAGGGAATACCCTGTTCCCCTGCTCTGGGACAGCCCGGTGAGATGGCCCTGGCCAATTGCAACTACGTGTGGGATCAAACCCTGGTGGCGCAGTGGTTAAGTGCTACAGTTGCTAGCCGAAGGGTCAGCAGTTCAAATCCGCCAGGCGCTCCTTGGAAACTCTACGGGGCAGTTCTACTCTGTCCTATAGGTCGCTATGAGTCGGAATCGACTCATCGGCACTGGGTTTGGTTTTTTTTTTTTTTTTTTTGGTGGGCTCAAAGGAAACCCTGGTGGCGTAGTGGTTAAGTGCTACGGCTGCTAACCAAAAGGTCAGCGGTTTGAATCCACCAGGCGCTCCTTGGAAACTCTATGGGGCAGTGCTACTCTGTCCTATAGGGTCGCTATGAGTCAGAATTGACTCGACGGCAGCGGGTTTGGTTTGGTTTTTTTCGCAGGGTCAAAGAAAGACACCTCCTCTAGAGCCGTCCCATTTGCAGCTGCTTCAGCCCCAAACCCGGGCTCAGAGCAACCATGAACAGCTGCTGAGGCAGACTTAAATGAGAAGCTGATGAAATTATCAACTCTGGCCCCAAATGAGCCGTGTGGCTTCAGAAGCTGCGTGGCCCCTGCCCTATGGACACCAGATCACCTCATTATGATAATCAGTGTACTTTTCCTCCATGGACAAAGAAGGCTCCTTATGAGATGAATATTGGAATCCAGCAGCTACCTCGTTAATGTACGCAGCCTCTTCCCGCCGACAAGCCCTGAGATTAGCCTTGTGTTCATTAAGGGAAAAAGGCGGCAGACAGTGGAATAAAACAGACTAACACGGCCAGGGGAGGGGAAGGCTGTTTTGTGGGCCATTCATTCACTGAATACTCCGTGTACCTTCGGGGATTTAATCACCAACGGAGGGCGTGGGGGAGAGGGAGCAGGGTTCACCAGGATGCAGGAGGTAAAAAGGAAAAAGTTGAGGGATGGAGTTAAAAACTCAAAAAAAAAAAAAAAAAAAAAACAACCAGGGACCTTCGATTTGAAAGCTTCCTGGCATTTGTCCTAGGGCTTAATCAATTTAAAACCTTCTTCCTGTTTCATTTCTTTTAGCCCAGCCTGACACAAGAGAAAATCTTTCGCTGGACACATTTTTGGGGTCAATTTTAATGTCTTATAAGTCTCCCTTTCCTATTTTCTTTTTTTGCCTTTAATACTTTTTTTCTTTTCCCAATTCCTTCCTTATTTCTTTCCCCATTTTTTCCTTCTTGCCCCTCCGCTTTGGTCTTACTCATTGGAACTGAACATAAGAAAATCTATCTTGACTCCAATTATATTTTTTTGTGAGTACTTTATTTACATTGTATCAAGCCCTTCAAATAGTGCCAAGAGTAACCTGTAGGATAGCCCACCTGACCTGCCAGGTAAAAGTTATTAACCCCATT
The DNA here is from genome assembly GCF_030014295.1 of Loxodonta africana. Lineage (NCBI taxonomy): Eukaryota > Metazoa > Chordata > Mammalia > Proboscidea > Elephantidae > Loxodonta > Loxodonta africana. The sequence goes on from NC_087351.1 coordinate 112,011,372, forward strand.
TTGCAACTGAGAAAAGAATGGTTTAGAAAGGCTAACCTAACCCAAGGCCTGAGTGCAAGTTTAGCCAGGACTCGAACCCAGGTCAGTTCTACTCTAGAGTGCTTCAGGCAGCAAGATAAGGTGGCAAGAAGCAGGTTCCAGAAGTCAACAGACCTGGGTATAGGAGATCCTGGGGGATACTAGGAACGAGGGAAGCTGGGAGCTGCGCCTCCATGAAGCCAATGGGAACCGTGTGTCAGCAGAAGTGAACTAGTGCCAAACAGCCATGGAAAGAATAGAAATGTGTCATGTGTCATGTGTCCATGCGCCGGAAATGTGTCGAGGCGTTAAGCTTCAGAAAAGACATTACCTTCATGAGCCATTAGGCGGAGGAGAGAAGTCAAGAGCAGTGGGTTGAAGAGGAAATTGGAGGTGAAGAAGTGAAGGCAGCAAGTGGAGACAGGCCTTTCGAGAAGCTGGGCTGTGAAAGGAAAGAGAGAGACGGTAGTGGCTAGAAAGGACCATGTTGAGGACAGACAGACCCGGGAAGGCTCAACCCTGTGTCGAGCTGGTGGAAAGAGCAGAGCTCGAAATTCAGAGGGAATCACTGAAGGTCAGAGACAGCAGGAGACGGCACAGGGGACACCTCTTTCCTAAAACTTAAGAGGCAAAGGAGGGGTGCAAATGCATGATGAGAACCCAGTAGGAAGAGCCCTTGATGGCCTCAGTTTCCCAGGGTGGTGGCAGGCCGGTCTGAGCCAGGACGGGGTGTTGTGAGGATCAAATGAATTGATGGATGCAAAAGGGTTTTGCAAACTGCTCTGGGAGGAACCCTGTTGGCTCTGATTACTCACTGCTTATTCATGGGTAGCACTCAATTTTACAGCCCACTCGACTCTCTCTGGGGCCGGGAATTTCACTGGCCATAAATTATTTGTCCTGAACATTAAGGATGTAAAACCAGTGGTAAACGCTCCTGCCAAGCTAGGGGAGACAAAAGGTCCCCTCCTAATAGCCTGGATTAACTCAAAGCAGATCTCCGCCCACTTCATTTGTCACCTTCCAAGTCATCCTTCCACCTTAATTTGCCACTTAATCCAATCAGCCCCTTTCAGATGCCCAGGGGCTATTGTCTCCAGCAAGCTGTGCTGCTCTAAAGCTGGCCTGAGCTCTTTTTGTCTCGTCTGGACAAAACTGGTTGGCTTAAAAGGGGACGAAAGAAAAGTGCTGGTCAAATGAGGACCCCAATTAGCTTCCAAGGGACTGTTTTCTTCATCTTTGGGGCACGTACCTAGCTTGCTGCGCCACACATATTGTCAGCGCGCCAGAAAAGGTTGGCTGAATTAATTGTTTTTATTTATCCTGGAGTTGATTTATTAGGCACAAACACACACAGCACCTAATAGGTGCTGGTTATTATTACTGCAGGGAGGACAGGGCTGGACACCAATGAGAGACAGCCTCAGGCTGTTAAATATCTAGCAATTTCCACGGTCATTTACAAAGCACTTTCGGAGCAGTTACATAGTTTGGTCTTCAAAAGCGTAGATAAACGTGGGTTTTTTGTTGTTTGTTTGTTTGTTTGTTGCTTTTATTTTTCTAATCCCCATTTAGACCACTAAAGGAACTGAAACTCAGAGAAGTTAAGCAACTTGTTTAAGGTCACATCGCTATTAAGAGGTGAAGCCAGCACGTGCTATCTGCATTAGGGCCACCCAGACCCCCAAGACCACCCTGGGCAGCTAGGATTTCAAACAGACTGTCCCACTGTCAAAGGACTGATTTGAAATAAAATTTCCCTCAGTGTGACTCCCGGGGAGGGGGCAACAGGGCACTGAGGGGCAGCTACAACGGCACCCAGGGTCCAACCTGACCCCTTCTCTTGCCAGCAATGTGACAAAGTACTTATACTGCTTCAGCTTCAGCTTCTTTACGGTAAATGTGGATAAAGCTGGCCCCATGAGGTGGGCTCCTCTTCCCCACCCACCCTTTAAGAATTGTACAAGTCAATACCAAACTCATCCTCCTAGATAAACAAGGCTGCCACTTGAGAAAGTGCTCCGGAAAAGACCACCTGCAGGACTCGAAGTCCTACCCAAGCCAGCCCCATGCCCATCTCAGTGGACCCCTACCTGGTGCCAGGTGTGGACAGGGGTGGCTGGAATGCTGCTGGAGAATAAATAAGACAAGTGAGCGGGCAGGAACCGCTGAGCTGCCAAACCTTTTTAACAAGCATTTGCTGCTGGCTTTTTCTTCTCTGCCTGCCCTGCCTGAGGCTGTTTTGCATCATTTAATTCTCACAACAACCCCGGGAGGTCACTCCTATCACCCCCCAGATAAGGATAGGAGGACTTGGAGAGGTAGGGCTCGCCCTTGGAGGTTCAGCAGCACGGCGTCAGGACTCATGCTCATTCCAGAAGCCCAGCGGGGCCCTGGAATTGCCAGCAAGATGCTGGTCAAGCTATTGGCCCAGGTCCCACTCTTGAGAAGTTCCCAAAGGGGTCCTTCCCTCTAGGGCATTCTAAGGGTAACAACAGGGTCAGTTGGCAAAGATTGACACCCCCTTGGGCAGGGAAACACTCCAGTTCGCTGGCACGTTAAAGCAAGCAAAGACACAGGAAAACATCCAAGCATCAAGGCACAGCAAAGGTCAGGGGTTAACGACCAGTGCCCCCTCACTAGGGCATTGGTTTAAGCATTTAGCCAAGAGGGGCAGCAGGTGGGTGAGCTCTGGTCCTGATCATCCTTCACTGTCTTGGTCCTGGGGGTCCGCCCGTGGCTGCTCTGTGGGCTGATGGGATCCTGGGATCCGTGCTCCGAGTTGCCCTCTGCAATTGATCAGAGATTAGAAGACCACGTTAAAAGCCAAGTCTAGACAGTAACTACTATTTTAATTAATTAATTACAATTAACAACAGTAAAAATTAAAAATATTTTAATTGTTAACGGGTCTCGGGGTGGTGCAAGGGGGTGGAGGCTTACGGGATTCTGCCTGCCATGTTGTGTATAAAATGCCAAAAGGTGTGGTTGAGGTACCATAAGGTGGAGATGAGCAGCAAATCCCTTGGCAGCAGCTTGGCATTCCAGAGGTGGTCCTTGAAGACAAGGAGGTGAACTGATGATGTCATCCCGGAAGAGACCCTATGGCATGGAGGGGGCCAGATTAGAAACCATCTTGATGACCTCTAATGGCCAGCACAGGAACAGCAGAGAGAGGGAGGGCACAGACAGAAAGTGGGAGGGGGCACTCAGAGAGGAAGGAGGACAGTCATAGAGAGAGGACGGGGAGGACGGGGGGGGGATCAGACAGAAAGGGGTCAGAGAGAGAGAGAGGTAGGGGGCAGTCGGAGAGGGAGGGAGAGGGGATGGTCATGGAGAGAGGGAGGGGGAACTTTCAGAAAGAGAGGGAGGGGAGACAGGGGGCTTTCAGAGAGGGAGGGAGGACAGACAGTGAGGGGGCAGTCAGAGAGGAAAGGAGGGGGGAAGGAGTGAGAGAAGGGAGGAGGAAAGAGGGAGGGGGAGGAGGGAAGGGGAGGGGAAAGGGGGAGGAGGAGGAGGGAGAGGAGAAAGGGGAGGAGAAAGGGGAGGAGAAGAAGGGAGAAGTGGGAGGGGGTAAAGATAATTTGATTGACAGGTCACAAGTGTTAGGCCGTGTGCGCATGCGCAACTCAAAAAGCCCGCGGGAGGGAAGCGCCGTTTCCAATCACAACCGCTAGGGGGCACGCGGCCCGCGCCTACCATCTGACAGCACAGACACCTGCGGCTGGTTTGCGCTCCCCACCCCCACCCCCGCCAGGCCCGCAGCTGCCAGAGGCACAGCTGGTGAAAAATGGGGGGGAGGGGGGAGCGCCCAACAGGTCTCAGGCTTGGAGGGGGCACAGCCCACCCTAGCCTATTGCACAGGGACACTATGTCCCCCAAACTCCACGACCACCATCATCGGCCGGAGTCCACCTGTGGACATCACATAGGCCCCCTCCCCACGCCCAAGTAGCCTTCTGCACCCCCCAACCACGGGACCCATCCCGCACCAGAGAGACATGAAGAGATTAAGGCAACACTCGCCATAGGGGTCTTCCCAGAGCTCGAGTCTACTTTTAATAAGTAAAAAACAGCAATCTTGGCTCAGACCTTCGGTATATTCAATTAAAACTTAATTAAAAATAAGAATACCCAGTCTTCAATACACTGGTTTCACTCATTTCTGTGGTCTCGGGACACATGGTATAAAATACGGTATCGCCAGAAAATCATATATACAGGTGGCCAAAAATCCTCTGGACCACCCGCCCTCTCCTCCTTCGCCCCCAGTCATCAACCTTTCCCCTGAGCCTCCCCCTTCCTCTTTCGCCCCCCACAAGAATTTCAAGACTCCTTACATGGCGCTTAATTATCTTTTTTATGGTCTCTTCATCCTGCCCCAATGAGTCATACCTTTCTAAGACCCCAGAAACCAAAACCGACTGTAATAAACTCTTCTGGGGCCACAACACCCCAAGTCACAAAACCAACACCAATCACCACATCTCTGCCCACAGCAACCCCTGCAGCCTGCTCCCCAGCCAACCTGGGGTTCTTAACACATTTCCTCCCTTAGGGAAATGAATGCAGAATCCACCAGTAAATCCCGCGCGGACCCCCTCCAGCAGGAGAACAAAGGCCACCTCCCTCCCCTCCCCGCCCCCCAAAATTCCGCAGTGCCACCAGCGCCCTCTAGCGGCCAATAAAGAAACCTTCCAGAAACCTGCCACGTAGCAAACCCCCTCGCGCCCCCCCCATCCGTCAACCCTGAGTGGGGAGGGGGCGGCGTGGGGGGGCTTGACAGGGACAAAGGAAATGGCAAAAGGCGACTTTGCCAAAAGTCAAATGCCTGCAACACGTCAGAATCTTCCAGTGACCGTCCCGCGCAAAGCTGAGAAGACCCCCATCCCCCAATTCGCAGCTCCCAGAGCCCAGAACCCCCTTCCCCAACATGCCCCTTTTCTGCATTTCTCTTCTCTCTAGATTAGTCTCTCCCAGACCCAAGGTCATGGCCTTCTCTACACCCCAACGCCCCCCTAATTTTATTCTGTCCATGCTCCCAATTCCTTGACTCTCCCGCTGGTCTCCTCTGCTACAGGATGGACACTACTAGAGGCTGAGGCAGGTTTGCAATTGGGCGCCATATCTTCCCACTGTTAAAACGGTGGACCAAGGTGGAACCAGAAGATACAGGTCAGAAAATACACTTTCTACATTTCGCCTAGAACCGCTCTGGACTAAACCTGTGTCTTGCGTTCCGAGTCCCGCAGATAGGAAACGCTACCCCTCACGCCCACTGTCCACCAAGAGTCTGGCCTCAAACTAGCGGGGGAAATATGCCCAGTAGAACCTTTTTTTCGGGGGGTTTTCCCCCCTAAATCACGGGAAAGGCAGAATGCATTCGCCGCCATATCTTCCACTATTGACGTGACACTCTAAAGGCGACTTCCAATACAGAAAATCTGACTTTTGGACCACAGAGACCGCAATATACTGGATTTCAACCGGGTTGAACCCGATTCTTGGACTCCTCTTAATTTAAGACCCTACCACTGAGCCTACCTCCAAGGACTGGACAAGAAGGGGCCCTGATTTACCCCCACAAAAATGTGCCTGGACCTTTTCCTTCCCAATAGAATTTCGCTGCCGGTGCTAGAGGACCAGGCGAGGTGGCCGCCTTCAGGAGAAGGTAGGTCCTGGCGGCTCTTTCCTGGGTGTCCAGGAGGACAGAGCCCAGCCCAGAAGGGGGTGTCGTCTTCCTTTTGCACATCCTTTCAGGCAAGGATGGCCAACCACTCACCAAGCGGGGTTCTCGCGTGGGCGCCCCGGCGCTCCCGAGGAGCTGCAGCCACGGCCAGCGGGCCAAGGCGCGCTCCATCCCAGCTCTCCGCGGTCTGCGCCAGGGGCTGGCTGGGTGGGGTTTTTATGGAAGCACAGAAGGGGTGGTCTCTGACGTCAGCGCATTCTGCTGCAATGCGCTCATTTCTCCAAAAGTGATTGGCCGGAAAAATGAGCCCCCCAGATTCTATGACAAATTGCTCTAGCCGCACCCAGATTGCAGCAAAGAAGGCAGGAAAAAATTCTGCCGCAATGCCGCTCGCCGCCATGACCAACACCCTCTGGTCGCTGGCGCTTCTTCCCTACATGAGTCCTGCTCAAGGGACAGGCGGGTTGGTGTCCATGATATGCTGGGAGAAGGGGGCGAAGGATGGTTTTCCTTAGACGGGCGGAAGGTAACGCTGGGGCGCGGGGAGCAGCAAACCCCATACCTGGCCGTATCCGAGCATCTATCAGAAAAGGTGGGCTCAGGGAAAGAAAACGATGCTTTCTGCTCATTGCTTCGAAATAAAACATCCCGGACCAGATAACCGGTTCCCAAAGGGACCTGGGTTGCTGTCACCCCCTTCTAACCCACCCATCCATTTCTGATTGGTTATTTTCAACACAGGAGACCCCGCGCAGCATCTTCAAGTCAGAAAACCTGGTTTTTATAAGTTTCCAGCTCTGCCGCTCACAACCTGTGCATCCAGAGCCCTGCCAGGTCCCTTCCCCTGCGGGAGGGAGGGGATCCTTTTTCCGACGTTGACGGGGGCACCCCTAACCGGAGTCGGAATAAGAATCTAGACTGTGAGCAGTGTCCCTCCAGGAAAAGTACTTTTGAGGGAAGTATGTGTCCCATGTGGAGATGCCAGGTGTACCTCCAAAGTTGCGGTGGTTTCCCACACACTCACTTTGAATAAGCCCCCCCCCCACCATGGTCCTGGGGAGACAGGCACGGACACGTGTTGCTGCCCAGCCTCGTGCTCCGGGACTTGGCACATGAGAGTTAATCCTTAACAGGTGGCGCCTCCGGCAGCTTTACCCGGCACTGAGTGGGGAAAGCGGTAGGGCCGTCAATCAAATGTCCTCTCGCAAAGGTCAAAATGCTGTTGAAAGGGACTAAGGATCTATCTTAGGGTGACAGGTGGGTAGCAGCCGGGAGGGCAAGGATGGAGTGCTTGGTGACAGAAAAAGGGTGAGAATGAGCAATGAGTCCCAAAGGGGAAAGGCAAAGAGGCCGGCGGGGGTATCAGGTTAGACCAGCTACTGCACGTCTTCCAGAAGGGGGGGTTCCCCGGTGCCCAGTGCCGGCCAGGTGCCTGTAAACTACGGGGGACATTCCCGGGCTCAGAAAGACTATTTCTAAGGGAGAAAGGCTATTTCTAAGCCCACCGCCCCCGACAAGGGCTCCTGGGAGAAATGGAGCCTTGGGCGGGGGCGTTGTTCATAGGTGGACAGTCGCTCTCTTGGTGAGATGGGATAAAGTGGGTTTGGGGGACTTCTGGGTTGCTAACTTAATGCGCGAGATAACTGTAGGAGCAAGAGGACACCCAACTCACAGCCCGCAGAGCAGGCCAGGAGCCTAGAGACTACAGCCCCGGAAGCAGGACGTGCAGGGCACGAGGCCCCACACCGCCACAGACGTCAAGAAAGCCTCAAAAAATCATGGCTCGGGGCACCCCTGTCAACAGGAGAACATTTATTAGCCTCAGTATTAATAGCTAGGAAACAGCCGGGGCTGGCCGAGACCAATCAGAGGTGAGGAGCCCCTGTCGTCAGGCCTCGGCGGCCAATCAGACGCCGGCAGGCCGGGTTGCTAGCCTCTCCGGGGGCAGAGGCGAGGGTGCGCATTGTCATGCGGGGCTCCTGCTCGCCCTCCGCGCGTGGGAGGCTTGCGTGGAAGCTGAGAGCATCAGCCGTCACGCACTCAGGGTCCGTGGAGGCTCTTAGAGACGGTGCCTCCCAGCATCAGCCCTTCAGGCCCAAGAGGACAAGAGTTGATGCTGTAAAGGAGCCCCTGGCCTTGGGTAGGGGCCCCTGGGAGGCCCTGGGAGGAGAAACCTCAGACGCCCAATGCCGTCACTCTCCTCAAGGCCTGGCTCACATGAGGAAATTGGGCCTCAGCGAAAAGTTAACTCCTTGCTGTTTTCTGCAGCTCCCTGCCTCCCAAACCCGCTCTTCAGACTTTCGCAGTTAACCCCACTCCTGTTTCTCAAGGCCTTACTGACAGACCGAGGTAACAGACCCTGGAAATTATGCGTTTCCTACAGATGCGCCGGGGGTTTGAATCCCAGCTCTGCTCCCTCCTAGCTGAGAGACTGAGGTCCAGGCCCTTCCCCTCTCTGGGCCCCTATTTCCTCATCTGGAAAAGGAAGGAGTTGGACAAGATGGTCCCCAAGGAGCCTTCCAGTCCTGGTTTGCTTGATTTGAATGTATACATCGGGCGAGTCAAATGTCTTCCAGAACATTGTGCATGACAGTAATTAGTATCAGGTGTATCCTGCAATCCATGTGGTTACTTCATCATGCTGCTTTTCTTTCCATTGTATTTTATTTTAAACAGAACTCCATGGCAACATGTTTAGCCTTCTGGCTTCCTAAAAGAAAGAAAAAGATTAAAAAAAAAAAAAAAGAGAGAGAAAGAACACTGTCAACTAATCTCCACTGAGCATGGTTTAACCACAATAAGGAAAAATATCCATATGTTTAAATGTTTTTGTTGGCTTTCCCGGAGCTCAGAACCCAACTTTTTAAATATTTATTGGTCCAAAGCGATGGAAGAAATACTCGAAGGAGCCAAACCTATGGTAACATTTGGATCAGAACTGTGGCACAGCACAAGCTACGCTACGCACGCGTTCCTTGCTCAAAGAGGACTTTGGAAGGCTCAGATTCGTATCTGTAGGGAGAAGAAGACAGAGAAATCCAGGTCTGAAAAACGGAGTGCTTTCCCTTCCTTCATGCTGAAACCCAACCCTCTGAAGAGGCCTGGAAGAGCGCCAGGTACCAGACGCATGGCTTAGCTGGCTTTTTTATTTATTTATTTTTTTAGGTCGATCTAATTCAAAGCACACATTTTTCTTCTTTTTTTAATTCATACTCATGAACCCTCAAAAGCCATGTGAGCAACCTCCTACCCACATGTATGTACTTGTGGGCAAGTGTACAAACGTCCTAAGACTCTGCTAGGAAATGAAGACAAGGTCCTCCTATATCCACTGCCCAGGCATAGGTAAATGCACGCTCTTCTCAAAAGCCATACTGATGCCCTTTATAAAACAGCATACCCCAGATGCCTGTCCTCTCTAAGCAGGCCTTCCAGTCTTCCAGGTGGCCCTGAAATGTTAGTGCTCCCCAGAGATCTCTGGGATCCTCTCCTGCACTCACCAAGGTGGTGACCATGATAGCCGATGCTACTGCAGCTAGCCGGTGCGTGCTGAGCACACCCAAACTATAGTTCCGGCGAAAGCCCCTCACGGTGCAAGTCCCTCAAACTCACAAGTCCGTCAGTGTCCTCCCAGTTCCCCCAAGCACTTCAGCGGCCAGAGAAACAGCAGAGCATGTGGAGGGGAGGGAGGTTCTTCCATGGGGCTGCTTTGGGCGGGGAAGCGAGGCATTTCCAGGAACAACCTTTGAGAGCACAAGAGTGGGCATCAAAGAGTCAAGGATTGGGAAAACAAGCAACCAAACAACAGTCTCCTCTTCCGGGGTTCTGGAATTGCAGGCTCTTCCAGAACCCATACCAAGGTCACTCCTGTGCCAACAGTCCTTCAGCAGCTCGAATTTGCCTTGAAAATAAAGTCTAACTTCTTTAGTTTGGCATTCAAGGACATTCATGAGGGGCTCTCTTTTAATTTCTGGTCACTTAGCTAATACAACTTATAACACGTTCCCTGCAAGTCGAATGCCTGGGGTCCCCACCACGCCGGGACTCTGGGCTTTGGAAATGGGGCCACCAGAGCCGTTTATGCTCTTCTGGACTTCTACCCTACCCCAACCAGAGCTCTGGATGCAGCCTCAACTCTTGCATAGAGGACTTTGCCAAACTGTAGACACTGAAAGGTAAATAAAACTCAGTGCCTTTCGCAAAAGGCCATGGGTAAACTTTACTTCCCTGTAGACTGCTGGGCTTTAAGGCAGCACAGACAAGTATTTGAGCTAGCTGAACTTCCAGCCATCGGTACTGCCAGTAGTAATCCAGTAGGAAATGTTCAACAATAAACTGTCGCCCTTTTCCTCATCTGACTCCAGGGGTACACGGTGTTACATGGGAGAGAGAGTGGGCATTGCACTCAAGGGATATCTTTCATGACTAGGGCCTGCGAGAAAGAGCTGGAAGGCTAGCCACCAAAATGGTCACCTTCCTTGTTCTGGGTGAAGAGATTCTGGGTGGTTTTTCTTCTTTCTGTTTACTTCTATGAATATTCTCTACTGGCAGGTATAATTTTTTAATTTGCATTTTTTTAAATGCAAGAGTCCAACAGGATTGATCACTTCCTTAGGGACCTCAAATGTAGAATCTTTTTCCTATGAGCAAATAAAAGTCAAGAGACTCAGGATGCCCCTCCTGCATAGCCCAAGGCATGGTTGCTGGACAAAGGTATTTGTCCCCAGGAAGTGGGTACGGAGATACTAGGAGAAGCCACACAGCCATGCCAGACTTCTGGAAGGGTTCTCTTGAACCTGTCACTAAAAAAAAAGAGTAACAAATTCTAAGCTGGTAAGAAGAGAAAAAAAGTGAACCTCAATGGTTTCATTCCTACAGCAGGAGGAACCTGGAGCAACACATTTATGGAAGGACCGAATCCCTTGCTGTCGAGCTGATTCCAACTCACAGCGACCGTATAGGGCAGAGTAGAACTGTCCCATTGGGTTTCCAAGGAATGACCAGTGGATTCGAACTCCCAACCTTTTGGTTAAGGGCTGTAGCTCTTAACCACTGTGCCACCAGGGCTTCTTATGGACAGATGGGGCAGGCCAAGAACGGGGGTCTTGGTGAACCAGAGCACCACCAAGGGCTGCATTTTAGGAGTCACATCTTGGCACTAGAAAAAGATGGCCACGTGGCCCCACCCCCCCCCCCACCATCCCATCCCCCTAGCTTTGGTTGTGGGCCAGGCCCAGATTCAAGCAAGGGGTTTTCTTGGCACAACTCCATGGAAATATTTCCTTCCGTGGAGCAAAGAACTGCTCCATTCAACTGCCGGCGGCTAGGGAGGGGGGTGGCCTTCGCCCTGTTGACAGAGAGCTGCAGAGGGAGGCCTGGGGAGGGGCGGGGAGAGGAGAAAATGTCTTCCAGGTAGAACAGGACTGGAAAGTTGGCTTTAAAAAAAAAAAAAAAAAAACTAAAGGGTTGCTGACAGTTGAAAAAACTGGCACCCCACCCTAGAGCTCCAAGAGAAGATATTTGTACTAAATTTCAGTGAGGTCTGAAGCAAGGACCTATCTTCTTGATGTCAGAGGGAAGGGGGCCAATTCTGGGCACACTTTCAGTTTAAACATTCAAGGCCTGGACCATTTCGAAGTCCACAGACTGCCTCCCTGGGACCAGCCTGGTGGTACTGTGTCTCAACACTAACTCAGCGGTCACCAGCTAGCTAGTGGAGGGCCAAGGGGCCCAGGGGCCTCACTGTGAGCAGAGGTCCACGCAGTACGCAGAAGGTGCACCTTCCTGCCCTGCAGACCCTAAGCTTGCTGGAACCCCCGCCCCTAACCTATCACCAAAAAGCCAGAAGCACCCAGACTCACATGACTTGCATCTCAGGGAACCACTGAGAAGCTCATCTGAAAGTGAAAGGGAATGAGAGCTTGGGAGGCGGTGGGCACGTCTTCACCTGTGAGATGGAAATGGGGCCTCCCACCCCCTAGAGCTGACACATGGCATGGGTGACACATGGTATGGCAGGGTGGGAGCCCATTCTGTGCCTGGAGTTGGGAAGCAGCTGCAGACATGATTCAAGCTCCATCATCACAGTATTGCGAACACTGCTGACATCCTCGGTCCCCCTTGCGGGTAGACCAGTAGTCTTGCCTGGTGGTTGAGGGTTTGAGCTCTGAGATTAGATTGCTGGGTACAAGTCCACTATGGGGCCTTGGGGTAACTATTTGACCTCTCTAAACTTCGTTTTCATTATCCATAAGATGGGGATAAAATACCTCCTCTTGTTGGGAAGATTGTTGTTGTGGGCCATTGAGTCGATTCTGACTCATAGCAAGCCCATGTGACAGGGTAGAACTGCCCCATAGGGTTTCCTAGGCTGACCTTTATGAGAGGAGATCAACAGGTCTTTCTCCCGCAGAGTCACTGGGTGGGTTTGAACCTCCAACCTTTTGGTTAGCAGCCAAGCGCTTAGCCATTGCCCTACCAGGGCTCTTGCTTGGAAGATCAAATGAGGAAAGAAATGTGTGTTGTGCTCACTTCTGCTTCCCCAGCTATATGACAAAGAGCATGGGTGAAGAGATCTTGCTTTCTATGGGGTTTGAATTTATTTTATAAGAAGCACAAATTTATCTTATAATTAAAAAAAAAAAAAGTGAATCCACTCTAACAGCTAGGTCACTGAGCAAAGGTCTGTGTCCTTTGGGCTCTGTGGTCCTGCGCCTGACTGCTTCCTTCCGTTCCCTGGTCTGGCCGGCCTTGAAACCTGCCATCTCCAAAATGCCCCCAGGAGCTTGTCTGCTCCTCCCAGCAATTTTGGGGATGGGTCCTGCCAGTCTTCAGACCTTCAAGGAGGAAAGAGCCACCTTCCCACTCCTGGCCTTTCTCACAGAGCATCATGGGCTCTGTGTGGACCAGGCTGCCCTCCTAGGGCAGGTCTGGCCCCAGGCCCACCCTCCCCCACAGTTGCAAGAGCCCTGCCTGGTGCAGGCTCTTCCTCTTGCAGTTTGCAAGCTCAGTGGAAAACAGGTCCTCCAGATAAAAACATTCCCAGAAGGCTGCCTGCCCCCTCCCCCTCTTCCCTGCTGCTCAGCCTTATGGGGTGGAACAAGGACCCCTGCCACTGGCACCGAACCATTGACAGGGGAGGCAGCGTGCCGAGATGATTGAGAACAGAGGCTCTGAAGTCAGACTGCCTGGTTTGAGTTCTAAGACCAACACTTCCTGGCAGCTTGACTTTGGGGGAAGTCTCTGTGCCTCAGTTTCCTCATCTGTGAAATGGGGATAATAATAGTACCTGCCTCCCAGGGCTGTTGAGAGGGCTCAGTGAGGCCATGTGTGTGAAGCCCTCAGAGCAGTGCCTGGGTACCCACCCAGTGGGTGCTCAGTAACAGAAGTGTGGATAGTCTGCGCTGCCCCAGGGAGAACAAGCCTGGCAATGCCACCCCTCCATGGGACCCCACAGTGTGAAGTCTGGCCAAGCCTCCTGTGCGAGCAGCAACTCCACACCTGGCCTACTTGAACTCTGGGTAAGCTCCTGGGTCCTCTCTGGCTGTCCCTCTCAGGGGGTCCCAGGGTGGCACAGGCTCCTTCCACACCATTCGCAGCTGCTCGCCCCTTCCAGACCCATGTTACAGCTTCAGACCACTGCAAAGCTCCTCTGCCTCCCACTAGGGTCACTTCACCCCCACAGGCCGTGGGGGGTGAGCGAGGGTCACTGTGGGTAGTTCTAGAACACCACAGGTCACGCGGGCTCAGTACTTCGCCCCCGTCTACCAGGTCTCCAGGCTAGGCTGTGCAAACGCTGGCCCTCTGAGCCCGGTGCAAATGTTCAACATACCCTTTAGGTGTTTGCGGAAAGGATGAGCGGATAGGCGCCTGCCTTTAGGTAAACGGAGCTGCCCTTGCACATTTGATGATAAAGAAAAGCAAACAAAGGTGCCTTTCAAAGGCCGCTGGAGGTCCCACAGGCCCCCAACCTAGAGACGCCTTTGTGATCTGACGGGGTGGAGGGTCGCCAGTGAAGGCAGGGAAGGGTGAGGCCTCTGGCACCCCCTGCACCCCACCGAGCCCCCAGTTTCCCCCTTGCAAAAATATGAAAATCAATACTCATGCCACAGGCTTGCTCTCAAGACAGAGACAGACAATTAAAAGGGGAGAAAGTCCCACTGTTGAGGGCTCCAGGCCGGGGGGAGGCCTCTCTCAGAGCCAGATGCCAAGAAGGCATCCACAAGTCATTCCCACTCCAGGATCTGGGGAGCCCTGGAGCCAGACCCAGCATCCTAGAAACTGACTGCCCCCAAAATACAGGCGCTAAGGCATTGGGTGGGTTATTAAGGTTTTGCTTCTTCAACCTGAGATCTGTCGACTTTAAATGAGAAATATTCCAGGTTGTTTTATTCATGAATCTGTTCATTTGGTTCTAGAAGCATCCACAGGTACCTATGGCTGGCACTGTTTTGGGTACTGGGGGGAAGAAGCCAGGTGGTAGGGCACCCTGCCTGCCTTACGAAGCTCTGGGCCGCACACCTACTGTGCGCCACGCTTTTCCCTACCCCCCTCTACCTGCTCTCAGGTGCACATCTAGAGATGCCTGCCAGTGAGAGACCCCCACCCTTTCCAAGCCAAGCAGTGGCAAACTGTCGTTTAACAAGAAGTTCGAGGGGAGTGGGCGTCTGGAAGCCCACGGAAAGCTGGCACCGCTAGCCCGGCTGGGAGTCTCTGGAATCCTGGACGCATGGCCTTTCCCAACAGTCTGGCCTTGTGTACACTGCCCAGAACTTCTCACTGTTTACACTGAGGGGCCTCCCTGGGGCAGAAGTAAGCCCTGTTTTCTGCTGTAAGTCACTTTCTGGCTGACTCAGGGCAAAGACATCGCAGGGCGTTGAAGGTATGGCCACGTGGCTGCCCCAGACATCCAAGCAAAACTATCTGGAGGCCTGGCTGGAGCTGGCCCTGAAAGGCTTCAGTGTAAAGCCCAGCCCCCCACTTTGGGGTTTCACACGGTGGCCCTCAGACATACCCCGATCAGCCAGCATGGACCCAGGCCTAGACTTCTGGCTGGTTTCCGCAGCCCAAAGCAGGGCCCTCATCTAGAGATGCCTGAGAGGGCCTGGGGCTGAGGGTCCCCTTTGGGGAGTGGCCGGGGCCTCCTATAAGCTTCTGTGGCCTTCCCTCTCCCACCAGGCTTCGAAGGAAGCCAGATGAGGGTGGGGCAGGAGGTAGAGAGAGGAAGATGAGCGTCTGCTGGTGAAGTGACTGCGCCGAGCAACCTCAAAGTCCCCTCTTGATCTGGCTTCTCTGGGATGGGTTCCACAGTGCCCCCCAAGCCCTCCTGAGGGAGAAGAGCGGGTCCCCCAAAACCAGAAGTTTCCTTACTCCCCTCCCAGGACCTTGAATGGAGGACCCCAAAGCTCTGCTGTCTACTCACCCTGGGAACAGCCGTGGCTGAAGACAGACGGGCCCCACAGGGGAAAGGAAGGCTAGGTCCTAGGAGAAGCCCCTTCCGTGCTGCATCTCCATCCCAGTGGTCTGGGGTCCATCTAATACTTAAGGTCGTACTCACCAGACAGAAGGGCTCAAAGCAAACATCCGAGAGTGAATAAGGCAGAAGACGGCTGGTGCCAGGGACCTGGTGGACACACAGCCTTGTGGGTGTCTCATCTGGTGGGCTACACGCCAGGAGAAGCCACGTATGACTCTGACAGGCGCGTAGCAAGGGTAACGAGCACCCAGGGATAATCTCCAAGTTGCACCCCGCCCCCCATTTTAAGACGAAGAGACATTGATAGCAGTGACAACTCCTTCCCCCTTCTCGTCCGGCTGCCCTTAGTCAGGCGCCTTTCATTTTTGTGGTGCCTGGTAATGTCATTTGGTACCTCTTCTGGCACCCACTTGGACTTGTGCTTGGGAGCAATTATCCCCCTCTGCCCCTCCCTCTGCTGTGCCAATGGACTCTGGTCCAGGGTCCCTTAGAGTCCCCCCCCACCCCATTCCCAGCCAGGGGTTCACATGTGCCCACAGGGGGGTACCCAGGCATCAGAGGAGCCTGGGAACTGCAAGGGCAGCCCCTGGTCCCTCCTGGCTGCTCCCAAAGCTTCAGCCCAGGTTTTAGAGGTACATATCCCAGGAATTAAGAGTCTGACTTAGGGTCCAAGAAGGCCACCCCAAAGGCAGAGCTTGCACTGGCCCTCTCCCTGCTCCTCCCCAGAAGTGTATAACGGTCTGTCTGAGCAGAAAGCTGTCAGCCTCTAACTGCAGCCTCCCTTCTTCCCCACTCGGCCCCAGGTGATTAGGCTTGGGCCCTCCATCCCCGTATGCTGGAGGCTATGCTGTGCCTGCCTCCAGGACCCAGATGACCCCGATGGAAGGCAATTTATGGCAGAAAACACCATTTGAATGGCTTTCACGTCTGCTCTGGAAGCCCCTTGAGCCAGGTCAAGATGGCTGACTGGCTAAAGGCCTCATGCATTCCTGACAGGCCAGGGTCCTGCTCCTGAGATCCGAGGTCAGTGTCCACAGCCCCCAAGTGGGAGTCTACATCAAGCAGAGCACAGAGGCAGAGTGGGGCCCCCTAGGCAGCATTCCACCCTCTAAATGGAGTGCAAGCTCCAGCCTCCCCCAATCCTGCCAAGAATCTGGGGTCCCAGCAAGAGTGCGTGGAACTGCCTTTACTTTAGGCCCATGCTCTGCCTCACTCAGGTTTGTGACTCTCCAGGACCTCCCACGCCCTGGATGCCGAGGTCCCAGAGGTAGGCATGACCCCACAGAAGGTCTGCGGAAAGCAAAAAGAGAACAGTTTGGTTTTGACCATGTCAAAATATCCCTGCAGAGCTTTTTTGTTTTTTAAGATGCTTATTCTTTTACTAAACTATTAGACAACATCCCCGTACCATACCAGTTGCCATAGAGTTGATTTCTGCTCGTGGCGACCCATATGTGTCAGAGTAGAACTGTGCTCCATGGAGCATTCAGTGGCTAAATTTTAAAAAATAGATTGCCAGGCCTTTCTTCTGAGATGCCTCTTGGTGGACTCGAACTTCCAACCCCTCAGTTAGCAAGTCACGTGCGTTAACTATTTACACCACCCGGGGACCCCAAACTATTAGAAGACTGACCATAAAAATGCCTCCCCACCTCACCAAACACAGTTTCACACATCAACTTTATACTGTGGCCACGGTCTAAATGGCACCACTGCTGTGGATGACGTTCTGGTGGTGTAGACCCAATTTCTCGGTCTGCCATTGGCACTGGAAACTGGTCCCTGCCGCAATACTGCGTGAGAGTGGAAGGGGCAGAGAACAAGGATATGGGGCACAGTGCTGTCTGTCTGCATACCGGAAGCCACGCCTGCTGTGCACTTCCTGCATGCCAGACAGGGTCCTGTGGGCTGCTCAGACCTCAGCCCACAGCACTCTCACCAAGAGCTAGGTACTTGAGCATTGCGGCTTTACGGGTAAGGAAACTGAGGCAGGGCTGGGCTCGGCACCTACGCAATCTGGCCTATCTCTGTGCATGGTGCAGCTGCACACGCAGTCATCTGCAGCACGCTGGTTAAAGAGCCAGTGGCTCAAGGTGGGAGATTGCAGGCTGGTCATAGGCAGCACCTACCTGCCAATAGCAAACACCTTCCCTGTCCTCCTGGTCCCTTCTCAGAAGTCCAACTGGGAAGGAAGACCAGAAACGCTGCTCTTCTCTTGGGCCCTGCTTCCCTCTTGGAACTCCATCTTCCCGCCCACCACCCTCCAGAAAGATCCCTGGCTGCAGCTCTGGCTAATCCATAGGCAACCGCAGACCCTGCACATAGGACCCCCCAGGCATTCAGACACAGTCTCTGCTAGGGCACAGACTTTTGGCTCTATCTGATTTCCTTCTGTCTGCTCTGAGTCTTGGGGTTTGGAATCAATCCCGTTGGTCCCCCACCCTCACCCCTATACCCTCACTTCAAGCAGGTCACAGGCAAGACAGAAGCCCGAGCAATCAATCGGGAAGATACCACGTGTGTGTCTTAAATTGTGATGTTCAAGTTCAGGATTGGAGGGCAGACCAGTGGGGGTCAGAATTGGTGCCAAACAGGGCCAGCTGCTGTGCTGATGAGAATAGGTACAGAAATTGAGCAAGTTAGCTATCTTATCTGGCCTTTCCCCAGATGAAGAAACTGAGGCACAAAGCCCGGCGGTCCTAGGAAAGTTCAATGCACCCAGGTGCTTGTGACCCTTTGGGGCCATTGAAGCTGGTCCCTGTCACACTCACCAGAGTCCACTGGCACCTACAGAAGAATTCCCTCAGGAGGTACTTCTCCTGTCCTTAGCGTCACATTCCTCCTGCCCGCTTGCCTCCTGGGAGGGCAGGCAACACACAGAGGTCCAGGGTGTCAAACTGAGTTCTTGGCCATTCGGTGATAGAGAACCCTAAAGGAAGTTGGAGGGTCATCTGGGTGCCACCATCCAATCTGGGGGTTTTTGTTCCCCTCCAGGTGTGGAAGGGTCCATCAGCCCCTTCCCGACTGGCTGGGGAAGGGGCATTCCTGCACCCTGCTCCCTGGCATAGCTCAAGTTGACTCTTCCCAGAGGAGCTGGGACTTTGGTTTCCCTAACTTGGAAGAAAGGTCAGGAGCAATTCCCACCCTAACTCCAGCAAATTCCCAGGAGGGGCTGACATTGAGATTGGGATCTTTATGTGTGGCGCCAGCAGGATTCCAGGAGGCCTGGCGATGCTGGGTTTTGGATGCTGCGGACCAGATCTGAGCCGCCAGCAGCCCAGACGCACTTGGGTATCCCACAGTCCCCTGCCTGGGTGCCCACAGGATGGGTGTGAAGGGCAACACATGCCCCAGAAGGCTTCGGTGTCCTGGGGTAGACCCTGCAGGTGTCAAGCCTGCTCTGAGAGTGGAGACCCCAAAGCCCATGTATTCATGGCCCTCAGCGCGCAGGAGGGGGCTGGAGGGGGCTGGGCTGGGCCTCAGCCCTCCCCTCCCCCACAGCTGACAGAGTTGTTTACAAACTAGCTAGAGCAGGCGCGGAAGTCTTGAATTCTGTTTATCTTGTAGCCCTGCAAGCTCTGGAGAATTCTTCCCCTTCTTAAAGGAATAGAACAACCCCAGCCAGGAACAGCCCTCTGAGCCCTTGGACCAAAGTCCACCTTCCCCTGGGGGGGTGGGGGGCCATTCACTTCCCAGCTGAACCACCACCACCCCTGCCCCGGGGTGGGAGAGGGGACATCAGGCAGGTTCAAGGTTGCCTCCTGGGGCAGACCTGGGGAGGGGCTGGAACATTCCTCCAACACCTCACACAGGGGGGCCGTTTGGGGTCCTCCGGAATCCAGTCAGGCCTCCTCTTAAAGTTATTGTGATTTGGGCGATCATACTGCTGTGTTGAGATGTTGTTCCTACCTGCTAATCCTGCCCATTGCAGTTCCTATGCTCCAATTTTACACACGCCTGGCTGGGGGCCAGGGGGCCCAGCGACAGGCCCAAACCCCCCGCCCCAACTGGGCAGCCTGAGGTGGGGCCGCCCTGAGGGAGGTCACCAAGTCCAGTGGAGATGGTGGGAGAAGAGGAGCCCCAGCAACAGGGCCTCGGGAGCTGAGCCGGTGACCTCGGTCCCTGGGGCAGAGTCTATTCTGGTATCACTGGCAAGAGGACGGACGTCAGCAGTCGAAGGTCAAAAGGAAAAGGGCAGCCCTGAGGCCGAAGGGGCACCCTCCTGTCTTGGTTCCTGCCTAGGACAGGCAGGGGCAGAAACTTCGGTCCAGTAAGAGACGCAGTTCAGGGGGTGCAGAACAAAGGTCCCCCAGAGACTGGGCTTCCCTCTGGGCCACCTCTCCAGCCTCTGAGCCTTCTACTAAGGCAGGGAGCAGGGTCTGCCCAGTGCTGGAGAACAGGAACTCAAGACTGGCTCCTCAAAAATAACACAGGCTTGAGGCCCTGCAACTTTGGGCCTAGAAGACACTGGAGGTCCCACCTCCTCTCCTGGGGGTGAAGTGCCCCAGACAAGTGTGTGTGTGCATGCACGTATAGGTATGTGTGTTATGTATATAGGTGTGTTTATGTGTGTATACATGTCTATGTGTTCATGTGTGTATGTATATATATGTGTATTGCATATGTGTGTATTTGTTTATGTGTGCATCTGTACTTGTGTAGTTGTGTATGTGTGTATCTGTGTATGTGTGTGTATCCATGTATCTGTGTATCTGTGTACATGTGTGTATCCACGTATCTGCGTATATGTGTGTGTCTGTGTATATATCTTTGTATGTGTGTATTTCTGTGCGTATGTATGTATCTTTGTATGTGTGTATATTTCCATGTATGTATCTGTGTATGTGTGTGTATCCATGTATGTGTGTATCTGTGTATGTGTGTATCTGTGTATGTATTGTGCATCTGTGTATGTGTGTGTATCTGTGTATGTTTATCTGTGTATATATGTGTGTATGTGTGTGTATCTGCATATGTATCTGTGTGTATCTGTTATGTACGTGTATCTATGTATGTGTGTATCTGTGTACATGTGTGTATATCCGTGTATCTGTGCGTGTGTCTGTGCATGTGTGTGTATCCATGTATCTGTATCTATGTGTATGCATGTATATATATGTATGTTTGTGCATCCATCTATTTATGTATCTGTGTGTGCGAATGTGTATCTGTGTAGGTGTGTGTATCTGTGTAGGTGTGTGTATCTGTGTACATATGTATCTGTGTGTGTATATGTATCTGTGTATGTGCATGTATCTCTGTGTGTATATCTGTGTATGTATGTGTGTATTCGTGTGTCTGTGTATATGTGTGTATGTGTGTGTATCTGTGTACATTTGTTTACCTATTTGTATATGTGTGTATCTGTGTATGTGTGTGTGTGTGTACCTGTGTACATATCTGTATATGTGTCTATATCTGTATGTATGTGTATCTGTGTGTGTGTGTTGGGATGAGGGTCGGGCTGAGGCTGCAGCACATGACACAACTCAGAGTTGTCTGTAGAAGTGCCGCGCCTGTCATGGCGTTGTACCCATGCAGTGACAGGACCCCTGGCACCCCCACCACCTCTGCTCAGACAGCCGGGAGGGCTGGAGGCTGCCTGGGAAGGGGAGAAGAGACAGCCCTT
The DNA here is from genome assembly GCF_030014295.1 of Loxodonta africana. NCBI lineage: Eukaryota > Metazoa > Chordata > Mammalia > Proboscidea > Elephantidae > Loxodonta > Loxodonta africana. The sequence goes on from NC_087351.1 coordinate 112,032,183, forward strand.
CTTTCCCCTTCCAAGTCCCCCGCCCCCATCCACCTGCCCGCAAGCAAAGATTTCCGGGACTGGGACACTTACAATTCACTAAAAACCCAGAGGCTTGGGGGAGGATCAACCAGGCATTGAGATTCAATTCCTCTAGAATGCAGGCTTTCAGTGGGGGAGGTGCAGACCAGGGCTGGAGCTTTTAGGTCCCAGCCTTTCAGCAAACACAAAGTTGCCGAGGACGCTGCTCCGGCACAGGGATGTGCAGTCATAACCCATAACTTGAGTCTCAGGAGACCCATGGAATCACAAATCCTGGAGAAACGAGGTGAATCTCAGTGAACTGGGGGCAAAGAATTGCCTCCGGCAAAGAAGGGCAGGAAGCCGAGGGATGCTGGATGAATCCAGCGAGGCACTGCGGGATTATGGTGCCGCAGACCCGGGCCACCGGCGAACCCCAGCCTGAAGGGGACGTCGCTTCTCACAGCCCACAGGTCCAGGACATGGAGCTAGCCTGGGCCTTAAAGCTGCCCAGCAGCCCAGCCTGGGCCTGGACACCATGAGACTGTGATCTCCTTTGTCCAACGGGTATTTAGCAGTCTTGGGGTGAAGCTGCAAGGACCAAACTTTAGAGACCCCAAAACCCAATTCTTCAGACCCCAGGGCTGAAAAGACAAGAGGAGTGAAGTGGGTCTCATTCTCTGGGCGGACTCAGACACAAAAGCTGTTTTGCCAGCGCCTCTGGCTCAGGCTTCCAACCAGGAGCATTTGCAAAACAGTATGGAACTGAGTGGACCTTTTGAGTCTTCCTCTTCTTAAAGGAACAAGCTTTCCCAACAGGCTCGAAAGAGGAAATTAGCCAAGGTTATGCAGGGGAGGCATTTCAGTTGCTACTATTCTTACCCCCTTGCCTCAGGCAGGAGACTTACAAAGCAGACCCAGGAAATTTTGTGCTGGCTATGCAAAAGTCATTCTGGGGAGGCCGTTCCTCCCAGACCGTATGCTACCCCAAGAACCAGAAATTTGTGCAAACCCCATGAATTCTGGAAAATCGTAATGGCTGGGCAGACCGCCCAGTCTGGCAGGGGTGGGCGGGAAGAAAAGAGGATCCGCATAACCCTCAGTGTATGCTGTGAATTACGGTACCTGAACCCGGGCCGCGCGAACCGCGGGCCACGGGCGAACCACCGGCCACTGATAGGCAAGTTGCTTCTTTCCACCTAAAAACTTTGCAACCCTGCATTTAGGGCGTGCGATATGCAAACCCTCCTCACTTCCTATCCACCAGCACCTGGGCCTCAGCACCCTTGAAGGTCTTGGGGGGACCCTGTGGGTGCCAAACCTCATCAGGGACCCCAAAAGTCAGTTTTACAGTCTCCAGTGTGAAGAAAAAGATAGAGGTGGGTCTTTTCCAGTCCAAGAGATAAGGTTGAGGCAGACAACCATTTGCAATGCAGCAGGAGATGGCTGTGCCCCAGGAATTCAGGACTCAGTGCGGGACTCTTCTTAAAGGAGCAGTCACTCCAGGCAGCCTTAAGGGGAAGCTCTAACATGGAAACGTACACGTTGGGCTGGGGGGTGGTGGGTGCACGTATTCATCCCTCTCCAATCTCCCAAGGAACCCCACAGAGTGGACCTCACACATTTAGGGGTGACACTGGGTATGTCCTGTGAACCCCACAGGTTTAGGGGTGACACTGTGTATGTCATTCCAGTTAAATTGTTACCGTGCCCCCAGATCTGGAGAGAGGCCAGTGCAACCCCCTACACCCCACTCTGTGCTTCAGAGATTTTGGGGTCCTCAGCATCTGGCTCCCCCACACTCTCACATGTACAGTGCTTCTATGGACCATAACAATTATTCAACACAATGGGCTTAGGATATGGGTCATTTATTCTCCAGTTTTTCAGAATCCCAGCTCGCTCCCTCTCTGGACCTCACACCATCCGGGGATCACTGCAACCTCTCGGGGACATGGGTCTTTGGGCCCTTCAGAATGGTTCCTTAACTTGGGGCAAAGACTGCAGCAATCCCGCCCAGCCACAGAACAGCAGCTGCTGGGGGTTGACTAGCTAGGGGAAGGGCGAGGGGCCCTATGTGGAGAGCTGTGGCACAAGGGACCCCAGTGGGCCATGAGCAGCGTGAGGGAAGTGGAGTACAGCCAGTGATGGGGGTCTGGTGACTGTGGCACTGTGAAGGGTGGCGGGACAACTCATACCAGACCATGAACTGGTGAGCCAGGGGCAAACATGACAGGTCCCGCAGCCCACTACCCCAGTGCGCCGCGGCCCACATAGCGGGTGAACCACAGCCCCACCAGGGGAGCTGCTTCTCACGGGCTCCCAACACCACTTAAAATCACTGAGTGGGGGCCTGGGTCTTCAGTTCATCTGCTCCCCAGTGGGGCCAGGCAGCCCCAACAGAATCCACGTTCCGCTTTATTTGCCCAAAGGTTAAATGTGGCCTTCAAGAAGCACCTGAGTGGGGTCAGATGGTCTTGGGGTGGGCCCTGCAGGTGCCAAGCCCCCCAGGAGACCCCAAAACTCCAGTGCACCCATCCTCGGTGCTGTGCAGGAGGAGGGGGTGGGCAGACCTCCAGCCCCCCAGCCCCCTTCCTAAGCCCTCCAGCCTCAAGCCCAGCTATTTACAAATTAGCAAGACTATGCCTTGGGACATAACAACCCTTGCATTCTCTTTGTCCAGTTCCTGCCAGAGCTTAGGAGGCTTCCCCTTCTTAAAGGAGCAGCCCTCAGACCTAAGACTACCTTCGCCGGGGGCAGTTTCTTCCACTCACTTCCCTGCTGGGCTGTCACCACCCCCTGACCCCCGGCTGGGAGAGGGGCCAGCCGACCCCTCAGACGGGAAGCTGGGTAGGCTCAAGGCTGCCTCCTGAGGCCGAAAGAGGCACTGGAATGGTGCTCCAGCACCTCTCAAGAGGCCCTTTGGGGTTCCAGGCATGTGGTTGCTGCCTCTACTTCAATTTACTGTGATCTCAGGGGTCTTTACGCGCATTTATTTCATTAAGTCCTCGCCGCAGTCCCTGGAGGTATGCTTTTTGTTCTCTCAGTTACAGATGCCCAAGCCAGAGCCATGAAGCCACTCAATTTCCTCAATGGGAGGCATGAAGGTTGGATCCCAGTCTTATCTCAGGCGATGTTGGGGGCACAGAGCTCCAAAGCACAGGGCTCTGAAGACAGCAGTGAGCGCAGCAATGGAGCGGCTCCAGGAATAAATTTGGGAGGGGATACAAGTCCTTGTTGGAGAAGGGACCTTGGGGTTGGGAGGGTGGCAGGTCCGGAGATGTTGAATATTCTGATAAAAATGGCATCCCCAAACCATGAAGTACTTTGTGCCCACAAGTTGCACTCAAAGACTGAAGAGGCACCATCAGAGATGGAAGCAGGGTGTCCCTGGAGAGCCAGTGAGAGAATCTGTTGTCTGCAGGACCTGGGGAGGCAGGGTTTGGTGAGTGACAAGCCGAGGTGGACTGACAGCCCCCCGAGGCTGGCTGGGGCAGAGAAGCCAGGCTGCAGCAGGCAGGAAGCTTCGGAAAGCTGAGCTGGCGTTCCCTAGAGCCTCGCCTTGTTTAATTTTCCCCACAGCCCAATCAGAGAACTGTCATAATATTTTAACCTTTAAGACAACCGCAGGAATAATTCTTGTTTCTTGTTAAAAAAAAAAAAAAAAGAGAGAGAAAACAAAAACCAAAGAACGCAGTGGTGTGTGACTGTGAAGTAACAATGCAATTTCCTGCTCTCTTCTAAACTCCCTGCTCCCTTTCTTTCCCCTGGGGGATCCCTGAGAGTAACTCTGGTCCAGTTTGGTTTCTGATATTTCTGTCAGATCCAGTGGGGATAGGAAGGCTCTCCTGGAGGGAAGAGCTTCTTTTCCGCAGAGCACCACGTCCCCATGTCCAAGCGACACCCAGTTTTAGGGCACCCCTCCAAATCTCACACAAATCTAGGGTTTCCTCCTGACCTGATCAAAGGGCCAGGAAGGGTGCTGGTGACACAGGGCACCCCCCTGCCTTCCATGGAGGCAGTTACCTTCCCTCCTGGGGCAGCTTAGGTAGAAGAGTAGAGGGAAGAGGGTGAACCCCAAAATGAACGCACTGCGGCCTCTCAGGGAGAGACAACTCCCTCTGAATGCAAGTTCGTTGCTGCCTGCCTCCCCTGTAATCTTTTCCCTCTTGAAATACAAAGGGGAGGGGTGAATAGCTTCTTGATGAGTCCTCCTGGGTGGAAAGTAGGTGGAATGGTTCCCAGGGGGTCTGCTTTTGCCTCAAAATGTCCAGTGAGCAGATTTGCAGATTCCCTTTTACCCCTGGAGGAGAGGAAAGCAGCTGTGCTGGGTGGAAACTGCATTGCTGAGCAAATATCCAAGTCAGGGATTTGACTCCCAGCTGTATTCCCAGCTCCTCGGCCAGGTCTTAAAAAAAAAATGTCCTCCAGTCGATTTTGACTCATGACCACCCCATGTGTGAGAGTAGAACCATTCTATAGGGTTTTCTTGGCTGTAATCTTTAAGGAAGCAGATTGCCAGGCAGGTGGCCAAGTCTTAGGTGCTGGAAAAGTCTGGAAAAAAATGAGACTTCATTCATCCTTCCTCCATGGCTCATTTCTCACCCTCCCTCAACTCTCCCTTCTCTCCTCTACCCCAGACCCACCACTTTCCTAGCCTCCTCTCCACCCAGAATGATCCCCAAACCCCACTTCCCACCCTCCTGCATCCCCTGGGGGCAACAGGCAATGGGAAGCTGGCAAAATGGTGCCAGCTGGCAAAATGTTGAAGAAACACTAACTGCCAGCTTCCCCAGAGGGTCAGGAAGCCATTTCCCCTGGAGCCCCTCAGAGAAAAGGTCCAGACCAGGGCCCACAGCTTTCTTGGGCCTCAGGGGGAAGGTTGGCAGCCATAGACAGACTAGTGGAATCTGTCTGCCACGATCACAAAGGACCACTAGACACACCGGTGGAGTCATGACGGCGCAGGCGCAAGGGCAGGTCTTCTGGGTGGGTGTTCTGAAACCTGTGCAGGATTTCTGGCTGTCAGGATCCCGCTGTCAACCACAAATCCCGTTGGTCCAGGTGACCAGGCAACACCTCAGAAAGACCTGAGGGTAAGCAGAGCAGGATGGGGAAGGGAGGCCAAAATTTTGGACAGGTGCTTTCATGGTAGCTCTAGGCTAGGCCCTGTGTGAAGAGCCAGGAATGGACCCAGAACCAGTGAAGCAGTGGGTCTAGGGTTGTGACAAAAGAGAATGCCTCTTCCTTCTGACTGGCTTGGTTGGAGCCATCCAGTGTTGATATTCCCCCATGGGCCAGGCACCCCACCCAACAGTGTGCTGGGCACAAGCTTTGGATTGGAAGAACCATCACTCATTTAGGACTTGCTATTACTGGAGCCCCTGGGTGTTGCAAATGATTAATGTGCTCGGCTGCTAACTGAAAAGTTGAGGTTCGAGTCCACCCAGAGGCACCTCAGAAGAAGGGTCTGGCAATCTGCTTCCAAAAGCCAGCCATTGAAAACCCTGTGGAGCACAGTTCTACTCTGACACATAGAGGATCGGCATGCATCGGAGTCAACTTGATGGCAACTGGTAATAGCCATGCAATTTTAATTTATGGTTTACTGATGCAACTCATCCTGCCTATAAGAAAGGCAAACAGTGGAGAAGTCTTTGAGTAAAAAGTGAAAATAGCTGCCCTGCACAAGCAAAAGGCTCTAGCTCTAACTATGATGGTAACGGTGTTTTATTCGTCCAGACCTGGGGGAGAAAGGAAGAAAGTTCTGGAGCCAGCGGAATCCAGTTTCTCCTTTTTCAGGGGCTCCAGGGGACAGGACACAGGGCTCTCCAGAAGTTCCCCTTTCCCACTGAGACATCCTCTCCCAGTAAGGGGCAGACATACTGGAAGAACCTGTCAGAGCTGTTTCAGGCAAAATTGCATCTGGAAGTGACGTATATGGAAGATGTATGAATGTCTACCGATAATGCCTTTGGAAACTCCTGTGCCACATAACGGTGGCCACTAGCCCCAGTCTGTCCCTCTGTCCCCTACTCTGCGAGCCACATCGAGATAGTGCCACAGAGGGCCTTTACCCTCCATCCATACTTAGCCAGCCATGTGCTCCCCAAGCAGGGTAGGGCACACAGAATCTTCCAAACGTTCTCAATCCCACCATGTGATTACTGAGAGCATGGAAGACTCCCAAGTCAGCTCTATGAGGAAGTTTCTTTCCCACTGAAAGCCTGGAGACCTGTTTACCTCCACCCGAGCAGCATCAGAGAGGACGAAGTTTCACAGCGCTATTTTTAAAACAACTTTATTGAGGTGTACTTGGCATACAATAAAGTGCACATATTTATATAGTATCAAGGAATAAGTTTTAATTTATGTAAACAACCATAAAACATCACCACTCTCAAGACTCATCATGCCCCAAAGCTTGCTCATTCCCTTTTGTCATGCCTCCCTTCCACACTGCCACCCTCCCCTTCCCCAGGCCACCACTGATCTGCTCTATAGATGCGTTTGAATTTAATAAGGTTTTATAAAATTTTATAGGGTTTCACAAAATGTTTCAGAAGTTTATAAAAATGATAACATGCGATATGTTCTCTTTATTGGCCTGGCCTCTTTCATTCAGTGTGATTATTATGAGGTTCATCTGTGTTGTTGCCTGTATCAACAGTTCATTCCTTTTTATTGCTGAGTAGCGTTCCAGTGTATGGATACACCACAATTAGTTTATCTATTCCCCTGTTGATAGACATTTGGATTGTTTCTAGTGTTTAGCTGCTACAAATGAAGCTGCTTTGACATTCACATACAAATCTTTGTGTGGATATATGCTTTCATTTCTCATAGGAGTGGAATGGCTGTGGTAGACGTTTGGCTTTTAGAAAAACAGCCAAACTGTTTTGCAAAGTGGTTGTACCATTTTACATTCCCTTCAACAATCTCCACCAGTTCCAGTTCCTCCATGTCCTCGTCAACACTTGAGATGGTCAGTCTTTTTTAATGTTGCAGTTCTAATAGGTGTGTACTGGCATCCCATTGTGATTTAAGTAGCATTTTCCTGATAAATAATGATGGTGAACACGTTTCTGTGTGCTTATTTGCCACACATATAACTTCTTTGGCGAAGTGTCTGCTTCAATCTTCTGCCCAGTTTTTTAAACTGAGTTGTTTGTTTTTCAGAAAATGCTGATCAAATATTTTCTCCCAGTGTGTGGCTTCTCTTTTCATTCTCTTAAAAGATGTTTTTAATTTTGATGAAGCCAAATTCATCAATTCTTTTGATAAATTCTTTTTATGGCGTCCTAACTAAGATCTTTTTTTTAACTAAGAAGCTTAAATCAAGGTCACAGATATTTTCTCCTGTGCATTCTAGAAGTTTTATAGTTTTAGGTTTTACATTTTGGTCTATTATGTACTTTGAGGTTAGTTTTGTATTTGGTGTGCATTATGGATCAGACATGAGGTCAGGGACCCACTGCAGAACAGACTATCATTTGCTCATATGCGAATTCAAATTGAAGCTGAAAAAAATTAAAACAAGTTCACAAGACCCAAAATGCGACCTAGAGTATACTCCACCTGAATTTGGAGACCGTCTCAAGAACAGATTTGACACATTGGACACTGATGATCAAAGACCAGACAAGTTGTAGGCTGACATCAAGGACATCACACATGAAGAAAGCAAAAGGTTATTAAAAAGGCATGAAGGAAAGACAAAAATGGATGTCGGAAGAGACTTTGAAATTTGCTCTTGAAGGTAGAGTAGCTGAGCAAATGGAAGAAATGATGAAGTAAAAAGATCTGAACAGAAGATTTCAAAGAAGGCTTGAGAACACAAAGCATTATAATGAAATGTGCAAAGAACTGGAGTTAGAAAACCAAAAAGGAAGAACATCTCTCAGCATTTCTCAAGATGAAAAAACTGAAGAAAAAATTCAAGCCTCAAGTTGTAATTTTGAAGGATTCTATGAGCGAAATGTTGAACAACGCAGAAAGCATCAAAAGAAGGCGGAAGGAATACACAGAGTCACTACAATGGAAAGAATTGGTCACTGCTCAACCATTTCAGGAGGTAGCATGTGACCAAAAACCGATGGTATTAAAGAAAGAAATCCAAGCTGCACTAAAGGCTTTGGCAAAAAACAAGTCTCCAGGTATTGACAGAATACCAGCTGAGATGTTTCAGTAAACAGATGCAGCACTGGAGGTGCTCACTTGTCTATGCCAAGAAATTTGGAAGATAGCTACCTGGCTTACCAACTGGAAGAGATCCATATTCGTGCCTGTTCTAAACAAAGGTGATGCAACAGAATGCCGAAATTATCCAACGATATCATTAATATCACACGCAAGCAAGATTTTGCTGAAAATCATTCAAAAGCGGTTGCAGCAGTACATGGACAGAGAACTGCCAGAAATTCAAGCCGGATTCGGAAGAGGACGTGGAACCAGGGATATCATCACCGGTGTCAGACAAATCCTGGCTGAAAGCAGAGAATACCAGTGAGATGTTTACCTGTGTTTTATTGACTATGCAAAGGCATTTGACTGTGTGGATTATAACAAATTATGGGTAACATTTCAAGGATGGGAATTCCAGAACACTTAATTGTGCTCATGATGAACCTATACATAGACCAAGAGGCAGTCATTCAAATAGAACAAGGGAATACTGCACGGTTTAAAATCAGGAAGGGTGTGTATTAGGGTTGTGTCCTTTCACTATACTTATTCAATCTGTATGCTGAGCAAATAATCGGAGAAGCTGTACTATGTGAAGATGAATGCGGCATCAGGATTAGGTGGAAGGCTCTTAGCAACCTGCAGTATGCTGATGACACAAACTTGCTTGCTGATAGCTGAGAGGACTTGAAGCACTTACTAATGAAGATCAAAGACCACAGCCTTTCAAATGAATTGCACTTCGACCAAAAGAAAACAAAAATCCTCAGGTCTAGACTAATAAGCAACATCATAAAAAATGGAGAAAACATTGAAGTTGTCAAGGATTTCATTTTACTTGGATTCACAATCAACACCCATGGAAGCAGCAGTCAAGAAATCAAATGACATGTTGCATTGGGCAAATCTGCTGTAAAAGACCTCTTTAAAGGTTGAAAAGCAAAGATAAGGACTAAGGTGTGCCTGACCCAAGCCATGATATCTTCAATTGCCTCATATGCATGTGAAAGCTTGACAATGAATACGGGAGGCCGAAGAAGAATTATGCCTTTGAATTACAGTGTTGGTGAAGAATATTGAATATGTCATGGACTGCCAGGAGAACAAATAAGTCTGTCTTGGAAGAAGTACAGCCAGAGTGCTCCTTGGAAGCGAGGATGGCGAGACTTTGTCTCATGTACTTTGCACATGTTATCCGGAGGGATCAGTCCCTGGAGAAGGATATCACACTTGGTAGAGGGTCAGTAAAAAAGAGAAGGAGCCTCAATAAGATGGACTGACACAGTGGCTGTAACAATGGGCTCAAGTATAATTGTGAGGACGGTGCAGGACCCGGCAGCGTTTCCTTCTGTTGTGCACGGGGTCGCTATTAGTCAGAGTAGACTCGGTAACACCTAACAGCAACATGAATCAGATTTCGATTTTTTGCACATGGAGCTCCGGTTATTCAGCATCGTTTGTTTAAAGAGTACTCCTCCTTCACCAAACTGCCTTCACTCTGTTGTCAAACATCAGGAGTCCGTATACGCGCGGGTCAGTTTCTCAGTCTTTGTTCTGTCCCATTCGTCTCTTTTGTCTCTCTCTTTCGCAATACCACAGTTTGGATTATGGTATCTTCGTAAATCTTGAAATCAGTAGTTTTAGCCTCTCAACTTTATTCTTCTTTCTCAGAGTTTCTTTGGCTTCTTTAGGTCCTTTTCATCTCTATGCGAATTTCGGAATAAGCTTAGAATGAGCTTATCGATTTCTGTTTTTAAAAATCCTGCTGAGATTTTGATTGGAGTCGTGTTGAGTCCAAAGGTTAATTTGGGGCAAACTGACACATTAACTGCCTGGAGTCTTCAGAACCTCGAACCAAATGTATCTCTCCATTTATTTACATCTTCTTTAATTTCTCTCAGCAATGTTTTGTAGTTTTTATTGCACAGATCTTTCGCATCTTTTGTCATATTTATCCCTAAGTATTTCGTGTAATTTGGTGTCATTGTAATGGCATTTTTAATTTCAATATCTGATTACTTGTTCCTATTATATGCAATTGATTTTCTTATATTTATTTTGTATACTGCAACATTGCTTAGCTCACATTTTAGTTCTGGTAGCTTTGTTGTCAATCCCATTAGATTTCCTGCTTATATGACCATGCCATCTGCAAAGGAAGACAGTTTTACTTCTTCTTTTCTAATCTGGATGCCTTTTATTGCTTTTTCTTGCCTCATGTCCCTGGCTAGAACCTCTGGTACGAAGTTGAATATAAATGATGAAAGCAGACATTCTTATCTTATTGCTGTTCTCAGTGGAAAAAGATTCAGGCTTTCACCATTAAGTATGTACAGTAAGTATATTAGCTGTAGGTGTTTTTGTAGCTGCTGTTTATCAAGGTGAGAAGTTCCCTTCTATTCCCAGTTTGTGGAAGTTTTCATCAGGAATAGATGTTGAATTTGATCCAGTGCTTCCTCTGTGTCTATTAAGTTATCGTATTTCTTTTTCTTTTTTAGTATATTACTATGGTGAATTACATTGGTTGATTTTCTCATGTTAAACCAACCCTGCATTCCTGGGATAAATTCCATTTCATCATGAATATTTCCCTTTTTATCTATTTATTGCTTGATTTGCCTTGCTAAACTTTTGCTAAGAATTTTTGTATCTATGTTCATGAGAGATATTGGTCTGTAATTTTCTTTTCGTGTAATCTCTTCGTTTGAAATTTCTAAGAGTTTATGTAGAATTACTATTTTTTCTTCCTTAAGTGTTTGGTAGAATTCAGCAGTAAAGCAATCTATGCCAAAAGAATGAGCAAATCTGTCTTGGAAGAAGTAAAGCCAGAACGCTCCGTAGAAACAAGGATGACAAGACTACGTCTCACATACTTTGGACGTGTTGTTGGCAGGGATCAGTCCCTGGAGAAGAACATCGTGCTTGGTAAAGTACAGGGTCAGCAAAGAAGAGGAAGACCCTCCACCCACCTGAAGGCACATAACAACATATCTTCTTGAGAGAGCTTTCACAGTTTGTTTCTTGTAAGAAATTTTTCCGTGTTATCTAAGTTGTAGGATTTCTAAGCATAGAGTTGTTCATAATATCCCTTTATTATCCTTTTAACATTTGTAGATGAACCTCTCTCATTCCTGATCTTGGTAAGTTGTGTCTTTTCTCCTTTCTCCCCAGTCAGCCTGACTAGAGGCTTAGCAAATTTTTTTCATCTTCCAAAGAATCAGCTTTTAGTTGCAATGGTTTTCTCTCCATCCTTCTGTTTTATAGGAGCCCCGATGGCACAGTACTTAAGAGCTCAGCTGCTAACCAAAATGTCAACAGTTTGAATCCACCAGCCGCTACTTGAAAACCTCCTGGGGCCGTTCTACTCTGTCCTGTAGGGTTGCTGTGAGTCAGATCTGACTGGAGAGCAATGTTGTGGTTGGTTGGTTTGTTTCTGTTTTATAGTTCATTGAGCTCTGTTTTGATCTATCTATGCTTACTTTCAGTTAAATTTTCTGTCCTTTTTCTAGTTTCTTAACTTGAAAACTAAGAGGTCTTTGATTTGAGCTTTCTTCTTTTCTAATAAAGGCATTAAACCTGCTAACCCACTGCCGTCGAGTCGATTTCCGACTCATAGCGACCCTATAGGACAGGGCAGAACTGCTCCATAGAGTTTCCAAGGAGCGCCTGGCGGATTCAAACTGCCGACCTTTTGGTTAGCAGCCATAGCACTTAACCACTGCACCACCAGGGTTTCCAGTAAAGGCATTAGAACTATAAATACCCTTCTTAGCGCAGCTCAAGGGGTATCCCACACGTTGGGATATGTTGTATTTGTAGTTTCATTCAGTTCAAAACACTGGGCTACTTTGCCTTTTTATACCTCTTTGACTCATGGGTTATTTAGAAATGTGTTATTTAGTTTCCAAGTATTTGAGAATTTTCCAGATATCTTTCTGTTATTGATTTCTAATTTAATTCCACTGTGGTCAGAGAATATACGTTGTATGACTTGTATCCTTTTAAAGTTGCTGAGACTGTTTGGATAGACCAGAATGTGGTCTATCTTTACAAATGTTCTATGTACACTTGAAAGCAGTGTGTACTCTGCTGTTGGGTGGAGTGTTCTATAAATGTCAGTTATGCCCAAGTGGTGGACAGTTGATAGTGTTGCTCAAGTCTGCTATACCCTTACTGACTTTCTGCCTAATTGTTCTATCAGTTATTAAAAGGCGGTGTTAAAATACCCAGTTGTAATTGCAGATTTGGCTATTTCTCCTTGTAGTTCCATCCATTTGTCTTGTGCATTATGAAGCTGTTATTAAAGTATAAACGTTTGGGATTGTTTTGTCCTCTTGATTAATTACTCCTTTTTTATTCTTTGCTCTGAAATTTACTTGTCTAGAATTGTGGTGCTGGTGAAGAATATTGAATACACCACGGACTGCCAAAAGAACGAACAAATCTGTCTTGGAAGAAGTGCGGCCAGAATGTTCCTTAGAGGCAAGGACGGCGAGACTGTCTTACATACTTTGGACATGTTGTCAGGAGGGATCAGTCCCTGGAGAAGGACATCATGCTTGGAAGAGTACAGGGTCAGTGGAAAAGAAGAAGACCCTCAACAAGGTGGATTGACACAGTGGCTGCAGCAATGAGCTCAAGCATAACAACGATTGTAAGGATGGCGCAGGACCGGGCAGTGTTTCGCTCTGTTGTGCATGGATAGGGTCGCTATGAATCAGAACCGACTCGACGGCACCTAACAACAACAACAATATTAATATAGCCATTCCATCTTTCTTTTGATTAGCATTAGCATGATGTATCTTTTTTCCATACTTTTACTTTTAACCTATTTGTGTCTTTATATTCGAGGTGCATTTCTTATAGGCAACATTGAATCTTGCTTGTCCTTCAGTCGGGGTGTTTATATCATTTAAATGTAAATGTCATTATTGATTTAGTTAGGTATAAGCCTATCATCTTATCATTTTTGTCTCACCAGTTCTTTGTCCCCTTTTTCTGCATTCTTGGGATTAATTGTTATTTATTTATTTATTTTTATTACTCCAGTTTATCTCCTTTGTAGGATTTTTAGTTATAATCGGTTTTGTTATTTTAGTGATGGCTGTAGGATTTGCAGTAAACCTCATTAACTTATCACAGTCTACATTCAGTAATACGCCGTTTCCCGCTAGTACAAGAACTTAATACAAACCTTATAATCCATTGTTATTATTTTTGTTTAAACAGCTAAGTATCCTTCAAGGAAATTTAAATAATAAAAACCAATCAAATATGTTCCCATGCAGTTACCTTCTTTAGTATTTGTTTAGTAGATCCGTGTTTCTATCTAATATTATTTTCCTTCTGCCTGAAGTTTTTTTTTTTTTTTTTGACATTTCTTGAGGCGCAGGCCTGTTGGTGATTTTTTTTTTTTTTCCCCAGTACTTTAAAGATGTTTCTCTATTGTTTTTCTGCATTTACCCTTATCTTTGTCCCTCTACAAGGAACATGTCTTTTTTTCTCTGGCTGCATTTAAGATTTGTTTTCTTTACTCCTGGTTTTGAGCAATTTGATCATGATGTAATGATTTATTGTTCTTGTGTTTGGGGTTCATTGAGTTTCTTGGATCAAAGGGTTTGTAGTTTTCATCAGATCTAGAAATTTGGGGTCATTATTTCTTCAAATATTTCTTTCTATCCACCTCTCTCTTCACTCTTCTTTGGGGTCTTCAGTCACCTCTATATTAAGCTGCTTGAATTGTCCCACAACTTACTGATGCTATTTTAATTTTTTTTTTCTCCCATGTGTGTTCATCTTGGATAGTTTCTTTTGCTAGATCTTCAAGTTCACTAATCTTTTCTTCTGCAGTGTTTAATCTGCCAATAATCTCAGCAGTATAATTTTCATCTCACACCTTGTAATTTTCATCTCTAGAAGTTCAACTTGGCTTATATATATATATATCTTATATATTGCTATCTAACTTTTTGAACATATGGGATACACTTCTAATAAATATTTCAATGGCCTTTTCTGCTAATTCTAACATACATGAGAGTTCTGGGTCAGTTTTGATTAATTAATTATCCTCCTCATTGTGAGTTGTGTTTTCTTGCCTCTTTGAGTGCCCAGAAAACTTTGAGTGAATGCTAGACAATGTGAATTTTACCTCATAGGGTGCTAGATATTTTTGTATTTCTGTAATATTCTTGAGCTTTGTCCAGGGATGCAGTGAAGTTACTTGGACATAGTTTGATCTTTTTGGATTTTTTAATTTGTTAGGTGTGTCCAAAGCAGCATTTATTTCCCACTACTGGGGCACAACCTTTTTGAGACTTCTACCCAATGCCCTGTGACTATGAGTTTTTCCAGTCTGGTTGGTGGAAGCACACTACCCCTAGCCCTAAGTGAGCATCAGGCACTGTTACCTCTAACCTTTTTCTGATGGTTCTTCCCCTGACCTCAGATAGTTACCTCTCGCATGTGTGCTGGCCAGTATTTGCTGGACACTTGAGAGGGGTCCTCTGAAGATCTCCAGAATTTTCTCTCTGGGAAGCTCACTTCTCTCCAGTACTTGAAGAGCTCTAACTGCCTTGGTCTCCTTGGACTCCCAGCTCTGTCTCCTGAACCTGGGGAGTCTGCCCAGTGTTCCTGGATTTCCCTGCCTCTGCTGCAGCATGGAAATTCTCTTGAGATGGCACAACTGTAGGATTCACCTCACTGCTTCCCATTTTCCAGTGATGTCCCATATGTATTTTATTTCCTATGTATTTTGTCTGGTGTTTCAGGTGGATTCATGTGGCAGGGTAAACCTGGTCTCCTTACCCCATCTTGACCAGAAGCAGAAGTTCAGCAGGAACATTTTCTAAATGTCTCCTTGCCTCCTCAATGCCCACCCTGCTCAATATCTCTAAGGCTTTAATTATGGTTTTTCATTCAGCTTGATAAGGGGGATAAAACCTGCCAGTGGAAACTCCCATTGTTTGACTATGAAAAAGCCCCCCTCACCTTCTCTGGAACTGCCAGAAAAATGAATGAATCTGTCTTGGAAGAAGTAAAGCTAGAATGCTCCTTAAAAGCAAAGATGACGAGACTTCATCTCAAGTACTTTGGACATGTTATCAGGAGGGACCAGTCTCTCGAGAAGGACATCATGCTTGGTAAAGTAGAAAAAAAAAAAAAAAAAAGTAGAGGATCAGTGAAAAAGAGGAAGACGCTCAATGAGGTGGATTGACACACTGGCTGCAACAATGGGCTCAAACGTAGCAACAATGTGGGGATGGCACAGAACTAGGCAATGTTATGTTCTGTTGTACATAGGGTCGCTGTGAGCCAGAACCAACTCAGCGGCACCTAACAACAACAACGTTCTCCAGGAAGCCAAGAAACTTTTCAGACACGTTACCTGGGGGTGTTTTTGTTGGCACACAAGCACACAAACTCCAGCTCAGCAAAACTGCCAAAAAGCAATGTCATTCATGACCAGTTAGATGGAAATAGTGTCGGAATTCTGACAGTATTGAGAAAATGGTAAACATCAATACTCTATGGCAGGGGCAGCCCTGAAAAAGAGGTCTGGCACACCACAGAAGGCAGCAGTTCTATGAGCGGGGACTCGTGGGGAGAGGGACAGACGTGGAGTACTGAACAGTGAAGGTTTACACTAGTTGCTCTTTTTCTCTAGCTAATGCTGGGACAAGCTCTGGAAGAGGGGAAGAGTGGGGCTGGGCTCCCCAGGCAGCATTCTTTCTCAAGTCCTCTCTTCCTGCCAAACCAGTGTGACTTGAAACCCCCTACTCTATCCCTGCAGGACCAGGTCAGGACAGAGGGGCCAGCCCAGGGCTGAAGCAGAGAATGGTTGGACCTCACACGTCCTGGAGCCTGACACAGGCCCCACACTGCCTGAGTAGTGGAGCTGCCAAGGGACCAGTTAATCCTCCAGAAGAGGCTGGTAAGGTTGGGTTCTTGGCCCCATTCTACAGATTAGGAGCCAGAGGCCCAACGGTGCCCCGATGACAGATGGTAGCAAACAGAAGGGCTGGATGATGCCTTTCTGTACCCCAGCCACAATCTGCCCCTTTATTGCCCTTAAGATCTAGAAATTTCTACTTTCTGAATTTCGTCCCTGGCTAAGTGGCATCCAAGGGCATCTTGGACCCCAGACCCTAACTTCTGGTCTGTTTCATTGAGTCTGTGCAAAGTGAGGAAATCAATGAACTTTCAAGTATTTTCCAGGTTTTATAAGCAAAATGAAGTTACAAGTCCTTAATAACATCTGAAGCGATTAAAGATAGACTGTGGGGATGCTGGCTGGGTCCTGGATAGGGGTCTAGCCTAAGTAGGTCATGTTGAGCCCAAAAAAGGATATCTCATCTCTGTGCCCTGGGGTTGGAGAAGTGTGGGTCTAAAATTGGAAGGAGCGGAGGTACTTCAACTTGTTCCAACCTTGGTTTGCTCACTTCAGCTGGGAAGGCTCCGACAGGTGGCCCTGGCCCCTGGGCCCATGTGCCTGGATTCCTGTGCTCTCAGCAATGGCCCGAAAATAGACCAGAACATTTACACCGTGTCCTGCCTCTCCGAGATGAGCCGCAGGGTTTCCCTGCGGAAATGCAGGAGCTAATCCCACCTACTGCCCAAGGCGGATAAGGGGCACCTTAGAAGCAGGCAGGCCTGACCCTGTGTTTCTGCTCAGCTACTTGTAACCGTGGGGTTGGGACAAGTCACTTAAGTTCTTGATGACTGATGTTTCTCGTTTGTCCATCTTCTCTCCGCCCTTCATTCCGCTTTCTCCCGAGTGCCTTAATTTGCCATCTTTCTGATTCTCAGAGTCTCACTGACGTCACTTATCCTTCCAATCTCCCCAGGACACCAGGAATTCCACTACGCCCAAATTCACCCTGTATTCTCAAGTCTGCGATTTCCTCCTGCCTAAAGCCGCTGTCCTGGGTTAGGTTTTAAATGTCCCCAGCTGTCCTGCATTTCCTACTGGGGCTCACAATTCATCATTTTGGACTTGATTCAGGGGCTGGGGAGGGGTCTTCACTGACTGCAGACTGTGTGCACGTCTGGGCCTGATTCTTACAAGAAACCTACAAGAGCTAAGCTATCCTCCTTTTACAACTGGGGAAACTGAGGCACACAGCTAGGAAGTGGCTGGCTGAAAGTTCACACAACCAATAAGACTCAGGTTTGACCGTTTTGCCTGGCTCTGTCTCAGTCTCAGTCCAGAACATATGGGGTCCCCCCACCAGAGCCATAGGAACTGCTAATAACGGTTCCTCACTCTCAGCCCCGGAGCCACCAGCTGCCGAGATGTTGAACGAGAGCTTCCTGGCGCTGCATCCCATGTCCTGGGCTATTTTAGGTGTCCGGAATTCGGGCACATTTAACACGTGGCCAAGACCACAGGCAAGTCCCTCCTGCCTGCCAGCGCTCCTTGACCCACCGCGAGCCCCTCTCCCATTCCCTGGTGGGTGGGGGATCAAAGGAGGACTGGTCTTCATGTGAGATCCCCTGCCACTGGAAAAACTCAGGCGGCTGGAAGCCCAGGTCCTGGAGACATTCTCTGACCTTCTGCCCATGGCCCGTAACCTCTGGATCGTTCCGGAAGGTTTCTTTAAAGTGGTGGCCTTCTTTAGGCCACAGGAGCCAGCCAAATAGCTGATCCTCTGTCTGGGAGGCCTGATGAGGTTAACTCTGCCCTGATGTGACTCTCTGGGCAAACACCATCCATCTGGAGTGTCTTAGCAGGACCTCATTTGTTCTCGTTTTCAGGCTGGGCCGAGGAGCTGAGAGGCTGAAGAGCAGGGGTCTGGGCCTGGGGACCATGTGTTAGCCGTGAATGACAGTGCATGCTGTCTTGAAGTAGTATGTCCCCAGTGCTTTCAACAGACCTGCAGGCAAGACCTCCTGCCTCCAGCCCACGGAAGAGGACGCCTGGGCCCAGAAGGGAAGGGATGTGCCCACAGTACTTGAATTCAGGTCTGCTCCCCTCTAAAATCCACAGTTTTTCTTTTTCGGGTTCAGAAATGTCCGCCTCTCAAAGCCTACATTGGAGCTGGCGCCTTGCTAGCAGGCGGTCAAGGGCAGCACCAAAGTGGTGTGCCCTGTCCTGGGCTATTTTCAGGCCCTGCTTGGGTTACAGGCATGCGAGCACTTTCAACAGGTGGCGGGACCACCCAGATGTCCCCCGACCACGAGCAGAAGCGGGCGGGGGGCGGACAGAGCGGGCGTGGTGGAATGTGGACGCGCCTGGAGTCTGGTTTCAGCACTGCCTCCCCTCCTTGAACCTGCGTGTATTTGGCCTTTTATTAATAACTAGCCGTCCCCGGCTCCTGAGAACCTCTATCGCTCCTCTCGACTCTCCCATCAGAAGCTGTAGAGGGAGCGAGCAGCGGGGAGTCTTCCAGGCCTGAGGGTTTCTGGAAGTTTTCTTTTCATGCAGAAAGTCTTTGAAGCCTGGAAAATTCTCTTTGAGGATGGCAGGTCTTTCAGTACAGCGTTTCAGATGTTTGCAGCCAGGGGTTGAGGGGAAGGCCACCCGACCCCTCCTGACCTCACAGCCCCTCTCTCCACTTGGGGGTGAAGGGCAAGGGCCTTCCCTGGGTGAAGGCTTCCTGGGTCCGGGCTCATCCTCCCACAGGACCCTCGACATTGAAACCTCCCTTTAAGTTTGAAGAAATAGAAGGGGGAATCTATGCTTAGGGGGCATTAAGTTTACGGTAACGGCGATAGAATGATTCGAAAAAGAATAGCAAGCACAGGTGCTCAGCTTAAAGAACTGGACATGTCAACATTATTGAGAAGGTGCATGTTTCGCTATGCATATTTTCACCACAGTTAAAAAACTTTTTTTTGAAGAGACATGTAAATCTTGGCTACACACCTCCAGCCCCTAATAAAGAGGTACCTGAGTTCATCATCCCAGATGCCCCTTGGGCTGCAACCACGGACCCCAGGGCACAGCCCGGGGGGTATATGGTGGGCCACCTCGATTGGTCCTAGTCAGAAGGAACAGCTGCTCGAGACCTAATAGCATCACGTCCAAAAATGAGGCAGGGCTACGCCATTCATGAGAGCAGGGACTTGGATCATGGGTTTCAGGCGAAAGTGGCCATGTGGGCAGATCTGCCCTGGGCTGCCTGGCCCCAGCGCCAGGCCTCCCTCCAAGAGATTGCAGGCCTACCCGGAACCCTGAGCAGCCCTCCCCAAATCCCTGTGCTCACCTCGCCAGGCCCAGGAGTGTGACCTTTGAATGCTGACACTGAGATGCCGCTGGCTTCCTAAATGGGTTTTAAAGAGAACGCCTATTTGCTCTGTCTTCCCATAAAAGGAATCGGACAAGATGTGCTTCTTCTGGGTGGGGAATGGCCCAGAAAGGGGTTTGGGGTAGGCCCAGGAAGGGAGTGCCAGGACACAGCAGGGGCCCAGCAGTGCTGGGAGGCCCTCTCCCTGAAGGGCCTGAGGGACAGATGGAAATGGGGACCCTGCAGCAGCCTGGGGTGATTGGCTAAGCCCTTCTGGCCATATGGACGTCCCGCCTCCAGACATGCCTGGCTTGGGTTTCCCTGCCTTTGGCGCTGGAAGGCTACACAAAGATAGTATTCATGGTGAGGCCTTAAATTCTCTCCGGAATGAGGCAGGGTTTAAATAAATACATAGGAAAGCTGGATGCTAGGGCCGGACTGGGCTTGTCCAGGGCGGTGGGTTCCGTTCAGGTGCAGAGATGAACTTGAACCCCTCCCTGCCACAACTTCGCATAGAATCTGTAAAAACCTTTCTTATATGTCAGTCAGTGGGGGACTCCTGATGTGCCCCCATTCAGCAGCTGACATGCTCCTGGCACCCTTGTGTTTGCTGCACGTAGTAGTGACAGTGACATGTTCTGCCATTTTCCATGTCACAGGCCCTGCCAGGTGTTCTGTGGGGAACTTCATCTTCACCACAGGCTAACCAAAATCCAAACCCATAGCAGTCAAGTCAATTTCAACTCGTGGCGACCCTGCAGAACAGAATAGAACTGCCCCATAGGATTTTCAAGGAGCACCTGATGGATTTGACTAGCCCACCAACTAGGAGGTAGGTAAACCAGTCGCTTGTTGAGTCAATTCTGACTCATGGTGGCCCCATGTGTGTCAGAGGAGAACTGGGCTCCACAGGGTTTTCAATGGCTGATTTTTCAGAAGGAGATCACCAGGCCTTTCTTCCAAGGTACTTCTGGGTAGACTCAAACCTCCAACTTTTCGGTTAGCAACCTAGCGTATTAACCTTTTGCACCACTCAGGAATTCCAGGTGGGTAGGTCCTAGGGTTTGTTCCCTCCTTCCTTTAGGATTGAGTGATTGTACCAGGTGCTACTAGGTGATATGGTGCAGGGGGAAGGACACCCAAGATACACAAGGCCTTGGCTATCGCTCAAGTCCTACCACTGACAAGCAACTAGAAATTGAGCAGGCTGCACTTCCACGTCCCCTGGCCTTGCCCCAGGCCTTGGGTGTGTCTACTTCCATGGCCACTGGCCTTGCCCCAGGCCTTGGGTAAGTCCACTTCCATGGCCACTGGCCTTGCCCCAGGCCTTGGGTGAGTCTACTTCCATGGCCACTGGCCTTGCCCCAGGCCTTGGGTGAGTCCACTTCCATGGCCACTGGCCTTGCCCCAGGCCTTGGGTGAATCCATTTCCATGGCCACTGGCCTTGCCCCAGGACTTGGGTGAGTCTACTTCCATGGCCACTGGCCTTGCCCCAGGACTTGGGTGAGTCCACTTCCATGGCCACTGGCCTTGCCCCAGGCCTTGGGTGAATCCACTTCCATGGCCACTGGCCTTGCCCCAGGACTTGGGTGAGTCTACTTCCATGGCCACTGGCCTTGGCCCAGGCCTTGGGTAAATGAAATGTGCACCATCAGCCTTGCTCTCTAGATACAAAACTGAAGCAGGACTTGTCCTGGTAGCTGAAAGCTAAATACTTATTCCCAGAAGAAGAAAATTCTTGGGATGTGTTGTGGGAGGGAGGAGAAGGTGCCGCTTAACCCTCCATCAACACATATGCCCTGCTTCAGACTCAGCCTTACCTCACCACCCAGAACTAGTAGGAAATGTATCTGAATGACCTTTGACTTCTGCCTGGAAAATCTGGGTGGTACAAACGGTTAACACTCTCAGCTGCTAACCAAAAGGTTGGAGGTTCAAGTTCACCTAGAGGTTCCTTAGAAGAAATGCTTGAAGATCTACTTTTGAACAATCAGCCATTAAAAACCCTGTGGAAACTACCATATGACCCAGCAATTCCACTGCTAGGAATATGCCCAAGGGACTTGAAAGCAGTGATGGGAACAAACATATGTCCACCAAAGTCCATTGCAGCACTTTCACAATAGCCAAAAGGTGGACACAACCTAAATGCCCATCAACAGGTGAACGGATAAACACCTTGTGGTACATACATACAGTGAAATACTACTCAGCCAGAAAGAGAAATGAAGTCTTTTTTTTAATATTTTATTGTGTTTCAGGTGAAAATTTACACAGCAAATTAGTTCCCCATTCAACAGTTTATACACAATTTGTTCTGTGACATTGGTTGCTATCCCTGCAATGTGTCAGCACTCTCTCCATTTCCACCCTGCCTTCCCAATTTGTCTCTCCAGTTTCCCTGCCGCTCCTTGCCTTTTCATCTTTGCTTTTGGGCAAATGCTGCCCACTTGGTCTCATATGCCCCCAACTATATAGGAGCCCTGGTGGCACAGTGGTTAAGAGCTTGGCTGCTAACCAAAAGGTTTGCAGTTCAAATTCACTGGCCGCTTGTTGGAAACCCTATGGGGCAGTCCTACTCTGTCCTATATGGTTGCTATGAGCCGGAATAAACTCAACCGCAATGGATTTGGTTTTTGGTTTTTGGTATACCTATATATGCATGTGTATATATTACCATACACCCTCCCACATCTACAGAGAGTTCACATCTATGTAACCTGTCACAGATTTTTGGTTGCTCTGACTGTTGTTGCAAAATTGTATATGTTATAGGATTTACCGTAGTTGTGGTTTATTCTTGCATACCTCTCAGTCTCTTCATTTACCCTGGTCTTGTTATGCTGACTTCCCCCATATTGTGTAATGCCTTTCCCTTCACCAGAATTAACACATGTCTACTATCTAGTAAGAGATTCTCCCTCCCTCCCCCTTCCATCCCTGGTATCCATCAAAGAACGTTGCTTTCTGTGTGTAAACCTATTCTTGACTTTTTATAAAGTGGTTTCATACAGTTTGTCCATTTGTGATTGACTTATTTCACTCAGCATGATGTCCTCCAGATTCACCCATGTGATACCACTTTTCATGCACTCATTATTACTATTTATTATCATGTAGTATTCCATTGTATGTATGTACACGTTTTGTTTATACATTCATCTGTTGCTGGGCACTCAGGTTGTTTCCATCTTTTTACTGTTGTGAATAATGCTCCAGTGAACATGGGTGTGCATATGTCTATTCGTGTCACTGCTCTTATATCTCTAGGATATATTCCCAGGAGTGGGATTGCTGGATTATGTGGTATTTCTATTTCTAGCTTTTTGAGAAAGTGTCCTGCCGTTTTCCATAGTGGTTGTACCGTTTTACAATCCCACCAGCAGTGTATAGGAGTTCCAATTTCCCCACAACCTCACCAGCATTTTTTTTTTTTTAATCAATGCCATTTTTGCATTGATTTACAATGAGATGGTATCTCATTGTAGCTTTGGTCTGCATCTCTCTAAGGTCTAATGACCTTGAGCATCTCATCATGTGTTAGCCACCTGAATGCCTTCTTTGGTGAAATGTCTGTTCAAGTCCTTTGCCCATTTTTTTTTTTTTTTGGATTGTCTTTTCATTGTTGAGGTGTCGAAGTTTTCTATACATTTCAGACATTAGACCTTTGTCAAAAGTGTTGTTGCCACTTTTGTTTTCCAGTCTATAGGTTCTCTTTTTTTTTCCCTCCTTTTTTTTTTTTTTAATAATTTTTATTGAGCTTTAAGTGAACGTTTACAAATCAAGTCAGTCTGTTACATATAAGCTTATATACACCTTACTCCATACTCCCATTTACTCTCCCCCTAATGAGTCAGCCCTTCCAGTTATAGGTTCTCTTTTGACTCTTTTGGTTAAATATTCTGATGAGCATAAGTATTTAAGTTTTAGGAGTTTCCAGGTATCTGGTTTGTATTCTGTTGTACATTTTTAGTTATGTTTGATAGTGTATTTATGCCATAAATTAGAACCCCTAGATTTGTCCCTATGTTATCTTCCAGGAACTTTATAGCTTTAGATTTAACATTTACGTCTTTGATCAATTTTGAGTTAGTTTTGTGTATGGTCTGAGGCATGGATCCTGTTTCGTTTTTCTGAAAATGAATATCCAGTTTTGCCGGCACCATTTGTTAAATGGACTTTCGCCCTTTGTTGAAGATCAGCTATCCATAGCTGGATGAATTTACTTCTTGGGCTCTCAGTTCTGTTCCATTGGTCTATGTTTCTGTCATTGTACTAATATCAGGCTGTTTTGAATACCCTGGCTGTGTAGTAAGTTCTGAGATCAGAAAGTGCGAGGCCTCCTGCTTTATTCTTCTTCAATGATGCTTTAGCTATTCTGAGCCTCTTTCCTTTCCGTATAAAGCTGTGAGATTAGTTTTTCCATTTCATTAAAGAATGTTGGGATTTGGGTTGCTTTGGGTATTGGTGACATTTTCACAATGGTAAGCCTTCCTATCCATGATCATGGTATGCTTTTCCATTTCTGTAGGCCTCTTTTGGTTTCTTGCAGTATTTGTGGTTTTCTTTGTATAGATCTTTTATGTCCCTGGATAGATTTATTCCTAGGTATTTTATTCTTTGAGGGTTTATTGTAAATGGTATTGTTTTCTTGATTTTCTTTTTGGAGCTCTTCTTGTTAGTGTAAAGGAATCCAACTGATTTTTGTATGTTGATCTTGTACCCTGCCACTTTGCTGAACCGTTCTATTAGTTCCAGTAACTTTCTTGTGGAATCTCTGGGGTTTCCTATGTACAGGATCATGTCATCTGCAAATTGGGATAGTTTTACTTCTTCCTTACCAATTTGGATGTCCTTTATTTCCCTTTCTTGCCTTATTGCTCTGGCTAGGACTTCTACTACAATATTGAATAAGAGTGGTGGTAATGGGCATCCTTGTCTTGTTCCTGTTCTCAAGGAGAATACTTGTAATTTTTTTCCATTGAGAAAAACATTGGCTCTTGGGTTGGTTTGGTTTATATGCCATTAATTATATTGAAGAATTTCTCTTCTATACCTATTTTGCTGGGAATTTTTATCAGGAGTTTTGGATTTTAGCAATTGCCTCTTCTGCATCTATTGAGAAGATCATGTGACTCTTTTCCTTTGTTTTATTTATGCAGTGAATTAAACTGATTAGATTTTCCAATGTTGAACCACCCTTGCATCCCTGGTATGAATTTCACCTGATTGTCATGTATTGTTTTTTTGATATGATATTGAATTCTGTTGGCTTGAATTTTTTTGAGAATTTTAGCATCCATATTCATGAAGGATATTGGTCTGTAATTTTCTTTTTTTGTCGTATCTTTGCCTGTCTTTGGTATCAGGGTTATGCTGGCTTCATAGAATGAATTAGGAAATATTCTTTCCTTTTCTATGTTCTGGAATAGTTTCAGTAGAATTGGTGTGAACTCTTCTCCGAATGTTTGGTAGAACTCTCCAGTGAAGCCATCTGGGCCAGGATGGGAGTTTTTTTTTAATGACATCTTCGATTTCTTCTTTTGTTATGGTTCTGTTTCGGTTTTCTGCCTCTGTTTGTGTTAGGTTAGGTAGGTAGTGTGTTTCTAGAAATTTGTCCATTTCCATTGTCTAGTTAGCGTTTTTCCTTCCACATCCCTCCTCTCCCCCGTAACCACCAAAGATTGCTTGTTTCTCTTTGTAAAACTTCTCATGAGTTTTTATGATAGTGGTTTCATACAGTATTTGTCCTTTTGTGATTGACTTATTTCACTCACCATAATGCTCTCCAGATTCATCCATGTTGTGAGATGCTTCACAGATTCATCATTGTTCTTTATCATTGCATAGTATTCCATTTTGTGTATGTACAATAGTTTGTTTATACATTTGTCTGTTGATGGGCACTTAGGTTGTTTCCATCTTTTTGCTACTGTGAATAATGGTGCAATGAACTTGAGTGTGCATATGTCTATTCGTATGATGGCTCTTATTTCTCTAGGATATATTCCTAGGAGTGGGATTGCTGGGTCATATAATATTTCTATTTCTAGCTTTCTAAGGAAGTGCCGTATCATTTTCCAAAATGGTTGTACCATTTTGCATTCCCACCAGCAGTGCATAAGAGTTCCGACTTCCCAGCAGCCTCTCCAACATTTCTAACTTTCTGTTTTGCTTTTTTTTTTTAATTAGTGCCAGTAATGTTTGGGTGAGATGATATGTCATTGTAGTTTTGATTTGCATTCTCTAGTGGTTAGTGATCTAATGGCATTCCCTCTGTGTCTGTTAGCCACCTGAATGTCTTCTTTGGTGGTGTCTATTCATATCCTGTGCCCATTTTTTAACTGGATTATTTGTCTTTTTGTTGTAGAGGTGGTTGGATTTTCCTACAGGTCTTATAGATTACATCTTTGTCAGATATGTCATAGCCAAAAAAATTTTCCCAGTTTTGTAGATTCTTTTTTCACTCTTTTGGTGAAGTCTTTTGATGAGTATAATTGTTTAATTTTTACAAGATTCTAGTTATCTAGCTTATCTTCTGGTGTTTGTGTATTGTTAGTTATGATTTGTATCCTATTTATGCCATATTTTAGGGCCCATAGCACTGACCTTATTTTTTCTTCCATGATCTTTATAGGTTTTGGTTTCATGTTTAGTTTTATATTTAGGTCTTTGATCCCTTTTGAGTTAGTTTTGTGTATGGCATGAGGTATGGGTCCTGCTTCATTTTTTATAGATGGATATCCAGTTTTGTCAGTACCATTTTTATAAAAGAGACCTACATAAATAGAAAAACATATCATGCTCATGGATAGGTAGACTCAACATTGTGAAGATGTTTACCTGTGTTTTATTGACTATGCAAAGGCATTCAACTGTGTGTGGATCATAACAAATTATGGATAATTGGGATGGGAATTCCAGAGCACTTAATTGTACTCATGAGGAACTTGTACATAGATGAAAAGGCAGTTGTTTCAAACAGAACAAGGAGATACTGTGTGGTTTAAAGTCAGGAAAGGTGTACATCAGGGTTGTATCCTTTCACCATATTTATTCAATCCGTATGCTGAGCAAATAATCTGAGAAGCTGGACTATCTGAAGAAGAACACGGCATCAGGATTGCAGGAAGATTCAGTTAACAACCTGTGATATGCAGATGACACAACTTGCTTGCTGAAAGTGAAGAGGACTTGAAGCACTTACTGATGAAGATCAAAGACCACAGCTTTCAGTATGGATTACTTCTCAACATAAAGAAATCAAAAATCCTCGCGACTGAGCCAATAAGCAACATCATGGTAAATGGAGGAACGATTGATGTTGTCAAGGGTTTCATTTTACTTGGATCCACAATCAACACCCATGGAAGTAACAGTCAAAAAATCAAATGACACGTTGCATTGGGCAAATGTGCTGCAAGGGATCACTTTAAGGTGTTGAAAAGCAAAGATGTCATTTTGAGAACTAAGGTGCACCTGACCCAAGCCGTGGTGTCTTCAGTCACCTCATATGCATGTGAAAGCTGGACAATGAATAAGGAAGACCGAAGAAGAATTGACGCCTCTGAGTAGTGGTGTTGGCAAAGAATATTGAATATACTATGGACTGCCAAAAGAATGAATAAATCTGTCCTGGGAGAAATACAGAATGTTCCTTAGAAGCGAGGATGACTCGACTTAGTCTCATGTATTTTGGGCTTGTTGTCAGGAGGGATCAGTCCCTGGAGAAGGACATCAGGCTTGGTCAAGTGAAGGGTGAGCAAAAAAAAAAGGAAGACCCTCAATAAAATGGGTTGACACGTTGGCTGCAGCAATGGGCTCAAGGATAACAACATTGTGGGGATGCTGCAAGGCCAGGCAGTGTTTCCTTCTGTTGTACATGTGGTCACTGTGAGTCGGAACCAGCTGGGTGCTGCCTCACAACACCACCGTGTCTCTTTTGGTTTCTTGCAGTTGTGTTTTGTATTTTTTTTTGTATAGGTCTTTTATGTCCTTGATTAGATTTATTCATAAGTATTTTATTTTTTAAGGGTTGTTATAAATGGTATTGTTTTCCTGATTTCCTTTTTGTAGTTTTCTTTATTGGCGTATAGGAATCTAACTGATTTTTGTATGTTTATTTTGTATCGCACTACTCTGCTGAGTCTTTCTATTAGTTCCAATAGTTTTCTTGTGGAGTCTTTCAGTTTCTTCTGCTGTTCTCTTTATTTTTTTCATTGTTGTTGTAAAGCTAACGTTTTGATTTTGTCCCTTTTTTTTTTTTGACGTGTGCATCTATTGCTAAAAATTGACCCCTGAGAACTGCCTTTGCTCTGTCCCAAAGGTTTGGGTACAATGTGTTTCCATTCTCTCTTGATTCTAGGAATTTTTTTATTCCATCTTGGCTTTCTTTATTACCCAGTGGTTTTTAAGCAAGGTCTTATTCAGTTTCCATGTCTTTGATTTTTTTTTTCCTTGCTCTTCTTGTTATTAATTTCTACTTTTATGGCACTGTGATCAGAGAGGATGCTTGTATTATCTCAGTGTTCGGGATTTTGTTGAGGGTTGCTTTGTGGCCTAAGGTATGGCCTATTCTGGAGAACATTCCGTGTGTACTTGAAAGGAATGCATGTTTTTCTGTTGTTGCATGTAGTGTTCTATATATTTCTATGAGGTTGAATCAGTTGATCATGGCCTATATATCTTCTGTATCTTTGTTGAGTTTCTTTGTAGATGTTCTGTCCTTTGCCAAGAGTGCTGTGCTGAAGTCTGCTACTATTATTGTGGAACTGTCCATTTCTCTTTTCAGTGCTGTTAGAATTTGTTTTATGTATTTTGGAGCACTGTCATTGGATGCATAGATATTTATTAAGGCTATGTCATCATGGTGTATTGTCCCTTTAGTCATTATATAATGTCCTTCCTTGTCTTTTATGGTGGATTTTGTCTTAAAGTCTATTTTATTTGCAATTAGCTTGCCTCTCTTGCTCTTTTTTGTTGCTGTTTGCCTGACATTTTTTTCTATCCTTTGATTTTTACATTAATTATGTCTTTCTTTCTAAGGTGTGTCTCTTGTAGACAGCATATTGATGGGTCTTTTTTTTTTTTTTTTTTTAATCCACTCTGCCACTCTCTGTCTCTCGACTGGTGCATTTAAGCCACTTACATTCAGTCTGGTTATCAATAGGTATGAATTTTCCACTGCCATTTTGTTATGCTTTGTTTTCGTGGTCTTAATGGTTTCTTGGTTTCACTTAATTTTCTGTACTGAGTGCTTTTTGTTTATGGATTTTCTTTTTTGTACCCTTCAATATTTTTGATTTTCTCTTTACTAAGTCCCTTTTATTTTCTTCCTCTACTTTGGTGGGTAACTAGAAAAAAAAATTTTTTTTTTCTAGCTACTAATTTGCTTTGTGGTTACTCTGAAATTTACCTTTATCTTCCTAAATAGTAAATAGTCTGTGATATCTTGATATTACATTGACTTCCATTCCATATGGAAGTTCTGTAACTACATCATTTATTCCCCCTTTTTGTTTTGAAGTCATCATTGTTTACAGATGGACGTCTCTGGTTCCCTGTTTTCAGTTTTGCAGATTTATTTTACTTTCAAGAAACCAGAAACGAAGTCTTGGTATATGCTACAATATGGATAGAGCTTGAAGACATTATGCTGAGTGAAATCAGTCAATCAAAAAAATCCAAATATTTTATGACCCCACTTATATAAAAAGAGGAGCCTTGGTGGCTCAGTGGTTAGGAGCTCCTATAAAAAGATAAGAAAAGGCAAATGTATGGAGACCGAAGTTTGTTGGTGGTTAGCAGGAGTGGGAGGGAGGGGGAAAAGGATGTTTAACAGTGATGGAAAAATCACATTGATTAAGGGTAAGGGTTACGCAGCCGATTAATGTAATAAAAACAAAAATGTAATAGATGTCAATAAATTGTACACCTATAAAAAATGGAATTGGGAAAAGTTGTGTGATATGTCTATTTAAAACACCAACAAAAAAGAGCAGCTGCTGAGGTTCTTATATACAACCAAACACCTCATGGGATTTGGTTCCTTGGTTTAGGGTCGTGGTTTCATGGGACATCCCAGTTAATTTAGCCTAATACCGTGTTTAATGTTTCTTCTACCTCCTAGTTTGCCATGTAGTGTCTGGGGTCTTAAAAGCTTGCAAGCAATCGTCCAGGTTACAAAAGTTGGTTTCTATTTGCCTGGAGCAACAGAGGAAGAAGGAGAGACAGAAATAAGAGGAGGATATGGAATGTGTGGCTAATTGCCTCCATGAACAACTGCCTCCTTTGCCATGAGACCAGAAGAACTCTGGATGGTGTCTGGCTGCCATTACTGGACACTTTAATTGAAGATTCTATTGAAGAATCCTGATCAAAAAGGAGAAATGCAGAACAGAATTTCACATTCTCACGAACTCCAGACTTTCTGGAGCCATTGAGGCTGGATAAACCCCGGAAACTGTTACCCTGAGATAATTTTTAAGCCTTAAACCACAAATATCCCTTGAAGTTTTCTTTAAACCAAACAAGATTAGCTTAACTAGTAAGGAATGTTTGCTTTGAAGATTGTGTTCTTTTAAGAGCTATCTGTATGAGATCAAAGTTACAACAGCAACGCAAAAGATTAGATAGGGAACTTAGGGGTAGTATGTTTCTGTTAAAGGCAGAGAAACAGCTCAGAAAAGGAGGGTGAGAAAGGCTGCTACAACCCAAAGAATGTAAGCAATGTCACTGAACTGTGTATGTGGAAATTGTTGAATTTGTATATGTTCTGCTGCGTATCTTCTCAACAACAACAAGTAAAATAAATTTTACGACAAAGAAAACTCTGTGGAGCACAATTCTCTTCTGACACTCTGGGGTCCTCGTGAGTTGGGGTCACCGTGAGTCAGAATTGACTCAACAGCAGCTGGCTTTTTTACTTCTGTCTGGAGTACTCCAGGGCAGAGGCTCCGGTGAATCCTTGCTTCAAGCTGAGAACTTAGCTTGAAAGAGCTCTGTAGGTGACCAGAGAGGCTGAGAAGTTCGCCCTGGGTGGCCTCGGTGGCAGACTACCATGCCACTTTGCCACACGTCTGGGGGATTATGTCCCTCTCCCTGGGCTCTGGGCATGCTTGGCGATGGGCCTGGCAACTAGAAGAATGCAGACCCTTCTTCCTGTTTACCTTGCTGAGCCTGACTTCTGCGAACCAGATGCTTCCAAAGAGGGAGGGTCTGCAAAGAGCAGGAGGAGTCCTCCTAGGGTCTCCCCCAGGAGATGTATCAGGATGGGGGCTGCAGAGGGGAGGATGCGTGGGGCAAAGTTTTGTTCCCTTTTCCCGGAAAGGTTAGCAGCATTGCCTCTTGACGAGACCCCACCTCCCAAAACCCCAGATCTATTACCTTACTTGAAAACAGTCTTTTGAGAAATGCAATAAGCCACCCTGTGGGGTCAGCTCTGCCCAGAGGGTTGATAAATGAGAAGTCAGAGGGCTGAGCAGGACCTTCCGACATAGATAGATGGGGGCCACAGCCACTCGGAGTTATTATACCACAGAACCCGCCTCCAGTCCCCAAAGAACCTGGGAGAGCAGCCGCAAGTGGAAGAGGCAAGGGGCCTGCCCCCTCCAAGTCTGATATTAACTCTACAAAGTGTATGTGGATTCTGTTTTCTGTGTATGCTCTATTCTGTCTTGTTTTAATGTAATTTTAAAAAATCACACACCGTAATCGAGAGTGTAGAATGGCGTAACCTTTCTAGAAACCACATTTCAAATGGCTTTTCACTGAGTTCTGCTGAAATGGATGCGTGGAGGGGTCTTTTTTTCCAGCACTATTTGTAATTATGAAAAATGGAAGCAACCTCTTTGTCCATCATTAGAGAAATGGCTGGATGGGCCATGATGACATCCATTTAAGGAATCCAGTTTCCTCTTCGCTGATGGACAGAGTGGAGCCGAGCAGCGTGTACAGGCAGGGAGAGACCCGAGCTTGTTGTGAGGGCAAAGGCAAGCCAAAGAACCAGCATACTGGATGATCCCATTTATTCAAAGAAAGAAAGGTGTGTGTATGTACATATTTAGTTAAATGACTGTATATGCCTAAAAAATATTTGGATGGAGCCACAGCAACCAGTGAGCAGGGGCTACTTTGGGGGAGCTACATTCTTCTGTACTTGAATGTGTTATAACAAGCCAGCGCCATTTCTGTCATATAAGAATAAAGATCTCAAACACGTTACTTACTACTGGGGTAAAGTCACGGCTCAGGAGAATGTGCCATGTCTGCCCTGTGGATTCTGGCCACATGCCCATCTCCGCCCCCATACCCCCAGCATCTGAGCAACCGCATTGAAGCATGCCCCCAGCATGTGACCACATGTCTGGCCCTGGGGACAGACAGCCTGGAGGCTTCCCCCGCACTCCCCTCCCCCGCCAAGTGCTGGACATAGGCTCAGAGCTCAGTGGACCGCTATTGGCTTGTTGGGCCAGGCAATGGCAAGATAGCGTCCTGTGACAACCGTATCTGTTTAGATTGGCTGAGCCTTTCCCTTCTTTCTGGAAGCGGGTAGACTGCAAGGACAGATGCCTCGGAAGGTCCCCCTGGAAAGAGAGAATGGACCCCATTGTCTGGGCATAAGAGGTGGCTTGTGCCTTCTGTGCTCTCATGCAGCCATCCACAGGGGCGTCAGATCATGAAAAAGACACGTAGTTGGAGGAAGACTGTTCGGACTCTTCCTCCCTCTAGCTTAAGAAATTCACACTCAGGAACCTCTGATTTTTGCCATAAAAGCAAAGGGAAAGTGAACCGACATGCCCCACAGGCAGTGCTGAGAGCAGGAGCAGGGAGGCTATAGCAATCACCAGGACTAGATGGGGGACTGGGACCTGGGGGTACCAATATGGCGCCAAAGCAGAAGGCACCTCAGTCTTGGGGGCCTAGAAAAGGGTACGAATTCTGTGTCACTCCTGGCATCAGACTCAGCAAAGGCCTGACTCCAGCCTACTGGGGCCCGGGGGCTGTGGAATGTTCTGGAAGTGAAGGCAAGGAGGAGGGAAATGTGGGCAGGCTGGATTTCCAGAAGTGCCACGGACCCCAAGGCAGGCACCAGAAGTAGTTGAGGAGTTCCTGAAATTCCCCATCAAGAAAATCTGGGCAGAGTGTCCTGGGACCCTCTTCATAGCCATGCTGTCTCCCCAGTTGTACCCATGTTCTTGTTGTCCTGTCTCCACACCACCACTCACCCACATGCATACGTAGCCTGCTGGTTCTCTTCAGCTTGGTCCACCTTGGAGGGCAAAAGATGCCGCCAGCCACATACCCCAGACATTCCCATTTTTCAGAGGGAAAAGAATTTGGTTAAGACAAAGGCCAGGGAGGAAAGAATATGGTTACGACAAAGGCCAGGGAGGGGAGGAAGGAGGCTGCAGGCAAGTTCCAGAAGGAGGGAGCTGCAAGGAGGCAAAGGAGCTGCAGTGTCCAGGGCTACAGGCTCTCCAAATGTGGCAAGAACTGAGAGTGTCCACTGAATGACTACAGGGCTGGGAGACCAAGGGGCAGAATCAGGGGGAATGGGGAGCAGAGAAGCAAAGAAGGTTTGGAGGGAAGTAAGTTGAGCAATGGAGACTCTCTTTCTGAGAGAGTAGATGGAGTCAAATGCAGGACCTGGGAGCAGGGCAGCCAGAAGGTGGGGTGTTGGGGTCTGGGATTTCTGGGTGGCAGTTCTGCCCTGGGGCACAACTCTTGGGGTGAGGCTAAGGTGGGTGGAGATAGAGGTTATTGGATTTGGGAAGACCAGGAAACTGAGGAGACAGGGAAAGAAGCCCCGTGGTGTGAATCCAGGGCTGGTGTATACCATTGTACAATTGTGTATTGTACCATTTACATTGTAGTCTGAATTGCACAGTGCACAACCAGCCCAGTAGTATGTGCTGACCCTTTTTGGGACCTGGATGTGCCATTCTCATGGCTGCGGAACCCCCCAGGATGACAGCTATGCCTGGTGTGGGGGGCATGACCACGAGCCCCCAAATAGTCAGATGTTGCTATGTGCACAGAAGACAGCACGGGACAGTGAGGAGGTGGGGACGTCCTTGAGTGGAGGCTGTGTTCTCTGCAGGCAGTGAGTGAGACGCTGCAGGGCTGGTGCACAGACCTCAGGATACCACCTGCCTCCAGCCACAGCCAAGCAAGGGAGGCCAGAGCAAGGGTCATCTTCCGGGGAGGCCCACTGTCCCAGTGGCAAAGGCAGCTTACGCTCAGGCGCGTACATGGCACTGAACACAATAATGCAGTGTGGACCCCTCCAGCAGCCTGCAAGGAGGTATGCTGACAACCTAATTAAAAGACAAGATACTGAGGCTCTGAGAGATTAAATGCTTGCCCAAGGCTGCAGCACTCATGGTCAGTGGAGGTTTTGTTCCAAGGTGTGGAACAAAACATGACCGTAATCAAGGGTCCAGGCGTGGGCATCCTCCCAGACCCCAGGCCCCTCATATGTGTCCTCAACCCAGCCCACAAGAGCCCCTGGCCATGGGGCCAGACCTGCCTGGGAGTGCTGCAAGAATAGAGAAATCAAGTCAGTCTTAATGAAGAGGCACACGGGGCTGGGGTCTGGAGAGGCCACGCCACCTGCCCACAGCCCTCATTGTGGGTAGCTAATCCCATCCAGGTGTCTGCTGGCAGCCCCTGATCAATTAGTCACTGGGATGGAGGCCGAGTGTAATTAATTATTCAATTTCGGGCTGTTCCAGCTTAATGCGCCTGGGATGACATCATGCGGCCGGGGTGTTCTGCAGGCGGGGGACAAAAGGCAAGCAGGTCTGAACGAAGCCCCTGTGCACCTGATCCACTCTGAATTAGCTAATCCTCGGCCGCCCAAGGGGAACCCACTCACCTCCACACCCTCAAGACCCATTTCAGAGCAGGCGGTGGCCACCCTGCACGTGGGGCCCCGGCCCAGGCCCAGTTGACCGGGGCTTCGTGCACCCCACAGGCAGGTCTTCTGTCGCCACCCCCTTCCCCTGGTTTCACCAGGGCCTGCCCTCCTGGGCTTGGGCCTGAAATCACAGCTCCAGCTCAAATTGGGGGACCCCCACGGGCCTTTAGGCTGTTGCCACTGCTCTGGGTCAACAGAAGGCACAGAGGGAAGACGAAAGCCTATGAACACACCCTGTTGGGAGGTTGGAGCTGGGCCTCCTCCCAGAATCACCCCTCCTGCACTGGGCCCAATCCTTGGAGGTGCAGTGAGGGGCCGTGAGCAGGCAGCAGCCCCCCTTAGCCAGGTGGTGAGCGCACTGGTCCCCAGTGCATCCCATCAGCACTACTGAGCCAGAGAACTTCCAGCAAGAACCCCAGCCTTCTGCTCCCCTGCCATCCTCTGACATGGCCTTGGCTGTACCCCTCTCCCCCAGCCCATTCACCAAGTCTCCCTAACTACACCCCAGCGCGGGCATCTACCCCATGTGACAATGTTCTCCCTTGAACAGTCTATGGCTCTCTATTGCCTTGGTCAAGTCTAACCCGTCGGCCTGGCTCTCAAGGCCCCAAGATCTCAAGCCTGTTCCCTCCTGGCCCTCTCTCCCTGCCTCTTCCTTCACACACCCGGCCTTCTACCCACTGCATCTACGTGCTAGTCCCTGATCTTTGGGGCTGAGGTCTGTCCTTTCCGGGCCTGAATGTTCCCCTCTGCCTACCCAGCAAGCCTCTTTCTTCCCTCTCTTTCCTTGAAAACTTGTCTGTTCCCTTCTCTGACTCCACTTCTATCTCCAGGGTTATCACCCATGTTTACATGGTGGCTCCGTGCAGGGCAGGACCTGGCTCCCGGCTTTGTTTGCCAGGCATCCAGGCAGCCCTTTGCACATAATGGACCCAGAAATGTTTGTTGAATTCATGAGGGAAGAAATGATTAAATCGGCCAAATTGAACTCATTATCCCCCCCTGCATCTGGGATAATGGTGTCATTATCGGCCACTCAGCCGCTCAGCTGCAATCCCGGGCCATTTCCAACCCTCTCCACCCACCCAGGCCTACTACACAGGCCAGCTTAGAAAAAGACCCCCATTCCGCACTGCCTCCCCACCCCTTCTCTCCCAGGCGGGCTCAGGTCCCATTGTCTCTCACCAGGGCCTCTGCTCCGGTGGCCCTGTCTCTGGTCCACCCTCCGAGGTGGCCCCCAGAAGGGGAACCTGGCCATGAACTTCTCTGCCTAACAATGGCTCTACCCACCACACCCTTCTGCGTGACCTTTCCCTTCTGGGGCTCCACCTTTACCTCAATTCCCTCCTCTCCTTGCTGCACACCCTCCCGCCCACCGCCCAGGCGTCAGTCTTCCGTCAAGTTTCCTGCCTTTGCCCCAGCTGCTCCCTGTAACCCAATAACTTGCCTATCCCACCCAATCTTGTCTGCTCAGCACCTTCTCCAGGGGTACAGCAAGCATGAGACCAGTTCTGTCTTGTTCCTCCAAGTCCCCCACAGGCCTGGCAACACCTGGAAACAGGACAGCCCTCTGTAAATATTTATTGAATGAATGAAGGAGGGAATGAATGTCAGGGTTTTTACTTGATCCCTCCCAACCTCCATGCTGTTTTTACTGCTTCAAGCTCCCCAGAATTCCCATTCTGCTAAGTTTCCCAAGGGGAGGGGGCTGGGTGGGGTCAAAGAAGGGAGCAGGGGACCTGTCAAGCGCCTCCGGGCTGCCCCCCAGGGCCCTGTGCTATGGGCTGTGGCCTGGCCACGGGAGAGCGGCCTTGAAGTTTGGGGGTGGGGACTATGGGGCGATGATCCCCAGTCATGGGACAGACCCCAACCAACATGTTGGTCCCTCATTCTCAGGGTCCCTCTAGGGAAGAGTGGGACCTCTCACATCATCCAGATGGAATTCCAGCCTTGGACAAATGATGGACCCCCCTCTTGTCACAACTAATGGCTGCCACAGGTTCCCACGGCCATTGGAAAAGAGCAAAATGCAGAACCATGAACTCAACACTGGGCCCCCAGGCAAGGCTGCCCACACATTTGAGTGGAAATGCACCAAACGTTGTTTGTATTGTCACGGTCAGCCCTGGTCCTGACCCCAGGAATGCCAGAAACATCACAAGTACTTCATCAAGGGTCTCCTTTGAGCTTAACGAGCCTGCCACTTGCCAGAGGGAAGCCTCTAAAAGCAGAACTGTGTTCATTCAGGTGTAAGAGCCTGAGCCGAGTGAGGGTGCTGGGGAGAAGTCTGGTAGCCACGACTCCAGAGAACCCTGAGGTGAGAATACCCCCTCCCAACTGGAGGCAGGTAACAGAAAATGGGGAGTCCCTGGGTGGTGCAGATGGTTAAGGCACTCAGCTGCTAATCAAAAGGTTGGAGGTTCGAGTCTACTCGGAAGTACCTCAAAAGAAAGGCCTGGCAATCTACTTTTGAAAAATCAGCCGTCGAAAACCCCGTGGAGCATTGTAGGTCTTTGGAGGAATGCAAGATGTCGGATGCCATTCCACGTGCCACCAGAGCTGGGGGTACAGCTCCAGGAGCCACACCAGGACTGGGAAGTAGCTACTCCTACTGCTGCCTGTTAGCTTTCACTGGAATGTAATCAACAGAAAATGCGCACACCAAATGTGGACAGCCTGGTGAATGTCCACCGACTATAACCAACACCCAAATGGCAAAACCGAACATCGCCACCCAGAAGCCTCGCATGTTCCCTGTGGAGGAAACTGGAGCCCACAGAGCCACAGGCGGTAAGAGGACAAGCTGGACCTCGCCCGTTGTTCCCGCTGGCCCAGCAGGAACCTCCCACAGCCCTCTGGCAGCTCCCTGGGGTTGAGCACTTCATCCCCAAGTTCACCTGTTCACCTGTTCCTTTGGGGGTTCACAGCGCAACCCAGCCCTGCCCTCAAGGAGCCCCATCTGGGCTGGGCACCGAGAGCTCAACTAGGGTGGCTGGTGTGCATCTTCGGGCCACAGGAACAGTTGGTTTGGATTTTTGGGAAGGCAGGAAGAAAATTTCCTATGGTAAATGGGCCCTGGAGGAAGACCTGGCATTGGGAGCTATCCCCCCATGGGTGTGAGGAGTGGGCCCCAGGTGCTGGGACTAGCCTTCGGTTCCCATCACATGCTGGGCTGGCTGTGTCCTGTGTTCCCGATTTTTCACTCATCTGGGACGGGGTGTTTGTTGACAGTGAGAGGCAGTGGGATAAAAGTCTGGGGTCAGATGGACTGAGCCTCGGTTTCCTCGTTGGTAAAATGGGGATCACATGCCCACTGTGACAGCAGGCAGTGGCAGCAATAGCAATCACTACAATTGTATGCTTCGACCCCAGCAAGCACTGTGGAGGCGCCGGGCCCACGGCAGGGTCTAGAGAGGAGACAGAGTGGGGCAAGGAGTGCCGGGATTAACTCTCATTGCAACGATAGAGCCATTTGGGTGGGCATCTGAGTACACTTCTGTGCCGTGGAAAGGATAGGGACTCGCTCAACAGAAATGCACCCCAGTGCCCACCAGGAGATACGGACGAGAATAGCCACAGCAGCACAACTCAGTATCACCAAAGTCAGAACCAACCAACATCCACTCAGAGCAGACCGGTCAATGCACCTGGTCCAGCCACACCTTGAACATACCCCATGACATAGTGCTGAAAGGAGGCTGAAGTCAGAAAGGCCTCTCCCAGGAGGAGACCCAGAGGCTTTACTTGAAGCAGAAGGAAGAGAATGGAGAAGGGCGAAGCAGCCAGGGCAGGGCCAGCTCTCCAGAAGGTTCTGGAAGGTGCTTCTGTGGTCTTGTACAGGAAGTGCCTCCTCTCTGGAAATGGCCCTGATTCAGTGGGGGCTTGCTAAGCCAAGTCTCTACCTTCCAAAGGGAAGCCTAGAGAAGCCTGGGCTGGTGGACTTGGTCCCCATGGAGCTGAGTATCTGCTTCATTTGAGGGTGGATCGAAGGGCTGACTGACATGGCAGCTGTGTGCAAAGGGAATATTCCAGAGAGCAAGTCTAGGCCAAGGAGCAGCCCTGGGTAGCTGTGCAGACCGATATCCAGGGGAAGGGGCAGAGGCCAAGGTCAGGGAGAGGGGCCGCCAAAGTGCCAGATTGGATCAGCCTGAAACGTTATCGCCTTGTAGCCGCTGGTGGTTCCAGGCCCCAGCCTCCCAACCAGTGGACGGGCCCTTTTGGCGCGGGTGAGCCTCGTTGCCCGCCTCGGGGATATGGTGTGAACAGGGCTCCTTGGTTAGGACCCCCAAAGCTGGAAGCAGGTCTGCCCCCTGCATGCCAGTTTCACTGCTCAGCGTGGTCCCAGCCCATCTGGGAGCGCCTGGTGCCAGCGAGCCTGCTGGGGTGGCCCGCAGTGACGCTAGGCTGGCAGGCCTCCTGCTCAGTCATGTCTAATTGCCATTGCGGCCTAGCTGATTAGCACAGTAACCACCAGCCTCAGGAAGGAGGTGGACTTCAGAGCGCCAGGAATTAAGCCGAGACTTTGCAAGTTCATGCTTTCGCTGTCCCGGCAGCAGCATGGGTACCCTGGGCCGCACGGGCTGCATCCAAACCTGGCTCCCACGCTCCCAACTGTTGGCTATACTGGGGTCATTTGAATGCCAGCATCCCCGCTCGGCTCACTTCCTGCTCCAGCCACCCCAGTGCTGACCCTCCGAGTCCCGTTTCCCCAAGAAACGGCCTGAAAGGGAGCTGAGCTGCCGCCGTGTTGGGCGGGGCTGCGCCTTGCTTCAGGGGAACACCAAGCCCGTGGCTTTCTAAGAAAGGACTCTGGCCAACGCCTGTGGCAACAACATGACCACATGGCTTGGCCACAACCGGGTCTGTGTGTGTGGATTCTCCAGGAATCGTTTGTCTCAGAGGATGTGGTCATAGATGGAGGGAAGGCGTGGAAGGCCCGGCTCCCCCGCTTCCAGGGGCGGGGCTGAGGTGCCGTGGGCATTCCCACAGGTTGAGGGAAGACAGGGCCAACTTTTTTTGTCCGTTTGTTTTTGCTTTTTTATTGTGAAAAATTTCCAACGTACACAAAGGTAGAGAGAACTGAAAGCTTCTCAGACATCCTTGCCCCAGATTCAACAGCAGTTGGGAGTTTGCCACACTTGGAGGCCACATTTTAAGCTCAAGACAAGGGACGAGAAAGCCCCCTCCCCTCACACCCTGGGCCCAACTGCACATAAGTTTCCTTGACCCCGTTCAGGTCTCTTCTAGAAACTTCCTCCACACCTCAGGCCCGTGCCCTTGGAAAACCTTCTGCTCAGAGAAGACACCCCCTCCCCGCCCCGCAAACATACACCCTCCTAGGGCTGTCTGGAAAGTCCCTCTAAGTCTTGTGGGGTAGTCACGAAACAGGTGGCTTGAAAGAGATCCAGAGCTACTTTGGGCACCACGAGATGGCCACATGCCACCTGACGCTGTCAGAGCCGGGCACCCCATGATAAATGTGCCCACGTCCAGAATAGGCTTCAAAGCTATGCC
Source organism: Loxodonta africana (assembly GCF_030014295.1). Classification (NCBI taxonomy): domain Eukaryota; kingdom Metazoa; phylum Chordata; class Mammalia; order Proboscidea; family Elephantidae; genus Loxodonta; species Loxodonta africana. Next base: position 112,072,033 of record NC_087351.1, read on the forward strand.
ACGCGAGGCTCCAAACCCGGACTCCTGGGGCTATTGGATTTCATGATTCCTTTTGCAGCCTTGGTTACGGGTTAGCATGAACCTTCTCACCCCTTAATTATAGTCCTGGCATTCGAAAAACACACCAACACCTCTCACTCTCCTGGCACTCTCTTCTCATTCCTCCCCACTCCCAAACTCTCAGCGAGCCTGGATAATCCCTGTAGCCGTTTATGACTGTCCCTGTCCCTGTCCCCGTCCCACATGATCTGGTTGCATGCTCTTTGGCCCAGCCCGCCACCTACCTCTACCTTACAAGGCAATACTGCCCAAGAGAGATGCTACTTTGGGAAGAGCCAAGAAGAGGAGAATGTCAGGCTCTTTAGTGTGCTGAGCCAAGCCCCGCAGGGTCACCAGCATGGGCGGTGCTGTGTATTCGAGATGAACTTTAGTACAGCCTCTCTTCCAGGGGGCGGGGGGGTGGAAAAAACAAGCCCATGGCTTTTTTGGCTCCCATCAGATGGAGCAAATTAAAACATGGAGGAATTTTCCCCTTCCAACGGCAGATCTGTTTTAGGTCTGATGTCTGTCAAGAAAATTAAAATAGATGACAGGGAGCCTGAGCTATGCTTTGGATGCAGAAGAGACGTCGTCTTCGTGATGAAGACAGTGACCCCGTTCTGGGTGGTTTTCCTAACTGGTTGCATCTCCAGGGTGAAAAATAGCCTCAGAGTCCAAGCCTCCGATTCTTCCCCCACGCCCCTGCCCATGTGGGGGACACAGCCGCGAGACCAAGAGAAACCGTTGGGGCAACCCAGAAGATTTTTGGAGGCAGAGAACAAAATGAAAGGGAACAAAACCCCAGGCCACAAGAGCCGGATGGGGACATGAGGGTTTCTGGTGTTTTAAGGGACAGTGAATTTAGTACAGGCCCCAGTAGGATTTGTGGCTCTGACGGTGGGTTCAACCCTAGGCTGCGTGACAAGTGGGAAAGGATCTCCCCTAGGGGAGAGGGAGGACCTACACTCCCAAGCCCTGGTTCCATTCCCTCCTGGACCCCATGTTGTAAGGAGAAAATCAACAATTTGGCACTCTTAGGTTGAGAAGTAGGAAGGACACTGCGTCACATGAAAAAGAGTTGAGGCCACCAGAGCCACTTATCCTGGGACAAAGGCTCTGCCTGTGGGCAGGCAGTGTGTGTGTGTGTCTTCCAGCTGGGGGGGAGGGGGGTTGGCCAGCGCTCAGCCTGGGGAAGAAGGCCACACTCCTGGGGACTGGGACCAGGAGACTCCAAGCAGGCTGGCCCAGCTGAAACGAGGGGTGTTGGATTCTTCTTTGTGTGTGTGGTGAAATGTATGTATCACAAAATTGGCTGTTCTAACATTTTTTTCTTCTCCTTTTGCTTCTTTCCTTTTTTAATTGTGGTATAAACATATATATAACAAAACATTTGCCATTTCCGCATGTCGTACGGTTCAGTGACATTTATTACATTTGCCTTGATATGTCACCATCTTCACTCTCTCTTTCCAAAAGTTTTTCTTGACCCCAAATGGAAACTCAGTCCCCCTCAAGCAGTGCCTCCTAACCACTGATAGACTTTTGCCTCTATGCATTTGCGGCCCCACATTCTCAGTCCCCTGGGTTGCCGTCTGAACAGCACAGCTGGAACCAGGTCCTAGCCCTGCTGGCTTGTCACTATACCTGTAAGGGACTGGCCACTGTGCCTGTAAGGGGCTGGCCACTGTACCTGTAAGGGGCTGGCTACTATACCTACAAGGGGCTGGCCACTGTACCTGTAGGGGGCTGGTCACTATACCTATAAGGGGCTGGCCACTGTACCTGTAAGGGGCTGGCCACTATACCTATAAGGGCTGATCACCTTACCTGTAAGGGGCTGGCCACTGTACCTGTAAGGTGCTGGCCACTATACTGTAAGGGGCTGGCCACTACACTTGTAAGGGGCTAGACACCGTACCTGTAAGGGCCTGGCCACTATACCTGTAAGGGGCTCACCACTACACCTGTAAGGAACTAGCCACTACACCTGTAAGTGGCTGGCCACTGTACCTGTAAGGGACTATCCACTACACCTGTAATGGGCTGGCCACTGTACCTGTAAGGGGCTGGCCCCTATACCTATAAGGGGCTGGACACTGTACTTGAAGGGATTAGTCACTACACCTGTAATGGGCTGACCACTATAACTGTAAGGGTCTGGCCACTGTACCCGTAAGGTGGCAATGAGTTCAAAAGGCCGCCTCACCTGCCAGCCCTCTCTACACAGGCCTCCGGAAAACTGAAATCCTGCAAGGTGTGAAGGTACCACATATAGATCAGCTATGCCACTTCGTGACTGCCCACTGGGACCCCACCACCACGCAGGGCATGCCCCTCCCTGGTCCCCCCACCTGTCCACCACACAGAGCAATGTCCCTGCTCTATGCACTCTCAGGGACCTCCTCCAGCCCAAGGCGGTGGGGACTCCTCATCAGGAACCCCCAAGCTCCTCACGCCCCTGCCCTGGCACAGCTGAGCACAGGCGGGTCTGGCCAGGCTCACTGGGAGCTGTTTCCTTCTAAAGGGGAAGAAAGTGGGAGGGTTCAAGTGTGCAGAGAGAGAGCAAGTTAAGTGAAAGACCAATATGGTAGAGTCGGAGAGACAGACAGGTCAAGGAGGTGCTCAGGGGAGACTTAGTGGACATCTGCTACCCACTCCCACTGTCTCGGAACCCAGCTCACCACCACCGGGGCTCCTAGAGTCCTAGACTCCTAGGGAGAGAAGGACCTGAACCCCTAAATGCAAATCCATCATTTTGTCTTCGGAAAGAGCCCCCGAGGGGGTCGCAGTTTCCCTGGCTTTATCCAAGAAGTAAGGTAACTAGACCAGGCCCCAGTTAGCAGGTGTCCCCCCTCCCAGAAAGAGCTGAAGGAAAGAGCAGGCACCTCCTTCTCCCCTTGCAGCTGTCTGTTGGAGTGTCCTTTCCAGGTTGCTTGGGAGTTGGGCCTACTGGGTGGGGTAGCCACAGCTCCAAGCGGAAATGACTGAAAGTTGCTCAAGAGCTCTGGGTTTTCCTGCCAGTAGCCGCTCGCTCCCTTCTCCCTCCATCCCTTTGGTGGTGGGGGGGCTGTAGAGGGAGGCCCACAGGGCAGGAGCCAGGCCACTTCTCCTGTTAGACCACAGGACAGAAATGGTGGCATTTGCTATCCCCACAAATAGCTGTAACCAGATCAGCAAAGAGCCCCCCACCCTTCTCCTGCAGGTGGCTCAGCACCCTAAAATAGCCTTGCTATGTGTAAGGCATCTTCTAGAACAGAACACACCTGATCATTTAAGCATTCCTGGCCTCTTGTTTCTGTGTGACAGCTATCAATAAGATGAGGATAGCTCATGGGGCTCATTCCTGGGGGGTGCCTCCCGGATCAACAGAGCACATTCTCGGGGCCACCGGGTGCTGATGTCAGCGCTCTGGGGGCCTGGTGGTGATGAACGGCCTCCACCAGACTGACATCTATAATTACAGGCTGGGCATCAGGGTTGGCAGGGGCCCAATGGCAGGGCCCTGACCCCATGCACTTCCTTTTATAGGGAGAGAACCTGAGCCCGGACAGGTTGTGAGAGGTGCTCACAGCAGCACAGGAGCTAGGACGGAGGTGTCCTCACGTCTCATTCTCACCAGCCCTCCAGTTAGGCCCAGCAGAGGAGTACAGGCAAAGAATTGGGGTCCCAGGGTTCAAGTGGTGGGAAAGGGGGGAGGAAGCTCCTTTCCCAGTTCCTGCTGGATAAGAAAGTGCCTTTGGTTCTTGGGAATGGACCAGGAAAGGCTACTGGACTAAGACACCCTGGGGCCACCAGCGCTCTGAGCCTCAGTCTCCAGGTCTGTGGGTCCGTTGGGCCGAATCATTGTCCGTGGTGGGGGTCATTCTGTGTGTGTTTAGCAGCATCCCTCACTAGATGCCTGTAGCACCTCCGCCCCAATGTGTGACAACTGAAAATGTCTCCAGACATCCCCAAATGTCCCCTGGGGGCCAAACCACCCCTGGCTGGGAGCTCCTCCTATGTCTGGTGACCCACAGCTCTCTGTACTGCACGACATTTTGGCCAAGGCTCCAGAAGGTTCTGGGTCTTATAGGATATGAAGGGTGTTTGAATCTGAAAGAACCTACCCAAAGGCAGAGAAACCCAAGTGGTGAGGGAGTGGAATTGTCTGGGAAACTAGGAGAAGATGCTGAAGTTGGTGCGGAAAGAGGAGGGGAGGAGGGAGGTGGAGAAGCTGGTCGGGCAAGAGGGCCCACACCCTGCCATGGAGCTGGGCGGCTAAGGAGAGCCAGGGGCACAGCACTGCTGTTCTCTTTGCCTCCCAGATGGGGCTCTCTTGTCCTGCCAGTGCACCAGCCCATTCTCCTGTGACTCCTGCACCCTTCGGTCCCCTACCCCTCAGGGAAACACCTATTCCCTGCGTGGCCCCAGACTGCACCCCAGAGGTCAAGCCGGTCGGAGCTGGGAAGACTCCGGAAGGTGCAGGGGGACCTCAGCCTGTGCGAGACACCAGTGGCCCCCAATCTCCTGTGCCCTCCCCTGCCCCACCCGGGGATACCCTCCCTGGGGATGGGTTGCAGGGGAAGGATCTGGGTCCCAGAGGGCCTCACAGGCTCAGCGGACCTCAGGGAACAGGGGAGAGATGTGGCGATCTCCCAGACAGCACTCAGGACTGCAGAGCAGCGGCCATCCCAGAAAGTGGGGAGCAGGGCCAGAGAGCCCAGGGCAGTACTGGGGCCCAGCCCAGCCTGGCGGCCCAGCGGGTTTTGGTGCGAGCATGCTGCCATCGTGTGGAGGCCCAGCCCGGCCCAGACGTCCCAGAGCTGCGGACACCCCCGGGCCCCCTTGGGACCCTTTCCTGGCCAGGGCGCCTCTGGCCCCAGGCTGAGGGCCTAAGTGGGCCCAGATGGCCTGTGCAGGGCGGGCTGGCAGTCTGCTACATCCTGGGGGCTTGGAGTAGGGCCTTGGCTGGCCAAGGAAGGGGTGGGAGAGAGGGGGGAGCCCAATCCCAGGGCCTCTCACAAAAACTAGTAACATGAGGGACAGCCTGCCTGGAGACCCCTGTCTATCCCTCCTGGCTCAGCTGGTCATGGACCACCCCCCACCTGCTTCCTCATCCCTCCTGGTGCGAGACACTGAGGCCCATGCAGTCCTCAGCCACCCCCAGGCACCACCCCTCACTCTGCCTGCCTCTGGTCTCCTCTCCCCCTTCCCGCCTGCCCTCCTGGAGCCTGTGTCTGAGAGGAGAGCCTTCACCTGCACCTTCTTCTGTGGCCTCCCTGGGTGTGGAGGAAAGCCTCTCCCTCCCATGCCCCTCCCCCACCCAGGGCTAGCCTTCCACCCAGCTCTGTCCCCTCCCTGCCCAGGCCATCAGCCAGGGCCCCTCTCACACATACACACTCACACACACACTCACATACCCTCACACACACTCACACTCTTACACAGACACAGTCTCACACATACACACTCACACACAAACTCTCACAGAAACACACTCACATATCCTCATACACATATACAGACTCACACACACACTCACACACATGCACCCACTCACGCAAATACAAACACACTCTTACACAAATATAAACACATAACACACACTCACATGCATACACACTGTCTCACACATATACATACTCACACAAATACAAATACAAGTACACACCTTGTTACACACACTCACAAATACACAGACACACAAACACACACAGACACACACACTCACCGACATACACACATTCACAAACACACATATACACTTTCTTACACTCACATACACACACATGTATCCACTCCCCCAAATTTTTCATCCTACGTCCCAGATACTAGCCTCAAACTCATGTAACCCCTGCCTTTAAAAATGGCCATTCCATTCGGCTCCATCTAACTCTCTCCATCTGTCCCCTCCTCCCTGCCCTGTCCCATCAGGCTGTGCCACAGTGCCTTGCACTGGGACTCTGCCCAGCTTCTCCTGCCACCTGCCACCCAGGCTCCGCTGGCATATCAACCACGCACCAGAGGAAGCTACTCCTCTGCTTAAAACCTCAGGAATAAGACCTCAAGTCTCTCTAGATCAATTTGCATAACATAGTTCATAAAGAAAATCTTCTACAACCTACTTTGGTGAGCGGCACCTGGGGTCTTAAAAAGCTTATAAGCGGCCATCTAAGATACATCTACTGGTCCCATCCAGTCCAGAGCAAAGGAGAATGAAGACAATCAAAGACACAAGGAAATATTGGTCCAGGGGACTAACGGACCACATGAACCACAGCCTCACCAGCCTGAGCCCAGAAGAACTAGATGGTGTCTGGCTACCACCACCGACCGCTCTGACAGGGTTCACAACAGATAGTCCCAGACACAGCGGGAGAAAAATGTAAAACATAATTCAATTTCACAAAAAAAGACCAGGCTTACTGGTTTGACAGAGACTGGAGGAACCCCTGAGACTATGGCTCCCAGACGCACTGCTAACTCAGAACTGAAGACGCTCTAAAGTCCACCTTTCAGTCAAAAGTTAAACAGCCCTATAAAACAGACAAGAACACACGTGCGGAATGTGCTTCTTAGTTCAATCAAGAATATGAGACCAAATGGGCAACACCTGCCCAAAAGCAAAGATGAGAAGGCAGCAAAGGACAGGAAAACTGGACGAATGGACATGGGGATCTCGGAGTAGAAAGGGGGAGAGTGCTGTCACATTGTGGGGGGGATCACAACCAATGTCACAAAACAATATGTGAATAAATTTTTGAATGAGAAACTAATTCGAGCTGTAAACTTTCACCTAAAGCACAATAAAATTAACAAGAAAAATAAAGAACTCAAGTCCCAGCTGTGGGACAAAACCTGCTCGAGCTGGCCCAGCTGACTCTTCCACCCTTGTCTTGCCTTCACCCCTCCCTCCCTCGTGTCCTCCTCCACTCAGCCACAAGGGCTGCTCTGGAACTCACTGGGGCCTTCTCCCAGGACCCTCCTGCTCCAACTTGTCCCCTTCTCCCATCTTTCATGTCCACCAAATATGCTACCTCCCCAGAGATGACTTCCCCAGTCCCACATCCTCTGTAAGGGCCTCCTGCTCCTTTCTTAGGGAGCTTCTGGAACTTTCCTCCCCTCTTTCTGCTCTCAGCCCTCTTCTGAGCCTCTTGCCTGTTCTCTTCTTGCTCTTTTGTAGACACCTCCAGGCCCTCTTAAGTCACACGCTGTGCCTGAACCAAGGCAGCATCAGAGGGGTCTCTGAGGAACTGACCGGATCCGAGGGCCCAGCTCAGAGAGGGACCCAGAACCCCACCCTGGGGTCACTTTGGTGTCCAAAGGCTTTGAGGGGAGTGGAAATTTTCTCCCTGCTGCAGAATCAGATGGACTCCCCTAGAAGGTTCTGGGTGAGCTCGCTAAAGTGGTGATTGAGAAATTCTCGAAACCTCTCCAGTGTCTCCTGGCAAGCCGAGCCGCTGGTGATTAAATCAAACGACCTAATAAACACCCCCAGAAGCCTTTGCACATACGTCCTTACAGAAATGCTTAAGAAAATTGAGGGCTGAAGTGATTTTTTTTTCCCCAGCAAGAAAGCTTGGGCCACTTAATTAAGTGTTATTCTTAATCTTGGACAAACTAGGTCTAATTTCTTCAAATTATTCCACATTTCACTAATTTTTCCCTTTTCCTCAAGGGTGTCTGAGCAGGAGTGCCCCGAGCACTTTAAACAGCTCAGATTTGAGGACTGTCTCATTTTCTTCTGACATGAAGGAGTATCTCAGCACTTGTTATTTTCAGCAGGGAGAAAACTGGAGGGGCTGGAAGACAGTGCTGGGGGCTGCCTACCACTCTCGAGCCCACAGTGGGAGGTTCGTTAGCACCGTTGTTTGCGACAGCCTTGTCAAGAGCAGGAAGACGTGGCACCTAGCATGACGGACACAGCTTGAGTTGCGTCAAGCAGAAAGCCGCTTGCAAGTCCCAGAAGAGAGGTGCCGCTGCCTTGGGGCCCCCATAGCCCCCTCACTCCCCAGCAGCTCATTTGGAAACCTCACTTAGTCTCTGCTTTTGTTCTTTTTAAAAACACTTGAAGGCAAGAAGGAAGGGGACATGCAGCACCTGAGCCCCAGCTGTGTACCGGGTCCAGAACTAAGAATTATACTCTTGAGGTCTCAGTTGATTTTGCCCGTTGGACAGTTGAGGAAACTGAGGTTCAGAGAACATACATCCAGTAAGTGGAACAGCTGAGATGGAATGTGGGTGTGAGCTGCCCCCAAGCCTGTGTTTGTCCTGTCGCACCACATGTCTGCCCCAGAGGAATGTTGATCTTCAAGCTCTGTTGGGCATGGTTCACATCTCCACTATGTGGCACTCCATGGAGCTGGGTCAATGTTTGCTGAGTGAATTAGTGAGGAAGGATCTGTACTGGACATCACTGGTTTTGCCTACTCAGCCTCCCTTTCCTTTCTTCAGCCAGCAACCCTTCAGTTTTCCTTTTGCAAGACCAACCCTCCTCTATCCTTGGTCCTTAGGGCCTGAGAGCCAGACCCCCATCCCCAGCTTCTGGGGACCAGCCAACCAGAGAACGCCTCTCCCCTAGGCCAGTGCAAGAGGTTCCAGGATGGACTTGGCAGCTAAGCCAAGCCAAGGATGATAAACACTTAGACGTGTGTTGGAACCTCTGGGAAGCAGATACTGTCTCTCCTCTGGATTTGAAACTGGAAGAACATAAGCTCCGAGTTACTGAGAGACAAAGTATGGAGCAACTTTGTCTGAAAATGAAGCCACAAAGGGCAGAGGCCTGAAAGAAAGACCATACCTGTGGTCTTCAGCACATGAGTTGATCAATCCCCTTTCTTTCTACTTAAGCCATTTGGGTTGGGTTTCAGCAAATGAAAGCATCCTCACAGAAGCCTTAGGGACTCAAAAGTCCACCCTCTCTGGATTGACAAGAATTCCAGGGCAGGCAGCTTATTTGGAAAGTGACTCCAGAAGCACCTGTAGGGAAGTGGAGAAGTGAGACAGAGAAGGAAAGGAACCAATATAGGGAGCCTTAATGAGCAGTTTCCCCTGTGGGCAACCAGAACTGGATTCTGTTGGGGACCTCTAGGAGACAGTGTAGAATACACCTCCGAGTCGTCCCACCCAGGGGGTAAGAAAAGCTGCTCTAGGGCATTAACTCCTCAGCATTTCTGATCTGCCACCCATGTCAGGCAGAGTCACAAGTGGTCACTCTGATATCAGTGGTCACAGGTGGTCCATGGAAATAGTGAGCACCAAGGTAACTGGATGGAACCAGCACCATCAGCCACACCCAGGACTAGGCCTAGGCCTCCCAGCTGCCTCCCTAGCACTCAGCATCCTCTTCCCTGTCCCCATCTTTGCCAATCCAGTGGTTGCTGCTAGACTGTAGGCTCACCAAGGCAGGACTGTACTCTTAGTCAGGCTGACTTTGTTGTGCCATCTCTGTTCTGGACCCTTGGGCCCTGGAGAATGGACAACCACAACCCCACCAATGCCGTGCTCCTAAACAGCCTCCTAAACACAGGAGGAATTTTGAACGAGGTGCCCAGCTTCACAGACAACATGAATGACCCACCATCAGGAGCAATAAAATATGTAAACTGTACTTTTCAGCTTACTTTGAATTTTCTCACCCATCACATTTTAACAATCTTACTTAAACTCCTCATCTGTGAAAGGAGGCAGGTGTATTATACTCCATAGGACTAAGAGATCATGTGCCTGAGAGTTCTTGGTAAACTCAAAAGTGCGAGCCCATGCTTGGAACCAGCAGCTGGAATCAGCTGCAGACCCTAATGCAAGGCTCCAATCCTGATCCTTTGAACTGCAAGGAACAGAAACACAACTCAAACTAGCTTGAGAAAGAAAGAGAATTTAAGACTTTACAGAGCTGTGAAATCCAAGGGCTCAAACCCTTCCTTCTCCTCTTTCTTCTCCTTATTCTTTTTCTCCTCCCTCTCTTTCTTTTACCTCTGCTTCCCTCTGAGTTAGCTCATATTGGATATAGATTCTTCCTCTAGAAACTCTAGGCTTACATTATACCAGATTAACAACCCCAGTGTAAAAGGTCTGCTTTTCCCCCTGGTTCCATATATGAATACGAATAAGACAGTCACAGATTGTCTCAGCTTACTCCATGTGTTCACCCCTTGAACTATTTCTGGGGGATAGTAATTGTCTTGGGGGGAGAGGGAGCAGGGATCTGTGGTCGATAGCCCCACAAGGCCATACTGAGTGGCTCCCCGAAGGAAGATGTGGGATTGTCAAAACAACTCTCAAAAAGCATGTCTTCCACTAATAATACAGTGCCAGGTACATGGTAGGCGCTGACAAGCATATGCTGATAAACAATGAATACAGGGTTTGACAAACTCAGTGTGCACAGTGTTAATTTTAGAAAGAACATCCCTATTTTTTTCTGCTTAAGCACCCTTGAATATGGCTCTTTGGGATTCTTATCTTTTCCTAGCATCAAAAAGAAGTCACAGCCTTTACCACTGCAAACCTCAACCTTTCAGAACATGGCACATAAAACCGGTTAAGACCAATTACAAAGATGGTGGGGTCGTGACCATTTTTTTTAGGATTTCCAGGAAGTATCTTAAATTTTTATCCTAGAGTCCAAACCTTTCCTCTTAAGTCGGTATCAGATGTATACAGAAAGTTCACCTTTGATGCTGTGGATGTTATGGTGCTCTGCCCAGATGTGCCCACCGCTGCCCCAGGACTGAAGCACCCATTCAAATCAACGGCTGAGAGTATTGGTGGCTGACAGCTCTCAGCTGAGTCCCCTCTGGGGGTTGCCCTCAGCCAAAAAGGCCTGCCTCATCCAAGTTTATACCCCCTTCCCAGGGGCAACTCGCATCTAATGACCAGTTGGCTGAGCGCCCTTTCACCAGTGTAGGACAACTCTGAAGGGCCGTCCTAGCTCCAGATCTCCCTGTGGGAATGACTGAGGCCTTTGTTGTGACTGCATTGCAGCTCAACTTCTGCCATATCTGGCTTCCTTCAGCCTCCCTCCCAGTAGGTTGATCTCAGGAACTCTTCCCCAGTAAATTACTTGCATGTAAATCTTCATCTCAGAGACTGAATGCCAAGGAACCTGATGTGCAAAAGGTGGGACCAGCAGTGGTCCACGAATTTCTGAAATGGGATTTTGGATCTGGCTTATCCACCAGATGGCTGGTAATGGGAACTATATCACTGGCCATACGGGAGCGTTGATAGCCCTTGGCACGAGGTGGAGAGGCACAATTGTTAAGAATTTCACCACTGGTGAACTGCAGCAGTATACCAGTGAGTGGGAGTGCACAGACAGTGCAACGTATCAGGCATCTGAGAGAACGAAGGGAATAGTAATCATAAGGGCTATAGAATTGGATGGCATTGCTGGAGGCGGGGCGGGGGGGGGCAATTGCAGCACTGGAGGAAGACAATAAAAGGCTGAGTGTGGTTAATCACCAGTTAAAGGGTAATGAAGACAACCAGAGCTTCTCCTCAACATCAAGGAAAGAGACTCTTATCTCATGCAGCCAGAAGGCAGAAAAAGCTGAGGATCTGGCCCAGGACTGAATTACAAGAATTGCAGAGCTCTGAAAGAGGTTGAATTCTCACACTAGCCAGATCTAATACATCAAGGTCAGGGCTGGGGCTGGAATCATCTGAAAGTTCACTCACTTATATGTCTGGTACCTGGGCTGGAGGGAAAAACAGCTGGGAGCCTAGACAGCTGGTGTTCCCTGAGAATCTCTAAAGGTCCCTATGTGATCTGTCCACATAGTCTGTCCAGCATAATAGCTTCAGAGTAGCTGGGTTTCCCACAGGTGGCCCAGGACTCCAAGGTAAATATCCCAGGAGAGAGTGAGCAAGGTGGAATCTAATACAGTCTTTAATGACTTAGCCTCGGAAGTCACGCACGTCACTTCTACTGCATTGTATTAGTCAATGCAGTGGTAGAGGGACCCTTCCCAATAGATAGAGCTTCAGCGGCACACTGGTCATCCATTTCGTGTGGAAAGAATAGCGGTCCAAGGTTGGAATGAATTGTTGAGCAGTGATGAACAGTTTGATTGGCTTCTCAGGGCCTAGAAAAAGGAAGGTTAGATGGTCAGGGATGAGGAGGCCTGAGGAAGAGGGATGTGGGTGGGCTGTAGGAACGGATATGAGGTAGGAAGCTCCTTTCGTTGCATAGGGATCGTCACCAGGGAGCATCTATGACAGAAGAGGCTATACACACCTTAGTAGACAAAATGACTCAACCAGGTGATGCCAGTGGCATAAGTGTGGCTGTCATCGGCCACCTCAGAATAGGCAGGGCACATGACCAGAGTAGCCATGGGCTCAGCAACATGGCCTCCTACTGACCAAGGCTAATATAGCCTCAGCCACTACTGAATGTCTAACCTGCCAACAACAGAGACCAATACTGAGCTCCTGATATAGCATATTCTTTGAAGAGACCAACCAGCCACTTGGTGACTACGCTGGATCCTTCCACCTTGGAAAAGGCAGGCAGAAATTCATCTTGATTGGAATTGACATATATACAGGAATAGTTTTTGCTTTCCTGCCCACAGATCCCTACCATCTGAAGGTATTTGGTCTACCAAGATGGGATTCCATATAAAATCACAGCAAAAGGGATATTGCACAGCAAAGGAGGTGCACATAATAGGATCTACTGATTCTGTCACAGACTATGCCACCGAGAACTGCTGAACTGATAGGTGATGGAATGGTCCATTGAAGGTGCAGCTCAGAGGCCAGCTTGAAGATGATAGTCTGCAAGAATGGGATGCCACCCTTCAAGACACATATACCCTACCTGCTGACCACTGTATGCTGTTCTGCCTCCAGCAGATAAAATACATGGCTCCGGGAACGAAGGAGCAGAAGTAGAAATGGCCCTGCTTATAATCACCTCCCAGTGACCTATTTGGTGAATTCCAAACCCTGAAACTATAGCACTGCAGTTACAGAGGTCCTGGTTCTCAAAGGGGGATGCTTCTACCAGGGGACACAAAAGAAATCCCATTAAACTTTCTTTCAACAGCTTCATTGAGGTATAATTTATATACCATAAAATTCACCCATTTTAAGAGTGCTGTTCAAGGATTTTCTACAAATTTGTTGAGTTGCATGACCATCACCATAATCCAGTCTAGAACATTCCCATCATCCCAGTGAGATCCTTCATGCCTGTTTAAAGTCAATTTCCATTCTAACCTCCAGCCCCAGGCTACTACTAATCTATTTCCTGCCTGTATAGATTTACCTTTTCTGGGCATTTCATATAAATGGACTAATATAATATACGGTCTTTTGTGTCTAGCTTCTTTTACTTAGTGTAATGATTTTGAGGTTCATCAACGCTCAGCATTTTTCAAGCTAAAAGAACTGAAGAAAAAATTCAAGCCTCAAGTTGCAGTAGCGAAGGATTCTATAGGCAAAATATTGAAGGACACAGGAAGCATCAAAAGAAGATGAAAGGCATACACAGAGTCACTGTACCAAAAAGAATTGGTCAATGTTCGGCCATTTCAGGAGGTACCATATGATCAAGAACTGATGCTGTTGAAGGAAGACGTCCAAGCCGCACTGAAAGCCTTGGTGAAAAACAAGACTCCAGGAATTGACAGAATATCAACTGAGATGTTTCAACAAATGGATGTGGTGCTGGAGGTGCTCACTCATCTACACCAAGAAATTTGGAAGACAGCTACTTGGCTGACTAACTGGAAGAGATCCATATCTGCACCCATTCCAAAGAAAGATGATCCAACAGAATGCAGAAATTATCAAATAACACCATTAATATTACACACAAGTAAAATTTTGCTGAAGATCATTCAAAGACAGTTGCACAGTACGTCATCAGGAAACTGCCATAAACCCAAGCCAGACTGAGAAGAGGATAAAGAATGAGGGATATTGTTGCTGATGTCAGATGGATCCTGGCTGAAAGCAGAGAATACCAGAAAGATGTTTACCTGTGTTTTATTGACTATGCAAAAGCATTCAACTGTGAGGATCATAACAAATTATGGATAACATTGCAAAGAATGGGAATTCTAGAACATTTAATTGTGCTCATGTGGAATATATACATAGACCAAGAGGCAGTCGTTTGAACAGAACAAGGGGATACTGCATGGTTTAAAATCAGGATAGGTGTGCATCAGGGTTGTGTCCTTTCACCGTATTTATTCAATCCGTATGCTGAGGAAATAATTCAAGAAGCTTGGCTGTATAAAGAAGAATGTGGCATCAGGATTGGAGGAAGAATCATTAACGACCTGCGACATACACGACACAACTTTGCTTGCTGGGAGTAAAGAGGACTTGAAGCACTTACTGATGAAGATCAAAGACTATGACTTTCAGAACGGATTATACCTCATCGAAAAGAAAACAAAAAGCCTCACAACTGGACCAATAAGAAACATGATAAACAGGAAATAATGACGTTGTCAATGATCTCATTTTACTTGGATCCATAATCAACACCCATGGCAGCAGTCAAGAAATTAAACAAATTATTTCGTTGGGCAAATCTGCTGCAGAAGACCTCTTTAAAGTATTGAAAAGCAAGGATGTCACTTTGAGAACCAAGGCGACCTGACCCAAGCCATAGTATTTTCAATTGCCTCATATGCATGCAAAAGCTGGACAATGAATAAGGAAGACTAAAGAAGAATTGATGCCTTTAAATTGTGGTGTTGGCAAAGGATATTGAATATACCATGGATCGCCAGAAGAACTAATAAATCTCTTTTGGAAGAAGTATAGCCAGAATGCTCCTTAGAAGCAAGGATGGCGAAACTTCATTTCATGTACTTTGGACATGTTAGGACATGTTATCAGGAGGGATGAATACCTGGCAAAGGACATCATATTCGGTAAGGTAGACGGTCAGCAAAAGAGGAAGACCCCCAATGAGATGGATTGACACAGAGGCTGCAACAACGGGCTCAAGCATAGCAACAATTGTGAGGACGGTGTAGGACCAGGCAGTGTTTCATTCTGTTGCACATACAGTCACTATGTGTTGAAACCAACTCGACAGCATCTAACAACGACAACCATGTCGTAGCAAGTATCGGCACTTCATTCCTTTTTATGTCTGTATAGTATTCCACTGTGTGGATATACCACATTTTGTTTATCTGTTGATCAGTTGGTGGACATTTAGGTTGTTTCTGCTTTTCAGCTACTAGAAAGCGAACTGTTAGGAACATTCACATGCAAATTTTGTGGGGACGTATGTTTTCACTTCCCTTGGGTAGATACCTAGGAATGGAATTGGTGAGTCTTAGAGTAAATTTATGTTTGACTTTTTAAGAAACTACCAAACCATTTTTAAGTGACTATAGTCGGAATCAACTCGAGCAATGGGTTTGGCTTTGTTGTTACCATTTTACAGTCTAACCAGCCTTGTACAAGGTAGCCTGTTTCTCTACATCCTAACTAACATTCGTTGTCTGTCTTTTTAATTATAGCCATTCTAGTGTGTGTGAAGTGGTATCTCATGGTGGTTTTAATTTGCATTTCCCTAATGACTAATAATGTTGAGCATCTTTTCAAGTGCTTATTAGCCATTTGTTTATCTTTTTTCATAAAATGTCTATTGAAATCTTTTGCCCATTTTGTTAATTGGGCATTTGTCTTCCGATTGAGTTCTTTGTATATTCTGATTTCAGGTCCTTTATCAGATATATGATTTGCGAATATCTTGTCTCAGTCTTTGCTTTGTCTTTTCATTTTCTTAATGGTATCTTTTGAGAAAAGCAAAAGTTTTAAATTTTGACAAAGTCCAATTCACCATATTTTTCCTTTATAGATAATGCTTTTGGTATCAAATCTAAGACCTATTTGCCTAATCCAGAGTTATAAATATTTTCTCCTATGTTTTCCTCTAAAAGTGTTATAACCTCAGCTCTTACAGTTAGGTCTATAGCCCATTTTGGATTAACTTCTGTGTATAAGGTGAAGTAAGGGTCTAAGTTCATCTTTTTTGCATGTGGATATTCAGTTGTCCCAACACCATTTTTGAGAAGTCTATTCTTTCCCCACTGGTTGGCCTGGTTACCTGCATCAAAAATCAATTGGCGGTAAACGTAAGGACTTTCCACTGGACTCACAATTTGGTTCCATTGATCTATATGTCCATCCTTATGCCAGTATGACACTGTCTTGATTACTGAAGCTTCGGTGGTAGGTTTTGGAACTGGGAGGTGAAACTCCTCCCACTTTGCTCTTTTCAAAATTGCCTTGACTATTCTGGGTCTTTGGATTTCCATAGAAACTTTGATATCAGCTTTTTAATTTCTGTGAAAAAAAGCCTGCTGGAGTTTATACAGATCGTGTTGACGCTGTAGGTCAATTTGGGAGAATTGCTATTTTAACAAAATTGCGCCTTCTAACCCCTGAACATTTAACTTCTCTCTATTTATTTAGATGTTTTTTAATTCCCTCTGCAATGTTTTGTAGTTTTCAATATATAAGCCTTGTATTTCTTTGATTAAATTTATTCCTAAGTATTTTATTCTTTTCAATGCTATTGAATGGCACTGTTTTCTTAATTGCATTTTCAGTTTGCTCATTGCTGGTGGATTGCTAGGTTATGCAAATCCAATTCATTTTTGTATATTGATTTTGCATGTTATGACCTTGCTGAACTTATTAGTTATAATTTCTGTGGATTCCTTAGGATTTTCTACATACAAGATTATATCATCTGGAATAAAAAGAGTTTTACTACCTTCAGTGCAATGTTGAATAGAAGTGGCAAGAGCAAAAATCTTTGTCTTATTCTCAATCTTAGGAGAGAAGCATTCAGTCTTTCATTACTAAGTATGGCGTTAGCTGTAGGATTTTTTGTAGCTACGTTTTCCCAGACTGAGGAAATACCTTTCTATTCTGAGCTTGTCGAGAATTTTATCAGGAATGAATGTTGAATTTTGTCAAGTGCTTTTAAATGATCATGTGTTTTTTATACGTTGTTCTGTGAATACGGTCCATTTATACAAATTGATTTCTAGATGTTAAATCAACTTTGCATT
Organism: Loxodonta africana; assembly: GCF_030014295.1. Taxonomy (NCBI): domain Eukaryota; kingdom Metazoa; phylum Chordata; class Mammalia; order Proboscidea; family Elephantidae; genus Loxodonta; species Loxodonta africana. The sequence continues at coordinate 112,089,117 of NC_087351.1, forward strand.
CGTGGATAAACCCCACGTGGTCATGGTGTATTAAAAATTTCTCAACATTTGAAAGCATTTTTTATATGTTGCTGAATTCAGTTTGCTACAATTTTGTTGAAAAATTTTGATTCAATATTTATGAGAGATATTGGTCTGTAATTTTTTTTTTCTTATGCTGTCTTTCTTTGGCTTTGGTGTCATAGTAATGCTGATCTTACAGAATGAGTTGGAAATTTCTCCTTTCTTCTCTATTTTCTTGAAGAGTTTTCAGAATATTGATATTAGTTTTCAGTGAAGTTATGTGGGCCTGGGCTTTTCTTTGTGGGGAAACTTAATTCCTAATAAATGTGTGTGCTTGCTATAGGCATATTCCGGTTTTCTGTTTCTTTCAGAGTAAAATTTTACGGATTTGTGTCTTTCTAGGAATTTTCCTATTTCGTGAGTTACCTGATGTGTTAGCATAAAGTTGTTCATAGTATTTCCTTACAATCCTCTTAAGTTCATTAGGTTCAGATGTGATGTCTTCCTTTCATTCCTGATTTTGTTGATCTGTGTATTCTCTTTTTTTCTTGATCAAATTAGCTAAAGTTTTGTCAATTTTGTTGATTTTTTTCAAAGAACAAACTTCTAGTCTCATTAATTTTATGAGTTGTCAATCTGTTTTCAGTTTCTTGATTTCTACTCTAATCTTCCCCAGCCTACCCCACCCCCCAGGCAAAGCTTCTTTTTTACCCCCCCTTTTTTTTTTTTTTTAACTTGTATTGTGCTTTAAGTGAAAGGTTACAAATCAAGTCAGTCTCTCATACAAAAATTTATTTACACCTCACTATATACTCCTAGTTGCTCTCCCCCAATGAGATAGCACACTCCTTCTCTCCACCCTGTATTCCCCGTGTCCATTCAGCCAGCTTCTGTTGCCCTCTGCCTTCTAATCTCCCCTCCAGACAGGAGCTGCCCACATAGTCTCATGTGTCTACTTGAGCCAAGAAGTTCACCCCTCAACAGTATTGTTTTCTGTCTTATAGTCCAGTCCAATCCCTGAAGAGCTGGCTTTGGGAATGCTTCCAGCCTTAGGCTAACAGAAGGTCTAGGGACCATGACCTCCAGGGTCCCTCCAGCCTCAGTTAGGCCCTTAAGTCTGGTCTTTTCATGAGAATCTGAGATTTGCATCCCACTCCTCTCCTGCCCCATCAGGGATTCTCTGTTGTGTTCCCTGTCAGGCCTGTGGGGTATTTTTGTAAGCATGCTGTGCTAATTTGTTTACAGCAACGTATGGAAGAGGATTGGCCTGGTGGCACTTGTGAGGGTGCCCCATAGGGAGAGGGCACAGCTGTTAAACAAACGCAGAAAGTACGCATCATTTGCATAAAAATATGGTAGTCACCCCAGTCCTCCTATTGTTATTGTTTGCTTTGTATATCTTTTTCTCTACTGTTACTTTTAATCTATTTGTGCCTTTAAATCTAAAATGTGTCTCTTACAGACAGCATAGAGTTGGATCCTGTTTTGTTGTTGCTGTTGTTTTGTTTTTCATCCAGTGTACCTATTTGGTGTTTACTCCATTTACATTTAATGTAATTACATATACTGCTGGATTTAAATCTGACATATTGCTGTTTTTTCCTATATATCTCATGTGTTTTTTTATCCTTTTATTCCTCCATTACCACATTCTGTTTAATGCAAGTTAAATATATATTTTCTATTGTACTATTTTAATTCTTTTTTTAATTATGTATTTTATTTCCCTAGTAGTTGCTCTGGGAATTACAATACGTATCTTAACTTTTAAAAAAAGTCTAATTTGGATTAATACTAACTTAATTCCAGTAGTGTATAGGAAATAATATATCTTCCTTCCCTTCCTTGCCCTTTGTGCTATTGTTGTCATATAAATTAGATCTAATAATGTATAAGCATAACAATACAGTTTTATAATTATTGCTTTATGTAGTAATGTTTTAAATCAGTTAAGAGAAGAAAAGAGTTAAAAAGTTATTTATAGTGTATTTTTGTATATTTACCTATATAATGATGTTTATTGGTAGTCTTTCTTCATGTATATTCATGTGTTATTTCTTTTAAGCCTGAATGACTTCCTTTGGTATTTTTCGTAAGTCAGACCTACAAACAATGAATTCTTTCAATCTGCATTTACTTGTAAATGTCTTTATTTGCTTTCATTTTTGAAGGACTATTTTTCTGGGTATAGAATTCTTAATTGCTGTTTTGCTTTTTGGATTGTTTGTTTGTTGTTTTTTGTCATTCAGCACTTTAATATGAAATCTCACTGCCACCTGATCTCCATTTTTCTGAAGATCAGTCACTTGTTAATCTGATTGTGGGTCCCTGTGCATGATGAGTCGTTTTACTCATCTTGATGCTTTCAGGATTTTCTTTTTTACTTTGATGGCATGTATCATAGTGATAGTCTTTGACTATGATGTGTCTAGGTGTGGATGTCTTTGAGTTGATCATATTTGGAGTTTGTTGAGCATATTATATGTGTAGATTGATTTTTTTGTAAAATTTGGAAAGTCTTCAGAGCAATTATTCCTTCAAACTTTTTTTTTTTCCTTTCACTTGATGGTGTCCTACAGTTCTCTGAGGCTCTGTCCATTTTGTCTCATTTTTTTCTTTATTTCTGTTCTTTAGACTGGATGATTTCTACTGCTTTATTTTCAAGTTCGTTGAGTCTTTCTAAATCACTCTTGAAAGCATCTTTTCCTTCTCTTGAAGAACAACAGGTGTTCACAGCTGAGGAGCTCCAACAGCTTGTTTCCTGCCTGCAAAATCCCAATGGCCTGACAGCCTTACTTCATTTCATCCCATCTCCGTCCCCTTTATTCTAAGCTGGCAGCATTTCTAAGATAATCTATTTGATCCATAAGTCACACACCTAACATTTTTAGTATTGCTGTGTCAATGATAATTCTAAATCTGTGTAAGTTTCCTAGGCCAGATATAACAAGGTACCACAAAGTGGGTGGCTTATGAAAACATAAATTAATTGTCTATTGTTGGGTTCATCACTTACGAGTTTTATTTTTCACAAAACATTTGAACGTAATTTAGCCAAGTTCTTTGTCATTTTCTAACAAGGATCGCTTTTCTTCCAGTGTTCCATAACATGTTATTTTCTTTTAAGGTCTCACCAAAAGTACATTTAACATTTACTGTTTCTAGCAGTATTCTGTTCATGACAATAGAAGCTTTCTCTACAGCTCTTCTCACTTCTTTTTGAGCCGTTGCTGGAATCTCCTTTAATGTCCATATTTCCACCAATGGTCTCTTGAAGGAAATCTAGGTTTCAATCTGGCCTCTAGTAATTAGTCAATTCTCTACCCACCTTCACATTTTTAAATATTAGTTACAGCAGCACCCTGCTATTGTTGTTGTTAGGTGCCTTCAAGTCAGTTCCAACTCATAATGACCCTGTGTATGACAGAAAGAAATACTGCCCAATCCTGTGCCATCCTCACAAGCATTGTTATGCTTGATCCTGTTGTTGCAGCCACTGTGTCAGTCCATCTCATTGAGGGTCTTCCTCTTTTTAACTGACCCGGTACTTTACCAAACATCATGTCCTTCTCCAGGTACTGGTCATTCCTGATAACATGTCCAAAGTATGTGAGACTAAGTCTCATCATTCTCACTTCAAATGAGCACTCTGGCTGTACTTCTTCCAAAACAGATTTGTTCATTCTTCTAGCAGTCCATAGTATATTCACTATCCTTAGCCAGTGTCATAATGCGAAGGTGTCAATTCTTCAGTCATCCTTATTCATTGTCCAGCTTTCACATGGCGATTGAAAACACCATGTCTTAAGTAAGGCGCACTTTAAGTCCTTAAAGTGACATCTTTGCTTTTTAACACTTTAAAGAGATCTTTTGCAGCAGATTTGCCCAATGCAATGCGCCGTTTGATTTCTTGACTGCTGCTTCTGTGGGTGTTGATTGAGGATGCAAGTAAAATGAAATCTTTGATGACTTCAACCTTTTCTCTGTTTATCATGATGTTGCTTATTGGTCCAGTTGTGAGGATTTTTGCTTTCTTTATGTTGAGGTGTAATCCATAGTGAAGGCTATGGTCTTTGATCTTCATCAGTAAGTGCTTCAAGTCCTCTTCACTTGCAGCAAGTAAGGTTGTGTCATGTGCATATCTCAGGTTGTTTATGAGTCTTCCTCCAATCCTGATGCCATGCTTTTCTTCATATAATCCAGCTTCTCAGATTATTTTCTCAGTATAAAGATTGAATAAATTTGCTGAAGCATCTCAACTGGTATTTCATCAATTCCTGGATCCTTGTTTTTCACCAATGCCTTCAGTGCAGCTTGGACCTCTTCCTTCAGTACCATAGGTCCTTGATCATATGCTACCTCCTGAAATGGCTGAACATTGACCAATTCTTTTTGTTACAGTGACTCTATGTATTCCTTCCATCTTTGTTTGATGATTACTGTGATATTTAATATTTTCCCCATAAAATCCTTCAATATTGCAACTCAACGATGGAATATTCTCTTCAGTTCTTTCAGCTTGAGAAATGCTGAGCATGTTCTTGCCTTTTGGTTTTCTATCTCCAGGCCTTTGCATATCTTGTTTGAAGATGTTACCAGTTAAGTTAACATGAGGTCGTACTAGAGTGGGTGGATCCTAATCCAATCTGAGTGGTACCTTTGTACAAAAGAAGAGTTTCAGAGTGTGCAAAGAGTAGCACCCTACTTACTGGTAATACCAAAATCTGTATTAGTTTCCTATGTCAGCCATAACAATGCACTACAAAGCTGGTGCCTTATAAACCCTGTGAACCCTGTGCTGTCCAGTCGATTCCAACTCATAGCGACCCTACAGGACAGAGTAGAACTGCCCCATAGAGTTTCCAAGGAACGCCTGGCGGATTCGAACTGCCAACCCTTTGATTAGCAGCCATGGCACTTAACCACTACCCCACGTGCCTTATAAGAACAGAAATTTTTTGTCTCACAGCTCTGCAGACTTCTACTCTGAATCAGGGTGTCAGTAGGGCCATGTTCTCTCCAAAGGCTCTAGGGAACAATCCTTTTTTGTCTCTCTCAGATTCTTGTAGCCTCAGGCATGCCTTGGCTTTCAGATGCATCTTCCTATAGCGTCATCCCTCTCTGTCCATCTCTCTGAATCTCTTCTCCTTTTTAATAAAGGTACCATTCAGATTGGATTAGGATCTACCCATTCTAGTATGACCTCATGTTAACTTAACTGCTGACATCTTCAAAGACCCTATTTCCAAACAAGGTCACATTCACATGCACCAGAAACTAGGACTTCTATGTATCATTTTTAGGGGTACACAATTCAATTCATAACAATAGGCAAATATATTCACATAAAAATAAGGAAGAAATATTCATAATTATTACAGTCCTCATTTCTGTAACTAGCCATATAGTCATTGCTGGTATTTTTAAGTACCTTCTTTCAATACCATCTCATATTCCCTTTATGTTTAGTAAGCATCACAGCTAGTCATGGTTCCTTGCCCTGTAGGGTAGCCCAGAGATTCATTCATGAAGAGTTTAAGCCATTAGTGATCTTATCCGAATTGGATTTTAATCGCATGACGTAGAAGTACTAAGAAGCGCACAAGGAGATCCTGCATTTCAGACATTCTCTTCCTTACCCTCCCCCCACCCCACCCCCCCTCCGTGTGTAGCAGCAACTGAATTTCCCCCTTGATAGTCAGGACCTATCATTCCAGCCAGTAGAGTAACCTCTTCTTTACCTGTTAATTCAGTAGTACGAAGAGCACAAAGTGGCCAGGTGGCTGTCTCAATATCCAGATGAATAGAACCATTGCTGTGTCAATGGTGGAAGCATTTCTTCCCTTTGGAACTAAGACCTCCTGACCATCAGAGCCTAAAGTCATGGGAACAGGAAGCAAACATTTTGGTAATGGATCAATGAAGATAATAATGAGAGTAGCCACTCTCATTTCTATTCTTTTATTTCAGGATTCATGAATCTTGGCTAGGAGAGAAGCAGTACCATATGTTGGACACAGATTAGAATATATATTTCATTCTAAAGAACATTGCTCAGCCCCAGCTGCTACTGCAACTGAGTCTTCCAAGGTCATTCCACCATTCTATTATCCAGCTGCTTCATGATGATGGGGAACATGGTTAGATTAGTGAATTCCATGAGCATGGGCCCATCGGTACACTTCATTTGCTATGAAGTGAGTTCATTCATCAAAAGTGATGCTGTGTGAAATGTCATGGTGTAGATAAAGAATTCTATAAATTCATGGATATTCATTTTGGCAGAGGCATTGAGGGCGGTGAAGGCAAATCCACATCTACAGCAAATATCTGTTCTAGTAAGAACAAAGTGCTACCCCCTTCAATGATGGAAGTGGTCCAGTGTAATCAATATGTCAACAGGTATCTGGATTATTACCCTGGGGAATGGTGCCATAGCATTGTTGATCTCTGCTGTTGGCAGACTGATACTCAGTAGTGGCTGTAGCTGATTGGCCTTAGCTAGTGGAAGTGCGTGTTGCTGAAACCATGTATAACTTCCCTCCCTGCCAACATGGTTGCTTTGTTCATGGGCCCACTGAGCAATGACAGGAGTGACTAAGAAAGAAGATATCCACAGAAAAAGTCATCTTATCCACCTGGTCAATAAATTTTTCCTCTATTGAGGTCACTCTTTGGTGAAAATTCACATGGGACACAATTATCTTCAGACTCTGTGCTGATTTTGAGTTATATCCATATGCTTCTCCCTCAGTCTTCCTTGTCACCAGTTTTCCAATTGTATTGCTTTCTATTCCCTGACCATACGGCCACATTAGCCATAGCCCATAAATTGACATAGACTTGTATCCCTGGCCATCTCTCCTTCTGAACAAAATGAACAAGGAAAATTATGCTCACTGGGAGGGAAATTCCCTTTCTCTGCTTATCTCTAGGGCTGTCTCAGAGTGGGGCTGTAGTGTTGCAGATGTCCACTTTTGGGTGATGCCCATATATCATGCAAAACCATCTATAAACCAGGATCAAAAATTTTCCCTCAGTCAACTGGTCATAGGGAACTCCCCATGAGGCCATAAAGATAGATTGATAGAAAGTGATATAGCAGAAATAGGGGCCATGGGCATCCTTCTCGTGCAACTTATTTGCCTTAAGGGCTTGCTCGAACTTGAGTTTATGTATACTAGCTCCATTTGATGAAGTACAGCTATGCATGTCCAATTTTAAAGCTTTACGTATAAGACAACGCCTAGTCCATGATGGGCAGCTCAGATCATATGGTAACTTGGTTGCCTGTGGTCCAGAGTTCAGTCTCTACTCAAGCCTAGTAGCAAGCCAAAAGATGTTTCTCAAAAGGAAAGAAGTTATCCACAGAGAATGGCAGGGATTTACTCCAAAATCCTAAAGGTCTATACTGTGGTTTACCAACAGGGGTCTGCCAAAGGCTCACAACAGCATCCCTACCTGCCACTCATACTTCAAGCACCACTGGATCTGCCAGGTGACATGGCTCAAGTAGCAAAAGCAGCTTGTATGGCAGCCTGGATCTGTTACACAGCCTTCTCTTATTCTGGGCCTCACTCAAAATTGGCAGATTTTTAGGTCACTTGGTAAATGGGTCCAAACAGCATGTTCAGATGAGGTATGTGTTGCCTCCAAAATCCAAAGAGGTTCACTAGAAGTCATACCTCTTTCATGTTGATAAGAGGTACCAGATGAAGCAACTTGTCCTTTATTTTGGAAAGAATATTTGAACATGCCCCCCAAAGCACTGGACTCCTAGAATTTTCACTGAGGTGGAAAGCCTCTGAATTTCTCTGGGATTTATTTCTCACCCTCTGGCATGCATGCAACTTACCAATGTGTCCTGCTCACCAGGTCCAATCAGCAGAATATCATCAGTGTAACAAATCAGCATGATGTCCTGTGTAAGGGAAAGGCAAAAATCCCTGGAGAGTAGATTATGACATAGGGCTGAGAACCAATGTGGGAATTCTGGAGGTTGTTGAGTGTATCTTTTCTAATTTTGCATTCCAGAACTGGGGAAATAGCCACATGGTGGGTTCAGGAACCCACCAGACCCATTATAAGACAGACCTGAGCAAAACTCCATTGATCACCTGCCCTCCATAAGTTTGTACTCTGATTGGGGTTGGGGGGGGTCACAGTGATGTTTTGTGTCTCCAGAAATTGGTGTCGATTCAGAACTAGTGTCCAGTAATTTCTGAAAAGTCTGATAAGATAAAAATGAAGTTTTAAGTGCAGCACCTTAACATGCTGTGCTGTTGTGAAGATTCCAATAATGGTCAGAATAAACGGTGCTGACTCCATCCTTACGTACAACTTGGCAAAGGGACACCTTGTGTCCACTAGGGAGTGTGCGCGTAGGGTGGAGGAGAGACATTAGAGGTAGAATGAGTTATTCCATATTGAGTGGGTAGACTCAGTAGGAAGTAAGCAGAGAGGTTCCACTCAGAAGTGATAAAGGGCAGAACCTCATTCTACTCAGTACTCTTATAGATGACCTGCAGGAAGTAATGGAGACTAAGATTCCTGGTCTTCCAGAAACTCCCAGTGAAGCATTAAAAAAAAAAAGTGGCGGTGGCGGAGCAGGGGGTAAGTTATTATTATTTTTTTTTAATTAGAAGGCAGAGTCAGGTAGTGGAAAGAAAATTGGCACGAACATTTGGAGCCCTGAATGGTACGGTTATCTCTACCACTTTCTAGCTCAGTGATCTTGGGCACTTTTTTTTTTTCACTTCTCTGAGCCTCAATTTTGTCATCTGTAGTGGTGCAGTGGCTAAGCGTTCAGATGCCAACCAAAAGGTCAGCAGTTTGAATCCACCATCTGCAATTTGGAAACCCTATGGGGGCAGTTCTACTCTGTCCTATAGGGTTGCTATTAGTCGGAATCAGCTCAATGGCTTTTTTTTTTTTTTTTTTTTTTTTCGGTAACACTGGAAAATAATATTATCTACCTTACAGGTTATTGAGTGCATAACAAGAGATTATGAATTTAAAGTACTCAGCATGATGTCTGACACAGAGTTGTGCGCTATTGTCTTTAATAGTCCCAGCCCTGCTCTATCACGTAGGCTGGGAATTTTCAACCCGGGCACTATTGACATTTTGGAGCAAATAAGTCTTTGTTACAGGAGTTGTCCTCTGCTTCGTAGGGTGTTTAGCAGCATCTCTCGTTCTACCCACCAGATGCCAGTAGCTCTGACCCAGTTTTGACAACCAAAAAAGGTCTCCAGGCATTTCCAGATGCCATCCATGGGGAAAAAACTGTCCCCAGTCGGGAGCCACTGCCTTAAGCTAGTCATCCTCTTGGTCTCAGTTTCCACATTTGTAAATAAGCCGGTGAGGCTGGGGATCTGGATCCCTTCTAAAGCTATCAGTCGTGCACTCATTCATGTATTCTCCCGTGCACTCATTCATGTATTCTCCCGTGCGCTCATTCATGTATTCTCCCCTTCAGAAAGCCATCCATCACCTGCTCTGTGTCATGCCCGAGACACGTTGTCTTTATTTTTGTAGCTGCCATTTTACTGGAGGTGTAAGTTGCCCCTTCGTTATCTTTCTCTTGGTTATTCTCACCATCTAATTTTCTCAGATAAACTTAATAGTCATGTTGTCTAGTGATACAATGCAAATTCATTGCAGTAAACTTACAAATTAATTTTGAGAAGAACTGGCATCTTTACGGTATTGAGTCTTTATAACTCAGATCATTGTATCTTTAACAGGTTGTTATGGGTGTGTAAGACCCTGCGTGGCACAAATGATCTGCACTCAACTCCTAACCTAAAAGTTGACAGTTCAAAACCACCCAGAGGCACCACAGATCTGCTTTTGTAAAGATTACAGCCAAGAAAACCCAATGGAGCATTTCTACACTGTAACACACGGGCCGCCATGAGTCAGAATAGACTCAATGGCAATGGATTGGTTTTCTTTTTTTTTTTGTTGTTTTTGGTTTTTTATGGGTTTGTAGATGTTTGGTTTATACCAAATATATGTGCTACTCTACAGACTTCTTACGTTAGCTCTTCCGGTCATGAACTTTTCTAATAGTTGTACCTCATGTTTTGTTTTTTCTTGTCTTATTATATTGGCTACAAATTCCAAAATGATAGTGATACTAATTATTCTCCTTATCTGACCTTTAGCAGAAGAGGATGCAGACAGGAAGATGTTAGGTGGCTTGAGGGAAAGAACCAAATGTAAAGCCGCCCCTCTCTCTCTCTCTCTCTGATTCTAAAGCCAGTGCCCTTAACCACTGTATATTGCATCGCCTCACGTCCCTCTAGTTTTTAATGATCGGTATGATATTTAACGGAGCCTTGGTGGTGCAATGGTTAAGAGCTTGGCTGCTAACCAAAAGGTCGGCAGTTCAAATCCACCAGCCTCTCCTTGGACACTCAATGGGGCAGTTCTACTCTGTCCTTTAGGGTTACTATGAGTCAAAATTGACTCAACAGCAACGGGTCTGGTTTTTTTAATGATGTTTAACATTGGTTTCAGATAGAAGTTCTTTATGACATTAAGGACACGTACTTTTTCCTAGTTTTCTAAAATTTTGCTCAAAAACAGGAATGTATGCTAATTTTTAAATTTTAAAAATTAAATTTCAATTTTTAACTTCCTTTCTGGCATCTAGATAATATACAAATCTATATCATATATTTTTCTTCTGTCTTATTTTCCGGTTGAAGTTGAGTTACCTCTAATGTTTGCAAATTCACTGTGGTTACTACACAGCAGCACCCACAGCTGAACATCCTTTTCGGCAGGGCGGAGCAGTGAGGCAGCTCTGAGTTAGCCGGAGTTTTTCACTCTTCCTCCGCAGCTGCGACTTGGGGCTGGGCTTCTCCCTCGTTTCTCCTGTGAGCAGGGTACGGGGTTTCAGTGAGGTTGGGGCTTTTGGATGGGTGGGGTCGTTAAATGTTCTCCCCCTCTCCAGCAGTGGGAGAGAGTCATTAAAGAAAAGAAAGCCACAGGCCTGAGCTGATAAATGGTTTATCTATAACAGGCCTGGGTGGCCTGGCTACCTGTGGACTGAGCTCCTGCCTTAAGCTGCTCAGTGGTCTGCTCTGTGTGCAGGAGCCTGGACAGGGCCCTGACCGAAAGTCAGCCCCGTGGAGCACCCCTTCCTTCCCATCACTCCTTTCTCTCCTCTTCTCAGCTTCCTGCGGGATCCTTCCATCCATCTGCCCCATCTGCCTCTCCTTCTCTGCTTGGAATTCACTGGGTCTTTCCGCTCAGCCAGCTCTTTGAGCTCAACTTGGGGCACAGGCGCAAGGACCCCCAAGCCCACAGCCCCCGCCCCCCAATCCATCCTTAGGGTTAGGAGAGAAAGAGACCCTCCTAATCTTCACTCCCCTTTGGGCCTTCTCCATCCTGAGCACCACCCCCCCACCACACACACACACTGTTCCACACTGCAGAGCAGCCCAGCCACCTCCCATGCCTCCCCCCGCGCCACTTCCCCCCCAGCCGCGGGGTTCCCAGGTCTGGAGTCCCCTTCTCCAGCCACCTCACTTCACTGGGCCAGCCTCCTGCAATGAGCTCCCTGCAGCTTCGAGGGTCCTGCTCCTTGTTGGGTCTTTCCTCATGATCTCTTCACCCAGCTCACCTGCCTGACTGTAGCTTGGGTAGCAGAGGGCCCAGGTGGTCCCCCATTATGTCCTCCCTCCTAGGGGCACTGTCTCTCCACACGTGTAGTTATGTGAGATCCTGCTTGCTTTCCTGGAAAACACTCTCCTTGATCATGGTGTGTGTGTGAGTGTGAGTGCATGTGTGAGTGCGTGTGTGAGTGCGTGTGTGAGTGCGTGTGTGAGTGCCTGTATTTGGCTGTGTTTGACTTGCTGCTGTTGTGTTGGATTCCTCCCAATAAAGTTGTTTATTTGATTTATTTGCTTCTCTGCTCAGAAGTGAGGATGGTGGTCTTCCTCTCCTTTTGTTCACAGTCACATTTGGACATCGGGGTCTCCCAGCTCTACAAAGTGATTGGGGGAGGTCCTTTTTTTCCTCTTTACTCTGAAGCAGGTCCTCTGGCCTGGCTATCCCCTGTTCCCTCCAAGTATGCAAGAACCTGCTCCCAAATGGTACGACCCCAAGACAGGTGACAACTGGCCCACCATGGGATCCCCCCAGGTTATTGCTCCATTCCTGCTGGTCACAGTGAGGTGTTTTGGTAATTACTATTTTCCTTGAGAATTCATCCCTTTTATAGACATTTCAAGATTTATCAACACAACATTATCTTATCATATTTATCATGGCTTCCATCTCGGGAGTTTTACTTTCCCCTCATGTGTTCTGCTGTGTTGACGAGGCAACTGAGGGGGGCTGGGCACGGGTAGGGAGACCAGAGCACCTGCAGGGGGAGAATGGGGGCTCCCAGCCCCAGCAGTGGCTGGCAAGGGCCGGGGGAGATGGCTGCCGGGTAGCTGGGGTGGACGAGGGAGAAAGGGGAAAGTCAGGGGATATCTGCTCCCGGCTGAGGCACTTGGGGGGCAATGCCAGTGACCTCACCCAGGAAAGGCCACAGGAGAAGGACAGGCCGCAGGGAGGACGTGGAGGTGGAACTCTACACCGAGGCCCGGGCCACCTCACCGGCCAGCAGGACCGAGGGCCTGGGTTGGGGCACTGTTGCCCTGAGGGGTGGGCGCAGGCTGTCAGGTGTTCCATGGGAACTCAAGGGTGGATTTGCTGAGCAAACAGGCCTCGGACCCCAAGGCTGCAGGTGGGTCCCTCGTGATGTGCACAGGCCCAAGTCGGGGGCATAAATAGGAGCCCATATGCCTCCATTCCTAAATGTTTAAAAGGTTGTCAGCGGACCTAAGTGTTACCCAAATTACATTCTCTCCTCTCAACTTGGCCTTCACTGAGGCCTGATGCCAGCGTGGCAGTATCAACTCTTCAGTGCTCTGCGCTGGAACATGGTGGCTAGGGAGGGCTGGCCTCATGCAGACAAGTGTAGGACCTGTCCCTCCACCCTCACCCCATATCCCAGGGCCATTCCCACCACCACAAACAGCCACCCCTGTGCCCCCCTCCTCAGGAGATGATGCAGGGAAGATGCTGCCCCTGGAGGTGGTCTTAGGACCACCAGGGCAGGACCCTCCAGTGTCCCAAGTCCCAGAGTGTGGTCTGGGGTAAGGGCGCATACTGGGCTGGGTGGTCACACCGGTTCGCCCCACAGCTACTTGCCACAGGGAAGGGGGGGTGTCAGGCAGAGTCAGGGGGCCCAGACCCCTCCTCCCAGGTCTAAGGGCAGAGACAAGTTTAGCCCATTGCCCAGGAAATCAAGAGACGGACACAGCAATAGCCCTTTTTTGTTTATTTCACAATAAACAGCTGATTTTTTGCATGTCTGGTTGCAGAGAAACAGGAAAGCTGAGAATAGCAACAACAAAGTTTTTAGATATATATTTATTACAGGTGACCACCACTTCTGCTCTTTGCTCAATTTCGCGTGACCAAATTAGCGAGCATGTCTCAAGGTGACCAAATAGGTGTGTTTTGAACAGCTGTTTCTGAGCTTCTCCATTTGAGTTGTAAACTACATACCACTCCAGACACACCGAAGTGTGCCTGAGCAGCCAGAAACCCTGACACTCTCAGCAGAATATGATGGACCCATATCACGTGGAATGGACCACTTCTGCTTGGTGTGAAGACCGCGGCGAGGCTGTAACGCTGCTCAGATGACACAAGGGTGCGTGAGGGTAGGCACTGTTGAATTTGGAGGGGCGGCCTCATTAGGTGCTGGTAAGAGATGTTTTGTCTCGTGGGAAGGTGACATGGCCTGGCTCTAAGGGAGGGACCTGCTCAGAACTGACCACTGACTCCCACGGCATGTTACCTGCACTGCTGGGTTGCTGGGGACACCTGGGTGTCCACTCCTCCCAGACGACCCCCCTCGTCCTGCACGCCCCGCAGCTCCCCGCACACTGCCTTGCACTCAGCAGGTGCGTGGAAATGCTTCTGGATGGGATGGGAGGGTGGATGACTATGGACGGATGCAAACAGTTGTCTATTTAGTGGGGTAAATAGGCAACAGGACCTGTTGTTTTGTCGTCAGGGGACGTGGCTTTTCTTTACAGCATCGAGAGCGGAATCGAGTTGAGAATTTGGTCATTTTGGCCAATAGGAAAATTTCATCTTTGGGAAAACCGAGGACAGGCCGTTAACACACTTGGTCAAGGTCTCACGCTGAGAGAGGCCAGCGTGACACATACCTCCTGACACATACCAACAGTTCTTTTTTTTTTTTGTTTATTTAATGTTTTTCTTTTTTTTTTTTCTTTTTCCAATTGTTTTGATTTCTCTTTAAAACAAAGTCAAAAAGACGGAAGATGATGATTCGGGGGGGGAAGGGTGGGGGCCTTGGGGTGAGGTTCTCAGAGACTCAAGGTGGGGAAGCCAGAGGTTTGGGGGAGGGTCGGGAGGGGCCAGGTAGAAGGGGGCCTGGCAGTGACGGTGAAGGTGGACTTGGTGACTGTGCTATGGAATTAAGGCTAGCCCCTGGGGGGGTGTGGGGAAGGGCTGAGGGGGGGCTCCGAGGGGAGGCTGGGGAGGGGCTCAGAGTGAGGCTGGGGAGGGGCTCAGTGGGAAGAGTGGGGGAAAGGGGTCTTGGCAGTGAAGGTAACAGGATTTGGGGTGTCATCAGGGACACAGCAACGAGGGTGGGGAGGGGCTTGGGTGGGGGCAATGCTACAAGCCAAGGAGTGATGGGGACTGGGAGCTTAGGGGAGATGATGGGGCACTTTGGGCCAGGATCCCAGGGACTTGGGGCGGGTGGGCCCAGGGGCTGAGGGGTGATGGAGTCAATGGCTGATTTATGACAGCGACTCGGATGACTGATGGATGGGTGACCGTGATTTCTGTGTGTGTGGAGTGACCATGATTTGAATGGCTGAGATGATGAAGATGATGACAACTCTGAGCTAAGTATTCGGAGCAAGGTAAGTGCAGCAGGCAATACTCTGTAAAGCTAAGTTGTATAGTTTCCTATCCAAAGAATTTAAGAAGCAAAATATTACAAACTGGTACCCAAGGGCTGTTTAGCTGCCCAGCCCAAGAGCTGGAAAGCCAAACAGAGCTCTGTCCCATATCCTTCTATTTTTCCAAAAAAATAGATAGCTACTCTTCTTTCTTAAAAAAAAGGCAAATCCGTAACTCGGAAGCTGGCTAGGTCTTTAGGGATCTGAGGGTTATTAGCTCAGCAACACAAATGTAAACTCACGACTGGATAGCTCACGTCTCGTACGACGTTCACCACACAACTGGGATGCACTCCGCAAGTGACAATTTCCACTAAAACTCTGTGAAAACCTTGGGGAGGCTGTGCTGCTGCTCAGACTGTGCCAGCGGCACTTGTGGTTCGAAGGACACTGAAGTTCCACAGGAGCTTGCTGATCTACAGGGTAAGGAGACAGGGAGAGTATTGGGGCCCTGGGGGGTTGCCTACCTGGCAACCCCAAATCGCACATTCTGACTCGAAGGGGCCAACTGCTTTTCCTTTTGCAACTCGGGTGGGCCATGAGGCCCACCCGCCCTGAGAAATGCAGTTAGCACTAATATCAACACATCAAGTGAGTACCCAGGACAGGCCAAAACCTTTAGGACCATGAGATGAGACGTAGTCTTCCTCAGGTCCTACATTTTACGAGTTGGGGCCCGTTTGGGTTCCTATCGTTCGTTCCAAATTTTTAAGCTAGAGAGAGGATCTTAATGATGGTTTGCCTTCACGCCCCTCCTTAAGAGGGGAGAAGGGGTAGGCCCAGGAGGGAAGGGAACTCGCCAAGGATCTCACAGCAAGTTAGTGGCAGGGCTGGGACAGGGTCCCAGCCCCGCGGCAGCCAACCAACCTAGGGCGCTCTCTCTGCCTGACACGCAGCCGCTGCACTCTGCAAAATCTCAGACTGACCAGAAAGATCTAGGAGTTGCAGTGTTGGAAAAGTTGGCATGAGTGCGAGTCGGATGTGGCGTGTAAAAATAACCAAGGAAAGAGAATTTAGCCCTTGTCACAGTGATTGCAGTGCTCAGTAGTCGTAGCGGTTTCACGAGGACTCTGTGGCCGAGGCCCCTCAGAGAGGAACATCGGCACAAAGTCCTGGTACTGTTACCTTGGTTTTTTTTTGGTCTTTTTTGATATTTCATTAAATAAGTTTAGAATAACATGCTTATGTCTTTAACTTGTTTAAAGATTAAATTCTTATTTTGTTGATATATCATGCATTAAGAGGGAGAAGCAGGGGTGGCCAGGCATTGCGTTTCATCACACAGCGACACAAAGACAATAAATGCAAGCATAGCATTCACCAGATTCGACACGAAATATAGCAAATTCAGCCGCAAAGATTAGGACAGACCGCATATAGTGAGAATATAGAGGGGCCTGTGGGGATGCGGCCTAGATCTCCTCATCGCCAGCCTCCCTGTCGAAGGTGGTCGTGTCGATTTTCTCGGGGAAGATGATGTTGACCGCCAGCTCCTCCCCGGCGTGGTACTGCAGCAGCACGTTCTGCTTCTTGCGCACCATGCGGTTGTAGCGCAGGTTCGACACCCAGGCCTCGCACTTGTTGATCAGCACGACGCCCACGGTGGCCAGCACCACCATGCCGGTGAGCACGCCCAGGATGGTGAAGCAGATGGCCTGGCCCTCGGTGAGCAATGGGGAGCTCTGGTTGAGCTCCTTCATGGTCACCTTCAGGATATGGTGCTCGGGCTGCGCCACGGGCAGCTCGTGCACCCCGGGGGTCAGGCGGTAGGTCAGCCCGTAGCCATACGGCTGGCGGGTGATCTGCTGGGGGCTGGGCACCCGTTTCTTGGCGCAGGTGGGACCTGTGAACTCGGGCTTGCAAAGACACTCGAAGCTCACCTGGGCATGCTGCAGGCAGGTGGCTCCATTCTGGCACGGGTTGCTGGTGCAGTTGGTCACCTGACGGCTGCAGGTCTTGTCGATGAAGCCGGCAGGGCAGCGGCAGCGGAAGTCGCCCCCGATGTCGGTGCAGACGCCGTTGTTCTCGCACGGGTTGGGGGTGCAGTTGTTGGCCACGATCTCACAGAAGATGCCTGAGAAGCCAGGGGGGCACAGGCAAGAGGCATGGGAGGCCAGGCCCTCATCGTCCACGCAGGTGCCTCCATGCTGGCAGGGGGAACTGCAACACAACAGGGGACAGGTAACGGGCCCTCAGGGGCTGGGCTGGGACAGAAGGCAGGGAAGGAGGTGAGTCTCGCCAGCCAGGGACTCACAGTTCTGTCCCAGGGTGGGGTGCCCCCCCAAGTGAGGTGCACACCTCACCCCTCTACGTGCTGCCAACCACAAACACCTAAATGACCTCCTGTGAGGTGCTCCAACTTCTTTCACCTCTCATGTCGTGTCTCCAGCCAGAGGCCGGACGATTAGTCACTGGAAAGATGGGGAAACTGAGGCTGGGAGAGGGCACCTTCATGATAACCAGGGGCTGGTGCAAGTCCCTCCCTGGAGCCCGCTCACTCCCGCACCCCCACCCCCAGCTCTACCACCAAGACCCCTCCCCCCTATTCAGACTCTGTTTTTATTTCCGTGGAGTGGGCCCACAGGCTATTGTGCGGGAGCTCTTGGGAGCTCTCCAGTGAAAGGAGCCCCCCCAACCCAGTCCGCCTCTGCTGGCGGCGTTAATAGCGGGTCCATTCAAAGAGTGCAGCTTGCAGACTGAAGCTGTTTGCTCAACGCGGAGCACACAGAACATTTCATGTAAGTGCTTTTAAAGGAGCAAGCCCTTTGTCATCTGGTAAATGCCAAAACTCCAGGAAGAAAGGTGCGGTAAACACAAGCAAACTCCGGGCTGCAGGACCAGGCTCTGAAGGAATGCCAGGGCCAAAGGCTCAAGTCTGCCCAAGAGAAATGCAAACTAACGTGAAGGACTGCTCTGTTTTCTTCCTTCCTGCTAATAAGCAGAGATGGCGTTCCACCGCCTTGCCCCCTCCTCTGGGCCCTCTGGAATACTTAGCTCCAGGCCCCTCAGTAATGCCTGTCTGCACCGGTTTCCCCGTTCCTGGCTCCTTTCTGCCACCCTGGGATGCTGGGGCCAGGGAAGCTGAGTTTGTGTTTCAGCTTTTGTCTGGGGAGGAGGATATCCCAGCCTACCGCCAGCTGCAGGCCCAGGACTGGTCTACCTTGGACTCTTAGATTCAGACCCTGCCTCCTGGCCTCAGCTTAAGCTCCACCCCAGGACAGCACAGGCTCAGAGCAGAAAGGAGACAGGGATGCTAGACAGTGTGGATCGCAGAGGGGCGCAGAGAACAGCGGTCCTTCTGTCTGCGCCCCCACCCCATTGAAGGGAGTAAGAGCTGGGACCATGGCCCCTGGCCCTCAGGCTTGCCCACCCCCTCCTGTGCTGACCCCAGCCCCTTCAGCCCACTTCTTCAGCCTGGCAGCTCCCTCCCCAGACATCAAAGAAGACCCAACTGCATAGCTCACCAGGGGGGTTTCACAGACAGCCCTGTTGAACTCTTCCCAGCCGGCCTGGCACCTTTAGAAAACCCCGCAGCTCCAAGCCACTGTTCCCCACCCTCCTAAGCTACTGCCATGCGCACACACCAAGGCTTGGAACATCACGGAATGTGAAATCGCTTTCAGGAGCCTTTGAAGAAATATGGAAATGACACGTGTTCCCGTGAATACACCTAATCTGGGGCAGCCCCCCCTCCCCGCATGGGGCTGCCAGCAGGAGCACTTACTTCATCTTTAGTCAGGCGGCAGGTCCCACAGGGCTTGGCTGAAAAGGGTCTTTAGGGGCATAAAAGCAGGACTCAGAAGCAGCACTCACCAATCACACAGGTGGGAAGGAATATTTACCCATTGATCACGCAGGGCCCAGGCTTCTTCTCCTGGCAGTGGGATCCCGTGTACCCCTGGCCGCAAGAGCATTCATAGCCGCCAGTATCCAGGTCCACGCAGGTGGAGTTGTTGGCACAGGGGTTCGAGGTGCAAGGGCGGACGTCTAGGGGGCACAGAAAACCAGACCTCCTTGTCACCCCCAACTCCAGGGAAGCCAAGAAGGTACTGGGGAGCAGGCAGGAGGGCTGCCTGGGTGGAGAGGGGGTGGCATGAGCTGCCTAGATGGCTCTGTTGGTGGCCACTGGTAATTGTCACCAAGGGGGGGGGCGAGTAAGAGGCTGAGGTGACTCCCCCAATCCCTGCAGTGAGTAAACTGAGGCTCAGGGAGCTGAAGGGGTTTCCTTGTGTAAGGTCACAGAGTCAGGAAGCTGTGGCTGCTGGTGTCCACCCTTTTCCTGGCACCAGGTCACCGAGGCCCAGCAGACCTCCTGCCCTTCCCAGTCCCATTTGCCGAGCTGAGATTGCCTAATGCCGTTCTCCTTGAGACAAACACCCATCTTCAGCTTCTCATACCGGAGGGGGACAGGGAAGAGACAAGCTGCCCCCAAGTCCTGCCACTCGGAAGACCAGTGCATCAGCTCTTGGGAAAAGCACCAGCTGTGTGTGCTTTTCCATCAAAGTGGGGCAGGGGGACAGAGACGTGAAGACCCCTGTTGGGGGTGGCAGCCTGCCGGTCCCCACTCTGTGCCTCGGTGCCCACTTATACAAGATGAGGTTCTCACTGCCTGGTCTCCCGGGGGTGGGGGCAGTTAGCTTTGGTTTCTACAAGCCCAGCTGCTGAGCCTGCCAGGGAGGGGTGCTAGCCGAGACCACCCTAGTGCTGACTTCCCCCTCTTTCAGAGAGACCCGGACTGTGGCCACCACCAACAGTCAGCCATGTGGTAGAACGAGCCAGTGCCCACCGGTTTTCCTGTCATGCCCAGCTTGGTGCAGGGAGACATAAAAGAATTTACCCCCTCATTACGGGACGGCACTGCAGCTGCTCTAGCACACAGGGCGCCTGCCGCTGGCCATTGGGGACCTAAACTAAAGAGCTGGCCACCAACCCCAGCTGGCCACATGCCTCTCTCTGCCCCATGGGCCTGTGAGCTGAAGATCAGGCCCCTTCTTCCCTGCTGGCCCACCAAACCAAAAGCAGGAGAATGAATCTAATGTGATGAGGCAACAGCCCGGGGTCTCTGCTGCGGGAGGGCAGCCATGGCTGGGAAAGGCTCCAAGGCAGGGAAGGGAGAGGGCAGCCCCTTATCTACAGGCCATTTCCTCTGGCAGCCCAGACCTCCCAGCTACCCCAAGCCTGGAGGAAGGGGCCCTCCAAGGACCCCACCCCCCACCCCGGGAGGGTCACTTTTGACTGGAAAATTCCAGCAGGGTGTCCTGGGGCTCTAAAGCAGAGGGTGGGTTGCAGGCTCAGCCCCTCATCCCATCCCATGTGTGGCTTTGCTGCTGCTGCTCCTGCAGGGCGTGGCTGTGAGGGGTGCAGGGCTGCAGGCCAGAGCGTGAGTCAGCTGCGGAACCCCTGCACCACCTGGGGGCCCTGAGGACCAAGACAATTCCGAGGGCGGGGGGGCTCGATTTTGAAAGCCAACTGCCTCAGCTCTGAGGGACAGGGCAGGAAAAATGTCCTCTTAGGGCTGCCTCCAACTAGGGCCCTAACAAGAAGCCTCAGAGAACTAATTCATTTCTGGGGATGGGGTTTAGCCTGGCTTTTCTTCCCTCTTCTTATGTCCCTCAGCACATCCTCTCCCTTCTCTGGGCCTCAGTTTCCCTGTTCGTACCTCGAGTGCCTGATAGATCTTAAAAGGCTGTTTCCTTGTCCATGGGACAACCTACAGGAGTCCGATTTGAGGGAGCAGCCGCTCTCTGACCTCAGGGTGTCCACTTTGCACCCCAACACCTGCCTGTCAGCACCCCTCGGGGTGTCTCTGTGTGGGCTCTGCTAACGGTAGCGGGGAGGACAGTGGCCAGGCAGGTGCCTCTGCTGCTGGGGTATTTTCGAGGGCTTTGGGGCTGGTTTCGCCAAATGAGAATGGGCCCACATGAACATTTTTGCAGCCTGACGAGGCTACAACAGCCAACTCGCAATTGCCCGGGGTGACAGAGGACGAAGATGGCATAAATTAATGAAATCAATAGATATTGCCTATTCGCACTCTAACCACTTCCCACGCAGTCTCCCACTAGCCCTGACCGCTCCAGTCAGGCCCCAACCCAAGTGTCCCCAGTGTCCTGAGAGTGAGTTCCTGATCCCCCCAGGACTTAGCCGGTTACCGGTTCGTAGGTTCGTTCTCTTGTTGCTGCCTCCTAACAGTCTTGCACATGATCTTGCTGGAGCTTCAGTGACCTGGACAGGTGGCCCAGGGCTGTGGACCCCACCCTCTTGGCTTTGTGTGTGTGTGTGTATTTTGTAACTCTTGATTCAACCAGCAGCCTCCCTCTAGCCACCGCTCCCCCCCCCGCCCACCTTCCTGTGCATTCTGTGGATGCTGGGCGCTGATGGTGCAGAGGTGAGCAAATTAAAGTCTCTACCTTGGAGGCTCTGAACCCGGAAAGTATGTCCACAGATCATTACGACACAGCTGCCAGCTGTGGGTATTACGGCAGAAGGGAGAGGAGACACCATCTGGCTGGGGTCGAGGGCAGGGGAGGTTGGAAAGTGAAGGGGCAAGGGAGGGATGGGCAGAGGCTGTGCCCACCTATGTCGCAGAGATGACCCTCCCAGCCTTCGTTGCAAACACACTGCCCGGGCTCGAAGCAGATCCCATTGACGCAGCCAGGAGAGGGCACGCAATGGTCACACAGGGGACCCTGCCAGCCAGGGTGGCACCTGCGGGAAGGAAAAGTGGGCACATGTGAGGGGGGCTCAGGCTGGCTCTTCATGGAACCTAGGGTCCTCAGGGTCTTTGCACAGTGCCAGGCCACGGGTCCCGGGAGGCAGATGCCAGTCACCTGAATGAGAAGCTTAGAGAGGTGACGCAGTGGGGAACAGACACTGGGTCCCCAAGAACCTGCGTCACTTCTGCGCTCTGCCGCAGTGGCTGCAGTGGTCTCACTCCGCATTGGCTGCAGCTACCCCCGCCCCCTCCCTCTTCTCCCCCGCCCTCCCCAATCAGTCTTTACAGGGGCAGGTGACTGTTTGCCGCAGCCCAGTGGCCAAGCCCCCCTTTTTCTGACACTGAGACCCCCCCAGGATTCTGCCCTGGCCCCCTGCCTCTTGGGGGTCATGCCTTCACCTGCAGATGTTCTCATCCACGCAGGATCCATGTATGGGGTGGCAGGCCGGGTAGCAGTTAACAGCACCTGAGGCACAAACAGGTTACGTGATTCACCCTGTGACACCTCTGTGACCAAGGCACTGCAGGTGTCCTCCCCAAGAGCCCGAAGCTTCCTTCAAGGAAGCCAAGGGCCCTGGGCAGTGCACCTACCTGACATGGTACGCACTTTCATACCTGTTGATGGATGTGGCTCAACGTACTCAGGAAAAAAAATTCTACCATGTTTCTGGTTATGGGGTGACCACAGCACACACCCTTGTTCTTAGGAGCAGGGCAGGCACCTTCTCCCCCCCCCAAAGAAAATTCAAAACAAGTCCTCTGAAAAGCGAGGATGGGGAGCCTGCGAGGGGGAAAGATTTGACCCCTGGGCTTTCAGCCAAACCCTCACTTTTGCAAAGTGAGCGACAGGACAGGAGCAGATTTTTGCCATGTTTAGCTCTCGGAAAACCCACACAGCTCACCTGCTCGCAGGTAAGGCATCTGGGTTTGTTTTGTTTTAAGCTTATCCCCGTTAAACCAGGTGCGTAGGTCAAGTCTCCCCATCTTCCTGACCCCAGACTCTTCACATTAACAGAACTGCGCAACGTTTTCCAGAGCGGACTGGGATTCTGTCACTGTTTGATAGGCACCTACCGTGTACATTTACGCAACTCACTCCAGCTTTCCAGATAGCCCCCCACCCAATAACCACTGACGCAGTCAGTGGTGGGGTGGCGACGGGAGGGGGCAACTCTCTCGCTGTCAGAGACACATGGCCGCTGCTGACAGAAGTGTCGCAGCGCCTCACCTAGAGAAACGCCACGCAGGAGGGGCTCGGGCTGGGAATATGGGGCTAGGACGGCAAAGTCACCCCCCAACGCCCCCAGAGACCTGTTTCCAGAGGAACACACAGACACCCAAAGTTACACCTCTAAGAAGCAATTTTGCCGAGAACGCCCCTCATCACCTCGTTTCTCCATATCTCTTCTCCCAGTGCACCGACACCCCTCCTAGCGCCACTTCTGCGGGGCGGGAAGGGGCTGGAGTCCCAAACCTCCCCTGCGCCCCTCCCCCGGACCCCAGGTTCGGGCTTGGCATGCGACAGTGGCTGGAGGGCGAGGCGGGCGCAGCGCGGGGCTTAGGGTTAGGCGGGACAGGCGGGAGTTGGGGCGCACGGGACGGGGCGCGCGGGGAGCAGGCGGCCGGGGAGGGCGTCGCAGGCTTCCCCAGAGGGGGCGCGAGCCGGGCCGCCGGGGGGCTCACCATGGGTGCTGCGGCCGAAGACCAGCAGGAGCAAGAGGACGTGCAGGAGGGCTGCGGTCGCGGTCATCGCGGGGCGGCCGAGGGCGCGGTCCCGGGAGCGGTGCGGGTGCGGGTCCAGCTCGAGGCGCTGCGCTGGGCTTCTGGTTGCGGACGCGGAAGGGGGCGCGGGCGCGCGGCGAGGGGAAAGCCAGGGCTGCTCCGGGCCGCGCGCTGAGCTCTCCGCCGCCGAGTGCCGCCGCCGCCGCCGCGCCGCCCTTTTCTTACCACCCCCCCCGCCCCCGCCCCCGCGCGCGGGGCGGCGCCGGCCAGGCCCGGCGACCCCCCTCCCCTCGCGGGCCCCCGCACCGCTGCGGTGTCCGGAAGCTGCTGTCACATGCAGTGTACACTTGGTACAGGGGCACAGGTACCCTGCTCCTGGTTACCCACACTCCACACACAGGACAGCACGTGGCAGAGGCACGCAGGACAGGTCGCAGGAAGCGACCACGGCCCGGCCTCGCAGACCCCAGAAAGACATAGTACGCACTTAGAAGACAGGAACAGACACGCCGACACTTACTGCAAGGGTCCCAGCACACATACCAGCCATCACATACCCCGAAAAACACACACACACACCACAGAGACGTGGAACAGGGACACAAATGCACACGCACCCAGAAAAACACTTCTGAAATGCCTGGTGCGCACGCACTCCTGGCCAGAAAGATTCAGGGAAATACGCACACACTTGTAGCAACACAAACACACTGCAGCACACACACACTGCAGCACACACACGCTGAAACACAAACACTGCAGCACACACACTTCAGCACAAACACACACGGAAAGACACACACACTTCAACGTACACACACTGCAGCACAGCTCCCATTATAGAACACAGCCAGGAGGCCACAAACTGCGTCACAGGCACACAGGGCAAGGAGAAACGCACTTATGAAACCCTGGCATCCTGCAGCCGGGCCGGACCCACGCACAAGCACGCTCCAAGCCACAAGCACATGGAAACATACAAACACGCTTGTGTGCACGCAGACTCCCATGCGCATATTCAGTCACACTCCACACACACACACCACATACACAACCGGGGCCTTTAGTCATGGGGAGGCATGAACACACTCACAGAGCACAGGGACCCTCATGCATACTTGCACAGCCACACACCTAATACTCACAAGCACACATACCCAGCCCTGAAAAGTCACAAATCATGACCTCTTGGTCACAGACTCACAAAAAACACTCATATACAAATGGTCGCCCAACAAGCAAGTTCCCCGAGCACGCCTGCACACATACACACACACCTAGCCCATCGCCCCCAGCTTTGCCCACAGTGACGCAGTGGGAGAGCCCACAGGTGCTCGCGTGCACAGTTGCATCCCAGACCTACTGGGACCTCCAGCCAGAGGTGGAAGGGATGTGGGGTGGGGGATGCTGGCCTTGCCTCCTGCAGCTCCTCGGGCACCCTCCCCCTCAGGCCCAGCCTCAGTTTGGAGCCCTGCTAGAGACAAGCCCTGCCCGGAGCTGAGCTGCAGCCTGCAGCCCTGCAGCCCCCCCCCCCCCACCTCTGGAAGGGAGGATCAGGGAGACGGAGGGGAGTGGGAAGGGGGGTGGAAGGGGGCTAAGCAAGTCCAACCTCCTGGGAGGGATAACAGGAGGTGATACCTTTGAATGGGTCGTTTGCGTATGCATAATTTGCGTGGCTAATTATGTATAGATGCCAGGTACTGGAGCCGGCACCCAGCTAGTTCATGGGCTCCTCTCCCCCACGGGGCTGGTAGCGGGACTCCCTGCCCCTTGGGATCTGTTTCTGGGAGTGGGGGTGGAGTGGGGAGAGGACTTGCCCCTTCAGGCCATCTAACCTGACCTTGGCAGTCTGAGGATACACCTTGGGACTTGGAGATGGAGGTGGGAGGGGCCGGTGGGGAGGCCAGGTGCACTGGCCTGGCTCAGAGGCCCTTGGGAAGGGGGCTAGGGCTGCGCCTGTTCCTGGCTGGAGGAGGCTGGAGGGGACTCCCACCTACCTCCCACCTCCTGTGTGGAAGGTCCCCTCCCTCCACGTTCTCTGCAGGAGGCTCAGGTGGGTGGGGCGTCCACCCTACAGCCACCCTGCATTTCTGTCACCCCCTTCATGTCCATGGGGCCTTTCAAGTGCAGAAACTGAGTCCAGAGGTGGACAACCCTTTGTCCAGGGCCCCAACAAGAAGGAAAGTTCGGGCAGGCCACTGTGTGGCAACCTCTCAGGCCTCCCCGGCACCTTCCTCTTCAGCCTTCCAGACCCCTGACCTCAGTCTCCGAAATTATCCCACACAGCAGTGGGCAGCTCAAGAAGGGCTGGTTCGTCAGCCAGAAGCCTTGAGGGGGAGGATCTGAGGGCTGGGCTGCTGGGGGGGCAGTCTCCCCAGCTCCTGCCAACAACAGGAAGACAGGCTGTGGACTGTGTGTGCACAAAGAAGGGGTCCAGTTGCTGTTAGGGGCACCCTGCCTAGACCCCTCATGTCCCCACCCACTACCCTCTGCAGTTTTGGAAAGGGGGGGGTCATTCTCACCCAAGGGAGTCAGTGTCCAAATGTAACAGGCTTAAGCTGAAAGGGCACTCTCATGGTGCTGGGCGCCTGGTCTCCTGCCCTAGCTCTATCCCCTGCCTGCGGAGGGCTGATCACTGCCCTCTCTGTACCCTGGCTCCCTGTCCATCAACGGAGATACTGCACCTGCCCCCAAAGACAGCTCAGTTTTTCTTAATGGAAAACCACTGTGTGTGCGAGGCCGGCCCCGGCCCCCTCTGTCCTTCCTCCTACATGGTCTAGGGGATGCTCCTTCCCACTCAGGGCCTCTGTCCAGTCTCGGTAACGTATGCGTAGATTCAGGAGACTGCGGATTTCTCTCCAGCACGCAGACACCGAGATGGGGCGCTGAGGAACGGGTGAAGGGAGGGTGGTGACTGTCATAGGCTTCGGGGCTGCACAGACAGAAGGCATGAAAATGCCAGCCTGGCCCCTGGGGAATCGGCTCCTTCTGCTGTTTGCAAGCAGGCCCCGGGGGTGGGGAGACAGGGCAGAGGCTGGCTCAGGATGGCCCCCGCCTCTAGCTGGGCCCCCTCTTCTCCTCAGGGAGCCAGGCGGTTCCGGGCCACTGGTGCTCACAGCACAACGCTCACAGCCCAAGGGGCAGGGGAAGAGCAGGCAGCAGGACCTTCAAACAAAGGTGGCCAGAGGGAGGGGCAAGCTTTTCTCCTGCCCGGAGCCCACCTGGTTAGCTGGGCTTCACTCTGGCAGCAAAGGAGCTGGTGAATAAAGACGCGATTTGTGCTAGGGAAGTGCAGCAGGTCCCAGCTGCAGGGGCCTCAGAGACCAGCCCTGGGTGCTCAGCGCAGTGGCAGGGGCAGGACAGCTCTGAGTTTCACACCCCCTTATGTCCTGCTCTGTTCCCAGCCCCCACCCATGCCTGAGAATTCTAAATCCTGAGGCTGTGTTTCTGCTCAGACTGGGTCCTCTGCCTTGGGGGTGTCTATCTGAGCCGGTCCTAGTGGGGCATCCTACAGATGGGGAAACTGAGGCCCAGCAAGGACTCACGTCCAGGCCTGCCTCCCTCCCCCAGTATAGTCTCCATCCTCCCTCCCAGAGAGCCTTGCCGGAGAGATCCCCAATGGTGTCCAGAGACTGAGGATGTTACATTAGCATCCTAGGGACAGCTGAGAAAGGGTCCAGGTGGAAGCGGGGAGGGTGAGCACAGGGGCTGCCTTTTCTGCCTCTCCCAGCTTCCTCTCTGATTTAGATTCTGGTTTTGCCTCATGGGGCTGGAGCTCGAATACGCCATCTCCCAGCCTGGCTGGGTCAGGATCGCAAGCCCCATTTCCGAGAGGAGAACATTGAGGCTTTGAGTCCCAGACAGGTCATGACTAATGAGTTAAAAAAAAAAAAAAAAAAAACGAGTAGCAGAGCTGGAATTCAGCCTGGAACCCGGGTCTACTCTGAATCCAAGTGCCAAGCTCTTTGTTTAGCCAACCAGGGCAGTGGTATCAGTGACTGTGGAGTGGAGGAGAGTGGGAGGACCCCAGGGGTACCCCCAGGGCTCTGCTTCCCACCAACTCAGCTCCCGGCCTCCCTTCTTGGGCAGGGGAAGAGCTCAGGGCGCTGGGACAGGGTGGCCGTGGGGGTTTCAGGTAAACACCAACGACTCATGCAACTGCCACAAAGTGGATGATTTTTTCCAAGGCCAGAGTCCATCCTGGAGAGACATTGTCTTTTTATCTGTTGGGGGGAGGGGGCCGGGGCCAGAGGGCAGGGGGAGGGAGAGGCTCATCCAGTACCTTTAGGCTCCAGAACATGTTGGTTTCAAGTTCAATCACTGAGAAGCCTCTCCAGTCTGAAGTGGCTTTGCTGTCAGCAGCAAACCGGGAGAACATGGCCTTATGGGGCACTCACCCTGCCCCCAGCCTCGTGTGTGGGCTGTAGAGACGCGTGACAGCCCTCCCCGCACCTTCAGGGCCCTCCAGGGCTACAGGGGCTATAGGGGGCGTGGAGCCGCAGGTGGGTCCGAGGCCCCAACACAGGCCTGCATGCCACGCGACTCTCCCAGGCCCACCATCAGCTCCCACGAGCCACAAATGTGAGAAAACAGAGTACAGGGAGGCTCGTTTGTTTGGGTCCATATTTAGCATTGGCTTCTGTGGGGTAGCACCTCTTTCCCCAACAGAACTGATTTCTTGCTGTTGATAGGATTAAAAAATAGATTGTTCTCGCTTCCATCCTCACCACTGAGAGCAACGTGGATGTCAAGCTCACAAGTCTAACTGTCCACGTTATCAATCAAATTACCCTCTTAAAGGGCACCCCCGAGTCATGCCGTGCGTGGGGCAGGCTGGGGGTCTCTGGAAGGGTTCCCGCCCTGCCCCCACACCTGGCAGGTAAACGTGCCCCACCCAGGATGGAGGAAAGTAGGGCCACAGGAAAAAGGAGCCTTTTCATCTCCTGGCCTGTCAGCGCAAGCTGTGGCAAAAAGTACAGTAATTCTTCATTCATCAGAAATTCCCAGAAGTTAATTTTCCATGAAGTGGAGTCCCCCCTCTTTAAATGCAGTCTTTCGTCTCCCCAGCAATGGCTGAGCTTCTACTGTGTGTGGGGGCTCTGCTGGGGGCTGGGGTTCCCATGCTCAGTGCCGGGGGGTCCTCACATCAGAGTTCATGAGGGAAGACCTAATACACAGTCAGCATAGGGATTGGGGGGTGAGTGCTGGGAGAGGGATGAGAAAGGGGGAGCTGAGAAAAAGGTGGACTGAACACATCTTGGAGGGGCGTCCTTGGCCAGGTCTGCATGGGTGCATAGGAGTTCTTCAGGGTGACGTAGCTGTAGGGAGGGCCTTCCAGGTGGAGAGGAAAGCTGGTACCTAGCTGGTACCGAGGCCTGAAGGCATGAGAGAGGGCATGTGAGAGCGACTCTGTGTGTGTGTGTGTGTGTGTGTGTGTGTGTGAGTACCTTGTGAGACTAGGTGTGTGCGACAGTATGTGTGTGTGTGAGAGAGTGTAAGACTGTGAGTGTGTGAGGGAGTGTGTGGGTATATGTCAGTATGTGTGGGTATGTATGAGTGTGAGTGTTCAAGTGTTTGAGTGTGCATGAGAGTGTGTGTGGGTGTGTGTGAGTATGTGTGAGAGTGTCAGTGAGCGTGTGTGTGTGTGTATGTGTGAGTGTGTGTGAAGGATAGTTACAGAATACAGGCTGTTCAGAGAGTTTGCGCAGTGGAGAAAGAGGTGGAAGAACTTTGCAAAACTTTGAACACGTTGGATTTGAATTCCTCTGGAATATTCTCACTTGTCCTATAGCCCCCCTGCCTTTGAACTGTGTACAAAGGGGTTGGCTTATGCAAAGGCTACGTCCAGACTTGACACCACGTCTTAGAAACCAGGCGGCACCTCCGTGCCTGCACTGCCCACCGGTGGTCCTGGAGACCGTGACCAGGTGAAGGCAGAAGACCTCTTTCAGACACAGATGGACATGACCTTCTCAGCTCACAAGCTCTAGGGGGGCCGTGGCAGAATCATACCCCTTTGCATCGCAGCATGGCCTCTGTAAAGGGGGATGTTGATGGCGGCTAGCCTTGCCCTGCCAGCAGGAGGCTGTCAAATTTCCAATGTAAAGACATGCAGCTTTCAAGGATTTTAAGAGGCTCCCTTGCTGTATTTATTCTCTTATTTGTAAGAAAGCATTTTTCATTCATGATATTCAAAAATGTTTGCGGGGTGTTCCTATGTCCTAGGTGTTGGGGATCTCCTTCACAGGAAGACACTGTACCTGTCCCCAAAGAGGGTCTCAGGACAGGTGGAGGTCAGGAGGCTGCCCGCTGGCTCCTGTCTCCCCTGTGTGCCTGCCATGCCCCACCAGCTCCCACCACCTCGCCCCTGCCCAGGGCCTGGTACAGGACGGGAACGCAAGTACCTACGCCTCCAGCGCCCGCGTGGCACCCCCTCCGCGCAAATCTTTCTGCCCAGTGTTAATGGATTTTGTACCGTGTTTGACCCTAGCAGGGCCAGGAGGGGCTTATTCAGTCCGATGCCCTGCTGGAGGTGGCCTGCAGCGCTGCCCACAGGGCCTTTGTGGATTAAGTGAATTAATGAATAAATGAATGAGGCACAAAGTGTTCTCTGAGGGTTACCATGGGGCCCCCAGGAGGGTCTGGTGTCCTAGCTACTGGCCGCAGTCGCGTGCCCCTCTCCTCCCGACGCCCTCTCCCACCTCTTATCTCTGGACCCCCGGGGTGACTGCCCTCCCAAACTGGGTTTCCGAAAGGGAGAGCGCCCAAGGCTGCAGTGTGTCTCCACCTGATTCTCCCTTTCCAGGCCCCCCAGTTCCGTAGCAAGGAATGTGGGGAGCAGCTGCGTTGAGGCCACAGCCGGCACCCGCCCCCTGCCCACTCCCCCAGCGCCTGGTCCTCTTCGCTCCTCAGGATTTGGTTCCTATGGCGACGCTCTGTGCCTCCCAGAGGCCCTACCTAGCTGTCTGTAGTCAAGCTCCAGCTGGGGATGGGGGCAGGCGACACCTGGCCTGTGCTGGCCCCAGCCCCCCAAAACAAGCAGAATGGCTTGGTACCCAAATTTGGCTTGAATCTTACCAAACCAAACCAAACCCATTGCCGCCCAGTCGATTCTGACTCATAGCGACCCTGTGAGACAGAGTAGAACTGCCCCACAGAGTTTCCAAGGCTGTAAATCTTCCCTGAAGCAGACTGCCACATCTTTCTCTCTCAAAGTGGCTGGTGGGTTCTAACCGCCGACCTTTCATTTAGCAGCTGAATTCTTTAACCACTGCACCACCAGGGCTCATTCGATCTTTTACAGTGAGCCTTCATTTGATCCTTGCACAGAAAGAAATGTTGCTCCCTTTGCCACGTTCCTCCTCCCCTTCCCCTTTGGGGGCTCCCGCGGCATCCACAGAGCTTGATGCAGACACCCAGAGAGGCTGAGGCAGTTTCTGCCAGTCACACAGCAAGGAAGTAACAAAGCAGGACTCGAAGGCTGGTGCCTGGTGCCCCTGCCAGGGTGACTGTAAAGCTGATTGTAAAAGCCCCTTGAGGAACCCCCAGGACCTTGTTTAAAGAGGTACATCTGAGGTCTGGCCAAAAAGCCCCCAGACCCAAAACAGCAGAGAAATCATATAAGGGTGGGTGAGGTTGGATGCTGGGAAGATAGTCTCACGCCCACCCACTCTGACCCAGCCCCTCTGAAGCCATCCACTCCAACACCTCAGCATCGAGCAATGTGCGGAACAGGACTCCTGGGCTGGCAACATTCCCCTCCACCCTTCTTTTCCTTTTAGCTTCTTTCTTCCCACCAGCCTCCGTCTGGCCTGACCACCCATCAGCAAGTCTGCAGCATGGAGACCAGTCCCTTGGGCCTTTATGGCCCAGGTCTGGATCTCTACCACCCCCTCACCCTCACCCTCGCCCACTCCATGTGCATGTACTTCCCAGATGGCTCTCCCACCCATTCCCTCGTGTCCACCCTGCTTCCCCCTTCCTGACATGACACAGCAGCCCCCAGGCTGGCCCACCTGCCCCAGCCTCCCAACACCCCTGGGTCTGCAGGGCAGGAGCCAGGGGAGGTTTTCACAGGCCAGCGGTGCAGGATGAGTTCCTGCTTAAACGCCTTGAGGGAGGAAGGGAGGAAGGAGGGAGGGAAGAATAGAAGGAGGAAAAGGAGGAAGGAAGGGAGGAAAGAGGGAAGGAAGAAGAGAAAAGAAGAAAGAAGGAAGGACAGAAGGCAGGGTGTTTTGTCCTTCCCAAATCAATCCTGCTCTTGAAAACCTCCAAGCCCGGAATTAGGCACACAGTAGGTTCTCATTAAGTATTTGTGAATTGAATTGCACCGTCTTATCAAGGAATCGATAAGGAAGTACTCTTTGGGCACCTCTGGGATCCGAAAGGCTCTTTAAAGCCTGGGAGCCGCTCCTCCCTGCAAAGATTTGCCTCCAGCCTTTAGCCTCATTTCTTTTCAGTCTTCCCCAGCTTCTCTCCGATGGGCCAATTATTTCTGATTGTATTTTACTTAATTCTGCCTCCCCTGCAGGAGCAGCTGGGCTGCAGCCTTAGCTGTCCACGGCCAACAACAGGGCCCCAATTGATCGTCTGCGCAGTGGAGGGGACCCCGCCGGCACAACCTCACCCTGGGCATTATTTTATTTTTTCCTACTAACTAGAGAAGTTGGGGTGGGGGGGGCTTCATTTGTTATTTGTTCAGAATTTTGTCGGCCCTCTGGACAAGACAGGAAAAGGGAAAGGGCATGGGGGCAGGGGGCGGGGGCATTGGGGAACTGGGTCAGACTCCCTGGGCCACAGCTTCACTTCTTTAAAACAGGGGTGGCGACCTCTGCACAGCAGACAAGTCTTTAGAAAGACATCGCTGGGGCCCTTAGGGAGTGCTGGGTATTTGGTATTGGCCACCCTCATGCTGTGGCCTCTAGAACGAGGATGCTAAGGACTCTGGCCAGAGGGGATGTATCTGCAGTGGAGGGGCGCGCTCACGCCCCTCCCCACCAAGGATCTCCCTTCATTGCCCCCACCCCAGGCACCCTAGCCAACACCCACAATTCTGAATGGGGTCCATAGGTCAGGATCAGCTCCTGGGATCAGTCCCCAGATGCCCCCCACCTATCAGCTTGCATTAACAAGAGACCGTGATTGTGAGGCTGGGAGGCCCGTATGGCTCGGGCAGGGTCCCAGCAGGAAACAGATGGTGCACTCAAGATGGTTAATACGAGGAGCGTCTAATAAAGGGACAATTTACAGGGATGTGGGCAGGGTGTGAGGAAGATGCAGGGGTGGCAGCAGGCCCAGCTCGCACCTATGTGTGGAGGCTGGGGCGAGTGCGGTCACCAGCAACAGGAGTACTACCTTCCATTACGGAGGCTCCAGGCCATGGGGGCCCCTCGGGGTGAGGCTGGCCTGGTTCTCTGTCCTCCCTCAGGTCTGCTGGAGCTCCCTGGGCTATACCCAGCTGGAAGCAGGGGCCTGGGAGTTGGCCGACTAGACCAGGCAGGTAGGCCCCAGGTGCCCAGCAGAGGGGCAGAAGGGTGGGGCCAGCATCCTGAGGCAGGAGGATGCTTGAGGACCTTGAGCACAGGGAACACTGACATCAGTAAGCATCACTGTGTGCCTGTCGCTGTGCCAATCATCCTGTGAGGCCATCGCCCAACGCCTCATTGTATACAGATGAGGAAACTGAGGCCCGGTGGATGCGGTAGCAGACTCCTCCCCGCCCCAAGACGTCCACACCCTAATCCTTGGAAAAGGGCAAAAAACCTGCACAACCCAGAGCCTCACTGGCTTCCTCCTCCTGGTTGAGGAAGCCAAGGCTGAGGAGGCTCTGAGAGGCGGAGCCAGGACTTGAACCTGGGTCTCCAGCTGGAGTCCAGGCCTCCTCCCCAGACCTTCTTTACTCTGGGGTTTATAGCAGCTCAGAGCACGGCCAGCATCCAACACTGGGCCAGCTCAGTAATGGGAGCTGGGGTGCAGGGGTACAACCTTGCAGTCCTGCTTTGGCGCCCATTTAGGTTGGTGGCACTTGCATCGGGGAGACAGGGTGAAGCCTGAGCGGGGGTGCTGGTGAGCTGTGGGCTGCCTGCTTTTCTCCTCAAGGGCATCTCTCGGGCAGGCCTGCCAGGCCCAGGGCTGCTGAGTGCCACATGGGTCACACCCACGTAGCCCCTGTGTGGAAGTATCCCCACTGGGTAGGGGGCGGGCATTCTAAGTACCATCTGAGCTGAGACACACACTGGGTGGGGGGCTGGAGTCTACAAGAGTGAAAACTCCACAGAAGAGCTGCTGGCAGATACAAGGGGCCAACCAGGCCCTTGTGATCTTGGGCAAAGCCCTTCCCTCTCTGGGTCTCGGTTTCCCCTTCTGCACCACCAGGGCCTTCTGATTTTGATCTTCCCGGACTCTGAATTTGCACCTGAGCCAGGGCCTGCTCCACAGAGGCGGGTCTGGGGTTCGGCCTAGGACCCTCCCAGACAGTGGGTCTTAGGGAAAAGCCTCCCTCTGTCCATCACCAGCACTGGCTCCTTCCCCCGAATTCCTGCTGGAGCCAGAGGAGGTATGAGTGGCCTTGAGCACGGCGGGCACTGACACTGCAGAGCACTGACTGCGTGGCCCCCACTCTGCTAATCAGGCCACAGGTCCATCTCCACACAACCCTCTGAGGGTGACCATCCCCATTTTACAAACAAGGCAGCTGAGGAAGATTGTTGTTGTGTGAATATGTGATGTTACATGGCACAAGGAACTTTGCGGATGCAATCAAGGTTAAACCAGTTGCCATGATGTGGACTCTGACTCCTGACGACCTCATGTGTGTCAGAGTAGGACTGTGCTCCATAGGGGTTTTAGTGGCTGGTTTTTCAGAAGTAGATCACCAGACTTTTCTTCTGAGATGTCTCTGGGTGGATTCAAAACCTTTTGATTAGCAGTCAAGCACATTAGGACCTGTTGGCACCACCCGGACCTTAGTACAAGGAGATGATTCTGGATTATCCAGGTGGGCTCGAGCCAATCAGATGAGCCCTTAAGAGCAGAGGATTTTCCCTAGCTAGAGCCAGAGAGATTTAAAGTGCAGAAAGGACTCTCCTTGCTGTTCCTGGAGGGGGGCATGTGGAAAGTGTGAGAAGGAATGTGGGCAACCTCCAGGAGCAAAGACCCACCCCAGGTGACAGACAGCAAGGAGAGGGAGACTTTAGTCCTGTAACTGACGCTTGTGGCAATGCACTACAGCAGCAATGGCAAACTAATATGGTGGAGCTGGAGCCCCGAGTGGTACGAACGGTTAACACTCTCGGCTGCTAACTGAAGGGTTGGCGGTTCAAACTCACCCAGAGGCACTTTGGAAGTAAGGTCTGATGATCTACTTCCAAAACTCAGCCATTGGAAACTCTGTGGAGCACAGTTCTATGCTTGACACATATGGGGTTGCCATGAGTTGGAATGGACTCCATGGCAACTGGTCTTCTTTCCTTTCTATTGTTGTAAAAAATATATATATATACAACACAACATTGGCCAGTTCAACATTTTTCAGGTGTACAGTGTAGCGGTAACAATTCCATTAATCATGTTGTACAGCCATCACCCATAACCATTGCCCAGTTTCCATCACCATTAACACTCACTGCTTCCTAAACCATCGCGCCCCCTCTCCCCCTCCCTCTTGTCCCTGGTAGCCACCACTGAGCTCCCTTCTCTATGCATCTGCCTGTTCTTGTTATTTCATATAAGGTCATACAATATTTATCCTTTTGTGATTGCCTTATTTCATTCCGCATAATGTTTTCAAGGTTCATCCAGGTCGTAGCATGTTATCAGGGCTTCATTTCTTTTTAGGGCTGAGTAGAACAACTGGTTTTCTTGGTTTACAGTGGAGTTAAGTAGCTTCCTGGGGCTAAAGAGCCAGTCCCTGGTGGAGCCAAGATTTGGCTCTGGGCAATAAAATTTGAAAGCATTTGGGGGCATATGAGTGGGGTAAGCCCACCAGACCAGGAATCAGCATGTGCTAAGGAGCTCTGGCAGTGCAACAGTTAAGCTGTTGACTGCTAACCAAAATGTCACAGTTTGAACTCACTCAACAACTTTGCAGGAGAAAGACCTGGCAATCTGCTTCTGTAAAGATTGTTATTGTATGTCACTGAGTCAATGGCAAATCATAGGACTCTATAGGACAGAAGAGAACTGCCCCATAGAGTTTCCAAGGCTCTAAAACTTTATGGAAGCAGACCACCAGACCTTTTCTCCTGCTGAGACGCTGGTGGGTTCAAACCAACGACCTTTTGACTGACTACTGAGTGCTTAATCATTGCACCATCAGGCTACTTTCCGTAAAGATTACAGCCTAGAAAACCCTTTGGCGGTTCTACTCTGTCACATGGGGTGGTTCTGAGTCAAAATTCACGCCATGGCACCTAACAACAAAGCATCCATGACCTCCAGAAAAAGAGGTGCCGGGTAAGATGTTCACAACGGCCTAGGGGATGGAGGGGCCAAAAACCAGGGCGGAGGGCACAGGCAGGGCAACTAGTTTATGGGGAAGAAGACAATTGGCGTGTGGGGTGCTGAGTCTGAGATGCAGGAATGGTGGCTGGACCTTGAGAGAGAGCTTGGGGCTGGGGTCCACCAGCCCGGAAGGGTGGCAGACCAAGGTGTGGGAGGTGTGACCCAAGGAGAAGGTGAGTCAAGAGATTCGATCCAGAATGAAACCCTGTGGCGCGTCAGCATTTAAGGAATGGGAAAGAAGAGTTCACAAAGGAAACAGAAGAAGCTGCCCAAAACACAGGAAGGACCAGCTGGGGAGGCTGAGGCTGGGAACTCTACACTCATCTAGGTGCCTCATTGTCCCCCATCAGTCCTGCATTTTCAGCCCATATCACCCCACCAGCCCCTTCTTTGACACCCATAAAAGCTCTCAAAACCCCCATCTTTGTAAAAACAGAGACAAAAGAGAGTGAGGAAGGCAGTGGTCATTGGTCCCAAACGCCGCAGGGACAAGGTCAAGATGAGGATTGAGAAAACCTGTTGTTGTCCAGTCAATTCCAACACATAGTGACCCTACAGGATGGAGTGGAACTGCCTCATAGGGTTGCCAAGGCTGTAAATCTTTACGGAAGCAGACCATCGCATCTCTCTCCCGAGGGTGTTTGTTGGGTTCCACCCACCAACCTCTCTGTTAGCAGCTGAACGCTTAACCCCAGTCCACCGGGGCTCCTGAAGTAGCCACTGGGGCCAGTTCAATAGATGCTCTGGGGCACGATGGGGCAGAAGCCAGGCTGCACAGGGGTGTGGGGTGAACAGGAATTGGGAGTGCTAGACCGTGGCTGTGAAAGGGCGGCAAGAGAGGGCATCAGCTAGACAAGGGCTTCGGTTTGCCCAAGGGTGCTTGCATATTCATTCAAAGGTGGGAGAAACTTGAGGGTCTTCACAGGCTGAGAGGCAGCAGATGCTGGGCGAGGGCATACCTGATGAATTAAACGAGGAGAACAGGCTCTCTTTCTCCTCTGCAGGCTCCTGGTCGGCTGGGGAGACAAGGATTTGAACCGACACCTCCACTAATGTAATAGGCACTGTAATTGAATCGCCTTCGTCAGTGCGGTTGAGGCTGCCAGCAGAGTCTGGGGTGTAGTAGGCGCTCTGTGGTTTCCCTTTGTTCCCGGTACACCACAGTCAAAGGAAGCTGCCACCTGGCGGGGCGCAGGAAGCAACTGTCCTTTCACGCGCCAATTGTGCTTTTAATTTCCAAAGTGATTTCACATTGATTCTATTTGCTCCTCAGAACCCAGCCCTTGTCACGCTCCACCTCAGATGCTAGTGAGCCACTTCTTGCTGTGGGTTGGGAGGCGGGCTGGGGGGCTCCGGGGGCCGCGGCTCCTGTCTCACTCTTCACTGAGCCCCAGCCATGTAGGTAAGGCCCAGGGAGTGTTTGTTGAATGACTGTGTGATTGGATGGCTGTCACTGTTGGATGTTCCATAGGAAAACAGGCCCTCATCTTACACGAGGGGCTGGTGCCCGGGCTGTGCCTAGGTATGGTGCCAGGTCCAACGTGTTGTAGCTGAGCTGGGAGCTCTGCCTTCTCTCTCATGGTCCCTGAGTCCGTAGGTTTGCTTTCTCCCTCAACTCTGGCTCCTTTCCTGGGGGCACCATGGGGACATTGACAGGGCCACCCTGTGCCTGTCTCTCAGCTCTGCAGCTGCTCCATGGTCCCTCGTGCTGACCGCTGAGCCTCCCAGCCAGATCCTTGCTGACCATGCCCTCCCGGAGGCTCAGTGCTCACCCTAGCAGCCCCCCCCCCATTCTGTTCTGCTCCCCACAGGACATGGGGACACAAGAGAAGAGACCACACCTCCAGGTCCTCCTCCTATTCTTACCCACCCTCTCAAATCTACCTGTCTTACCCGGAATCTCCACACACTTCTCCTGGGCTGGTGGTCACCCAGCCCCCCATCCTGCCTGTTCTCTGCCTGCCCTGGGTGGTGGACACCCTAGCTGCCACTGGCTGCTCCTTGGGAGCAGGAGCCCTCCTCTCCTCAGCAGGGGGTGGATTGTAGGGAAGGGCCCCTCAGTAAGCTGCACAGCATCCCACAGAGGCAAACAGTGGGTACTCCATAAATGTCAAATAGATCCCCCTAAAGGATGGGGGCCGGTTTTACAGGAAGCAGAGGGGGCACTCGCCCTCTAGCTGCCACCTCAGGGACTCCCAGCCCTAAAAACGCCTCTCCCCACCCCACCATGCCCCAAACCAATCTCCCACCCCAAAGTTAGGAGCCGGGCAATTTGGCACCTGGCCTGCCCACCACCGCCCAGCTGGTGACTTGAACAGGTGCTTTCAACTTCACAGGACCCATGAGAGGGGGTTAAGGGCCCCTGCCTAAAGACCCCCCTCTCGGGGGGCTCTGGCAAGGCCACAGGGGCTAAGGTTGGAGGGAGGTCTGGGGGTTATCAGCACACACACTAACTGTCGTTATTATGGCATCAGGAATATGCCTGCTGACCTTTAGGGTAATCCAGCCTCTCACGAGGCCAGGAGAGCCCCCGACAGCCCTGAGAGCCAGGCCACTTGGACACACCGGAGACCCCTCTGCCGCTGCTCAGCCCTGCATGGGTGATAGCCCTTCTTCTCGAACAAAGCCGCTGGCTGCCCTCCCAGTCCCCACATCTGCCTGCCTCTCCCAGCCCCCTGGCTTGTCGAGACAGAAGCTGGCAGGGAGGGGTTTGCAAACATGAATCGTGGCATTTATTCATATGTTCCCTGGCCCCGGGTTTGTAAAAACATCTGCGGGTGACTCTTCCTCGAGAGAAGGAGCTGCTGGGTTTGTTCTCAAGCGATGCAGGAAAGAGAGCAAGGAGCGCTGGCGGGCAGACCGTGTAATCAACACAGGCGGTTTCTGGGGTGGGAGTTCGGGCTAATTAGCAAGTCTGAAGACCATGACTGCAGAACAAGTGACGAGAGGCCCAGGTGCTGACGCATTCTTGTGCGCTGGCCCTGACGCTGGGCAGGGGTTGAGGGGTGGGAACCAGCCGCTGGGAGCCCAGTAGGCCGGGGACAGGCCACCGGGGAGACCAGTGGGCTGGCGACAGGGCTGTTTAGACGCTTGGCCTCTCATTCGGCCCCAGCTCCAGCCTCAGTTTCCCCATTCGGATCCTGTGGCCCCCACTCCCTGCCTGCCAAATGCAACCTCAGCCCGGTGAACCAGGCTGGGGACCCTTCCCCCTCCCACGCCCCCTGTCCTGCCCTTCCCACTCCCGATGCCTAAGCCGAGCTGACCTCTCTTGGTTCCCCACATGCCCCCAAGTTCCCACTGCCATCCGCTACCTGAAGACCCTTCCTCAACACTCACTGTCACTGGTTGGAACACAAGCCCCTCCTCAGGGCCAGGCCTGGGAGATGAAGCTTAGAGGATACCAGGCTGAGCCTTTCTCCGTGAGCTTCTGAGGACAGGGGAGGCCCCTCAGCACCAGCTCAGGGTCAGAAACACAATTCCCAAATCTCTGAGATTTCTCCCTGGCCCTGGAGTGACTCCTGGGACCCATAGTCCAGAAGGTATGATTACAATACTGCCAGGGGGTGGAAGGGGTGAGCTCCCTGATATTGGAGGGGTGCACAGACCCAGAGCTGGGATGGTAGGAGGGAGGGTTAGTGTGTCAGAGAAGGGCCCGGGCAGACTGACAGTGAAGCCTGGGTACGCTGTTTACACTGTGAGCCTCAACTCCCATCTCTAAGTGTCTGCTGAGGACAGACAAGAGGCCTGGGCACTCAGGCACGGCAAGCTGGGGGCCTCTCCTCTCAGCCAAACTGAGGGAGTGCTGAGACAACCCGGGCAAGGCCTGAGAGCTACTGGAAGGCCTCCGAGCGGAGGTAACCTTGGGGATGGGCCTTGAAGGACACAAATGAGTTTGCCAAATGCAGGGGAGGGGGAGGCCTTCCCGGCAGCAGGACAGGCTTGAGGCAGAGTGCCGACATGCCCGGCTATTTTGGGAGCCCAGCAGAGACCCAGCAGACTGAGGGGAGCAGCTGTCCCTGAGGCTGAGGGCTGGAGGGGCTGTCCAGCCCAGGGTCCCTAATGCCAGGCCACTGGGCAGGGCCAATGGGGAGCCTCAGATGGGTCCTGAGAAGGGGAAGCACAGGGTCACATGAGCAGCAATGGGGGGCGCAGACAGCATGAGGCCATAGCATGGAGGACAGAGAAGGCAGGGGTTAGGGGCCTTGGGGAGGGGCTGAGAGGCAGAAGCACACAACTAGTGCTGGGGAGGGCCCTACACATAGGCCTTGGGCCCCCTGCACTGCTCTGCATTCATAGAGGGAAGAAGAGGGTTGGAGAAGGTCTGTTTTTCGTGATGGGATCTGAAAGGTGCTGGGGCCTGGAAGGTTCCGGAACACTTGACTCTCCCTCCCCGTACATCTAGCCTGCTCTGGCCCCAAGCATCTCCCTGAAGGGCAGGACAACTGCCGGGCTATGGCGGCAACCCCAGCTCTCGTTTAGCTCGCTGCGACCCCTGCCGGTGGTCTGGCGCCGGAGAAAGAGCAAGAAGAGGAGGGGGCTGCAGGAGGGGGTGCCGCGGGAAGAGGACGCGCTGTTCTCCCTGTCAATCCC
Organism: Loxodonta africana; assembly: GCF_030014295.1. Lineage (NCBI taxonomy): Eukaryota > Metazoa > Chordata > Mammalia > Proboscidea > Elephantidae > Loxodonta > Loxodonta africana. Next base: position 112,129,659 of record NC_087351.1, read on the forward strand.
CCTGATTTCTCTCTCTGTTGTTGTAGGGTGCTGTCCAATCAGTTCCCACTTATAGCGACCCTATGTTCAACAGAAGGAAACACTGCCCGGTCCTGCACCATCCTCACAATCGTTGCTATGTTTGAGCCCATTGTGGCAGCCACTGTGTCAATCCACCTCATCGAGGGTCTTCTCTTTTCCGCTGACCCTCCGCTTTGCCTGGTATGTATATATGTCTTAAAAGAATGGGACGTGTGGCAACAAGATAAGAGAGGAGCGATATTAATAGCCACAGGTGAGGGGAAGATATTCATTATCGTTTCCAGCCTAATGAAGCCTGCTGAAGGCTCTCTCCAGAGTGATCAATCCCGCCCAGGCTGGGGCTCTCCCAGCCATGGAGCCACAAGCGCATCATAACTCATGTCACAGCAATCACACCGCAGCCGCGGCGCAGGAGGACGGAGCGCGGCTGATAACAAATTTTGGAAACAGAATTTCACAGCCCATTGCCAAGGCATTGAGATGACAATAAATCGGATGATTGCTGTCCAGTCGGCCTTGGTGTGGTGACTGAGGAGGCCTGGCAGCCAGGGGAGGGTGCCACCTAGGCTTGCAGACCCCCGTTAAATGTTGTCAGGCCTAGCAGGGACCTGCCAGGACCAGGTGGGATCTTTGTCGCATATCTGGTAGTGGCATTGGGCAGCTGCTGGGGTGAAAGGTGCTCCGTGTCCACTGGAGCTGACCCCCTGCTAGGTCTCCATGGCGGCCCACCGCCTTCCAGTCACTGGTCTTGATGTCTGTTCCCAGCAAGGTCAGCCAGGTGCTGGTGTTCTCACCCCTCCAGGGAGTGAGCTCGGACAGCTGGGGGAGATGAAATCCAGACTGCAGGGCCTGTTCAATAAAACATCCCATCACCCGCCGAAAAGCCTGGCCGAACAGCTCCCTGTATCACGGCGGCCAGGCCTTGGCCGCCCCGCTGGAGGGGCACACAGGAGGGCGGCCTGGGCCGCCCTGTGTGCCGGATGTGTGGGAGGATGGGTAGCCGGAAGGAAGAAGAGGCCAAGGCCAGAGGCCACCCCTGGTGTGGGACAAGGACAGAGAGGACAAGGGAGGGAGAGCGAAGCACAGCACCCAGGGCCCTGACACCAGCCTTGGGTCCTCCTCCCCACTGCAAGTTCTCCAGGATGCCCCCTCCCGCCCCGCACGCTGCCCAGCCTCCCTGAGTGACACGCGCCCCAGATCTTCGACCTTCTCTGCACACATGTGGGCACATTTCCAGCACAACTCTCTGCTCCCAAGGCACAGGGGCACAGAGGGCCTTTCTGCACCCTGGGCAACCTTGAATCAGAACGAGAAGAGGCCAGGATGGGGCCAGGAGGCCTCCCAGCCCCACTGCTCTCCAGCCCTCAGGGGCTGGCAGGGGATAAGGACAGTCCAGCCAGGAGGGGCTCTGCGGCAGGCAGGGCAGGGACAGGCTCCCAGCCTAGGGCCGGTGGAGCCACCCAGAGGCCTTGGCCAGTAACTGACGCCGCTCTTACCTCAGAGGGCAGCCCCAGAGCCAGGTGACCCAGGGCGAAGGTCAAAAAGGGAGAAGACCCTGGACCTGCCCAGGGGGCACTGCCCACTCCATTATCCACCAGGCTCAAACCCCTGCCACTTCCTCATGAGTGTTCTGGGGTATCTCTGGCACTGGGGGGGCTGTCCAGGTGGGGGAGTTAAATTTGGTCCTGCAGGTTGCCCCTCTGAGCCCAAAGCTCCCTAAGGGGAGGAGTGAAACCCTTGCTTCCATAGGCAGACCCTTCTTGATTCCCTGTTGTGTAGCAAAACCCTGCCCAGGCAGACCCTGGGTGCTGGGTCTAGAATTCCCTGCCTCCTGGCCACCTTTGGGTGGGAGGATTGAAGATGTCCTTCTAGGAAGCTTGCCTTTAAAGTGGGCTTTCTAAAGTGGGTGGGACATTTAAAAAATGAAAGTAATTGAAGTTATTTTTCTTTCTGAAAGTAGTACAGGCTCCTTAAAGAAAGGCTGGAAAAGGTTGAAAATCAAGAAGAAGGGAAAAAATCATCAGTAGTTCCCCTGCTCAGAAAACACTGATATTTGCATGGGGAGGCCTTTCCTTCCAGTCTTTTTTCTGCTCATTTTCTCTCCATTTTGTTATGCATACCAGTGAGCGTACTTGGTCTGTGATCTAGTTTCTTGTTGATTCTCCTGCAGAAGTGTGGCCCAGTGTTTATACAAATCCAACAGAGACAATCTATCCGTTGCTACACAATTGTTCATTGAATGGTTTGTGTCACAGCTGGTTGATGAGTTTCAACCAGTTTAGGGGCATTTAGGATTTAACATTTTCCTTTCCTGATGAGTATTAAGGGACCCTGTCATGGGCAGCCTGGTGCTTAACCATTTTCTCATATTTCAGATTAATTCCTTTAAATGGTTTCTCAAAAGAAGAAATCCCTTGAAGACTATAGAGATCTTTTAAAAAAAGACAAACAGAGGTATTTTTTGTGGTTGGTATAAGTAACACATGCTTTAGAAAATACAGACATATAGAAAAAGATAAAAATCACCAATAACCTCATGAATACTGATGTATTTATAATCTAGTGAGTGTGTATGTGAGTGTAAGAGTGTGTGCGAGTGTTTGCACACGTGTGCACTTATGGAGTAAAAGGAAAGTGTCTCAAGCTTTGTCAGACAGGGGGCACAGGCTCCAGCCCTGAGAACCGCCATTGCCAGGGGAGCAGGGGTTGGCTCAGCTCAGGTTGGTGAAGCCATCGTGTCCCCACCACCCCCTCTTTACCCTCATGGCGTGTAAAGAGAACCCACCCCCATGCTCCCATCACTTTCTCTTCGCCCTCACACCCACATCCAATCCCTCAGCAAGCCCCGTGGTTTTTTTTCAAAATGTGGTGAAATCCAACCTTTTCTGCCTCCACCACCACCCCCGCAGTCCAACCCCTATCATCTCTGTCTGGGACCATGGTGACCACCTCCCAGCTGGTGTCTGGCTTCTCCCTCCGCCCTTGTTCTCAGCCCAGCAGCCAGAGTGAGCCTGTCAAAGCCAGCCTACCTCACCTGCCAACCCCAGGGACCCAGAGACCCCACCTGTTACTGGCCCAGGACCTCCGTGCACGCTGCTCCCTCTGCCCAGGGTCTTGAGCTCCGTCACCTCTTCAAGGTCTCAGTCAAATTTGTCTTCTCAGGGTGGTCTTCCTCAACCCCCTCCCCTGTGTCCCAGCCACCTCTTTGCTTTACTTTTCTCCAAGCATGTCTAATGTAACAAACAGTTGATTTTGTTTATTCATTTCTTTACTACTAACAAGGCCACCTCAGTTCATTGGAGGCCCACCACCAGCCCATCACTGGGCAGGGCAGAGGGTCATCCCCCTTCACAGGGAGGAGCAAGGGACCCAGCTTGTGCCAAGTCCGTATCTCTTCGGGTCCCCAAACTGCATAAAAGAAAGAGGCCCATGATAATAAATGACCATGCAGCATGCAGGACCCCCTTGCCATTCATATCCAGTCCCCTGTCAGCCTGTCTCTAAGTGCCCCTGGGAATTCCAGAAGGCTAGGACAACCACACCGCAATCAGCTCTGCACTTTCTAACCCTCTTCTTCCCTTCTCCCAGGGTAGGTGGCAAGCACTTCGTGGGGACCAAGTCCCAGGGGCTAAGAGGAAGCTGGCATGCCCCTTGGAAGCCACAGGGCCCCCATCCTGGCCCCTTTAAACAGACTGCCTCCACATGGGTACAAACTGCAGTGAGGAGAGCCCTGCCATGGGCTTTGGCCCAGACCCCTGAAATCCGTCCAGACCAACCACCTCCACTGCTCCACCTGGGCCACCCTCTGCAGCCCAAGTGCACTGTGGAGCTTCTAGGTCCTCACTGGGCTCAGCGCCCGCATGGTTATTCAGCTGAATCAAGACTTAGCCGGCCTCTGGCCAGCACCTCCTGCCCCCAGCTCTCGCACACCTGGGCTCCAGGTAGAACACATGCTTGGCACCCCGCTCCCTTCGTCTCTTGGGCCTGCATAGGTGGCTCAGTGCCAGCAAGATGGCATCAAAGTGACATAGGCCCCCAGCCCTCCACTAAAATTCAGAGTGCCCACCTACGGCCTCTGTCCCCAACCTCAGGCCCCTTATCCCTTCTCCCTGCAGGAGCCCGACTCTGGAAAACTCTTGAAGGCCCTTCTTGTTATCTTGACCACCCACTCAGTCTCCCTTACACCCTCCTGCCCCATTCCCAGTCAACCCAACAATAGACTCACGCCCTTGATGGTGGCAGCTCCCCAGTGGCAGCAGCAAACATTTATTGCAGGTATACCTTTGTCATATGGTGGGTAGGTTTCAGTGGAGCTGTCAGACTAAGGCGGACTAGGAAGAAAGACCTGGCAGTCTACTTCCAAAAATTAGCCAGTGACAACTTAGTGGATCACAATAGAATATCATCCAATATATATAGTGCTGGAAGATGAGCCCCCTAGGTTGGAAAGCACTCAAAACACACAGTGGCCACAACAATGGACTTGAGCCCACCAATGATTGTGAGGATGGTGCAGGACTGGGCAACGTTTCATTCTTTCTGTTGTACATGGGGTCGCCATGAGTCGGAGTGGGCTTGACCGCAGCTAACAGCAACCACCACTTTTGTGGGCGCTGTGCTAGGGGTTTGACTTGCATGGCAGCTCTTCATCTTACAACTGCCTTGCCTTACATTTGTCCAATGAGGACAAGGCCCAGGGAAGTTGGGGAGCTTGCTGTAGAACACACAGGCCCACACTCCGGGAGCCTGGGCTGAACCCCACAGCTGACTGGGAGTTAGAGCTTCGTCATCCCTCTCTTCAGTCACCTGCCAAGGAGAGGCCCCCACCACACACCTACCTAAGAGGCTAGCTCTGGCCAGGTCCGCCCTCCCAGCCCCAAGGGCCCACTCCCCTCCCTGCCTTCCAGCTCCTTGCACAGATAGAAATCAACCCAGAAATCAGCAAACAACCCAACGGCCAGGAGCAGAGCTGCTGAGGGCAGGGGGCTGGGCTGGGAGAGCCGGATTCGAGTCTTACTCTGTCATTCGGCCTTACCCCCTCAGGCCCACTCTCCTTGTCTGTCCCTGGGGCCCACTCTCCTTGTCTGTCCCTGGGCAGCACCTGACTGCCATGAGATGCACAGGACGAGGGTGGGGAGAAAGCAGAGAGGCCACACAGGCCTGCCCATGTGGGTGGCTCATTAGCTGAGACCCCATCCTGTGTCCTGGGACCTTTGAGGTCCTGCCATGGCCAGCACAAGCCCAAACACACAGACAGAAGGCCGGTATCAAGCCTCCCAGACACCTGGTCCTGCCGGCCCCCACCAGGAAGAGGACTGCAGATGGACAGGCCGAAACTGCAGAACTTGTTCTAGGCTGATGGTGCATGGTGCATGGAGGCTGCCGGTCTGGCCCTGCACAGCAGCCCTCCTTGTACGTGGCTGGGTGGGCCCGGGGGACGTGTTGATCTTGGAGGACCCATAGGCACTCACAGTGTTCAGAGAGGTGTCCACGGCTGCTTTATGGAAATTGTTTAATGGTCCGTGTTGGTATCGGGGAACTCCCATCCTGCAAATATTTCCAGGCTGAAAATACCGCAGTCACACTCCGTGGTGGAGAACTTGGGGCCCAGCGTGACGGTATGGATCTCAAGCCGCAAACTCAGGTAAGCAAGAAGCACAATTCTGTTTTCCTACAACTCACGTTGTCTGAGGACCATCCTGTGTGGTAGCAAACCTGGCTTTCAGTCAGCTCAGTGTTCTTCCCCCAACACCCTGGGCCGCGTGATTGGGTAACTTCCGGTGGGCTGCCACAGCAAACAGCTATTGAGGGCATCTGACCCTTGGCCAGCGTGTTTGTTGTCGTCGTTAGCTGCCGTCAAGTTGGCACCCGACTCATGGTGATTCCATGCACAGTGAAACGAAATACAGCACCGTTCCCATGATTGATTATGGATCGGACTGTTGTGATCCATAGGGTTTTCAGTGACTGATTTTTAGAAGGAGGTTACCAGGCCTTTCTTCCTAGTCCATTGTAGTCTAGAAGCTCAGCTGAAACCTGTTCTGCATCCCCGCTCTGCTCCCTGCCCCCAGCTATCCCTCCCTCTCGGCCGGTGAAACTCAGAAGCCTATTGCGAAACTCAAAAGTCAAAAATTAACTTCTTTCTTCTCAGCTTTCTGTTGTGTCTTCCTGTCTCTGAACCATGAATGCGGAAGTCTCTGGGACTGTGGTTCCCCTACCCTCCCCAGGGGACATTTGGAAATGTCTGGGGCCATTTTGAGTTGTCACAACTGAGGGGGTGGTATCGACAACCGGTGGGTAGAGGCCAGGGATGCTGCTAAACACCCCACAGTGGACTGCACAGCCCCACCACAGAGAATTCTCCAGCCCCCAATATTAACAGAACCAAGGTTAAGAAACCCTGGCCTGGGGGAAGGATCAAGGACAACTGAGAAAAAAAAAAAAAAAAATTACTGCTTCAAAAATATCTTGATTACCTCCTTCTTTGCGTCCTGGGGAAGAAGTAATATTTTCTAAGGAAAATAATCCTTGTTCCTGCCCTAGCTCACCTCCAGGGCTGCCCTGGGGGAGACGGTATGCTTGTGTTCTTCCAGGACCTCGGTTGACACTAGTCCCGTAAGCTGCGAGCTCCAAGGTCAGGACCCTCTGACTCGTTCCTCACTATAACCCCTTCCCCAAGCACGCCCACACAGTCCCAGCCCGCAGTGAGTACTGGGCAAGCACTGACTGCCTGACCGAGGATCATGAAGGTCAGGCTCCCCTCGGCCCCACTGGCCATGGAGGGAGGCTGGCTAGGCGAGCCGGGTCCCAGGTTCAGGAGCAGAACTAGATCTGCCACAGGCCAAAGGCCACCAAAGGCAAAACAAGAGAAACAGGACTTTAAATAGTGTGTTAGGTCTAATCTTTCTTTGTAACCAACCAGTAGACCAGTTCCCGTTGTGTCGATTCCGACTCCTGGTGACCTCATGTGTGCACAGAGTAGAACGGTGCCCCGCAGGGTTCGCAACAGCTGGTTTTTAAGAGTAGATTGCCAGGCCTTTCTTTGAAAGTGACTTTGGGTGGAATTGAACCTCAGTTTGCAGCTGTGCGTGTTAACCGTTTGCACCACCCAGGGACTGTTTTCCTTGCAACAGACTCATTTAAAGCACTTTTTTAGGCCCTGGCTGGCTGGCTGAACTGGAAGGTCTAGGATGGCTATCAGGCATGGCTGGAACCAGGAATGGAAGGGACGTCATTGGGCTTCTGCTTTATCTGCACACCTTTTATTTCTGCCCACCATGATTTCCTCTGGACACTGGCCTCATTCTATCTTGAAAAGATGGCCACCTCCATGATGTCATGCTCCTCCCATTTATGTTGTCATATGTTGTCATAGCTCACCATCCCCAAGCACAACAGCCATTTCCCTCCTGAGGGCACACAGGTTCCTACAAAGGACTCCAAATGACCCTCTTGGGTCACCAGGTGGTCACTCGTGGGTGGGGTGGGGCACCATGATTATCAGCAATATGTGGGAGACGGGAACAGCTTCCCCAAAGGAAAAGAAGCTGATAAACCAAACTGTCCCTCCCTCACTCACTCCAGGCCAAACTCAACAGAGAGGATCCAGCCTGAGGTGTGTATATATATATATATATATATAAAAACTTTTTGGTGTTTTTTACTGTTTATTTATGACAAATACTCCATATCCACGAGTCTCTCCAACAGAAGTTCTCTGAGACAATGCCGTCGGCCTTGGCCAGTCAGAGAATAGAATCATCTGACTCACCATCCTGTGAATGACCCTGTAGATAGCGTAGGTCTTCATAGGCCGTTGAACCTGACAGTGACCTTGTCAAGCTCAGCCACGTTCATCTGGATGAATGCGTGGTCCTTGGTGGTCATGATGCAGTTGCTGGTGGAGCATTTACGTGACACATCCAGGTCCACGAACTTGCTGGCGTTATTCTGCACGTCAAGGCCATGCCTGTGGTCACCACGCCAAGTACAAGCAGAGAAAAAATCAGCCTAAGACTTCCTATCCCTTCTCAATTTGTTCTTATGAGACAGTATGCTGGGCCAACACCGTTGTTCTGCTCCAAGGCATGGCCCGCGAGCCCTCACTTTGCTTGTATCTCACACTGTCCGTGACTCCTTCTTTCCTCTGGCTGTTAGGAAGCTCAGTGCCCTGTCTGGGGCCTGCCCACAGGGTCTGCACAGCTTCACAGCTTCACACTGGCCCTGTGCCCCACCTCTGTCTGGTTTCCTTGTCCCAGTTTCCTCCCTCCTTCTAAGTTAACTTGCTGTGTGGGTGTCACTTTGTAAGCACTTTAAAGCCTTTCTGGAACAGAGTGAGAGGAAGAATAAAATCAAGGCCGTCAGCAGTGATGCTGAGTGACAGCTGGATTTTCCCTCAATTCTTAGAGTATCAGCCAGAGAAAAACCTGACAGATCTTGGAGTTTCAGGACTGACAGGCTATAAGGGGCTTTTTCAGGTACCTGGGGTGAGAGTGTTAACTCAGCAGGCTCACTGACAGGGACAAAGAGGGGCCCAAAGTGCAAGCTTGGTCCAGAGCAATGCTCAGACCTGTGACCTAGGGATGCCCAAGGCCATCTTCAGATCTAAGAGAATGCTGGCTGGCTGGCTGGCTGGCTGGCTGGCTGGCTGGCTGGCTGGCTGGCTGGCTGGCTGGCTGGCTGGCTGGCTGGCTGGCTGGCTGGCTGGCTGGCTGGCTGGCTGGCTGGCTGGCTGGCTGGGTAGATAGATGGATGGTTGGGTAGATGGGTACCTGGCTGGCTGAGTAGGTGAATGGACAGACGGATGGATAAATGGACAAGGGGTAGGTAGATGGGTGGATGAGTGAGTGGCTGGCTGGCTGGGTAGATGGATGGATGGACAAGTGAATGGATGGATAAATGGATGTGTGGGTGGGTGGGTGGGTGGATGGATGGGTGGCTGGCTGGCTGGCTGGCTGGTAGATGGACGGATGGATGTGTGGATGGGTGGGCGCTTGGATGGATGGTCGGGTGGATGGATGGGTGGATGGATGAATGGCATGACCTCAGTTTCCCCATTTAAAACCAGCATGGAGTCCTGCTCCCTGGTTCTTGTAGAGAAAGACGGAGTCCTTCCAGGCTTGCAGATCGGTGGCCATGGAGCCTTTTCTGACAGTGCTCTCTCCTCAGCCCCATGCCCATCTGGCCTGCACCCCGGCAGGGTAGTCAAGTGCTCCCCACTCTGGACTCTGCCCAGGTTCAAATCCAATTCTTCCATGTATCAGCCGTGTGACCTTAGACAGGGGCACAAGTGCTCTATGGCTGCTGTAACAAAAGACCACAAATGGTTGCTGTGACGATGGACGTTTACCTTCTCACAGTTCTGGAGAACACAAGTTCAAAATCAAGGTGCCGATAGGGCTGCCCTCACTCCAGAGGTTCTACCCTGTTGCCATCAAGTTGATTTCAACTCAAAGCGACCCTGTAGGACAGAGTAGAACTGTCCCATAGGGTTTCCAAGGAGTGGCTGGTGGATTCGAACTGCTGACCTTTTGGTTAGCAGCCCTAGCTTTTAACCACTTGCCACCGGGGCTCTTATACCAAACCCGTTGCTGTCAGGTTGATTTTGGAGGCTCTAGAGGAAGATGATTCTTTGCCTCTTCCAGCCCCTGCCCTGGTGGCACAGTGGTTAAGTATGTGGCTGCCAACCAAAGTGTTGGCAGTCTGAGTCCACCAGCCAGAAACCCTATGGGGCCATTGTACTCTGTCCTATAGGGTCAAGCCAATGCGTTTGGTTGGGGTTTCCAGCTTTTGGTGGCTCCTGGTGTTGCTTAGCTTGTGGCCACATCACTCCATGCTTCACATGGTCTCCTCTTCTGTCTGTGTCTGTCCTCCGTGTCTTATAAAGACACTTGTCATTGGATTTAAGGCAGGATGTCCTCATCTTGAGGTCTTTAATTCTATTTGCAAAGACCCTTTTTCCAAGCAAGGTCACATTGACAGGCACCAGGGATTAAGACATGGACGTATCTTTCGAGGGGCAACCATTCAACCCAATACCACAAGTGGTTCAAGACTTCAATATAACTTTGTGGGAGACCTTGGGCCTCAGCTTCTTCATCTGTGAACAGGGATGATAAAATATAGACCACAAGCAAATACTTGTACAAGAATGTTTATAGCAGCCCTATTCACAATGCACTTTTGGCTAAAAGGTAAAAATAACTCAAATATCCATCAACTGCTGAATGGATAAACAGAATGTTGTATATCCATCAAAGGGAATATAATTTGGCCATAAAAAGGAGTGATGTATTGAAACATGCTCCAACATGGATGAACCTCATAAACATTACACTAAGTGAAAGAAGCCATCACAAAAGACCACACGCTGTATGACTCCATTTATATGAAATATCTGGCACGGGCAAATTCATAGGGACAGAAAGCAGATTGGGGGTGACCAGAGGCTGGGGGGAGTGAATGAAGAGTGACTATTTGATGGGTATGGAGTCTTTGTTGGGAGATAAGAATGTTCTAGAACTAGAGAGAGCTGGTGGTTGAACAAGATTGTGGATGTATGAAATGCCACTGAGCTGTGTGCTTCCAATTGGTTGCTTTTATGATGTGTGAATCTCACCCCAATAAGGAAATAAGTCCCTGCCTGCTGGGGTATTTGTGGGAACTAGGCGTGTTCGCTCCTGCTGTATGCCTAAAGCTGTGCCCGGCACACAGTCAGTGCCACATAAGTGCTCTTCTCAGAGTTGGCACCCCAAATGCACAGCTCGCCACAGCCGTCACACGCTTCCCCTGGAGCCTCTGGCTCAAGTGAGTGGAGATCGACCCAACGGCAATGGGTTTGGAATAGAAGCCCCGGTGGCACAGTGGTTAAAAGCTAGGGCTGCTAACCAAAAGCTGCCACAGGCACAGTGGAAGGTACCCTGGACGCCTGTGTAAAGTGTGGGTTTCATCCATGTGAAATGAGCCCATACTTGGTTGAAAGCCAGGTGGTTTCTGGAATAAGAAAGCCTCAGCAGCCACCACGAGAACCCAGCCCCAGACGGCCGTGGCCACCACCAGCTGGCAGCACGTCTGAAGAAGCAGACCAGAGGCCGTGCCACTGAGCCCAGCGCGTGGCGCCCCCGTCCAGCAGAAACCCAGGCCCAGCTTGGTCTCGTGCTGTGCGGCCTCAGGGTTGTCAGCACAATCTTGGGGTGTGATCATGGGAACTTGGGGCCAAGCCCTGAGTGTCGGGTACAGCTAGATGTGTCGGTGAGCAGGAGGGTAGAGCTGCGGAAGGTGCCCTGTGTGAACTTCACCTACCTGGGTTTTTATTATTTATTGAGGTAAAATTCACCTAACACACAATGAACTATTTTAAAGTGAAGAATTCAGTGGCATTTAGTGTATTCAAATGTTGTGAAGCCACCTCTCCCTAGTTCCAAAACATTTCCATCACCCCCCCCAAAAAAAATCCCATACCCATTAAGCAGTTACCCCATTTGCGCTTCTCCTCAGGCCCAGACAACCACTAATCTGTTTTCTGTCTCTGTGTGGTTGCTGGGTGCCGTCGAGTTGATTTGGACTCATAGCGACCCCCTAGGGAAGAGTAAAACTGCCCCATAGGGTTTCCAAGGCTGTCCTCTTTACAGAAGCAGACTGCCACGTCTTTCTCCCACGGAGCAGATGGTGGGTTCAAACCACCGACCTTTTTGCTTAGCAGCTGAGCGTATTAACTACTGCACCAACAGGGCTCCTTCTGTCTCTGTGGAGCTGCCTGTTCTGGCTGTTTCGTGTTTGTCCTCTCACGTCTGGCTTCTCGCACTCAGTACAGTGATTCCAGGTTCACCCACGTCATGGCGTGTATCAGGACCCCACTTCTCTTCGTGGTGAGTAATACTCCGTTGTGTGGCTATACCACAGTTTGTTTATCCATTCACCCATGCACCTAACTCTTAACTAGCCAGTCCAAGTGGGACATCCCATCTGGGTCCTTTACATCCCATGGAAGTAAGGATATTAGCGATTTGGGCCATTTGGGGGGCTTTGGATGCTACGTATAGGGCTGTGTTTACGCTGTGTCTGTGAAGACAGGCTGATTTCAGAGACACTTGAAGGAGCCCTGGTGGTGCAGTGGTTAAGAGCCTGGCTGCTAACCAAAAGGTCGGCAGTTCAAATCCACCAGCTGATCCTTGGAAACCCGATGGGACAGTTCTACTCTGTCCTATAGGGTTGTTATGAGTCAGAAGCGACTCAACGACAATGGGTTTGATGATAACTAACCAGGGATTTTTTTTTTTTAATAATTTTTATTGTGCTTTAAGTGAAAGTTTACAAATCAAGTCAGTGTCTCACATATAAGCTTATGTACACCTTACTACATACTCCCACTTACTCTCCCCCTAATGAGTCAGCCCGCTCTCTCCTTCCAGTCCCTCCTTTCGTGACCGGTTTGCCAGTTTCTAACCCCCTCTACCCTCCCATCTCCCCTAGCCAGGGGTTTTTGATGAGTGTGCTTTGTAAGGGAGTGTGGATTGTATAGGGTGCAAAAAGAGGGGGCTGGCACCCTGGCCTTGCCTCCTCCCATGGCGCTCCCTCCTCCATGTGTGGGCAGGATGGCCAAGGGGTCGGCTTTTCTGGCAGTCAGCGTTTAGGACCCTCATCTTTTAGACAAATCTGGAAAGAAATGGGAGGTGGCCTTGGAAGCTGCTCTGGTCTCCAGATGTTCCCTGTGAGGCTAGCAGGGCAGAAAGGGCCCCCTGCTTCCTCACTCAGGGTCAAATGGCTGTTTTCATGTGGGGAGGGTGAGGGGAAATGCTTTAGTACCAAGGCAGCACATGAGTAAGATAGACGAACTCGCTTTTCATCTTAATGATAAGGAGTGATTCACAGAGACGGCTGGCTTGGAGGTCAGTGTCTCAAGGCTTAATGCTCTCATGAGAAAATTTCAGAGGCGCCTTCTCCCCCAGCACACACACACACATACACACACGTGCACACGCGCACACACACGCACACACACAAGTTTTTCCATTCCTTCCGGAAAACCTTGGGGGAAAGAGCTGGGGAGGGGTGAATGGGGCACAGTTTCACCCTTGAGGGCTCCTGGCCACAACGGAAAAGTCATGTCTCATGACCACGAAGTCTTCAAAGTTTCCTGGTCCTCTCCTGGACACACGAGGCTGGGATCGAGGCAGAGTCAGCTGTCCCGTGTGTCCCTGCTGACGGCATTGATGCTGTTTATCCCGGCTTCATTCCACAGAGGCTTTGAGGAGGCTTAGGAAGTGACACCCAGCACTGCCAGATAAATTGGAAGTGGGCGAGAAAGATGAGCTGAGGAAAACAAAGTCAGAGCGGATGAGCCTGGGCCTTAGGATGTCGCCTCAGCTCAGTGGGTTAGCTCTGAGCCCCCCAGACAGAACAGAAGGGCACATGCCCTGGCTCCCCGCCTGCAGCTCAGTCGGCTGCAGCCTCTTGGCCCCCCCAGGGCCCGGGGCACCGCTCCTGGCTTCTTGTGAAGCTACGTGGGTACATCTTGCCAGTGTGGTGACAACATTAGTGAGGACAGGAGCCGTGTCTAAGAAATCCGTAAATCTCCAGGGCCTGAATATTCATTTAGTGTTTGCTAAATGAATGAATGAATGAGCACAGAGAATTCACTTCTCCCCCATCACCAGGCCAAGGAGCAAGCTGGGAAGAAGACAGCCAAGCACACCTCCCCAGCCCCTAGTGTGGCTGGCCCCAGTCAGAGGCATGTGATGAAAATCTCAGCCCATTTATCCACTCCTCAATGCCACAATCATGTGCGGGGCATCTTCTCCCAGGGTTTGAACCCCTGCTCTGCCGCTCGCTAGCTGTGTGACCTTGACCAGGTTACTAAATCTCTCTGTGCCTTCATTTCCCCATCTGTAAAATGGGAATAATAGCAGCACCTTCTTCAGAGGGCTCCTGGGAGGATTTCAGAGTATATATCCGTGCAAACGTGCCTGGATCGGTGCCTGGCACACAGTAAGCACTAACTTGGGGCTGGCAATCGTTACTATTATTATAACCCTGAACTAAACCCTTCCAGGATACAAAGTTGCATCTCTGCCTCTTGCCTTGTCTCCTACGCGTGGCCTGGACGCACTCGGTAAGCAAAGTGCCAGTCATGCATGGCAGCAGCCGTGCCCACTGTGGCTGCGGTGTCTTCCTAGTCCCTGTCTTCTGTCCCTGCAGCTCCTTCTTGCCCTCCTCCATGTGCCCTGACCCAGGCGGTCACCTCTGCCTAGGTGCCCTTTCCTGGGACATCTCGGCGTGGCCACACCACGCCGTGGACACCTTCTTCTCCCCCTCCACCCACCATCCCCCCAGGGGCTGGCGGGCAGTAGGCAGAGGGGCTCTGGACCCCAAAGCATGAGCTTGGTGACTGGTTGCAGCTGGTGTCAGAGGCTGGGAGTGGAGGCGGTCTCCGCAGAGGCCTCCAGGAAGGGAAAGAGGAGGAGGGTGTGGGAAGGAAGGGGGGGCAGGGAGGAGGATGGAGAGGAAGGGGCCCGAGCAGAAGGGGCCCCAGGGCCTGGCCTGGTGCTCTGCGTGCATCAAGCTCTGGGTAAATGTTTGTTAAGCGGATCGAACAGAGCTATATCAACAGAGACGCTTCCAGGCTCGCTGTGGTGCCCCGAGGCCTGTTTTGTCCTTCTGCTTGCTGATGAGGTTTGCCGCTTGCACAGACAGCCCTTCATGGCCCAGCATCACTGTGCTCGGCAGCATCTCCTACACCTTCAGACAAGGGGGTTTCTGGGCAAGGACCCCTAGGCTGTCTGGGAAAGAGCGTGCAGACAGGGGGACAGAAAGTGCAAAAGCCCTGAGACAGGAGCACAGTCCAGTGGCTAGAGTGGAGTGGGGCGGGGGGGTGGGTAGAGAGGACTAGGAGACAGGCCAGAAGGCATGGGGGCTTGAGGTCACCCAGGCTCTAGTGTCTTTGTGGGGACTTGGGTTTGACAGGGCAACACAGGCACTTTGGGGGGCTTGTGTGCTCACAGGAGCACAGGATTCCTCTGCTGTTGGGTTCATATTAGGGAAAACAGCCAGGGCAGACGCAGGGGGGTCAGGGGGAGGCCACACCAGCCACAAGAACAGGGCTGGAATCTGGCATGTTTGGAGAGGTACACCCCACAGGGTTAGAGGCGAGGTGTGAGAGAGAACGAGGAATCCAAGGGGCCCCATCGACTGTGGCCTGAACTTCCGGAAGAATCTAAGATGGGCCTGCTGCGGGGGGGGGGGGTGCAGGTTTGCTGGGGAAGATGGGGGCTGAGTCTTGGACGTGGTGAGCCCAAGATACTGTTCAGCCTCCAGTGGGGGTGCTGCGTTGGCAGGCGTCCGGCCAGCAGGGTCTGGGGTTCAGGGCCAAGGCTAGGCTGCAGATGTAAATTTTGGATCCATCAGCCACTAAGTGGAATTTACAGCCACGAGCGGATGAGATCACCAAGAGTGATCCTGACACTTGTCACCGTCTCTCCTCCCTTAACTGGCTGCTCAGGAGCAGGGACCACTCCTCAATTCTCCGAACTCCTGGCCCCAGCCTGGCGCCCGGCAGGAACTGGCTGGGCCCAGGCCCTGAGAATGTGATAAATGACCTACTCGAGAGACAGACGCATCCCCTAGTAATTGGGTCCGAGCTCACTGGCTGCAGAACATCACGGCTCAACTTCTCACCTCGTGCCCTCTCAAGCCGCCCCTCCCAAGACATGTTTCCCTCCCCAACAGACCCAAACAGCCTTTATTAGCTTAACCGGCACTAAGGAAGAGAGCGCGTGAGGAGCGTGATTATAGAGTTCAAAGAATTGATTGCTTCTGCTGGTGGAGTTGTCTAAGTTAATGAATTTTAAGCAGATCTATTCTTGAGAGGATGCATTTGACTCCATCCCTATGGCGACCATATTTCCCGAACCCGAGGCCAGAGACACCACCTGACACAGGGGCTGATGGATGGCCGAGGGCTGCGACAGAATCTTTGCAGCCAGGCTGTCTCGCCTGCGTCCCTCATTTATTCCTCCCGAATGCCGGGCAGGATATTAAGAACTCACGGGCTTCTGTTATCGCCAAGCGTGTCCGCACTTGTAATGGGTTGACTTCAGTAAACCTATTTGGGAGGATGCTATCTCCAGCTCGTGTTTCTGCGGAGGGGGAGAGAGGGCTCTGGGAAACTAATGCACTAGTTTGACTAAGTTTTTCAATTTTCTGCCCATCATTCTGCTGCCAGAGAGCAATGGCTTCCAGGGAAGGGGAGGTGTTTGCAGAGAGGTGGGCGGGGCACAGGGAGCTGGCCCGGGTGCCAGTCCCAGCCTCGCTACTTCATAATCATGACAGTGCGCAGTAATAGGGTACTTAGAAGGTGCCAGGCCCCGTGCCAAGTGCCTTGCAGAGACCCCCCCCCCCCAAATTCCCTGAGAAAGAGGAACCATGGTTATCACCACTGTGCAGACGAAGAAGCTGTGTCTCGGAGAGGCAGAACTGGGGGCCCAAAGACACACAGAGAGGAAGAAGAAGGAATGTCACAGCAAAGCACTCCCTCTGTGGCTGTCCTAAGACACAACATGTATTCATCTATTCACGTGTCGCACCAGTCTTTGAGGACATGGGTTCCTGTGAGTGCTGAGAGAGCTAATATATGCGAAGCCACACAACATATACATCATTAGGGTTCTGCTGAGCAGAGGAGGGGCATCCCTGGGCGATGCCAATGATCAACACACTCAACGACTAACCCAGGGGTACCTCCGAAGGAAGGCCTGGTGATCTACTTCTGAGAAATCAGCCACTGGAGACCCCGTGAGCACAGTTCCGCCCTGATGCGCGTGGGGTTGCCACGCGTGGGAACGGCCTCAACAGCAACTGACTTTTGCAGATGAGAAACCAGGGCACAGAGCGTTGCAGTAGCTCTCCCCAAGGCACACAGCTCACAAAGGGGACTGTCTACAGCAGCCCGAGAGCCCAGGATGCGGGCAGGCAAGCTCGGGTCCCCGACTGCCTCCACGATGCCCCTTTCTGCGACCAGTTGTACACAGGCGCAGTGGGAGGGGGCGGGTGTTGCTCTCCCCCAGCTGAGCACACCACCTGGCCCTGAGAAGCTGCCTGGGGGGAGGGGGCAATGCTTTGTCCCAGGAAGGTGGCCCTGTGTGAACTGCAGATGGACAAGACACAATGTAGAGAGTCAGATGACCACAGGTGCTAAGAAGATAAAGGAAACCAAGGAGGGGGAGAGGAGGGTCCACAGTGTGGGGGACCCGGGAGATGGAGACCGAAGGAGAGGCGCGAAAGGAGAGGCGCTCTGCACCCCAGAAAGAACCTCAGGGGTTTACTTTGTACTTTCCTCCCCGACCTCCCCCATGAGAGCCGGCGGCTTCCATGGGGTCTGCCTTTGAGGTACATCCTAAACCCACCCTGTGCTCCTCACCTCTTCACCACCTGGCCCAGGCCACCCTCCACTGGAGGGACTTTCTCCTTCCTCCATGTGTTCAGGTCTGACTTCCCTCTCCCCCAGCCCCAGAGCCCTCATGGCTGCCTCCTTCCCCCAAGACAAGGATAAAAGTCCCCCCTCTCAAGCCTGTGTGGTCTGGCCCTCATCCCCTCACTCAGAGTGGGGAAGGCAAACAGCCGGGCTGGGTTTTAGTTCCAACTGCCACAGGTAGCTACTGTGTGTCCTTAGGTGAGTTATTTAACCTCTCTGTGCCTCTGGGCAACCTGTCAGTAAAATGAGGGGATAACACACCCAATGTCTGGGGAAACACACCCCTCTCTGCAGCCCGCCACCCATGTGGAGGAGTCAAGCATCAGGCCCCCTGTGTTTGCTGGGCAGGGGGACAGATGGACCCCACCCCGGCTCTGAGGACATGCAGCCTAGGCCTGGCTTGCCCGTCTCCTAATGCACATCCGTGGGGTGGGGGCTTCCTTGGGGGATCCATCCTCATTAGGATGCGGTCCCTGCTGCTTTGAGGAGGTTAAGTAACTGGTGGGGGTCACCAAGCCTGGGGATGCTAAGCTGAGACTCTGAGACCCAATTTGCTCACAATTCCCCAGGCATGTCTACTGCAGAACAAACACAAGAAAGACGTTTTTATTATCATAAACAGGGGCCGTGGCAGAGCCGCCTTCCCTGAAGAAGGAAAGGTCTAGAACAAGGAATAAAATCTCCATCGCTTAGTTTTCAAGATTCACTGAACCTTCCTACTTGCAGCAAAACAGCTTACTTTCAAATTAGTCAGCCAGTGTGTGAGTCACTGCTTTGCAAGAGCCTGTGCGGTGAATACTAATGCCGGACTGGGAGCAGAGAGGGGGGCAGAAGCAGGGCGGGGGCGTGTGCAATTAGCGCCCCCTCAGGGATGCAGGCCCTTGGAGCCAGGGGAGGCAAATGCTCCCGGTGGGTGGGCCTGGCCAGGACAGGGGGCTCAGGCTGCCAGGAGCCCACCTGCCTCCAGCCTCAGCTTCCTCCACAACTGGGCAATGCATCCCCACCCCCCATCCCGGCCTGAGGCAGGGGCCAGGCAGCCTAGAAGTCAGGCTGTTCTGCAGGAGGGAAGGAGAACCCGGGCTGGCTGCAGGCTCCTGAGACCCAGACCACGGTGGTATTCTACAGGAAGGTTGGGGGCTGGGGAATAAATCAGGGGAGGCCTGTGCTACCACGTCGGAGGTACAGAACAGCCTGCTGGTGGGCTGCCCCTTCTCCACCCCAAGCCCGGCAGAGGCATCTCGCCCCAAAGCCCAGGTATTCATTCCTTCATTCACAGCCATTCACTTATCAGGCCTTCTTTGACTACTGCTCCAGGCTTGTTGTTTGCTGCCCTCAAGTTGCCCCCCTCCCACACCCATGGCAATCCCACACATTACAGAGTAGAATTGCTCCATAGGGTTTTCTTGGCTATAATCTTTATGGAAGCAGGTTGCCAGGCCTTTCTTCTGCAGAGCTGCTGCAACCTTTAGGTTAGCAGCCCATTAAAGCTGGGGAGGATGGTAGATGAGAAGCTTGATGAGGGAGATGGTCAGGGAAGGCTTCCTGGAGGAAAGTACAGATAGAGGAAGCCCCAGGAGGGGAGGAGGTAGCCAGTGGCCAGAGATGGGGTGAGGGATGGGCAGGGTCATCCAGGCAGGGAGCAGCTCAGGAAGAGGTCTGAACAAAGGACCATGAAAAGCCATTGGTGAGGCTGGACAGAGGAGGCGGGGCCGGGGGAGAAGGCTTGGACAGAGGGCTGAATCTCCAGCCCCATGGGCTGGGAGTGAGGGCCTCACAGTCAGGGGAGGTTTGGACAGCTTGCCTGGCGCCTGCCCAGGAGGAAGAGACCCCTGCCTTGCCCGCGTTCTCATAGCACACACAGGCATGCCAGAAAGTGTCAGATCCTGAGCCAACACACATCCCACCTCACCCTCCCAGGTGGCAGTCCCCACTCTGCTCTTTCCTAGTGCCTAGTCCCTACCCGGCCTGGCTCTCTATCTGGTAGGGGTGACCCACAAACATGCACCACTGTGGGATCCCAGTCTGGCCTTTTCAGGCTGTGGGGCCCCCTGGAACCCTGGAGACCCAGGAGCACAGAGTTAGTGAACACATCCTGCCTGACCCCTCCCTGCCTCACTGGCAGCCTCCCCACACAGAGAAGGTCATCTCTCCCTGGTGGCCAATTCATCTCCCTTAGAATCAAAAGGTCCCACATGTCAGAGCCAGGAGGGAGGCCGAGAAAGGTGGAGACAGGGGGGTGGGGGGAATCTGCCCCAGCCCTGCTTTACCCTAGGGCCCCAAGGCAATTTCTTGTTCAAGGCCTCCAGGGAGAAAGGAGGGGTCTTGGAACCCCAAACCGTGACGAAACGGCTACAAAAAGGGGTGCCCTACACTCCTTCTGTCAAGGAGCTTGGGGGCAACAGTGGAGCAAGGCAGCTGTCTTTAGCATGAGGGGTAAGGGGTATGGTTCATTGGGGTGAGCCCCAGTGCCCCAGAGCAGCCCCCATTCCCCTGGCTGGCCAGCTCTCTCCTGCACTGTGGCCCCCAACTCCTCCCTCAGCGCTCCGTGCCCCAGATGCCAGGGCAAGCCCATCGCTGAGGGCAGGGGGGCTGCTTTGGGCTCTGGGAGGGTCAGGAGGGACCTCAAGACACCTGGCAGAGATGGAAGATGGGAGCCAACTCTGTAAGTCTGAGCACAGACTGGGCATAGTTTCTCTTCTTAAGTTAAAAAAAAAAAAAATGTATAAAAGCAGGAAGCATTAAAGCCAATTCCGAGAGAAGGGGAGAAGCATGCCGTACCCCGCGCCCCACCCAGCACCTCCATTGCTTGCTCTGCCCACCGCAGCCATGGCCCCTCCAAGTCGGCTTCTGCCATTTTATGGGTTCTCCTCATGTCTCACCTGCTGTCTTTGTTTATTAATTTTGAAAAAGTGTGTGCGCATGCCCATGCAGGTCTAGACCCACACTCAGTTTCCACTTTGGGGGTGAAACAGACCTAACTGCAGAGGGACCAGCCCAAAGTCCAATTACCAGGAGAGCAATCTTCCCATGTCCCCAGGCAGTGTCAGCGTGGGAGGTGTTTACACCAGAAGCCTGGGCCTGAGCTGGACCTGATTTTCCCTGGGGTCTCTATTACGAGAAAAAATCTTGCATCTTCTACTTACCTCTGCTCCTTATCAGTTCAGTTATTCCCATGGTGTTACTTTTTTTTGAAAGATACTATTTAATCATTGCTAGCTGCTATTGAGTCAGCTTTGACTCATGATGACCCCATGTACAACAGAACAAAACACTGCTCAGTCCTGTGCCATCTTCAAGATTGTTGGTCTGCTCAAGTCCATTGTTGCAGCCACGGTGTATTTTTAGTGTCTTCCAATCTAGGGGGCTCAGCTTCCAGCACTGTAGCCGATGATTTTCTCACCTGTCTGTCACTTTGTTGTACTGTGGTGACTTGCGTGTTGCTAGGATGCTGGAAGCAACTGTATTTTAGTATTTCAAATACCAGCAGGATCACCCCTGGTGCAGAGGCTTCATCAGAACTTCCAAACTAAGACAGACTAGAGAGAAAGGCCTGGCAATCTACTTTCAAAAGTCAGCCAATGAAAACTCCCCATGGATCACAACTATTTAATAGGTACCTTTAAAATCAACCTCCATGTTAGTAAGTGACTAGATCATTTCCCTGGTTCCGTAGTCTAATTCACATTGCATTCAACACCTTCTTGAAAATGCCTTTCTCCTTGGGAGCAGATTTCCAGGGACAAATGCGTAACTAAAGGGCATCAGATGGATTGACACAGTGGCTGCAACCATGAGCCCAAGCATAACCACGATTGTGAGGATGGCGCAGGACCAGGCGGTGTTTGCTTCTGTTGTTTATAGGGTGGCTATGAGTCAGAACCGACTCAACAGCACCTAATGCAACAAGGGCATCAACCCTTTCATACCCCTTTGTATATATTTTCATATTTGTTTCCAAAGGAGTTGCTTTGTTTTCAAGCCCACCACGTACTTGTAATAACTTCCTCAGAGCCTCCCAGCACTGGGGTTGTAAGTTGTAACCAAAACTACATATTTGGTTAACTCATTAGGTGCAAAATGACTCAACAAGAATTTCAGTAGCATCGTGTCTCCAGAAAACAGATTCTGGAGGATTTTCTTGTTCTCCAGCCCCGTGTTTTCAGTTACTTCTGTTAAATCGAACCATATGAAATTGCCTATATTCTACCAGTTTTGCTCTACAGGGGTGGCAGCTTCATATGGCTGAGCCCAAAGGGAAAGATTTTAGTGGTGCCCTGCCACAGAACATGGGGAGGACCAAAGTAGCCATTTCTCCTTCCCCTCTGGCAAGCCATCCTGAGGTGATTTTTCGACAAGATGTTCCAAAGTTGAGGAAATGAATTCCACCCCCACCTACTTGTTTTCTAAAGGCTGGTGTGAGCCAGACAATGACAAAGAGTCAGGTCTCTGAAGCAGCTGAGATGTCCCAGGGCTGAGGGGGCTGTGAGACGCTGGAACATCAGATAATTGTGTTTTTCTGCAGCCTAGATAGGTGGGCGGCTGTCAGAGAACATCACGTGGACTTCCGGTTGGAGGCGCGTCCCCAGGACCCAGTGTTCTGCAGCCTCTTCTCCAGGCCAGGCACAGCCGGCCCCTCCCCAGAGCTCAGAGATGGACCCCAGGAAACCTAGGCTTTATTGGAAGACCTGTCCCTACAGACATGCCTCTTACCAACAGGCACAGATGGGGGGAGAAAAGAAGGATACAACATGCTGCTGTGCAAGCTTCTGTGAGGCTCTGCACTAGCTCGACCGTGAAGCACAATTAAAAACCGGGTATGAAGTCAGTAGCTCAGTCCAGCTCAGTTACTGGGCCTCAAGAGAGGTTTCCAGGGAGAAATGGAGGCACAGAGAGGCAGTGGCATGCAGAGAGGGGCAGAGGTGGGCTCTGGCTCTCACAGTCCCCTCCCTCTGGGCCCAGCTGCACCCCAATCCTGTGAGCCTTTCCTGGAGGCCAGCTGAAGAAAGACCCTTGATGGGGCATGACCCCTGCTTCCTCTCACTGTAAGATCTGGCAGAGGTGACTCTCCAGGCCCCTTCCTTTTCACCACCAGACAGTGGAAGACTTTAACTGAGATTCGGGGAGCACAAGCCTCCAGGTTCGCTTTCCCATAGCCCGGGTCTTCCATTTAGAGATGGGAACACTGAGGCTGGTGGGTGCCCTGAGGCTGGCTAGCCCCCAACATCAGTCTGTGGGTGGAGAGGGGATAGTGCTTCTAGCCTCTCCAGCTCACTGAGGACCGCACAGCAGCCAAGAAAGCCATAGGTAATGGATGGCTCCACTGACCTCAGGCACTTTTAATTTGATTGAGCACGTACTCAGTAGAGGGCCAGATCCTGTCCGCCCAGGGGCGGCCCGATAAATCAGGCTCCCGAGAGGGCCCTCTCCTCGCCTGAGCTGAAAATCTTCATCAGAAGTCTGCGTGCCCACAGACTCTCAGACCCCACCTGCTGCCCAGAGGCCCACATCATGCAATACTCAGCTCCAAGCCCTTCCCAGGGGTCACGAGCCCCTCCATCCGGTTCCATGACCAAACAAGGAAGCCGGTCACTTGCCTCCACTTCTGTCTCCCCCTCTTCCCCATGTCCAGGTAACCTCTAGTCTAGAAAGATCTACCTCAAAAGACTCTCTCCAACCCACCCACTTATCCGTCCCAACTGCCCCCTCCTCCTGCCTGGCTACCCTCACCTCCTGTCTGAGCCCTCAATGCCAGGCCTTCTTGTCCCCAGTCCAGCCCCAAGGACCCATTTGCTTGAAACAGCCAACTTTGCCAGCACCCCTGTGGCTCTTGAGATCAAACCCAACCCTTAGTCTGGCCTTCAGGGCCCCTTGAGATCCCTACCCCCTTCTCCAAACCCCCTCCCCGCCCCGTGCTCGCTTCCTCCTTGTCCCCTGGGCAGGTGGTATGCCCTTCCCAGCTCCACACCTTTGCACTGGCTGAGCCCTCTATCTGGAATGCCCCCACCCCATCCATTTGTTTGAGAACATCGGATCAGGCATGGATCAAACCCCGCTTCTCTGGGGTCCCCAAGCAGAGCCTTCTCACTCTGTAATGTCTCTCTCTGTGCACACAACTGCCCCCTCCCCCAGAGCCTCAGAGCCCCTCTGGGATGGGGGTGCATCCGTTGTCTCTGATATCCCTGGCAGCAGGGTAAGAAGGGCATTCCAGGCAGAAGGGACAGCACTGCAAGGGGAGCACGGTGGGGTGGGGGCACACGGAGGCCGCCTGGGAACACACGGCCAGCTGTGACAGGGGCCTTGGAATCATGTTAGGAGGGTGGCCTTTACCAGAGGGCCTGGGGACATGCACAGGTCTGAGCCTCTGAGGCAGTCCCCAGTAGAGGCAGGAAGTAGTCGCTGACCAAGCTGGACAGGCCAGCTCAGCTCAGCTCTTTCCTTTTCCCATACGGCCCCTAGCCAAGCTTGTTAAGGCCACTGTGCACTTTTTTACGAGGCTGGAGGTTTGTAAAAATTATTAGTTGGTGGAAACCCGAGGGCTGCGGGCCAGCACTCTGCAGCAGCAGCCTGACTGAGGGATACCCGCTGAGCCTCTGGCCAAGTCTGGGATGGGGCAGGACCGGAGCCTCAAGGTCGGGGATGCTGGAAGCAGAAGCAGGAACCCCCGTCTGAAACCTAAGGGCATTCTACCAGGGCCCCAGGCACTTTGGGGCCTCCCGGTTGGAACCCAGGCTGGTGGCAGAGCAGGAAGGGCCCACACCCCAAGATAGCATGGCCCTTACCATAAAAAAAAGCTGCCCTGGCTCTACTCTCTCAGACATGGGTTCGAGTCCCAGGCCTGCCAGTGCATGGCTTACTTCTCAACGGTCCCGGAAAGGAGGACCAACTGTTACCTCCTTAATTAAGTCCCCACCCCGCCGCCCCGCGCACGCGCAAGAGAAAGTTCCTGACAGCACCTGGGGCTCAGTAGCCATCCATGGAGGCAGCTGTCCCTCCTTTCCCAGCACCAGATCCCCACGCCCCCGCCCCATCCCTGAGCAGCGGCCCCTCTAGCACTTGCTGGCTGGCCGGGGACTTCCCTCAGCAGAAAGGAATGTGCTGGTCCAGCAAGGCTCTGGGAACACCCGGAGTCTGCAGGACGTGCTGGAAGAGGTCAACCGGGCAGGACCTCGGCCTCAGAGTCTCTGGTTCTGCTGCTTCCCTGGACGAGTGGGCAGGACCTCGGCCTCAGAGCCTCCGGTTCTGCTGCTTCCCTGGAAGAGTTAGCAGGACCCAAGGCCAGGGCTCCCGCCCCCCCTCCCCACCTCTGCATGCACCCTGCCTCCAGGAATTGTGGCCAAGAAGGCCTCAGGGAGGGAGAGAGGGCTGAGTGGACAGGGCGCTCTCCTCTCAGCCTGGCCATCGATGCATTGTGTGACTTTGAGCAGGGCCTTTCCTCTCTCTGCCTCAGTTTCCCCAAGTTGTCTATGTTGTCCCCCTGAGAGTGGATGAAACACCCCCTGTGTCTCATGTGTTATCACGGTAGAATGACCAACAGCACTCTGTGCATGACTCCACGGTGGGATGGGTCTACCCAGTAAAACAGCAGCCACCTAGGGCTCAATTAACAGGAGCATGGTATTCATAGCTAGGGAGGTGAGAATCGGCTACAGCCCACAGCTGGGGCTCTAGCACTTAGTTCTGGGGGAGGCTGACAACTGGTTCCTCTTCAGAGGAGGGCACTGAAGCACGTCTTGCAAGGAGCAGGCGAAAGAAGCTGAGCCTTGACTGGAGAGAGACCAAATGGGTCTCCCTTCCTGCTTCTAGATGTATTGGGGCCCAGCAGCCGTTCTAGAAAGTCCTTTGCTAATGATGAGAGCTCCTCCACAAAGGAACGGCCCCAGTGAGGTAGTGAGCTCCCCAGCGCCTGAGGTAAGCAAGCCACTAGGTGGACTCTGAGATTCTGTGCACACCCCGGCAGCCTGGGCTGTACTCTGAGAGAGCAGGGGGAGCATTTTGGCCCTCAGACCCCATGGTTCAAGAGGCCTGTGCCGTTGCTTTTGGAGAAGGGGCCAGGCTGTGAATGTGCCTCTGAAAGCCACACCCCTCGCCTCTGGGCTCAGAGGGTGGGGGAGGTGGACAGCCCACAGCCTGTGGAGTTCTCTCTCTCCCTGCATTCTCGGCCCCAGCCCAACAGGCTCATGAGACCCACTGTCGCCCATGCTCCTCAGAGTGACCCTCTCTCCTTGTCAGACCCACCCGCAGCCTTTCTCCTCCTGTCCCTCCACACTCCCCTATCTGGCCGCCCAGGGACTCACTGGCCTCCCTTCCGTCCACGCGAGGCTCCACTTGTGAGCCCCTGTGCACTTGCCTCCTTCCTGGCTGGCCTGAGACCCCCACCACCCGAAGGGGTACCCAGGGTCTGGTCAGAATGAACACACTCCCCCAATCCTCTTTCCTGGCATGACTTTGTCCAGCCATGGCCACCACCTCCACGACCCCGCAGAAAGGTGGTGGGACTCCTCTGGCTCAGGAGGTGTAGCACCCGACCCCGGGCCACCCAGCAAGGCTGGGGCTGAGCAGCTCGAAGCCCCACTGCCTGGGGCCCCCTGGTCCCCTGTCCCCGCCCCCACCCAGCTGCCTAATCCAGGCCGGCCTGTGGGAAGCAGCAGGCTGAGGCAGACAAGATCATCAGGAAGGCTGGGATGCCTTCCCTGCCACAGATGCGGCCCTGGGCTCCTGCCTCGGGCAGATTTGACAAACTTGCTAAATTGCAATTATTCTCCACGGCTTAGAAGAGCTGGGTCCCCGCCAGCGCCTGCATTATCCTCAGCAGCTGCAGCCACTGTGAGCCAAGGGGTGGAGGCCTGGCCGGGCGGGGGGCTCAGACTGCAGACCCCCCAGCCATCCACCTTGGGGCCCAGCACATAGTGGGTGCCTGTTACCCAGAGGCACTGTCCAGAGCCACAGAAAGGCAGCGGCCCATAGGTGCCAACCCCAGGAAGGCACAGGCAGGGGAGAACTTCGATCCAGGGTATCAATTTCCCAGGATTCTGTAGATCCTCAGCTGTGGACTTGGAGTGGGGTGACAGTGCTGTGTACTCACCCTTTATGAGAAGGAAACGAGGCCCAAGAGGCCGCACCTCTCCTGAGGCACACAGCAAATTAATGGAGGTGCTGAAATCTGAGCCCAGGTCTCCCGGTAGCTGCTCCATCCACCACGCTCTGGGCTGGACTGCTCAGATGCAGGTGCTGGTGCCCAGGATCCCATTCTGGGGTGAGGGGACCCAGAAGGAGAGAGGGCCCCCCAAAGTGCAGGTCAAGAAGGAGCATGGGTTTGACCAGCTGGGCCTATGTTTGGCCAACAGTGGAATCCACAACCTCAGAGGCCTGCCACTCGGGGGGACCAGAAGAGACCCCCCCCACCAGCATCCCAGGGCACGTCACCAGACACCCATGGGAGTCACTGGGCTAGATGGCTTTGAGAGCTATTGGGTGCTATCGAGTTGATTCCAGCTCATAGCTTGCCCATGTGAAGGACAGAACTTTCCCATAGGTTTTCTTTACAGGAACTGCCAGAAGAATGTACACGTCTGTCTGGGAAGAAGTACAGCCAGAATGCTCCTTAGAAGTGAGGATGGCAAGACTTCGTCTCGGTACTTCGGACATGTTATCTGGAGGGACCAGTCCCTGGAGAAAGATATCAAGGTGGGTGAAGTAGAGGGTCAAGAAGAACATTTCAAGATCTATACTACAAGGAAGACCAGTTAATATGACTATTATTCAAATTTACAAACCAACCACTAATGCCAAAGACGAAGAAATCGAAGATTTTTACCAACTTCTGCAGTATGAAATTGATCGAACATGCAATTAAGAGGCGTTGATAATTACTGGTGACTGGAATGTGAAAGTTGAAAACAAAGAAGGAGGATCCATAGATGGCAAGTATGGCCTTGGTGATAGAAACAACATGAGAGATTGCATGACAGAATTTTGCAAGACCAACAACTTATTCATTGCAAGTAACTTTTTCAACAACATCAAAGGTGTCTATGCACGCGGGCCTCACCAAATGGAATACATAGGAATCAAATCGACTATGTAAGTGGGAAGAGATGACAGAGAAGCTCAATATCATCAGTCAGAAGAAGGCCAGGGGCCGACTACAGAACAGACCATCAATTGCTCACATGGAAGTTCAAATAGAAGCTGAAGAAAATTAAAACAAGTCAATGAGAGCCAAAGTATGACCTTGATTATATCCCACCTGAATTTAGAGACCATCTCAAGAACAGATTTGATGCACTGAACACTAACGGGATAACATCAAAGACATCATACATGAAGAATGCAAAAGGTCATTAAAAAGACAAGACAAGAAAAGACCGAAATGGAAGTCACATGAGACACTGATACTTGCTCTTGAATGTAGAGTAGCTAAAGCAAAAAGGAAGAAATGGTGAAGTCATAGAGCTGAACAGAAGATTTCAAAGGGCGGCTCGAAAAGACAAAGTATTACAATGACATGTGCGAAGACCTGGAGTTAGAAAACTAAAAGGGAAGAACGCCCTAGGAACTTCTCAAACCGAAAGAACTGAGGAAAAAATTCAAGCCTCAAGTTGCAATACTGAAGGATTCTATGGGCAAAATATTGAACGATGCAGGAAGCATCAAAAGAAGATGGAAGATATACACAGACTCACTGTACCAAAAAGAATTGGTCAACATTGAACCATTTCAGGAGGTAGTATATGATCAAGAAGTGATAGTATTAAAGGAAGAAGTCCAAGCTGCACTGAAGGTATCGGCAAAAAACAAGGCTCTAGGAATCGACAGAATACCAAATGAGATGTTTCAACAAACAGGTGCAACTCTGGAAGCACTACGCCGGGAAATTTGGAAGACAGCTACCTGACCAATCGACAGCTACCTGACCAATCGACAGCTACCTGACCAATCGACAGCTACCTGACCAATCGACAGCTACCTGACCAACCAACTGTATTCATGCTCATTCCAAAGAAAGGTGATCCAATGGAACATGGAAATTATTGAGCAATATCATCAATATCACATGCAAGTAAAATTGTGCTGAAGATAATTACAAAACATAGCAAGGATTGTGAGGATGGTCCAGGACTGGGCAGCGCTTTGTTCTGTTGTACATGGGGTCACTATGGGTCGGAACCAGCTCGAAGGCACCTAGCCTCAGCAAACCAATCGTTACTGAAGCAGTTCGCCAGGACCTTCTCAGAGCTGCTGGGTGGGTTTGAACCACCAACCTTTCAGTTAGCTGAGTGCTTAGGAGTTGCATCACTGGGGTTTCTTTATCCTAGAACTAGTTCCCCTAAGGGGGGAAGAAAACACATGGCAGCATCACTCCAACCAGTAGGACCAGTAGAAGATAGGTGAGAAAGTGTGGGAGGGGTGGGGGAGCGTGGGGCCAAGTGCTTGGGCAGAAGGGAGGGCTCGGGGCTGTACGCTTTGCCGGAGAAGCCTCTAGAGGATTCTGTGTTCCAGACACTAAATTTCCGTGCACGTACACAGAGAGCAGCTTCTCGGCTTCCGGCTGCCTCGTCTCCTGGAATAGAGCCTTTTAATTACATGGAAAGGTCACCAGAAAAAAAAGAAAGAAATGAAAAGCCAGAGTCTCTAGAAACTTCATCTTCGCAGCTAGAACTTTGCAACAAAGTGGCTAGCCAAGGGCTGGGGCAGAGGGCTGATCAGGAGGACTGGCCCTGCCACAGGGAGTGCAGGGGCCTCAGTCTCTTTACCTGCAAAGTGAGTTGATAGGTTGTGGAGACTTCAGCCACCTCCCTTCAAGGGAGCTGCCAAGCGCCCCCCTGCCATGGACTGGGCACCCGCTGTGCTTGGTGTTGGGACCCACTGTGAGCAAAACAGCCCAGCCCTGGGTCCTACAGGCTGGCGGGGGCAACAGACAAGAATTAATAAGTCACGTGAATTTAGCATCTCAACAGTGGTGAGTGCTGCAGGCGAAGGTCTGGAGGAAGTGAGTTGTCTAGGTGAGAGAAATCACCGAAGGCTTCCTGGAGGAAGCAGCACTGGAGCTGCAAGGAAGAGTGGGCATTGATCAGGGAGAGGAGGTAGTCTTTATCCTATGCAGAGGGAGCCGGGCACTGGGCACAAAATCACCACTCCCAGAAGAAAAGCAAACTGCATCTCCAGAGCTGAACCACTGCCTATCCACCCCTTCCTGATCTGTGCTCCTGCCTCAGGGCATTTGCTTACGCTGTTCCCCCACCTAGAATACCTTTCCAGGTCTTCCCCTGCCATTTTAAGTCACAGAAAACCACATTTGGAAGGGTCCTTCCCCCTTGGCCTTCCTCAGAACTGCCTGCCAGGGGATGGGAAGCAAAACATTACGTAAAAACAACCAGGAGAAGCAAATGTTATCTTCACATCTAGGGAGAACATGCTGCAAGATACCCACCGAGGTTATCCTGTGGGGGGCCTTTTGGGGATTTGAATTTTCTGCTTTGTACTTTGATATGTTCCCACCTATCCCACATTGGCCCCCTTCCTTTACTGTTAAGAAAAACAAGATGAAATGTTTAATAGAAGGATAATGAATTTAATAGAAGGATAATGAATTTAATAGAAGGATAATGAATTTTGTGAATTTTAAAAAGCCCCCTTTGGCTCCTTCGTGCCCCCTTTGGGCTGCCAGGGGCCGCCACCCTGTTTCCAGGCAGAAGGTTCTGCTCTCTTCAGCTGCACACAGCCAGGCAGGGTCCCGGCTCCGTGCACTTAACATTAACGATAAGCATCTCTTTCCATCTAGACTTCATAATGATGGTGGTTAAGGGCTGCAGCATCTTCCTCCCAGTGGATTCTTGCTCTGAGCCACCCTCGGGGGGAGCGGCAGCCTGCAGAGCTATTAGGGTGGCTGATGGATGGGTCGCTTAGCCAGGGCTGGCTGGGCTGTACACGCCGCCCACGAGCGCGTGGCAGCCTTATTAATCCTGGGTACCTGTCTGGCCTGGGAAGTGACTGCGTCCATGTGCCCAGGACAACAGCCAGAGCTGTCCTCTCGTCACCCTGCAGCACCCCCAAGCCCCATGGAGGCATCTCTGAGCCCTGCTGGGGTAGGAGGTCCCAGCCACAGACCCCAGGTTGCTGGGTTTCATGCCCCTTTTTCTCCCTGGTATTCAAAGCCCTCTCAGGCTCAATCTGAGGCTCCTGGTTTGCCCCCAATCAGTGCTACAGAATGCCCTCACTACACCCCTCACCTCAGGACCCCCGGGGCCCCTGTACGCAGGGTATGTCCAGCCCCTGCTGGTCAGCCTCTTATTCACTCCCTCACTAAATGGTACTCTCTGATGACCACAGGGCTGAGCCTAGAACAGCGTCCTCCAAAGGGGAGGCACCAGGCAAAATTGTCTGCTCTTTCCCCTAAGTTCTGTGCCTCCTCCACCTATTTCCTGGCACCCATCCTGATCCTCACCCCTGCAACAGCCCCCCTCAGCCCCACAGGCAGCCCCCAGAAGGCTTCAGCAGTCCCCTCCTTGGACCCTGAACCCACCACCTCTCCCTCCCCTGAGGAACCAGAGCCTCCCACGCCCCTGCCTGCCCACAGCATCTCAGTCTAATCCCCTCCTCTCTGCCAGGCTGATCGCGCCCCACTAAAAAATAACTAGTGCACATTGCTCCCCGGGCCAAGTCCAAGCCCCTTACCACGTCTGCACTGCCCACCCTCTGGCGTCTCCCCCCCCCCCCGCTCCCTCCTCCAGGAAGCCTATCCCTACTGCCTCCCCACAAGGCTGAAGGAAGGCCCTCCCAGGCCCCTGTGAGCCCTTATCAAACCACAATCACTCAGTGTTCACATATTCTGTTACAGGGCCATCTACCCACCCTCCCTCACAGCTCCCTAAGAGTAAACACAGGGGTCGGTAGGTCGCCTCCACCAGGGTCTCAGCACCCAGGCCTGGAAGGCACTGTGAGTCCTCAGGAGACATTTGAAGAGTGAATGAGAGCCAGAGGAAGGGAGGGAGGGAGAAAGAAGGGAGAGGGGGGAAGGTAAGGCAGAGAAGGAAGGAAGGCAGGTAAGGAGGGAGGGAGGGAAGGAGGGAGGGAGGAAGGGAGGGAAGGAGGGAGGGAGGGAGGGAGGAGGGGATAAATGAGTGAAATAAATGGTGTGCTGGAACTAACTGATTGTTAAATTTTCAAGAGATTTTGTGAGCTGTTTGTTAAACAGTTGGTAGCTTGAAATTGGCTATGCTGGGAGTATTTACACCAGGGAAATTGGCAAACAGTACAGATCAGGGCATTGTACTGAGCCAATACAAAGAAGAGCCATTTGACTATCACACCATCAGCTGAATTCCCAATTTTGCCTGCACCACCTCCAATTTTAACTAAGAATGAGGGACCCACAGAACTAGGAGGGATCTTGAAGTCTGCCTCACAAGAACCCTGTCCCATCCATACATGCCCTTCACTCAGTCATTCAACAAACAATGTTTGAGCACCTCTTCAAGTCAGTCTGTGTTGGACCATAGGCCCAGCCTCAGGAGCTCACAGCACCTGTAGACGGCCATGTGGTTACGTGCTTTGATCAAGGGATGGCTAAGGTCAGGGAGTGGGGCACGGAGGAGGGAGTAACCACTTCTGGGTGATGAGGACACACAGAAGGACTTCCTGTAACATGCTTAATATGACTCAAGTGGTTTAGACTTTTGGAATTTGTTCAAATTTCCTCTGTGGGCTAGTACATTGGCTTATAAATTAGGAATGCTTCTGGCTGCAAGTTACAGCAAACACAACTAGCAGCAGCTTACATGATGGGGCTTTCTTCTCTCACTCAGCAAGAAGCCTGGAAGTGGGCAGTTGCTGAGGGGTTCTGCAGCTCAGTGAGGTCCTCGGAGGCCCTGGCTCTTTCTGTCCCCCTCTCCATCACTCTTAGCTGGCCAACTTTTCACCCCCAAGACTACAGGAAGCAGTGGGGGAAGGCAGCAGGAGCCCTGCCTGCCACTGTTAGTGACCATGGGGAGTCACCCCTGGGAAGGGCCAGCTGCCTCCTCTCTGAGCCCAAGAGCCCAACCTGGAGCCAGGCACAGAGAGGGGCCTTGTGGGTCTGTGTGCACTGAGCAAACAGCACAGAGTCATCAGCACAGAGGCAGAGGCTGGCAGAGGCGGCCCAGCACGCTGCTTCCGGCCGGAGGAGGGAGATAATGTTGTGCCCATCTATCTGCTTCCTAATGAGCTACCTCGTTTGACCGCCCAAGCTGCTACCTGGCAGTTGGCCGAGTGTCGGCAGAACCACATTAACCTTTTCAGCTCTTTCAAAGAGCAATTTACCAAAGGATGAGGGATCGCAGGCTGAAACGGGCCCAGCCCAGGACCAAGGCAGAAGCCGAGGTGCAGCTCTGTCTGAGTCAGGTGGAGCCTGCCCGGCAACAGTGAGTCAAAGTGCGTGCCTACAGCCCCAGAGCCTCCATTTCCTCACCTGTAAACAGGGAGTGATAAGCATAATGACACCTTCAATATCTGCCTGGCTTCTTAAATGCCAACATCTAAATCCATCTCTAATCAGAAAGGGCTTTGCTAGGAGGTATTAGGAACCTCCTGAATCCCAAGGAAATCAAGCTTGATTCTACAGGTGTGAACAAAACAGGGCCTGGGTGGTTCAGTGGTGGAAGTCTTGTCTTTCACCTGGGAGACCTGGGTTCAATTCCCAGCCAATGTGCTTCATGTTTGTACACTGACAGACACCCGTCTGTCAGTGGAGGCTTGAGTGTTGCTGTGAACAGGTTTCAGTGGGGCTTCCAGACTAAGACAGACTAGGAAGGAAGGCCTGGTGAGCTACTTCCAAAAATCAGCCAGTGAAAACCCTATGGATCACAGCAGTCTGATCCCCAGTTGATGGTACAGGACTGGGCAGCATTTTTTCCAGCGTGCACGGGGTCACTATGAGTTGGGGCCAACTCAACGGCAGCTAACAGCGAGGAACAAAACAGCTAAGGGAGACACCCAGACACTGTGTCTCAGTTTAGGCCTTCCCAGAAGCAGATCCCGAGATAAGGATTGTTTAGGAGATGCTTCCAGGAGACCCCAGTAAGAAAGAGGGAAGTGAGGCAGAGCCGACAAAGGGAGCTTCCTCAAACGGGTCGCCCAGCAGGAACCCTAGACAGTGGTCAGCGGGGACACTTCTGGGGGGTGGGGGTGTCTCTGGGACTTCTGCCTGCCCCCTGCAAGGAAGAGCCTCAGGGAAGCATTGTAAGGATGCCAATGAGACTCAGAGGGCAGAGAACACTCAGTGTGGGGGACATGGGCAGCTCTGCCCCACTGCTTCAGCTCGAGCCCCTCTGCCTACCTCACTCCACTCAGCACCTCTGACCTGGACAAACCCAGGAGATCTTGTCACCTCCCCTTCCCAGTCTTGTGCAGGTGCACCTGCTGGGGGTCACTTAGCTGCAAGGGCCTCTGGGTAATGTTGCTTTAGCTCTCCAGACTCCAAGGTAGAAGACAGCCAGTGTGGAGAGATGTGGAGTGGGGCTGAGTGAGCTGATTTCTGGCATCCACTCCACCTACCTCAGGGCCTTTGCACATGCTGCTCCTTCAACCTGAAATGCTTGTCCCAGTCATCATGTGTCTGGGTATCTGCTTGTCCTGCGGGGCTCTGCTTGGGTGTCACCTCCTCAGAGAGACCACCATAAGCACCTCTCTCATTTTACCTCTCTTCAGTCACCATCTGTCCTGTCATCCTGTTTTATTTCCTCCAAAGCACACCCCCTTCTCCAGAATGATCTTCATGTTAGCTTATGTATATACTGCCTGTCTCACCCCTAAAACAGACTCTCCAGGAGAGCTGGAGAAGGGCCTCTCGTGCTCATCAGGAGCTCAGTGCCTAGAACTCTGCTTGGCGCACAGTAGGGCCTCAGGAAATACTTGATGAGCTTGTCTTGGCTTGTTGAGGATGCTCTCACTAGTGCACATAAAGGTCTGGACCTGGCGCCCAGCACATAGTAGGTGCTCAAAATGTCAGCTGAGTAAGCAATGATGCAAGTATCATTTTCTCGACAGCACCTCCATTTTCCAGGTGAGGCACCTGCAGCCCAGAAAGGGGCAGGAGCTGGCCGAAGGTTACACGGCACACCCACCCTGGCCAAAGAGGGACTGAGAGCCTGACATCCTGGTTTGCAGCCTACTTCACAGGCTGTGGCTCAGCCCTGAGGACAGCCAGTCTCGCAGTTCTGAAATAATAAAGGGAAAAGTTACAGCTCTCCTGTTCCTCAAGACAAATGAATTCCACCACTGGGCACATGTCCCCAAAGCTGCGGAAACTGGGGATCAAATCATGGCCCTGCCTTGGCCACTGTCTCGCCTCAATGCTTCAAAAGCGGATTCCCAGGTAAAATATTGCCACCCTGGTGGTCCAGCGCACTGCTGCGCCCCAAGTAATCTCACCCGACACAATACAAATGGGAAACAGTGTCGCCCGTCCAGGTTTTAAATGAGAAAGTTAGAACAACAAAATGCAGAGGTAGGACGTGGTTCTGATTACAAGGAGCTCAAAGTAATTGCCTTTCCTCAGAAAGCCGGGGACCAGCTCTGCCAGTGTGGGGGGGCCACCTCCCACCCCTCATCCATCACCCCATCGTGCGTACTTTGAATATTAAGTAAAGTTTTATTTATGGTTCTTCTTGCGGGCTTATGACTCTCAAGCGAGGCAGGGATAATAACAAACCCTCTCACACAAAAGTTAGGCTATAAAAAAATAATTAAGGAAAATTTTCCCCGCAGTATCGGCAGCCGGGAGGCAGAGGCCTGCGCAAACACCCTCCGCCACGGCCTTCATAATGAAAGCAGATTGCTTCTGGCTGGCAGCACGGGTGCGTGGGGACTTGAAGTCCAGTCTGGCTCTCCCTCCCTGGGGGAGGTCGGGGGCCAGCAGTGAAGTGCACAGGCCCACCCCGGTCCCAGCCCACCCCGGTCCCTGCCCACCTCCCAGGACCCGACCTTGCCGAGCCAACCCAATGATGCCAGGAAGCAGTGGGGCTTTTTTTCTTCTTTGCAGAAAGTGAAAGATGCTCTTTCGGTAGATGCCAGAGAATCACAGGCTGTTTCTAGGCAAATGTCAGCCTGTTCAGGGGGCCCCAACTTGCCAGATGAGGAAACTGAATCTGGGAGAGTTACCGGGGTCAGATGGGTTCCAAGTAGCCCAACGGCAAAATTAGGGATGGGTCTCCACACGGGGCTGGTCAGAAGAAAGAGAGTCATATTCCAGATTCCAGGTGGGCAACCCTCCCACCACAATAGTCAGCCGCCTTCGCAGGCTAAGTGAGTGTTCTACCTGCATGAGAATGGGGCACTGCTGGTTCAGTGGTAGAAACCTCGCCTTCCATGTGGAGACCTGGGTTCAAGTCCAGCCGATGCATCTCGTGCACAGCCACCACTTGTCTGTCAGTGGAGGCTTGCTTGTTGTTATGATGCTGAACAGGTTTCTGCGGAGCTTCCAGACTAAGACAGACTAGGAAGAAAGGCCTGGAGATCTATCCCCAAAATCAATGAAAACTGTATGGGTCACAGTGGCTCAATCTGCAGCCCATCATGGGGATGGTGCAGGACCGAGCAACATTTTGTTTCATTGTACATGGAGCCATCAGGGGTCAGGGGCCAACTCAACAGCAGCCGACAATGAGAACATCATGACTAAACCAAAACACCAAACCAGTTGCCAAGGAGTCAGCTCCAACTCAAGGTGACTCCATGAGTGTCAGGGTAGAACTGTGTTCCATAGGGTTTTCGAGGTCTGGTTTTTTGGAAGTACATTGCCAGGCCTTTCTTCCAAGGTGCCTCTGGGTAAACTCAAACCTCCAACATTTCGGTTATCAACCGAGTGTGTTTGCACCAACCAAGGACTCCGCCTGGCACCAGGTGGGTGTTAAATATTCTTGTTACTGGGGAGGGGGTACATGTATGAATGAAGACCCCAGAAGGGACATCCCTCCCAAACATTTTGTTCAGCGTCACGGGTGTTCTGCTGGAAAGATGAGACTTCACAACAGGCCTGGACCGCCTTAAAGAAAAGCTATTAAAGCTGAGCCTGCCCAGGGCCGCAGTCCGGCTGTGCAAGCATGACGCACAGCGAGTCTATGAGACAGCCTGAAATTCCAGGAACCGGCAGGCGACGAGGGGATGCCTGCATGGAATGACAAGCAGGCTGCTGCCGACAGGCAGCAATCGATAAACAGGTCCCCCCTCCTTGCCCCAGCCCACAGCAAAGCACCACCGGCACGGCCAGACCCCTGGCAAAGCCCCCTCCTCACTAGGCCACCACGTCCCCCACCCAAGAGACCGGGGTGGGGGCATGGGAGCCCCTGAGCCAGAAGGGGCTGTACATTGTCATCCCTGTGGTGCCTTCATGTGGAAGGGAGCCCCCCAGGCAGAGAGAAAGGGGCGTCAGTGTAGAATCTGTGTTTATACAAGTTAGGCGCAAGCGTGTGGTGGGTGCACCTGCTCAGAATCCCCCAGGAGTGGCTCTACAGTGCCAGCGCCCCCAGACCCTGTACAGATGTTGCCCAAAGGGACAGGACAGCCTGGATCCCTGCTGGTGCTGTGGTAGCCCTGAAATGGAGGCAAAGACTTCCAGGCAGAGAGAGCCCACAGCCCACGCCCCCAGCCCCACCCCAGAACCTGAAGAGCAGGAAATGCTGGGTGAGGAGCCCGGGTAGGAGTGGGGGGCCCTCACTGGTCCCCTGCCACTCGGTCCCCAGTCAGGGCTGTCGCCCTCAGGGTGCAGTAGAGACTCTAGGCTCCTGGAAACAGCTGGTCTGCTTCACAGCCAAGGTGGTCTCCCTCTTGCTGGCGGCTCCTCCAAGGCAGAGAAGGGGGGAAAGCAGGGACGGTTGACCCAAACTCCAGACCCTTCCTCCGGAAGGCGGGGGCTCAGGGGCACCAGGGGGAGGAGCTATCATCACAACTCTGAGGTTTAGGGCCGTGCAGATGAGCCAGCTGCCTGGCAGTGCTGTAGGGATGTTTTTGCTAGATGAAACAGGCACTGGGGTCCGTTAATCCACCTGTCCGCCTGCCAGGAACATCTGAGCTGCTGGTGCAGAGCGTCGGTTTGCTTCCTGCCCTCGTGCGGGCCCGAGGCCCTCCATCTGTGCCCGTGGCTAATGCGGCTGGTGCAGGGAAGGGCATGAGAATCCAGCCCAGGGCTGGGTCGGAGACAGAGGAGGATGCTTCAGGCAGGATGCCTGGTCATCGTGTTAACGATCGTGAGGACGCTCGGTGTCCAGCCCAGATCAGAGAGGGCCAAGGTCCCCCTTTCTGCTGCTGCCCCCATGGAGCCAAGCTCACCCTCTCCTGGCCTCGGTCTCCCCAAGCCTGGGTCTGAATGGGGGACTTCAAACCTTTTTGCTTCAAAGCAGAATTCTTCAAACATGACCTCACACACATGTGTGATATGTACAAAACAGATTCAAATGGCCCAAGTGGACCGGGGCCATTGCAGGTGACAGGGATGGTGCAGAGGCCTGGGACGGTGCTGGGCCATCTCCCTGAGCCTCAGCGCCCTCCTCTGAGAAGCAGGGGTGGCATCCCTCCTGGGGGAGGTGATACCCTGTGCCACATGGAAGAGGCTGCTTCTCCAGTCACTGGCTGACATGATTTTGCACCCCCTCCCCGAAACTCATTTTTCTCATCCGCGACCCCCACCCTGCCCCCTTGCAGAGGCAGTGCTGTTCAGGTCGGTGCTGTGGTCACTGCCCTGCAGGCTGCTGGAGAGAAGCGACCATGAGCCGGCAGAGGGGGGCCAGTGGGGAGGCTAAGGGTGAGGCTCTACCCGTAACCCCTAGCTGGTTCTCTCCAAAATGCCTGAAGTGGGCCTGGGAGGTGGGAAGGCAAGCTCAGCACCCTCCCACCAGCCCCACACACCCCACGCCTCCCCTCAGACCCCTCAGACCCAGATTGGGGCCATCTGCTGGCTGTTGACATGGTCTTTACTTATTCCCTGAATTTGTCCCTGTATCTCATGGAGAGGAGAGGCTTGACCCAAGAAGGGGCTCTGTCTCTCACGCCCAAGGCTAACAGTGCTGATGGGGGCCACTCTGGCCTTGAGCTCTTCTTCTCCTTCATCAATAACATGAAGAGCAAGCCAGGCTGTCTGGCCCCAGCATCTATCACACTGCAATGCCTGCCTTGATGGCTCCTGCCCTTCACCCCGAAAGCCAGGGCTGTGCTATAACAGGACCAACTTCAAGGGGAAGGAAGGGACAAGCACATGAAAGTGCGGCTTCCGCGGTAGGGTGTGGGGGGCAGTGCTGGGGTCCCTGGCGGGGCAACATCTACAGTCACTGTGAAAGTGGGTGCTCCACACCCTCGGCCCCCTGGCCTCCCTGCATTCTCGGCAGCCTGCTCTGGGCACCTGGCTGGGTCCCTCCACCTTCAAGAGCCAGCTCAGTGGCAGCCCTCCTCTGGGATGGAACCATTAGGTCTTTCTTCAGCCCTCCCTCTGTTCCCCATAATTCTGTCCCCAGGTCACTATCAAAGCACTCGTCACTCTGCTATGTCTGCTTCCCATGAAGCGTGAGCGGCCGCTACCACCACCATCATGAACTCCCGCCTCCAATGCATCTGCCCCTCATTACATTCCCTGCAACTAGTACAGACACTGCCTGTCCTTGTGCCCACTTTCCTGGTTGGTACACTGAGCCTTAGCAAGTTTAAGCCTGGCAGGGTTGCGGTGCTGCTCCCCAGCCTCCAGAGCTGGTAGGCTCTAGACCGCATTCCCTTCTAGAAGGTTAGGACCCTGTGCCTCCTACCCTTCCCCCCCCTCCTCCCACAAACAGTTGTTCAAGGACCTCTGTGTGCCAGCCATTGTCCCTTGTGCCAGGGACGTGGACTGGAATGGAGCCGGCCTGCCAGGGGAGACAGATGCTTGCAGCACCGGCCACAGCTCAGATACCACAACTCAGATGCAGGCTCCGAGGAGGAAGAGGCACTGCTCTGGGGGCAGGCGAACGCCACGGAAAAGGCTCAGAGGCTTGTTTTCCGCTCTCCCGCCCCCAGCACGCAGCCGGAGCCTGCTGAAAGCCCTAAGGACAATGCCAAAGCTTCCAGCGTGTTCCTTGCTCATCTCAGTTTGTCAAAACCCCATAACCTCATGACTCCAGCAGCCCGCATCTGTTTATGTGCTCATTGGAATCCGCGCTGACAATATATTTGTTTAATTTCCAGCAAGAGGGGGGAGATTTGTCAGGGTCAGGGATACGTCTTGCATAAAACATTTTGATTAAACTCTGTTGGCCAGAGAATTACTTTCCCATCATACTTAGAGAAATCTCGCTATTTCCTAATTGGAGTCTCTGCCTCGCTGGCGCGTTCACCATTTACCGTCCGCTCCCCGCCAGATGCTTCTGGGTGTACATGCCTCCCCAGAAGAGCACCGGGGTGTCTTGGGGGAGATGTTAACTGGCGCGGGCCGCAGGGACGCTAGGCGCTTGCTCGGCTGGAGGCGAGCTAGCGTCCTGCGGGAGGCAGGGAAGAGGGCGTCCTTGTCTGCAGTGG
This sequence comes from Loxodonta africana, assembly GCF_030014295.1. Classification (NCBI taxonomy): domain Eukaryota; kingdom Metazoa; phylum Chordata; class Mammalia; order Proboscidea; family Elephantidae; genus Loxodonta; species Loxodonta africana. The sequence goes on from NC_087351.1 coordinate 112,169,656, forward strand.
CCAGGAGGGAGCAATTAAAAAACCTGGGGCTGGCAGCGTGTCTCGGCCTGTCGGCCAGCTGATAGATGTGGTGTGTCCCTGCCAGCGGGGCTGGTGCTGGGCTGTTGTACATGTCTGACAGGAGCACTCCTGGGGGGCGCAGGGGGCCTCAGCCCTGGAGGGGCAGGCACCCCAGGAGGGTTTTGGGTAGAAACAGATTTTACCTGGGTCCTAGAGTGGAATGGGGGGTGGAGGCCACTGATTCATGAGGATGGAGAGTGAAGGGCTGCCGCTCAGTCCACGCCTACTCTGCGCCCTCCCTTGTACCCCTCACCGAAGCTCACAATGTGGGACCACCAGTTTACCACTTATAGTGACCTCATGTGTTTCAGAGTAGAACTGTGCTCCATGGGGGCTTCCGTGGCTGATTTTTCAGAAGTAGGTTGCCAGGACTTTCTTCCTAGGCTCCTCTAGGTGAACTTGAACCTCCAATCTTTCAGTTAGCAGCCATTTGCACCACCCAGGAACTCCACGTAGGGACCATTATGCCCATTTTTCAGGCATGCAAACTGAGGCTGGGATCAGTAAAGTGGCTTGTGTGGAGTCACACAGCCAGAAAGTGGAGGCTCAGGGCACTGGGCCCTGGTACCCCTATATCTTTGTAAATGGAGCCTGGCTCAGTGAAGACAATAAAAACGCTGGAGGACAGGGGAGGGGAGCTCCCAAATGATCCTCCATGTGCTCCGTGTACTCACGCATGGGACTTCCAAATCCCCCTTTCACCACAGAGATTGGCTCACTATCAATCAGTATAGCAGGCAGAGGCCCTTCCACAGTCTCTGCTTCCAAGTTCATGGCAGACATTGCTAATCAATCACGGTAGTCTTCCCCACTGAACCCAGACACTGCCTCAGACCCCTCCAAACCCAGGCCTCCAGGCAGCTACCCCCAGCAGTCAGGGATGGCTGACGAGATGGGCTGACATGCCACCCCAGGCTAGTTCTCTGATTTAAGGCTTCCAGCCTCTGGGCTCCCCTGTCCCGTGTGGCAGCCAGCAGCCACATGGGACTACTGAGCGCCCTAACTGCATCTAGCCCAGATGGAGATATGCTGTAAGTGAAAACCACAGCACAGCAAGGACCAGGCGAAATAGCTCATTGGTCATTTTTATGTTGATTACATGTTGAAACTGTAATATTTTAGATACATTGGGTTAAGGAAAATATATCGGTAGAATTAATTTCACCTTTCCCTCTGACTCTTTTAGATGTTGCTCACGTATTGCTGTTGGACTGCACTGGTCTAGGGTTTGGGCTGTTGCGAACAGTGCCCCTGGTGGTCAGGAAGAGTAAATTCACTGCACCAAGGGCCTGCTTCTTACTGTGACCCAGGGCAAGCTACTTCACTGCTCCGCGCCTCAGTTTCCTCATCTGTGAAATGAGGGTAATCATGGTTCCTGTCTTGCAGGATTGTGATTGAGGCATAAATGAATTAATACGTGGAAAATACGTGGAACAGCGTCTGGCACTGCCTGTGGAAATTGCCAACCAAGTGTTAACTGTGTTTTTAACATTGTGTTGCTTGGGAGGTGAAGCCTGGCCCTTTTCTCTCTGGGGCCTCCCGACCTTGGTCCCATTCCAGAGAGGCCTCCTGTCCTTGCAAGACTGAGGGAGGGCTGGGCGGGCCCAGCTGGCCACCGCAGGAAGAAAGCGACTTCCTGTTGTGCACCCCCAAAAGTCTCCCCCATTAGGCTGAAGCCATCGCTAGAGCCACTTCCTGTGTCACACTGACAAGCCTTCCCACAAATCCTCGTTAAGGTTCCTGCCTGCCAGGGCTCTGAGCTCTTGAACCTGAACCCCAGCTCTAATCTCTGGTGGCTTCAAAGCGTCCCGCTCTCCGCTCCTGTTCCCAACCCCTTTCTGGGATTGCTTCTGGGGCAGCTTCGTATCTCAGTTCCCCTTCCCAACGAGCCCTGAGATACATTAAAAATAGCAGTAGCTGTGCCTTCTCTGAGTATAAAGCAAGACGGGCTAGTTTTTTGAAGTTTCTACTAAACTTAGAAAATACAGCGAAAGTACAAAAGAGAAAAAGAAGGGAAGAAAAGACCTCTGCAATCCCACCAACAAGAAAAGCCACTGGTTAATGTCCTCATAGGTTTCCTTCTAATTTAAAATTTTAGTGGCCCTTGTACCACAGTGGTTAAGAGCTCAGCTGCCAACCAGATCCGCCAGCTGCTCCTTGGAAACCCCATGGGGCAGATCTGCTCTGTCTTATAGGGTTGCTATGAGTCCGAACTGACTCAACGGCAATGGATTTGGATTTTGTTTTGCTTTTGGTATTTAAAAAGTAGAACAACCAGGAGAACTTAATTTTAACAATATATTTTACTTAATCCAATATATCCAAAATATTGTCATTTCAACATGCTCTCAATATCAAAATTATTGAGTTATTTTACTTTTTTTTTGTACTAAGTCTTTGAAATCCAGGGTATAGTTTACACATACCAAAAAACAAAAATAAAAAGTTGTCAGCAAAGAGATTCAGACTCATGGTGACCCCATGTGCATCAGAGTAGAACTGTGCTCTACAGAGTTCTCAGTGGCTGTTTTCCCAGAAGTAGATTGCTAGGCCTCTGGGTGGATTCGAACTTCCAACTTTTCAGTTAGTTACCAAGTGCATTAACTGTCTGGGCCTCCCAGGGGCTCCAGTCAACATGTATGGCTCATCTCAACTTGGACCGAACACAATTTAAGCGCTCCATTGTTGTTGTTAACCAAAAAAGTAAAAAACAAAACCTGTTGCCATCGAGCTTCCAAGGGTCCCCTGGTGGATTTGAACTGCCGACCTTTTGGCTAGCAGCCATAGCTCCTAACCACTACGCCACCAAGGTTTCTGTTGTTGTTAGGTGCCGTCAAGTCCATTTTGACTCATAGTGACCCCATGTGACACAGTAGAACTGCTCCACAGGGGTTGGTTTTTTTTGGCTGCAGTTTTTACGGAAGTAGATCGCCAGCTCTCTCTCCCTCAGAGTCACTGGGTGGGTTGGAATTGCCAACCTTTCCGTTAGCAGCCAAGGGCTTACCTGTTGTGCCACCAGGACTCCTTCAGGTGCTCCGTAGCCTCATAAATTTTCTGGCTGCCATATTGGACAGCATGGCTCCAGGGTGTATTTCAAAGCAAGTGTGCATGTGTATGGGACCCTGCTGGCCCTCACTGGACCCTGGGCTCTGCAGGCATGGAACCCCTTCTTCCTCAGAGCAGGTGGTTCCAGGCACCCCACAGGGAACCCACAACCCCCTTCCATGGGCTCCATGCACAATTCCATAAGGAATAGTTGGGTACCAGGAGATGGAGAGAGCAATAGGGTTCAGAGTCCCCTGGGCTCCTAGGAAGGCCAACTTTCTGGGAACCCCCCAAGATTAAAGGCACTGGGAGCTCCCAGACCCAGCTCCCACCGTGGCGAGCCCTGCAGCCACCCGCCTGCAGCACTTCCCTGGGCCACCTCCATTCTGTACTCGCTGCAGATGCCCCGAGAAGGTGCCTGGCACTTCAGGTCTGACATCCTGCCAACTTGGGCTCGTCACAGGGGGCTCCCCGTACTTTCCAAACCGCGTGTCTCCCGAGATCAAAGACTGCAGGGGAAGATAAAAATAGTCCCAAGGAAAGGCCTGCTTCCACCGGCCCAGTGCAGGGTGCCCATGTCATCTCTGATGTGACTAATTCATTCTCCTACAGCACTGCTGTTAAGTTAGAAGCCTCATTACAGCATTTTCTTTGATAAGGCCCATTAAAAAAATCATAAACACCCCACGCATTAGGAGCAGAGCCTGAAGAACTAGCTGCGTTTAAAGTTATCTGCTGGGCAGAGTGAGGCACCTGGGGTCTGCGGTGATCAGTTTGTTCCCTGGGACAACTTATCAAAGCAGCCTCTGGTTTCCTTCCCCGCTCAGACCAGGGGTTTCGACCTTGCCTCTCTGGGCCTCTTATTCTCAATTTTCTTATGAAGACAAACACGTGTAAGTAACTCTGGCAGGAGGCCAACTCGGTATGTGCTCTGGGGATAGCAATGCTGATGTTAACACCATTGGAAGCGCTCCCATTAACTGAGCACTTACTACACGCCAGGCCACCCACACTAAGCGCTTTAAATGTGCCACCTCATTAACCGCTTGCAATGCTACGAGGAAGGGACTGTTATCATACCCATTTTGCAGACAAGGAAACTGAGGCACAGAGGGTTGAGTTGTTTACAGGGTATTCTGTGCTGTCCTGTCCTTCTTTGTCTCTCAAGAGTTCCCCTCAATGGAAAGGGTCACTCCACCCCAGTTTTTGACAGTCTCCAGAATCCCAGCTGGAGCTCAGAGTGGTTGACAGGAGGCTAGGGCTCACCCTGAAACCAGCCATTTCCTTCAAAGCTGTTCTCCTCCCCACACAGCTACTCTGGCTCCAATCTTAGGTTTGGTGCGGAGGGGCTGCAGGCCATTCCCTTTGTGGGCATCAGCCATGGGACTCTCCAAAGTCGTTGTTAGCTTTCTCTTTTTAAGTTATGGGATCCTTTATCCCAGCAAATTCTTATAGACGTCGCCATGAAGTCAATTCCGACTCATAGCAACCCTATAGGACAGAGTAGAATTGCCCCATAGAGTTTCCAAGGAGCACCTGGGAGATTCGAACTGCCGACCTTTTGGTTAGCACTTAACCACTATACCACCAAAAAAAACCAGGGTTTCTTAAATTCTTATACAGAAGCCCCAAATGTAAGCTAGATTTTAAGGGGGTTGTTCTGGTTGAAGACCCAGAGACCTCTAGAGCAGCCCGTGGGCACCCCCTGGGCAACAGCCAGACGGGGAAGCTGAGTCACTGTGAGGAAGAGCCACAGGGCTCAGGTTCGCTGAGGGCCTGCACGAGCTGCTCTGGGCAGAGGCCCCCCTCCCAGCTGCCCTTCCTCATCTCCAAGGCCCCTGCAACCCTGGGGCCCTGTGGTTCCCAGGCCTAGATTCCAGGGCGTGACCAAGGTCAGAGTTGAACCAGCTCCTCATTCCCAGTCCCACACCCTCACTTGTCCATCTGATCTCCTCAGCCCAGGTGACCTCGTTCTTCCTTCCCCAGTGACAGCTGATGAGCCCCAGGTTTTTGGGTTTACTTTAGCAGAAAGATGGCCCCCCAGGTGGAAAATCCACTGTGCTGTTTGGCCAGTGTTGGGCGGGCTGGCCATGGGCCTGCAGGGCTTCCTCTCTGGTACAGTAGATCCGTGGAGGGAGGCCCAGTCAGAACAAGGCTTGGCAGGGACCTCTGGAGACTGGTCATCAGGGCAGCTGCCCCCAGCTGTGGCCCGGGCCTGCCTGGCGGTGGACACGGGTGCCCAGCAGAGGCCCCAGGGGAAGGGGATTGGAAACGATTTTCCTCGCCTCACACAAGCCCAACAGCCTGCGATGAGCTCACTTCTGCCCTCCTGCCTGGAGGGACAGAGGAGCAAGCTGGCTCCTTATATGGAGCTTCCGGCACAGAGAGAGCTGAGCCCCAGACTTGCTGGCTATACTCCCTCCCCCGCCCCAAGCCTGGCTTCTTCCGGAGGGGTCAGCCCTTCCTACCCCGGGCCCCTTAGCTGGGGGGCCCAGTGTTAATTTGTGAAGGTTGAAGTACTACAAAGTGTCCTCAGTCACCTCACACAACTGTGGAAGCTGAGTGAGGCCTCCAACTGCCACCCACCCAGAGCTCTGAGCTGTTAGGGGTGCCTGGAGGCTCCAAAGGACTCCCTTCCTTGGCCTTGACTTATCCCCCTTTGGCCCCAGGGATGGCAGAGCCAAGATCTTTAGCTGCTTTAGAGTGAGAGAACTGAGGGACAGTCCTAGGTTACTTGGTCACGGAGAGCAAGTGTCAGCTGAGCTGGGCATTTCCAATCGTCTTGGGAATTCCTGAGAACGAGCTCTTTTTGCCAAGTGGCTACCAGCCCCATCTGTAAGCCTCACTCTATGGGTTTGGGGTTTGGGGTTTGCTGCAGGCAGGACGCCCTTGTGCGCATGGATGGCCCTGAGCAGCTGTCAGAAAAATCTGCTGGCACGCCCCCCAGCAGAGGAGCCCTCTCATGTGCTGCCCCCTGCCTGGCCCTCAGCCCAACAAGCTGGACAGAGGCAGAGTGGGCTACAGCTACTCATCTGACCTTCCCACCCAGTTGGCCTGCGCTGTAGTGGGTCTGCAGCTGAGACAGAACCAGCAGAGAAGAACCCATGATGGCAACAAGACTGCCTCTCATCCCATCCTCCAAAAGCCCACGTGCTCAGGCATGGTGCGGGGAGGGGGCACAGGCTGGCTGAAGTGCTGGGGTCTCTGAGGACTCTGGAAGGCATCGAAGTCACCTGGGCTGGAGGGCAAGGAGGTTGAGGCAGCCTCCCTGATCCCTGGCTGCTGTCTGGGGACAAGGACCTTCTGCTGCACCCACTGAAAGCCCAAAGGAGGAAGGAGGGAAGGAAGGAGAGGAGGAGGGAGAGGAGTAGGAGGGGAGGAAAGAGAGAAGGAAGAAAAGGTGAGTGGAAGGAGGGTGGAGAAAGGGAGGAAGGACACAGGTGAGGGTGGGGAGGAAAGGGAGAAGGAGAAGAGGAGGGAGGAGGGTGAGGAGTGGAAGAGGAGGGGGAGGGAGGAGGGTGGGAGTAGAAGGGTAGGGAAGAGGAAGGAGGGTGAAGAGTGGAAGGGGGAGGGGGAGGAGGGAAGGGAGGAGCATGGGGAGAAGGAAGGGAAGGAGGCAGGGAGGAGGGTGGGGAAAGGGAAGGAAGGAGGAAGGGAGGAGGGTGGGGAAAGGGAGGGGAGGGGGTACAGACCAGGGCTGGCCCTTCCTGAAGCAGCTGGCTAGAACTGTCCACTGGCTCCCCCAGCAGCTCTTCTGGGCCACTCTCCAAGCCCATCCTCCCTGCTCCACAGCCCAGCAGCCCCCTCCTGGTCTCATCTATAGCCACAGCTCCATCCACTCTTCCTGCCTGAGCCAGGGTCCCCTGACCACATCACAAACTCCATCAATCTCCCAAGATCCAGTCCCAGCTCCTCCCAACCAGGAGCCAGGCCCAGCGTGATCTGACCCCCACGGGGCCTTTAGCCTTGTCCCCCGACTCCCACCCTCCAGCTAGTCCACAGCAGCCCCCCTCGGCCTTGTCCAAACCCCTGCCCTCACCTGGACCTAAGTCATCTGTCACATGTCAGCCTGTACCACCATACTGGGGCTCACAAGGATGAGGACAAAGTCTTTTTCTTGAGCTCCCCTGGCTCAGTCTGGGACACAGCTGAATACATGTTTGTTGAATGAATAAATGACCTAGAACCAGGTGGAGGAGGCGCCCTTTACCCTCCCACACCCATCGGGGGCTATTTAGCCTACGATGGTGACATTGCTGTCCACTTTTACCTCCTGTTGCTCTCACCCCATGACCACCTTAAAGGCAGCCTCTCACCCCAGACAAAGAGACCCCATGGCCAATGAAGGAGGCTTTGCCCAGCTTCCCTGTCCGCTGCTGGCACAAGGCCCACCTGAGCTGACACCTTGGGGTACCTGGGACCTACCTGTGTTCCTGATAGTGTGGCCTTTCCAGTAACTGGCTCAGAGTCACCCGCCAGGTATCAGAGCCCCCGACACCCCCCCCCCCACTCACCTCTCTGACCCCAAACAGGAGTCCTCTTCCTACCTTCTGGAGTAGAACCCCAGCTGTTCACGACTTCCAGTTTCTCCCACCTCGCAGGACATCATCCGAAACGTTTCCTAGTTTCCATTTTTCCTCATGGTGGGGTGGGGGATTAACACCTCTTTCCAGGGTCCTTTCTCCTTTTTTATGAGAGCTGGCTTTGTTGTAAAATAATTTCTGGCGCTTTCATCTTCCCCGCATCCCATCTGCCTTTCTCTTCCCTCAAGACTGTTCAAAGGCCGTTCCCTCTGACCGACTTTCATGTCGTGAAACCCCATTAAGCTTTTATATGCCTGGGGGAGCCGAGGTTGAAGGAACCAGGCAAGGAAAGGAATTTTCTTGACAGTGAACAGAGGAAATATGTAAATGGGCCCAGAACTCAGAGGCTGCCTCTTCCCCTAATTCCTCCCACCCGCCTCCGAGACAGAACCTCCAAGATCCCTGCTTTCTGAGCGGGAAGGCGCTGTGCAGCCACAGGCAGAACCATGACACCACCTCCAAACCCTTCTTGAATCTTCTGTTCATTCCAGGGGCAAAGCTGCTCACTCACAGGAAACCAGGGCCTTAGAGGAAGGTGTTTTGGCAGAGGGAGCACTGGATAAGGAATCTGGGTCCTGAGTTCTAGTCACAGCCAGGGATGGACTTCTCCAGAGCACACGAAGCCCAAGCTTTTGGCCCTTCCTCCTTCAAACTCTTACAATATGTCATTTGTTGTGATTTCTCTTCTCGTTCTCAATATTCACCCTTGACCTGATTTTCTATTTTTTCTCTAAAAGAGGAGTCCCCAAATTGTTTAAGTTTAGATGTCACCAGAAGTGGATCGGGTGACCATAGCTGTGTCTCCTGGCTGTATAGCACTGGGCAGGCCACCTCCTTCGCTGTGCCTCAGCTTCTCACCTGTGCTCTTCTCACAGTGCTGTGAGGGTTAAGTTACATCACCTAAAAGTCCCTTCTATTCCGACAGAGCATTACAGTTTCAAAGTGCTTTCTGCTCCATCCTTTATCTTAATCCCACAAAACTTCTCTGGCCATGGCAATCTCACCAGCCGAGGGCATCAACAGCCTATCTGGGACAAGAGCTGCTTCCCCTCAGCTGTTTGTAGCTGGCCAGGAGTCCCACTGCCAAGGGGTGTAGGGAGGGTAACAAACACCCAGGAGCAATCTGGAAGTTGCGCCCCCTCCCCAATTTCAAGATGAATAGACATTGATAGTGGCAACGGGGTCAGCAGAAACGCCTTCCTCCCTCTTGTCCAGCTGCCTCAGTCAGGCGCCTTTCATATTTGTGGCTCTTGGGACTGTCATCCGGCACCTCACCTGGAGGCCCAGAGGACTTGTGTCAGGAGGCAAGTGCTCCCCTCTGCCCCCCGCCCCCCCAATGCCTCAATCTCTACTATTCTGAAGTGGCCATTGGACCTAAATTTCCATGCCCTTCCCCCCCAACTCCCAGCCACAGCAGCTTGCCTCAAGATTCCAGACGGGGAAGGAAAAAGCCGGTGTCTTCTTTCTCAGCTTCCATGCTTAGGGGAACTCAGCCCTGAGATGACTGCTCATAGACACACTCTCTTTTCTTCTTCGTAAGAACCCATTTTACAGATGAGAAAACTGAGGCTCAGAGAGGTGAAGTGACCTTCCCAGGATCACAAAGACAGGTAAGCGACTTTCCCCTAGGTCTGTCTACCTGTGAGTCCTTTCTTAATGACACAGCATGTGCCCCCATCCCTGTGCCCCCATGGCCACCCCCACCCCCCCATTTTGCCTGGGCTGTACGGGGTTCAAGGCTGTTTTGCTGCAGGACACAAGGGGCTGGGTGGGACAATCTTGCCTCCAGTTCTGTCCTCCCTCATTCTGCCCCGTGCTGACAGATGACCTTAGTAGGAGGAGGGGCCAGGGACCATCCAGCTGATGGGGTCCTGCGCCGACGGGGTGCGGTAATGGAGCCCCCCGCCATGAACTTGCAGAGAGGATGCCCTACCCACCTAGGGTCTGACCAGCTCTACTCTATCTTATCTGTAACCCCAGTGGTTATTCCTGTCCAAGATCACCACCAGCAGGCTTCCCCAGGTCTTCTGAGGCTGCATCCTCCCACCTCATGGCGCCCCCCCCCACCCAAAAACCCACAGCCTAAACCTTGAGCCCAGGTAAACATGGGACAATCTGGAAGCCTCCAGGAAGGGGGGGCAGTTCAGAAGTCCTGGGCTGAAGGGGGGTACTCGTGCCCCCCCAAAGATCACAGTTCAGTGGGATCAGTATTTTTAATCTTGGGGAGGGTTGGGGGTCACACTTGCATTTCTTAAAAATAAACCGCGAGGACTGGTCGGTAGGCATGGCCCGGCTGCTCGAGCTGGGCTCTCCCTTCCCCCCGGCTTCTCCGGCTGTGACTCAGCCCGAGATAGCGGCAGTTCCGCCTGCTGAGCTCCAGCCCAGTATCTCACCCTGCAGTCAGATAAGCCGGATAAATGCAGACGGCAGACTCCAGCGAGGACGACACCCTTACCGTCCTCTACACCCCAGGGCACCCCTTGGTCCCGCCAGCGGCAGGAGAGGTCTCAGGACAGCAGAAGCCTTACGACCTCCTGGTGGGAGGTGAGGGTGGACTGGAGATGTCAGCTTCCCTCTTGGTGCCTCAGTTTCCCCATCCGTAACTCGGGGGAGCAGACAAGGCCCTCTTCGCTCCTGCCGTCCGGGCTTTCACCTCCACACCCTGACCTCCTGAGTCCGACTTCTAGAGGTCGCCTGGAAATCTGCATCCCCCCAGGCGCCGCTGGGAGCCCCTCCCGGGGACCATTTGTGGGGGCCATCTGCCCCAAGGCCTGGGGGTGGGGGGACGAGTCTCAGGAATATCCTGGAGCAGGGTTCCCTCTTTCAGCACGACCTCACCCCAGGTCCCAGGCCGTCCCCCTCCCCAGAGCCCCTGGTGGAGCCCCAGGTGGCAGCAGTGACTTCGAGGCCCCAGGCGAGTGGGTGCCGCGTGCCCTCGGGCCGCAAGGGGGCAGAGGCGCCCAGGCGCAGCGCTCTCCTCTCTAGTGATCCGGCCGCAGCCCCCCACAGGCCAGCCCCCACGGGTCGCAGCGCACCCCCAGAATTCGGCCGCGAGGGACGCAGGGCCGTGGGCAGGGCCACCGGAACTTCCCTTCCAGCTTGGTGGCCCTCAGCCCTCTGCCCCGGGCTCTTCTGGAAACTCATTAAAATGCAGCCCAGGCCTCCTGCGTCCCCATCCTGGGGTGGGGTGGGGGCAGGGATCAGGATTTAACACCAGCCCCTGACCCTGCCCCTGCCCCGGCCCCGATCCGGGCTTCTGATGTGCATTGATGTTTAATCAGCCCTCATCTACCCATTTCAGGAGTTCAGAAACAGGCCCCGAGAGGGCAGGGGCTTCTGCGAAGACCCTCTGCTCCCAGGCAGCTCTCTAAGCCCTGGGTGACTTTGCCTTTTGTTGTATTGGGAAACGCTGCCGAGAATGTCTTAATTCCCCTTCGAAAAAGACAGGTTGTGCTTTGTGCAGCAATCGTTATTCAAAAATTACAGACTCCAGTTGTTTCTATGGAAACATTTTTCACCTTATGCAAATGAAACAAGAGGCATGAAAACAACGCCTTGCCTTCCTGCCCCCCCTTTCTTTGGGGAACCTTAAAAGGCGCCCGCTGAAAGGTTAATCCCTTGTGGAGTTGAGGGAGCAGCCTCTTACCCTGGGGGCACGGGTCTTTCCCCCTGTGACCCGCTGCCCTGAACCCAATTCCCAGGGGAACTCCTGCTCTTGTCATCAGCCAGCGTGGCTGGCAAAGGTTGTTCTAGAGTGTTCCACAGCCCCTTGAAGGGCTCCCTTCTGCTACCCACTCAAAGCCCTGCAGGAAGCCCACCCAACTTGGGGGAAGGCACCCTGGTGTCACTTGGGGAGGCTTGCCCTCTGCACCCCGCCCTGCACCCAGCTTCTGCTTCCAGGAGGGAGAGTGTTTGGGGGACTTAGAGCTGAGAGTACTGGCCAGTCTGGAGTCTATGCTGGGGACATCTTTTTCCCCAGTGTTGATTCAAGCCTCCCCAGAGTATGGCCCTGGGCAAGTGTCTTTGCCTCTCTGAGCCTCACCTCCCCTCTCCAGAGGTGGTGGTAGCCCTCACCTCACAGGGTAGGGAGGGTGACTTGGAATGGGGTTGAACACAGGAGGAACTCGGGGAGCTCTGTCTGTGCCACGTGGGGACCTTTCTTTTAAGTTACCTGGGTCCCCACAGGGAGCCCCCTCATCTTCCTGCCAGCCCCACACACTTTGTGACAACCAGATGGCTGAAGGCTGGGAGGTGGGCAGGGGAGGGTCAGTGACATGGGGGCTCTGTAGGTGGGACATGGCTGCCCACCCTGCCAGGCCCTGCCTGCCCCACCCCAGGGGGCGAGCCTGTCTTCATGGCCATGGTCAACCTGCAAGCTCTGGCTCGGGGGTCCCTCAGGGCACCTTGCTCCCCCTTCCTCTGCTGGCTTTGCCCCAAGCCTCTTTCCTGCCAAGGCAAGCCTGGAGCCTCCGCGGCGTGCTCTAAGTGGCTCACACGTTGTGTTGTTAGCTGCCGTCACGTTGGCCGTCTACTCATGGTGACCCCGTGCACAATGGAGGGAAATGCTGCCTCATCCTGCGCCACCCCCATGATTGGCTGTGGACTGGATCGTTGGGAACCGTAATGTTTTCACTGGCTGATTTTTGAAAGTAGGTCTCCAAGCCTTTCTTCCTAGTCCGTCTTAGTCTGGAAGCGCCACTGAAACCTGTTCAGCCTCCTAGCAACACACACATCTCTGCTGACGTACAGGAGGTGGCTGCTCGTAAGGTGCATTCGTTGGGAAGCGAACCTGGGTCTCCCGCGTGGAAGGTGAGAATTCCACCACTGAACCACCACCGCCTACACACATACCACTCAGTTAGTAGTCATGGCCACCCAAGCCAAGCCCATTGCGTAAGTAGTGTTATTATCCCTGTTTTACAGCTGAGAAAACTGAGGCACACAGAGACTTAGCAACTCACTCAAGGTCACACATCAGTAAGTGGGTGACTGGGACTAGAAGCAGCCTACCGACTTCAGGAGCCGTGGTTCCTACCACCGCAGTACCTTAAACCTGCCTTACAGCAGAGAGCAGTCTGCCTCAGAGGTAAGACACCGAGATTTGGGGATGGAAGAGGGGAGAAAGGGTCTCCGTTCTCAGAATAAGACCTTAATCCTCAAAGCTGAGTAAAATTAGACTGAGGGCCCTACTTTCTAAAGAAGTACCCCAGAAACAGCCCCACAGAACTTACTAGAAAGCACGGAATCACTCTGCCCTCCCAGCCATCAACCCCCAAGCCCAGCAGACCAAAAGCTGACTGCTCTGGGCCTGTGGAGGGTCCTACCCTCCTCCAGCCACAGTGGGAGGGAGAATGTGTGCCCTCCCCCTCCCCCTTAGACCTAGAGGTGCCAGCTAGAAGGGGGGCCATCCTCTCATGCCTGGCTGTCCTCCGACTGAGACCACAGCCTGCTCATCTGCCCCCAGCAGGGCCTCTCTTGGGAGGCAGAGGGGGAGACAGGTGGGGCAGAGAGAGCTAGTGGGGTAGGTAGCCTGAAAGCCCACTGTTTGGTGTGGTGGGGCCATGTGTGTGTGTGTTGGCCAAGTAGGCACCACAGAAGGTCGCTAGGCTGAGACAACTTACCAGCTCCTCGGTGGGTTCACCAGGTCAAGGTGGACAGTGGGGGCGGAGGGGGGTGAGGTGGTCAGAAGAGACGACACCCCTGGGACATCCCAAAGAGTTACATGGGCCCCTCCATGGGCAGCGTCTGCTGCCAGCACCAGGATGTGCCCAGGCACAGGGGCATCTAAGCTGAGCCAGGAACACCACAGCACCAGCAAGTTCAAGATGGTGTCCCTTCGCCCCCTTTCCTCCTCCAGTCCCTAAACCCTAGAAGAGAAGGAAGATCTGGGGTGGGGGAGAAAGTATGAGATCAGCCCCCTGTCTCTCTTTAGAGCAGCACCCCCTGCCAGGGCCAGGGAGAAAACACGGGGTGAATTTGAGATGGGTTTGAACAGGACTAGACTCAATGGGATTTCCCATCCCTCAAAGTGACTCCAGCCCTGGGTTCCACCCAGGCTGTCATCAGTGGGGAGCAAAGCCTTCAACTCAGCCTGCAGATTCCCTGATTAGACAAAAGTACAACTGCATCCTATTTGAAGGTTGAAGCCGCTGAGTTTGGTTGGTCAGTACGCTTCCGACAGGAACACTGTTTACAGTGATAAAAAGGTTGTTGTAGGTTGCTGTCACGTCAGCTCTGACTCATGGCGACCTCACGTGTAACTGAACAAAACGTTGCCCGCACCTGCGCCATCTTCACGGGCATCTGTATGTTTCCATCCATTCTTGTGGCTGTTGTGTCCGCCCATCTCATGAAGGGTTTCTTCGTTTCTGCTGACCCTCTACCGGTCATGATGTCCTATTCTAGTGATTAGTCTTTCCCGATGACCTGTCCAAAGTAAGCAAGCTAAAGTTTGGCCATCCTTGCTTCTAAGGGGCATTCTGGTTATATTTCATCCAAAACCAATTTGTGAAATGACAATCCTAATACAACGAACAAAACTCAGGGATGGGGGCCAAGGTGTAAGTGAGCAAATGTCTCAGCTTTCTGAGAGCGACTCACCAGATATTATCTGAGCCAGTTATCAAGTTATTGCAGCTCAGCTCCAAATTCACCCTTCATCGCCTGCCTTGAGAAAAATGAGATGAACCCTGTAAGTATTCTTTCTCCTCCCGTTGGCATGGTGCTAAGCTTTGTCAGTGGAATGCTCTGGTGAGACAGTATAGGAGGAGGGAGTTTCCTTCCTGGCCCTAGTGTGCTCACTAGGAAAACTCCTGCAGCACACTCAGCCTCTCTGGGCCAGCTCCTGCAGCACCAGCCACTTCTCCTATACCTGGCTCTTGCAGTGCCTGTTCCTATCAGAGCCTGGCTCCCACAGCGAATGCACAGCTCCCACAGCGCAAGGCAGCCAGTTGCATCCAGCAGCCAGAGCAAATTCAGCACCCCCTTGGGTGGTTTTGTAGTGGACTCCCTCTGATGAGACACCTCCCTGTGCACAGCTTTCCCTGCCACCCCAGGGGACAGATTTCTGGCGGCAGATTCCCAGCAGGTTTTGCCAATGTGGCTCCACGGCGACTTCTTTGCCGTTCGGTGAACCACAGCTACGCTGTCTCCATCAATGTCTCAATCTCAGCATGGGGGTGGGGGGCTTTTCCTTGGACATTCTATCTCAGCCCTGGGAGTAGGGACTGCTCCTTCTGTCTGCTAGTCCTGTATTCTTTTGGGTTTTCTCTACTTCATACTAGGTGATCCCTCGCTACTCCAGTGTCCTCTTGTAGTTAATAATTCATTATATTAGACTTAGCCTGTTCAAATTACTGTGTAGTTTCTGTCTCCTGATTGGGCCCTGAGAGACACAAAATTGATACCAAGAGTGATCCCAGATTACAGGTGGGATGTTGGGATGGGCGTGGTACTGCCCTTGGGGCTGAGCACAGTGCTAAGCTCCCTGTCATGGGGAATGGGAAGTTAGTAACCCACATATGCAGTAGCACGAGTTAGTCAAACTATCACCTGTGCTGATTGTGATAAAGGATTCATGCCACAGGAGCCCCAGTGGGCGCTGAGCTTGACTGCTAATGGCAGCCGTGGTGACCATAAGGATTTTGGTGAGGTGTGGATTCTTATGGATTCTTAGGAGTACATGTGAGCACTTAAAAATAACAAGCTCAGATCCATTAACTCTTAGCTCAAGTCACAGTCTGAGAACCAGAGACCTTCCACAACAGCCCTAAAAGAAACTCTTATTTCTTGTAGCTGCAGGGCTGATGTTGCTGAAAATCAAATACAAAATTTAATTGTGCAGGTTGTCGGAATACAATAATTGAATCCACAGTCTCACCAGCTTGTCGTGTGAAAGCTAGGGCATTGATTAGAAAAGACAGGGACCCTGAAATGTGGAAGGGGGTACCTGATCAGGCCCAAATGGAATTGTCCATCTGGAACCCCCAAGTCACTCTGACCCTCCCTTACCAATAGATGTGGCTTGCCCTCTGGGTCTCTGAAGAAATTCAACTTCCCCTGCGTGGAAACATCTCCTTTCAGGGCAGGTGCCCTGAAAGGAGATGTTTGTTCCCCTCAAGACCCACCACAACCACTTCCTGTTGCCACTAGACCCGTAACTGGGGTCAGATCTCCACACACTCCAGCAGAACACGTACACACTTTGACCACCAAAAGCTTAGCCACCAGAAGAATTACAAGACTTTGCTAATACATTTTGGCAGAAGCTCGATAACATATGGGAGTGGACTCTAAGGGTGTGAGGTCAAGGAGGGGTGAATATCACATTAAAAAAAAAAAAAATTGGGCCAAATATATTGACACAGCTGCACTTGGTAGAGATTCTGGACTTAATGTGTTAACTTGTATAACTGCATTAATTATCTATTTAACAAATTACCACAAACTTGGAGGCTCAAAACAACACACATTTACTACCTCACAGTTTCTATGGGTCAGGAGTCTGGGCATTGGTCCTCCGCTCCAAGGTTTCTCACAGGTTGCAGTCAAAGTGCCATTCAGTGCTGGGGTCTCATCTGAAGGCTTGACTGGGGAAGGATCTGCTCTCAAGCTCACGTGGTTGTTGGCAGAGTTCAATTCTTATAGGGCTGTTGGACAGAGGGCCTCAATTCCTTGCTAGCCGTTGGCTGAAGGCTGCCCTCAGTTCCTTGCCACATGGACCTCTTCAATATGGTCACTTGCTTTATCAAAGCCCGCAAGCCGAGAAGGTAATAATAGTCTGCTAGCAACTCAAACTACAATCTTACCTGTCTTACTTTCCTAGTGCTGCCGTAACAGAAATACCATAAGTCAGCGGCTTTAAAGAACAGAAATTTATTTTCTCACAGTTCTGGAGGCTAAAAGTCCAAATCAGGGTCTTGGCTGTGTTGATTCCTTCTGTGGGTTTCTCTCCTAGTTCTGGTGTCTGCTGGCCATCTTCTGCTTGTAGACAATCATCACATGTCATCTTTCTTCCTGTGTGTGTGTATGTGTGGGTGTCTATTCCAGTCTTCACGACCTCAGCTGATTGATGGAGTTAATTAGATTGCATCACAGAAAGTGATTACGTTACATTACGTGAGATTACATTATGGAAGATGATCGCATTGCATTACATGAGATTACATTATGGAAGGTAATTTCATTACAGTGCATTAAATATAAGGGAATTACATGACATTATGGAAACAGTGGCTGCAACAATAGGCTTAAGCACAACAGTGATTGTGAGGATGGCGCAGGACCGGGCAGTGTTTGGTTCTGTTGTACATGGGGTCACTACGAATCGGAACCGACTGGACAGCACCTAACAACAACAGCAACACATTATGGAAGGTGATCTGCTCTACCCAAGGCCAACTGATTTAGTAATCACCTGTAACCATTCCATGACAGCAACTAGAGTAGTGTTTGGCCAAATCAGGGTGGAAGATAAACCTCACAAAAATTCAGGAACCCACTACTTCAGTGAAGTCTCTGGGTGTTCAGTGGCCTGGAGCATGTTGATCTATTCCCACCAAGACAGAAGACAAGCTGCTGTACTTTGTACCACCTACCAGAAAAAAAAGAGGCCCAACATTTTGTGGATGATTTGGGGGCAACCTCTACCACATTTGGGTGTGATACTTCAACTCATCTACGGTCACCCATAATACTGCCAGTTCCAAGAGCATCAGAACAAGAGAGGCTCTGCAGTAATTTTAGGCTGCAGTACAAGCTGCTCTGCTTCTTCGGCCTCATGGTCCTGCAGATTTGATGCTACTCAAAACGTCTGTGGCAAGTAGGGGTGCTGTATAGAGCCTCTGGAAAGCACCGGCAGGTGAAGCACAGGGCAGACCTCTAAAATTTCGGAGCGAATCTGTGCCTTCTTCTGCAGATGACTATATGACTATTCTTTTACAAATGGCTCCTAGCTTAATACTGAACCTTAGTAGGCTGAATGGCTAATCTTGGAAAATCAGGCGGCCCTGTGGCCTGAGCTTCCCGTCACGAACTGGGTGTTAGTCTGACCCACCTAGCCGTAAGTTTGGGTGTGTACATCAGCAATCCCTCATCAAATGGCAGTAGCGTACAAGAGACTGAGGTCAGGTCTGTCTTTCTTTTTCATTATCCAATTTTTGTATCCATATGCGGTGATTAAAAAGATCATGGCTTGGGTCAAGAGCACCTTAGTTATCAAAGTGACATCTTTGCTTTTTAAAGCTTTAAATGTCTTTTGCAGCAGATTTGCACAACGCAATACATCGCTTGATTTCTCGACTGCTGCTTCCGTGAACATTGATTGTTGATTCAAGTAGAATGACATCGCTGACAACTTCAAGTTCTTCTCCATTTATAATGATGTTTATTGGTCTGATCGTGAAGATTTGAATTTCCTTCACGTTCGGGTGTAATCCATACTGAAGGCTGTAGTCTTTGACCTTCATCAGTAAGTACTTTAAGTCCTCTTCACTTTCAGCAAGCAAGGTTGTGTCATCTGCATATCGCAGATTGTTAATGAATCTTCCTCCAAACCTGATGCCGCGTTCTTCTCTGTATAGTTCAGCTTCTCAAATTATTTGTTTGGCATACAGATTGACTATGTAAGGTGAAAGGGTACAACTCTGCACGCACCTGTTCCAATTCTGAACCACGCAGTATCCCCTTGTTCTGTTTGAAAAACTGCCTCTTAATTTATGTACAGGTTCCGCATGAGCACAATTAATTGTTCTGGAATTTCCCTTCTTAACAATGTTATTCATAATTTGTTATGATCTACACGGCTGAATGCTTTCCTGTTGCCAGAAAAACACAGATAAATGTCTTTCTGGTATACTCTGCTTTCTGCCAAGATTCATCTGACATTAGCAGTGATATCCTTCATTCTACTTCCTCTTCTGAATCCAACTTGAACTTCTGGCAGTTCCCTCTCAATGTATGGCTACAGTAGTTTTTTAGTTATCTTCAGCAGAATTTTGCTAGCTTGTGATATTAATGATATTAATTGATATCCAGGCCTTCCTAGTCTGTCTTAGTCTGGAAGCTCCACTGAAAATTGGCCACCATGGGTGACCCTGCTGGTATTTGGAACACGGTTGGCATAGCTTCCAGCATCATAGCAACGTGCAAGCCACCACAGTGTGACAAACTGACAGGCAGGTGGTGGGATGGAAATAATAGAGTTGCTTCGTTTTTGCACAGGAGTTCAAATGTGTGTAGGAAGCTGAGCAGCCAAAGGGCTGGACTGGGCCAGGTACCCATTTACTGCCTCTCAGCTCCGAATTTGCCCTTTATTGCCTGCTGTGTGAAAATGGAACTGGGCCATTGTCTTAGTCATCTAGTGCTGCTATAACAAAAATACCACAAGTGGATGGCTTTAACAAAGAGAAGTTTATTCTCTCACAGTCCAGTAGGCTACAAGTCCAAATTCAGGGTGCCAGCTCCAGGAGAAGGCTTTCTCACTCTTGTGATGCATCAGCCTTCCCTTGGTCTGGGAGCATCTCAGCACAGGAACATCAGGTCCAAAGGACATGCTCTCCTCCCGGCACTGCTTTCTTGGTGGTATGAGGTCCCCCCTGTCTCTCCGCTCGCTTCTTTCTTTTATATCTCAAAGAGATTGGCTTAAGACACTATCTAATCTAGTAGATCTCATCGACGTAACTACCACTAATCCATCTCATTACATCACAGTGACGGGATTTACAACATGTAGGCAAATCACATCAGACGGTAAAATGGCAGACAATCACACAAGGGAATCATGACCTAGCCGAGTTGACAGATACTTTTGGGGGACACGGTTCAATCTGTGACAGCCATTTCCATGTTTTTCTTTTGCCTGCTGGGACAAGGTTAAGCTTTGTCAGTAGCAGTCATTGGAGAAACGTGGTTAAAAGGATTTTTCTTCCTAGTTCTGGTGTGCTCACAGGACAGCTTCCTGCAGCACACTCAGCCTCTCCATCACCAGGCTCCTGTAGTGCGCATGGCTCCTCCAGCACCCAGTTCCTGTAGAGCACAGCATTTAGCAGTACCCAATGGCCAATAGCTTCCCTTGGCTCTCCTCCAGGATGGTTTTGTAGAAAAGGGTCTCCAGAGAGACACCTCCCCATAAAATCCTTTCTTAGCTCTTAAAGGGTTCATTTCCCGCAAGTTCCACTGGCACAGCCTCACAGCCACATCCAGGGAGCCACATCTGTGCCCTTTCCTACAAGGTCTGGATCTCAGCTCTGGGCTGGGGCAGGGGTCTTCCTGGGGTCTCTGTTTCAGCCTAGGGGTAGGGGACTGCTCTTTATATCTGTTGTTCCTATGGTCTTCAGAGTTTTCTTCACTTCTTACTAGCGAATCCCTCATGACCCCAATCCCCTGTTATAACTAATAATTCTTTTTTTTTTTTTTTAACTAAAAACATTTTTAAATTTTATCTTCATGAAAATATACTGCAATGGCTAATTTTATGTGTCAAATTGGCTAGGATATTATTCTCAGTGGTATGGCAGACACTGGCCTGGTTGCTGTTCTGTGACATTATGTAATCACCTTCCATGGTGTGATCTGTTGTGATCGCCTAATCAGTTGAAAGGGGAGTTTCCTTGGGGGTGTGGCCTGGCTCCAGCATATAAATGGATGTTCTGGCAGAGCTTGTTCTCTCTCCTGACCCTGCACTCTTCCTGTGGCCTCATCTACAGATCTTGGGATGTAAGCCTGCAGAAGTTTCCGGCGTGCCACCTGACCTGCAGATTTGGGACTTGCCAGCCCCAGTGATTGCATGAGCTATTTCCTTGAAGTAAATCTGTATCTCCCTCTCTCTCTATATATCCATATATATACATACATACATATATCTCACTGGTTTTGTTCCTCTAGAGAACCCAAACTAAGACATATACATAACAAAATAATGAATAACTCTCTACATTAAACTTTTCTTGTTTAAATGACTATCCTGATTGGAGCCTGACATCAAGAAGTTAGGGTGCTGCTTAGAATTATTTCAGCTGCAGCGAATACTCGTTAAGAGGCTACCCGCACCAATCACTGTGCCCCAGGGTACAGGCACGAACAAGGCAGGGATGTTCTCTACCCTCATGCCTTTACAACCTAAGGGGACAGGCAGATGCTGAACTGGCAAAGAAACACTCAAGAATATTTCAGCCAGCAATATGTGCTGTGAAACAAAGTTCAAAGGGTGATTTGACAGACAGTGACTACAGCTGTGAATGAGAGTCTCAGGGGGAGATGTTGGAGCTGAGACTGAGTGGTGGGGAGGAGAAGAGAATCATTTCGGTTGCAGAAATGTCCATTGCAAAGGCCCTGGGTAGGAATGGATTTGGCGTTTTTGTGAAACAGAAAGAAGACCAGGAGTTGTAGGAAGAGGAGAGAAGGAAATGGTGGGAAAAATGTCTGAGAAGAGGCAGACCAGGTAGGACTTTGGAGTCCAGTGTGGGTTTAATTTAAAGTCAGTAGGAAACCCACAGATAGCCTTAATCAAGGTATGCTTAAAGCCCATTCCTATCGAGTCAATTCTGACTCATAGTGACCCTACAGGACAGAGTAGAACTGCCCCATAGGGTTTCTTTCCAAGGCTGGAATCTTTAGGGAAGCGGACTGCCACATCTTTCTTCCATGGAGAGGCTGGTGGGTTTGAACCAACAAACTTCCTATTAGCAGCCAAGTGCTTAACCACTGTGCCACCAGGGCGCCTTAAGAACATTTAAAATATTAAAGGTTTCCCGTAGTAGGATTGGAGCCCTGGTGGCGCAGTGGTTAAGACCTACGGCTGCTAACCTATAGGTCGGCAGTTCAAATCCACCAGCTGCTCCTTGGAAACTCTATGGGGCAGTTCTAGTCCGTGCTATAGAGTCGTTATGAGTTGGAATCAACTTGACAGCAACAGGTTTGGTTTGGTTTTGTAGTGGAATGGGAGAGGGGGGAAGTTTTGCTCTTTGTTTACTGCTATGTTGCACCATTTTATTATTATTTTTTTATTATTGTAGTGAAAATACACGTAACAAAACATATACCGTCTCAATTTCTACATGTACAATTCAGTGACTGCATTCTTCAAGTTGTGTAACCGTTCTCACTACCCTTTTCCAAACCATTCCACCACCACTGACATAAACTCAGTGCCCCCTGAGCAAAATTCCCCTTTTCCCTGTCCCTCCCACCCCTCGTAACCACTAATAAACTTTGGTTTCTATATATTTGCTTATTTCAGATAAATGAGAACCTACGGTATTTGTCCTTTTGGAACTGGATTATTTCATTCAGCATGGTGTCTCGAGGGTTGATCCACGCTGTGGCAAGCATCAGGATTTCCTCCTCTCTATGGCCGAGCAGTCTTCCATTGGATGGAAGCACCACATTTTATCTATTCATCTGTCGAGGGACAGCTTGGTTGTTTCCACCTTTTGGCTATTGTGAAAAGTGCTGCAACTAACATTGGTGTACAGGTTTCTGTTTGCATTCCTGTCTTCACTTCTGAGTGTATACCTAAGATTAGGATTGCCGGGTCAAACGGTGGTTCTGTGTTCAACTTTTCGAAGAACCATTAAACTGTTTTCTGCAGTGGCTGTTACCATTTCACATTCCCGCTGCCAGTGGGTGAGGGTTCTGCTGTTGTTACTAGTACATGTGTGTGTTTTATTCCCGAAGCCGGGGTTTTTAGAGCTGCTCCTCCTGCAGCTTCTCAGATGCCCCCAAGCCAAGCTCATACCCTCTCCTCTGCACTTCCGTCCCATGCTCCAGGTCAGTGCCCCCTACCCACCCCACCTCTCGCACAGCCATCTGGCCTCATGGCCTGAGATTACAAGGACTAAAGGCGCAGAGCTGATGCTGTGCCCTGCACCAGGGGACACTCAGAGACGGTCCATCAGAACAGCAGAAACAAAACCCTGAGAGATAGATAGGTGGGGCCAAAAGTGCTGTTACTCTCATTTCACAGAATGAAACCAAGGCCCAGAGAGGCGAAGTGACTTTCTTGGGGTCACACAGAAAACGAGTGATATGTTATAGTACCAGAACTTGTCCAGATTCCTCAGGGACAACAATTAGGATCATTGCAAGCCTGGTTCCTACGAAGTGGAGGTCAGACATGCCTCTACTCCCCAACTTCTTCACCATTTCTGACACCAGCCATTTCCCCCACGGCACTCTCTACATCTCTGCTGAGTTGGATAATTTAGTGCAATGGCCACACAGCATTCACAGGCCACACTCAGTTATCCAGTTTGTTAAGAAAATACTGTGATAACAAAATCAATGTGGAAGAAATGAAACAACTTATGAGATAAGATGCAGTTCATTGGTCAGTACAGCTTCCAGCCAGGACAAGTCTCTCAGCCTTCTCTAGGCCATGCCAACACACAGATCTTCCTCTCAGTCCCCACAGGACAGGTTTCCTTTTGGCCATGACACCTTTTCGCAGCCATGCAAGCCTCTCTGCTGTTATCTGGCCTAGAAAGTAGCCAACATAGCAGCCTGCTCAGATGCTGCTCTCTAGCAGCAGTTTTCTGTCATCACTGCTACATCTACCACTGGGCTCCTTCTGGGCTTCTCACAGTCTTCAGTGTTACAGCCCTTGGCCTGTATTACAGCTCTTTTAAGAAGTTTCTCACCTCTTCTCTTTCTGCTTCTCTCTCCTTGCCTCTGAAAACCTGAGTGGGGTTGGTTTATATAAGCAAACTCCTCGTCAATTTCAAGGCACGGCCCTCCCAGCAGGATCACAAACTGACCAATCACCTCAGTAGATCACAAGCCACTCAATTTGCATAGTAAGCCAACCAATCCCCTGCAAGGTACATAAAATAAACCAATCACAGGGCAGATTGCAGCCAGGGCCGGACCAAAAGTATCACACTATCCGTTGTTTATATCTTACCCAGGAAATGCCAATCGCCCTGGACAGAAGTAACAAACCCTCTGATGTAGAAAACATCCTGGAACCCCCTCCCCTCCACCCAGGTTGCTTCTCCACAGAACTGGGGCAAAAGTAACTCCTCAAGGCTTAGGGGGAAAATTTCCCAAGCTGTTTTTCTAAAGAACCAAGGCAAAGGGCCATATAAAGGAACTCCAGTCTCAGCGCTGCATGGCCCTTTCTCTCTGCACTCTCCTGTGGGTAGAGGGATGGGGACAGGGCAGACAGCTCCCCATGGTACAAGTCTGGCCCTGAGGTGCCCCTTTTTCTCTGGGAACCCTCAACCCTGCCGTGAGAAGGGGCCTCCAGGGCCACACACCTCAGTTTCTTTGCTCAGAGCCCACGGCCTCCCGCCTTTCCCCCTTGAACAGGACAGGGTGAATATCAAGTGCACAAGACTTTGGTTCCTGCACTGGGGTCCCAGTTTCTCTAAGTGTGCAGCCACCCCTCTCCCTACAAGATGCTTTCAGTTTCCTGACCTGGGAAGTAGATATGAGCATGGGCCCCACCTCCCAGGGTCACATGCAGGATGGTCCCTGTCCCAGCCAGAGACAGAGGACAGAGGGTTGGCCAGGCATTCTAGCTCCCATGGAGCTGGTCGTTGGCCTTGAGGACCCTCTGGTAAGAGACATACTTTCACCTCTATGAGCCTCAGTTTCTCCATCTGGTAACAGGGACTAACAATGCCTTCTCAGGGTTGATGGAGGATACCTGCTCTGGTGTCTGGCATGTTGGGAAGAAGGAGGGGCCCCACCCTGTTTTCAGAGCATTGCTTCTCGAGATGAACATGAAGCCGCAGGTAGGAGGCCAGGGTGGGTTCTTGGGGCGGCCCTGGAAGAACCTGGGGGATGAAATGATTCATGGAGGTTTGGGGTATCAGGAGCCTGGGTGACTGGCAATGGGAAGGGGCATGAAAGAGGCCTCATTTTAGATCAGGCCACATTGGCTGAATGCCCAGCCCTGGGGAGTTTCTACACTGGGCCCTCCCACAAGGGACCTCAGAAACCCCCCTACCAGGGGTACCCTCCTATTGTGCAACTGGGAAAACCGAGGCCCAAGTCCTCCGCCACCCGGCAAGGGGCAGCATGTGTTGCCAACGCTCAAGTCGGTATGATTGAGAGTGACCCGTTTCTGGGCTGGGCCAGCCAGGCGGGGGCGAGCCAAGCTCTCACTGGTGGAGATGGACGTCAGGCCAGAAAATCATTACAGGTGGATGAATTATTCACGCGCTGCCGACCTCCTCAGGCCCTGGACAGGCTGGAGCTTGTCAACAGCCCAGTGCATCTTATTACCCGCATGTAATGGCCTCTTTTTCTCCTGCTTGGAAAAGAGAGCTTCAACACCATCAAATATTCATGTGGGGCAGCTGATGCAGTGGCCGCTCAACGTGCACGCCCTCCAGTGCAGCCTGGAGGTACAGGGTGATGCCAGTGAGAAACTGGAGAAGTGGCCAGGAGGGCCAGAGGCTGGGGGCTCACGTCCCTCTGGGTCTGGATACCAATCCCCTCACGTGGCAGCCTTGAACCCCATGCAGAAATGCCACTTGCTTTGTTTCTCCCAGAGTTTGTCTTTGGTTTTACCCACTCCTTCTCGATCTCCATTGGCTTGGGGTTTGCTGGGGAGAGGGTCTCTGTTCCAGGGCTCGCACGGGGTCTCATGGGCATAACCGTGAGTTCTGGTTTTCAGGTCTGCACCAGGTCACGGTGGTGTCCTGACCCCAGAGTTTTTCCCGGCTTCTCCTCCTGCCCCACCAGGATCTGCCTCTCCAGCAGCCCCTAACATTTTTCTCACACAGGCCTAGTGCTCTTCTTTCTGACCCTGGATGGCGCTGGCCTCTGAGCCTTCGCACATGCTGATCCCTGTGCCTGAAACTCTCTTCCACCCCATATCCACCCCTCTTCTGCCTGGCCAACTCCTACTGGTCATTCCCAGGCCCCAGGCCCTGCCCACCACTGTACTCGGCCCTCTAGGCTGTACTGACCCACCTATTGGCCTGTGCCTTCAGGCAGTCTGCTCCTTCCGGCAGCCCTGCGCAAGGCCTGGCACAGTTGGCCCCAGCCGAGAGACGTTATCCTCATCAGCATCACCTCTAGCCCTCCTCCTCTCTGGGGTCCTCCCCACACCGTCCTCAGATCCCCCCAAGCCCACCCATCTCCCATTTGTCTGCACACTACCTGACTCGGCCACACGGTTCCCAGGCTCCCAACCATAATGCCTTTCAGACCCCCAAGCCCTCCCCAGGTACGCCTCCCCCACACCCAGGCCCTGCCTGGGCTGGTGACTCAGTGACAAGGACACAAGGAGGAGTCTGGAGCCACCCAGGGATATCAGAGCAACTGACGCACAAGCAGACAGCACAGCGGCCCAGGGCAGCGCAGGGCCAGGAGGGCCAAGGGGTGCAGGGGCTGCAGGGGCCGAGGCCAAGGAGAGGGGGCAACAAGAAGGGGCTCAGCGTGCATCAGAGAAGGTCTACAGGGGAGGTGACTCGGGAGCTGGCCTTGACGGGACAGGACGGCAGGACATAGCCAGACAACGACATGTCCAGGAGGTCGAGGAGCGATGCCTGGGGGGCTGCAGAGGGAAGCCTGGGGACAGGGGGCCATGGGGGCCTCTCTGCATTCACGGGTGATGGAAGCTCCTGTGGACAGAGCAGCAAGGGGACGTATGTGGGTCCTTGGCACTTTCGTCTCGGTGCACCCCTTCCTCCACAAGAAACATGACAAATTATATTTTATAACCGCGTCGGTATAAAGAGGAATGTGATCCAGGCTGGGTTCATTATTACATATTCATTATTATAGTCATAATTTCCCTTTTGATTTTAAAAGGAATTAAAATGCTGTTGCAGGTACCTGAAAATATCATGGACCCTCAGAAGGAGTCCCTGGGCACCACAAATTGTTAAGCACTCAACTACTAACCAAAAGACCAGTGGTTCGAACCTACCCAGAAGCACCTTGGAAGAAAGGCCTGGCAATCTGCTTCCGAAAGGTCACAGCCTTGAAACCCGTGTGAGCACAGTTCTACTCAGCACACACGGGGTAGCCAGGAGTCGTAATCGACTCGGCAGCAACTAACAATAACGGTAGGTACTGAGCCTACAGCACCTAATGGAGCCGGAGGGCCCGACACACCAGTGCTACGGTGCGGGGGTGGGGACTGCAGGGAGCAGCGGGGAGGGGAACCGAGGTCCTGGTGACCTCCAGGGGATCTAAGGCAGACCGATTGTGGTGGACGTTGGGTAGAGGGGTATGGTAGCCTCACCTACTGAACACCCACTGGTACTTAGTGCTTTCTGCTGTGGCCCCACTGCTATCGTCACTGGAGGTTGTGGCCCAGAGCCACGCTGGCTGGATGTGAAGCTCAGCACCCTGGGCAGTCACTTAATGCCACCTGCCTCAGTTTTCTCATCTGTAAAATGGGAGTAAGGAAGCAGGTTGAATAGTCCCTGGTGCTTGGTAAGTCCTCTACAAGTACTGCCAACCACAGTTATTATTTCTGTTGTTATTACACCATTGGGTCCTCCCACCAACCGGTGAGAACAATCACCATTATCCCCGTTTTACAGATGAGGAAGCTGACCACAAGATGAAAGTGAACTGCCAAGGTTCCGGGAATTGGTGAGCTTTTCCCATGTGCCGGGCACGGGGCCAGGCCTGTCGGGGCTTCCAGGGCAGGAGAGAGTGTCGATCCTAGAGCAGCCAAGCACCACCCTCCAGCAGGGCAGACTCCGGGCTGAACAAGACCCCAGCTCTGCCATCACACCTCAATGCCAGAAGCTTCCATGGCAGGATTCGCAGCTTGCTTCCTCCCTGAATCGTGCCTTCTGTTCTAAAGACACCGTATTGCAAGAACAGTGCGTCCTCTGGGGCCACACCGGAATCATGTGTTTATCAAGACAACGCAGGGTCAACTTAGTGCTGAGCCAGGGGGCATTTCCATCACTCGCACTTCCCCAGGCAGCGCGGTGAGACCTTACGAGCGGGCAGCAGGAGCAGCCTTGGGGGCCTGCCCCCAGACTGAGTGATTACGGTATGATTCGAGGCATTGCCCACAAAAGCCACACCCACCCTCCATGCCCAGGAGACACTCCCCAGTTCCAGAGCGCTGCTTGGCTTGGCAAACAGGAACCCGCGAAGAAGCAGAGAACATTTTTTCCCCACTGGCTTCTCCACCAGTGTATTCAGCCACGGTTATGGCTTTGTTTGTTCGCTTTTATCTATTTGTTCAACATTCATTCATTTAGTCAACAAAAGTTTGAGGGCCTAATGTGGGCCCAGCATTCTCTAGACATTGAGGGCACAGACGGGGACCAGATGAACCATCCCTGCCCTCGAGGAGGCCTATGGGGGAGACAGGGAAATGAGTGGCCCCCCAGTTCATGCATCAGTTACACTGTGATGATAGCCAGGAGTAGTCCCTGGGCGGTGCAGACAGTTAAGCTGCTAATTGAAAAGTTGGAGGACCCTGTCCACCCCGAGGCATCTCAGAAGAAAGGCCTGGTGATCTACATCCACAAAATCAGCACTGAAAACCATAAGGAGCACAGTCCACTCTGACACGCACGGGGTCAGCAGGGGTAGGAACTGACTTGGCCGCAACTGGTGGTAAGATAAATCAACAATAAATTAACAAGCAACATGGTGCCAGGTGTGCTAAGAGTTAGGAAGAAAAATACAGCTGCTGAGGGAGTGTGGTGAAGGGGTCTCGTTGCTAACATGGGTCCTCTCAAAGTCAGTGCACCAGCCACATTTCAAGTGCTTAGCAGCCACGTGTGGCTGGAGGCTGCATATTGGAGCGAGGATAGAGGACATACCCATCTTCGAAGAAAGTTCCACTGCGGCGCTGTTCTGGGTTACGCAGGGCCAGCAGGAGAGACTGTGAGAAAGAACGCAGACAAGGACAGCCCCAGGGTACTGCAGCACCCGCACACACTGAAAGCTCCGTGAGTCAGCTACCATGATTACTGTTATTCATTCGGTCCTCATTCAGTCCTACACAGTGCTCAAAATAATGGTTAGGCAAATAGGTCTGATCAGGGATTGGTAAAGCTTGGTACCTGCAGTAGAACCCTGCCTTAGTTACCTAGGGCTGACGTACCAAAAATGCCACAAGTGGGTGGCTTTAAAGAACAGACATTTAGTTACTTGCTCTGGAGTTTACAAATCCAAATCAGGGTCTTGCCGTGAGGATTCCTTCCTTGCCAGTTGCCCCAGGTGTTCCTCGTTTCCTTGGCATTTATTGGTTTGTGGCAATGATTCTCACACAGCCTTTGTTTCCCTCCGTGTGCCTCTGTCTCTGTCTATTCTGGTGTTTTTATAACTCGTTAGTCATTAGGTTTTGAATCCACTCTACGCTGGTATGACTTCACCTGACTGATTACATTACATTAGATTCCGTTGTGGAAAGTGATTATATTATATTACATGAAGCAAACCAGTAGTTGTGGAGTTGACTTGGACTCATGGCGACCCTGTGTGTGTCAGAGTAGAACTGTGTACCACAGGGCTTTCGGTGGCTGATTTTTCAGAAGTAGATTGACAAGGTGTGCGTCAGGGTTGTATTCTTTCACCATACCTATTCAATCTGTATGCTGAGCAAATAATACGAGAAGCTGGACTATATGAAGAAGAATGGGGCATCAGGATTGGAGGAAGACTCATTAACAACCTGCGTCATGCAGATAATACAACCTTGCTTGCTGAAAGTGAAGAGGACTTGAAGCACTTACTAATGAAGATCAAAGAGCACAGCCTTCAGTATGGATTGCACCTCAACATAAAGAAAACAAAAATCCTCACTACTGGACCAATGAGCAACATGATGATAAATGGAGAAAAGATTGAAGTTGTCGAGGATTTCCTTTTGCTTGGATCCACAATCAACATCCATGGAAGCAGCAGTCAAGAAATCAAAAGACGCATTGCCCTGGGCAACTCTGCTGCAAAGGACTTCCTTAAAGTGTTGAAGAGCAAAGATGTCACCCTGAGGACTAAAGTGCGCCTGACCCAAGCCATGGTATTTTCAATCACATCATATGCATGTGAAAGCTGGACAATGAATAAGGAAGACCGAAGAAGAGTTGACGCCTTTGAATTGTGGTGTTGGCGAAGAGTATTGAATACACCATGGACTGCCAAAAGAACGAACAAATCTGTCTTGGAAGAAGTGCGGCCAGAATGCTCCTTAGAGGCAAGGATGGCAAGACTGTGTCTTATATACTTTGGACATGTTGTCAGGAGGGATCAGTCTCTGGAGAAGGACATCATGCTTGGCAGAGTACAGGGTCAGTAGAAAAGAGGAAGACCCTCAACGAAGTGGATTGACACAGTGGCCGCAACAATGAGCTCAAACATAACAATGATTGTGAGGATGGCGCAGGACCGGGCAGTGTTTCGTTCTGTTGTGCATAGGGTCACTGTGAGTCAGAACCGACTCGACGGTACCTAACAACAAAAACAACAGACTGACAACTTTCTTCTAAGGTACCTCAGGGTAGACTCAAACATCCAACCTTTCCATTAGCAGCCAAGCACAATTAACCATTGGCACCACCCAGGGAGTCCTACCTTACATTAAATGTAATTGTATTACATTACATTAGATTACATTATGGAAGGTGATGACATTGCAGTATAGAATATGATTGCTTTACATTGTGGAAGGCCATCTGCTGTACCCAAGGCCAGCTGATCTAATCACACAAAACTACTCCATGACCGTAACTGGACTGGCATATGGCCAAACCACTGGGAATTAAAGCCTAGCCAAGTTGACCATCACCAACTCTCTTTCTCCTTTTCTCCAGGTTCAGAAGAATCCTGGAAGCCCCTCAAGCAAGTTCTCAAGGGTAGGGGTGGCGCTACCAGCCCCCTAGCCAGCCTTTCTGGGAGCAGCTGGTCCCCCTAGAGTCTACCAGCTCCTGGTCCTGGAGAGGAACCCTGAACTGGGTTGCTGGCACTGCGCTCTTCCCTGGCTGGCCTTGGCAAAGTCACCTTTCCACTCTAGGTGTCGGTTTCCCCATTGTGGAATGGTGGGCTCATCTCCAAGTCTCTCTGGTTCCAGTGTTCATGACGAGGACAAAGCCCAGCTCAAGGGATGGGAAGGAGCGGGGCGGGGGGGGGGGGGGACCTCCAGTGCTCCAGCTCGCGGAGGCGCAAGAGAGATGACGAGCAAGATAAGGAGGAGACGGTTTAGTTGGAGAATACCATGCAGTCCTGGCTGAATCGTTGTACTTTCAGAAGCCAAAAGGCCAATTGTGGCCTTTCATAATTGTGATCTGAAAAGTACAGCCTCCGTCACTCAGGCACCGTGGGACAACGTAGCCCACTCTTTGAGACAAATGACTCTCTGCTGCCTTACTCTCCCCAGATAACCCGCTAGGCTTCCCGATGACAGCCCGACCAAAGGGGACTCGGGAGGGAGCTTTCCTGGCAGGCTAACTGCTAATATCTCCGTACTGTTCGTGCTCAGAGGTGTTCGTGCTGCTGGGGGTGGCGGAGTGACAGTGACCCCAGTGTCTACTTATCTACAGAGAAGTAGACTAATTACAGCAGGGAGGCTGTTGGGGAGGTGGGTGCCTGGCCCACACCTGGCCTTTGCTGGCGCATTTGCGTCAGAGAGGAGCTGGCACCTTTCCCCCCAAATGACATGGAGGCAGGTCTCTGCAGACCCACCTGGTCACCTGGTACTTGCCACAGTGCTTACCCCGACAGTCAGAACAGGAGCCACCAGCATGGGGGTGAGAAGACGACAGCAAGGCGTTTTTTAAACCCAAGAAGCACTGGGTTTTGGCGACAGCTCTTTCTTTCGCCGCCCTTCAGTTTCCCCATCTCTCTAATGGGAAGGGAGAACGGATCCAAAGTTGAGAAACCACTTTCCTGCCTACCGAACATTGGGGTTCAGCCTAGCAGCAGGACGCTTCACTGTGAAAATGGAACAATAGTGGTTTATTTCTCAATTCGCAGGAAGAAGATGAACTTAGAGCTTTCTCAATACAACCCCTGCTCCCCTCGCCCCGCATGAATGTTCTTTGGCTCGAACAACCCCCCGCTGGTGGACATTTGGGCACTCACAGGGCAGAGGCCAGCACAGCCACAGCTCCTTGAAGAGCTGGCAGACCGCCTTGCTGAGCGTCGGTCCTGCAGCATTTTCCCAGCATCTTGCTCAAGGCTGTGTTGTGCTCTGGGGAAACAAGTCCATGGCAGGCTTCCCGAGTGCCGCAGCCTGTAGTCGCTCACCCGCCCTGCTCAGGTGCTGTGATCTGGCCTCCGTATCCTGGTCTCCAGACAGCTTTTGCCCAAGTTCAGAGCAGCCGCCTGGCTGCTGAGCCACCAGCCCCGGGCAACAACAAGCCTGCCCAGGTGGGCTCTTTCAAAAGACCCTTTGACTTGGTGGAACGCAGCTGCAGGGACCTGCTAATGAGGAGCAACCAACAGCAGGGGGGCAGGATCAGAGCTCTGTACCCAGATAAACCTGGCCAAAGTTTTATCAAGAACACCCCCACTTTGCTTTCTAGTCTAAACTCCATGCATCTTAGGCTCTCGTTGTTAAATAAACTGTCTGCAGTCTGCTTACCCTGGAGGGTGGGAGGTGAGTGGGCAAGGAGGGCAAGAACATAGGCGCTGGATCTGCAGCCTTGATTGGAACCCAGTTTCTACCATGTCCCACAACGCAGCCTTAAGTGACTCGCTTACGAGCTCTGGGGACTCATCTCTTTGTGAAATGGGGACAGGGACGTCCACCTTGCAGTGTTGTTGGGAAGACTCCATTCCTGTTCTGAATTGAATTGTGTACCCCAAAATATGTATGGAACTCCTAGCCCCTGTACCTGTAAACATGACCCTGTTTGGAAATAGGGGTTTTCTTTTGCTATATTAACAAGGTCATGCCAGTGCGGGGTGGGTCCCAAACCTAATCACTTCTGAGTTATAAAAAGCAGATTAGACACAGAAGCAAACACATACTGGGGAAGATAGACACCAAGGAACGCCAAGGATCGCTGGCAGACACCCGAAATGAGGAGAGAGACCACAGAACGAACTGACATGGCTGAGACCTGGATTTGGACATTTAGCCCCCAGAACTGTGAGAAAATAAATTTCCGTTCCTTAAAGCCACCCATTTGCGGTATTTCCATTACAGCAGCACTGGGGAACAGGGCTGTCTTGGAAGAAGTACAGCCAGAATGCTCCTTAGAAGTGAGGAAGGTGAGATTTCATCTCGCATAACTTTGGTTCTGCTATCAGGAGTGACCAGTCCCTGAAGAAGGACGTCATCCTTTGTAAAGTGGAGAGTCAATGAAGGAGAGGAAGACCCTCAACAAGATGGATTGACATGGTGGCTGCAACAATGGGCTCAAGCATAACAACAATTGTGAGAATGGCGCAGGCCTGGGTTTTCTGTTGTACATAGGGTCGCTACAAGTCAGACCCGACTCGCCGGCACCTAACAACAACAGGGAACTAAGATAATTACCAACAGCAAGAAAAGGACCTGGCATCAAATTGACACTCAGTGTCTTAGTCATCTAGTGCTGCTGTAACAGAAATACAAGTGGATGGCTTTAACAAAGAGTTTATTCCCTTACAGCCCAGTAGGCTACAAGTCCAAATTCAGGGTGCTGGCTCCAGGGGAAGGCTTTGTCTCCCTGTCGGCTCTGGGGGAAGGTCCTCGTCATCAGTCTTCCCTTGGTCTGGGAGCATCTCAGCACAGGAACATCAGGTCCAAAGGACTTGCTCTGCTCCTGGCACTGCTTTCTTGGTGGTATGAGGTCCCCCTGTCTCTCTGCTCGCTTCTCTCTTTTATATCTCAAAGAGATTGGCTCAAGACACCATCCAATCTTGTGTATCTGTCTCATCAATATAACTGCTGCTAATCCATCTTACAGTGGAAACCCTGGTGGAATCCATATTATTACATTATAGTGATGGGATTTACAAATACAGGGAAATCACATCAGAAGAGAAAATGGTAGACAATCATACAAGGGAATCATGACCTAGTCAAGTTGACAGATATTTTGGGGAGACACAATTCAGTCCATGACACTCAGATAGACCACCACTATGAATTGACTTGTATCCCCCCGAAATACGTGTTGTAAATCCTAGCTTGCATACCTGTGGATACAATCCCGTTTGAGAATAAGGTTTTCTTTGTTATGTTAGTAAGGCCATATCAGATGTGTCTTAACCCCTAGCCCCTTTTGAAATATAAAAGGCAGTTTAGTCACAGAAGCGAGCAAGCAGAAATGGGCGAAAGATCAGTGTCACACAGAGATCACCCAGGAACGCTGAGAAGCTCTGTAGAGAAGCTGAGACAAGAACGTTCCCCCAGAGCGGACAGAGAGCCTTGCGCTAGAGCTGGTGCCCTGGATGCAGACTTCTAGCTTTCTGAACTGTGAGAAAATACAGTTCTGTTTGTTAAGGCCACCCACTTGTGGCATTTTTGCTACAACAGTATTACATAACTAAGACACCCCCAAAATAAGCATATATAAAAACATATTGTATTGCATCCCATAGACTCTGGAGACCTATTGCAATTCCTGGACCTTAGAGCTGATGGCGCAGGGAGAGGCTAGAAAGATGCCGATCTTCCAGGACTTTACCAACCCTAGGGGGAGAGGGGAGTGCTTGTCACTCTTGGTTGTGTGTCTTTAACAAGTACAGATAATAAACAGGAAAACCAAACCAAAAAGCGTTCACAATGCCTGATCCTCCAGCATTCACCCTCGGAATGTGCTTACAGACACTTGTTTGTGACCTCTGCTGCAGGAATGAGGTCTTCAAGTGCCCTTAACCCTTATGGCTATTATGTTTTGGTAGACACTTTACCATTTGTAAGGAATATGTGCTTGAGATAATTGCAAATCCCAAAATTCAAGAAGGTCACAATACTCTGTCATTAACCCTATGAAAAGTAACAGTGTAACTGAAAATATTAGGGAGGCTCCTCCAGACCTCTTATGGGCTGAATTGTGTCCCTCAAAAGATGGGCTGAAGTTCCAATCCTTCCACCTGTGAATCTGATCCTGTTCAGAAACAGGGCTTTTCTTTTGTTACGTTAATGAGGGCCTATTCCAGAGTGCGATGAGTTCTAAACCTAAGCTGTGCATTATAAAAAGGGAAACAGACATGGAGAGATGGAAACACATGGGGAGACGTCACGGGAGTATCTGTCCACAAGCAACGGAGAGCCAAGGAATGCCAAATCTGAAAGAGACAAGGAAGGATCTACTCCCAGAGTCCACAGAGAGGAGCACAGCCCTATCGATACCCTGAATTTGAACTCCTAGACTCCAGAACTGTGAGCCAATACATGTCTGTTCTTTAAAGCCCCCCACTTGTGGTATCTCTGTTACAGCAGCACCAGGAGACTCAGACAAGACCTGAAATGAGAGGTGCTGCACCCGTGTGGAAGCAGTGAACCACAAAGCCTCATTCTCACTGGTATGGAGACGTGGTGGCAGGCGAGGCACACTCACTAGTCCTCAAATTCTGACCTCAGCAGATCATTCTTTACTACGTATCGAGAAACCTTGGGATAATTTAGTAGGCAAAACTATTCATGTTAAATCCAAGAATGGCATTATGGCACCTTTGGTATTAAAGTATTAATGGCATGTTTTTGTTGTTAGTTGTCATTGAGTCGTCTCTGA
The DNA here is from genome assembly GCF_030014295.1 of Loxodonta africana. Classification (NCBI taxonomy): domain Eukaryota; kingdom Metazoa; phylum Chordata; class Mammalia; order Proboscidea; family Elephantidae; genus Loxodonta; species Loxodonta africana. The sequence goes on from NC_087351.1 coordinate 112,204,940, forward strand.
CTCATGGCGGCCCCATGCACAATAGAATGAAAAGTTGCCTGGTCCTGCACCATCTTCTCTATCCTTGGTATGCTCCAGTCCATTCTTGTGGCCACTGGGTATTTTTATTACCTTCCAGCATTATGTCAGACAATATTCTGTTGGGATTCATTGGCTAATTTTTGGAAGTAGATCTCCAGGCCTTTCTTCCTAGTCTGTCTTAGTCTGAAAGATCTGCTGCCATCTATCCACCATTGATGACCCTGCTGGTATTTGAAAGACCAGTGGCATAGCCTCCAGCATCAGAGCAGTGAGAAAGCCACCACAAAAGAACACACTGAGAGACAGGTGGTGGATTAATGGCAAACATGGATTATTCATGTGTCTGGACGTCAGTGGGATGAGGAGTAGGGTGGTGGGGGGGCGGGATGAGGGTAGGATAATTTCTTGAAGAGTTATCTCCCAATGAGTTACTGTAATGATCTGGTGTTATGGATTGAGTGATATCCCCCAAAAAGATATGTTGAAGTCCTAACCCTGGTACCTGTGAATGTGACCTTGTTAAGAAACAGTCTTTGAGGGTGTTGTCAGTTAACATGAAGTCATATTGGAGCAGGGTGGGTCTTGATCCCTCCAGAATGATGTCCTATAAAAGAGGAGAACAGACACAAAGACGGGGCCACACAGCAGGAAGGCAGCCATGGGTAGATGTGTCTACAGGAAACGCCCAGGGCTCCCAGAAGCTGAAAGAGACAGGGAGGGATCTTCTCCTAGAGCAGACAGAGAGAGCAAAGCCCTGCTGATGCCCTGATCTCAGACTTCCAACCTCCAGGACTGTGAGACAATAAATTTCTGTTCTTTAAAGCCACCCACTTTGTGGTATTTTGTTATGGCAGCCCCAGAAAATTAAGACACCTGGCCTTTATATCCACTTATGTAAGAGGCTGGGATTCATGCATAATAAGTGGGAAAACTGCTGGAGAAAACCTGTAAGCAGCTTTTGATTCTAGAGGTAGAAATGTGAATTCACATGCCAGGCAAACCTTTGCTACACATGCCAGGCAAACCTTTGCTATGTCTAAGGAAAATTCCTTGGATGGATGCTTAACTAATAAATGTAAAGCAAATGTCTACGATAAATAAATAGATGGTTAGCTAGATAGATAAAACATAAAAATAAGTAGATTTCTGTTTTAGTCATCTAGTGCTGCCGTAACAGAAATACCACAAGTGGATGGCTTTAACCAAGAGAAATTTATTTTCTCACAGTCTAGTAGGTTACGAGTCCAAATTTAGAGCATCGCTCCAGGGGAAGGTTTCTCTTTCTGTCAGCTCTGGAGGATGGTCCTTGTCCTCAATCTTCCCCTGGTCCAGGTGCTTCTCAGGCACAGGTACCCTGTGTCCAAAGGACATGCTGTCCTCCTGGTGCTGCTTTCTTGGTGGTATGAGGTCCCGATTCCAAGTTTCAGGATCCCATTTCTTCCCAATCAAAGCCCTCATTTTAACCTCAGACACCTCGCTAGGTTGACAACAGAGCTGGCGTTGTAATTCAGCCACTCTTACAATAAGAGTCTGGGTTTGGCTTTCGGCAGTATCAGCTCTGTTACTACAAGAAATAAGGCTTTCTTTCAAAGCGCAAGTGGAAGCTTTGAGGTCCTTTATGCGGCACTTGAGCTTTGACTCTGAAGCCATGAGCGCATCTCTTTCTTTCACCACTTTATCTAGCGAAAGTAGGACGCACTGGCCAGCTTCTTTATACTTCTTATTCTGACAGAACCCTAGAAAGATATCACACATGTGTTCACCCAGAGCATAGCCTTTCACCAATGCCTGATCTACTGGTGGTGACATTTTGCTTATTTGTATCACCACCTCAGCCCATGGATTAGCAGTGCCCTCTTTACTGTTGGAAGCCGAGTCATCAACATCTTTAAGACTACCCAGACTTGAGAGCCAATTTAGAAACTTTATCCTTACGATTTTGTTTCTCTAGAACCACTCTCAGTACCAATCGTCTTAGGCTGGGTTCCCTAGAGAAGCAAAACCAGGAATGCATATAAATATATAGAGAGAGATTTATATTAAGAAACAGCTCACGAGTGTAGGGGTTGAAAAGTCCCAAGTCCTTGGATCAGGATAGAGTCCTTTCCCAATTCACGAAGCCACAGAAGCTAGTAAACCCGAGATGAGCAGGTTGGAGAGCAGGGATCCTGCTCACAGGTTATGACGGTCGAGGAATCCCCAAGGTCAGCAGGCAAGACCACAAGGATTCTCCTGAGTCACTTAGCTGCAGGGGCTGGCGAACACAAGACAGGCAGGTCGGGGAGCAGGACTCTTGCTCGCAGGCCGTGAAGATCAGCAAATCCCACGATGGACAGGTAAGCTGCTAGCTCAAGTCCCAAGAACCAGAGTCAGACAAGAGACAGCTGCTGGATCCAGAACAAGCCAACAGCCTTCCCAAGGCGAGCAGGAAATGGAAGTAGGAGGCGGAAGGCAGAGAGATGAAGGCTGAGGGGGCGGTGAGCCGCCACAGGCCCCACCCCTGCAGGTACCACTCAGCAGATTCCATCACGGGGGTGATCGCATATCAAATTTCAACAGGAAAGTGGTCACAGTGTTATACAACTGCCAAAACACTGAGAATCATGGCCCAGCCAAGTTGACACACAATCTTAACCGTCGCAATTACCCAAGTGAGATGAAAACATATGCCCACACAAACACCTGTACCTGAATGTTTATGTCAGATTTACTCTTAAGTGACAAAAATTAAAAGCAACCAAGACATCCTTCAGCAGGTGAATAGATAAACTGAGGTACCTCTGTATAATGGAATATTTTTCAGCAATAAAAAAAGAAATGAGTTATTAAGCCACAAAAAGACAGGGAAGAACCTTAAATGCATATTTCTAGGTGAAAAAAGCCAGTCTGAAAAATCTACATACTGTATGATTCCAGCTATATGATGTTCTAGAAAAGGCAAAACCACAGACAGTGAAAAGACAGTGCTTTCCAGGGGCTCAGGGAGGGGAGGGATGCACAGGCGGAGCACAGGGATTTTGGGCCAGGGGTACTATTCTACATGAAACTGTGACGGTAGACACATGACATGATGTATTTGTCAAAACGCACAGGACTGTACAACACAAAGAGTAAACCCTCCTGTAAACCATGAACTTTAGTTAATAATAACAATAATAACTCAAAGCCACTGCCGTTGAGTTGATTCCAGCTCATAGCGACCCTGTAGGACAGAGCAGAACTGCCTCCATAGGGCTTCCAAGGCCATAAATCTTTACAGAAGCAGGCTGTCACATCTTTCTCCCACGATGCAGCTGGTGGATTCGAACCACTGACCTGTTGGTTAGAGGTGTGATCTTTTGGTTGGCAGGCAAGCACTTAACCACTGCGTGACCAGGGCTCCTTTTAGTCAATAATAATGTATCAGTTTTGGTTCATCAGCTGTAAACAATGAGCCACCGGAATGCAAGATGTTAACAAATAGAGGAAACCCGGGGTGGCGGAGGGGGAAATGCATGGGAACCCTCTGTACTTTCTGCAAAACTTCCCTGTAAACCTAAAACTGCTCTAAAAAAATTAAGTTTATTACGCAACAACAACAAAATAGCTCTGTGTAGTCATGACAGGGTACTGGGCTTGCAATTAGAATTTGTCTTCCAGTTACCAAGACTTTGGCCAAACTCACCTTGCTGAATGAATGCTGCTGGAGGGAGCCTAGGTTATGGCCGTGAGCTTGAAGACGGGGCGCCTAGCCTTCAAGGAAGGGAAGGGAGGACGCCCCCTACAGTGCAGGGTGGCCAATGACAGGCAGTCCAAGGAGGGATCTCTGGGGTCATCCCTCACATTGGAGTAGGTGCCCATGACTCCCTCTAAGGGGGTGAGTAATGAGAGGGAGGTGAGAACGCATCAGGAGACATGTGACAACCCCAGACATTTGTTCCACCCTGGTTGCCAAAGAAAGAGGTGGTTTGTGTCCCAAACACGGATTGGCTTGTATATCAGTTCCCTCAAACAAAGCAACAAAACATTTGCCCTCGAGCTGATTCTGACTCATGGCCCCCATTTGTGTCCAAGCAGAGCTGTGCTCCATACAGTTTTCAATGGCTGGGATCTTTCAGGAGGAGGTCATCAGGCCTTTCTTCTGAGGGACTTCTGCGTGGATCCAAACCTCCCAACTTTCTGTTAGTAGCCAAGGACTCAACAGTTTGCATTACCCGGGGACTCGTATTAGTGTCCTATTGTTATTGTTGGGTGCCGTTGAGTAGATTCCAACTCATAGTGACCCCGTGTAACAGAATAGAACTGCCCCGCCGGGTTTTCTTGGCTATTATCTTTTATTTATTTATTTATTTTGTTGTTGTTGTTGAGAACATACACAACAAAACATACACCAATTCAACAGTTTCTACACGGACCATTTAGTGACACTGAGTACGTTCTTAGAGTTGTGCAGCCATTCTCGCCCGCCTTTTCTGAGTTGTTCCTCCCCCATTAACATTACCACTACTCATCTGTCAGCTTTTTGTACCGCGGTGGCTTGCATGTTGCCGTGATGCTGGAAGCTATGTCACTGATATTTCACTCATCTTTAGTATATCATTTCTGTCATCGGTCAGAATAAGCCCAGGGGCTGACTGTAGAACAGACCATCAGTTGCTCATATGCAAGTTCAAATCGAGGTTGGAAAAATTAAAATAAGTCTATGAGAGCCAAAGGAAGACCTTGAGTATATCCCTCCTGAATTTAGAGACCATCTCAAGAATAGATCTGACTCACTGAACACCAATGACTGAAGAGCCGAGCAGCTGTAGAATGATATCAAGGACACCATACATGAAGAAAGCAAGAGGTCGTTAAAACGACAGGCAAGAAAGAAAAGACCAAAATGGACATCACGAGAGACTCTGAAAGTAGAACAGAAGAAACGATGAAGTAAAAGCTGCAAGAAGATTTCAAAGGGCGGCTCAAGAAGACAAAGTATTTATAATGAAATGTGAAAAGACCTGAAGTTAGAAAACCAAAAGGGAAGAAGGCAGTTGGCATTTTTCAAGCTGGAAGAACTGAAGAAAAAATTCAAGCCTTCAGTTGCAATACTGAATATAGGCAAAATATTGAATGACGTAGGAAGCATCAAAAGAAGGTGGAAGGAATACACAGAGTCACTGTACCGAAAAGAATTGGTCGACATTCAACCATTTCAAGAAGTAGCATGTGATCAAGAACTGATGGTACTGAAGGAAGAAGTCCAAGCTGCACTGAAGGCACTGGCGAAAAACAAGGCTCCAGGAATCGATGGAATACCAACTGAGATGTTTCAACAAACAGATGCAGCACCGGAAGTGCTCGCCCGTCTATGCCAAGAAATTTGGAAGGCAGCTACCTGGCCAACCAACTGGAAGATATTTCATATTTGTGCTTCTTCTAAAGAAAGATGATCCAATGGAATGTGGAAATTATTGAACAATATCATTAATATCACATGCAAGGAGAATTGTGCTGAAGATAATTCAAAAATGGTTGCAGCAGTACATCAATGGGGAAACCCAACCCATTGCCATTGAGTCTATTCCGACTCATGGAAACTCTATAGGACAGAGTGGAACTGCCCATAGGTTTTCCAAGGAGCAGCTAATGGATTTGAACTGCTGGCCTTTCGGTTAGCAGCCGAGCTCTTAACCATTGTGCCACAGGGAAGTACGGAAAATTCAGGTTGGATTCAGAAGAGGTTATGGAAGAAAGGATATCATTGCTGATGTTAGATGGATCTGGGCTGAAAGTGGAGAATACCAGAAAGATGTCAACTTGTGTTTCACTGACTATGCAATCAATGCAAAGGCAATCAACTGTGTGGATCCTAACAACTTATGGGTAATATTGTGAAGAGTGGGGATTCCAGGACACTTAATGGGTCTCATGTGGAACCTAAACGTAAATCAAGATGCAGCCCTTCAAACAGAACAAGAGGATATTACGTGATTTAAAAATCAGGAAAGGTGTACATCAGGGGTGTGTCCTTTCACCATACTTATTCAATCTATGTGTTGAGCAACTAATCTGAGAAGCTGGACTATATGAAGAGGAACACACCATCAGGATTGGAATGACTCATTAAAAACCTGCATTATGCAGATGACACAAACTAGCTTGATGAAAGTGAAGAGAACTTGAAGTACTTACTGATGAAGATCAAAGGCTTCAGCCTTCAGTATGAATCACACCTCAATAAAAATAAAACAACAGGCAACATCATGATAAACAGAGAAAATACTGAAATTGTTAAAGATTTCATTTTACTTGGATCCACAATCAATGTCCATGGAAGCAGCAGTCGAGATATCAAATGACGTATTGCGTTGGGCAAATCTGCTGTAAAAGACCTCTTTAAAGTGTTAAAAAGTAGAGATGTCACTCTGAGGACTAAGGTGTGCCTGACCCAAGCCATGGTGTTTTCAACTCCTTCTTCATATGCATGCAAAAGCTGGACAATGAATAAGGAAGACCTCAGAAGAATTAGTGCATTTGAATTACGGTGTTGGCAAAAAATATTGACTGTACCACGGACTGCCAGAAAAACGAACAAATCCGTCTTCGAAGAAGTACAGCCAGAATGCTCCTTAGAAGCTTGGATAGTGAGACTTTGTCTCACTTACTTTGGACATGTTATCAGAAAGGACCACTCCCTGGAGAAGGACATCATGCCTGGTAAAGTAGAGGGTCAGCGAAAGACAGGAAGACCCTCAATGAGTTGGATTGACACAGTGGCTGCAACAATGAGCTCAAGCATAACAACTGTGAGGATGGCGCAGAACCGGGCAGTGTTTATTCTCTTGTGCACACATAGGGTCGCTATGAGTCAGAAGCGACTCGATGGCAGCTAACAACAACAACATTAACATAAATTCACCTCTCCCTAAGGTGCCTATCTAATCTTCTGAGTTGATATTGTTAGTTTGATACCATACAGATAGTTCTTAAAAGAACATAATGCTCAAAGCAGACATTTTTTTACTAGTTAAGCTAAACTAGTGTTTGGTTTTAAGAAAACTTCAGGGGATATTTTTTGGTTTAAGAATTAAAGATTATCTCAAGGCAATAGTTTCAGGGATTCATCCAACTTCCATGGCTCCAGGAAGTCTGGTGTCCATGAGAATTTGAAATTCTGTTGTACATTTTCCCACTTTTGGTCAGAATTCTGCTATAAAATCTTCATCAAAACATTCAGAAATGGTAGCTGGGCACCATCCAGTTCTTCTGGTCTCATGGCAAAGGAGGCAGTTGTTCATGGAGGCAATTAGCCACACATTTTAAGTCCTCCATCTTTTACTGACTCTCCTTCCTCTGTTGCTCCAGGCAAATAGGGGCCAATTTTTGTGCCTTCGGCGGCTGCTTGCAAGCTTTTAAGACCCCAGGAACTATGCAATGAACTAAGGGGTAGAACAGATGCACTAAACATGATATTGGGCCAATTAACTGAGGCATTTTGTGAAACCATGACCCTAAACTTCCAACCCAAGAAACCAAATCCCATGAGGTTTTTAGTTGTACATAAGCAGCCTCGACAACTACTCTCTCTCTCTTTCTTTCTTTTTGTCATTGTAGATACATCTATTGCAAAACTTTTACCAATTCAACTTTTCACAGGTGTGCAACTTATTCACAGCAAATTACAATAATTGGCTGTACAACCCTGCTCTTAATGCGGTATTTCCATAACAGTTAACCCCCTCCCATCCTCCTCCCTTCTGCCCCTGGTAACCACAAATAAACTTTCCATCTCTATACATTTGCCTTTCCTTGTCTTTATATAAGTGAAGTCATGCACTATTTGTCCTTTCGTGATTGACTTATTTCACTCAGTGTAATGTCTTCCAGCTCCATCCATGTTGTACCATGTACCAAAACTTGACTTCGCTAATAGTATTCCATTGCATGTATGTACCACATTTTATTTACCCATTTTTCTGTTGATGGGCATTTAGGTTGTTTCCACCTTTTGGCTATTGTGAGTAATGTTGCAATGAACATTGGTGTATAAGTCTCTGTTCCAGAACTACCATAATACCCAGTGAGATTGCTGGGTCATATGGTAGTTCTGGAAACCCTGGTGGTGTAGTTGTTAAGAGCTATGGCTGCTAACCAAAAGGTCGGCAGTTCAAATCCACCAGGTGCTCTTGAGGAGCTCTATGGGGCAATTCTACTCTGTCCTGTAGGGTCACCGTGCATCAGAATCTACTTGACTACAATGGGTTTTTTTTTTTTGTTTTGTTTTTTGGTACGGTAGCTCTATTTTTAGTTTTTTGAGGAACCACTACACTGTTTTCTACAATGGCTGTACCATTTTGAATTCCTACCAGCAATGGGTAAGGATCCAATTTCCCCCACATCCTTGCCAACATTTGTTCTTCTCTCTCTTTTTTTTTTTTTTTAACCTTAGCCATCCTATCAGGAGTGAAATGGTATCTCATTGTGGTTTTGATTTACATCTATCTGATGGCTAATGACGTTGAGCATCTTTTTATGTGTTTGGTAGCCATTTGAATGTCCTCTTTGGTGAAATGTCTATTCAAGTCCTTTGTTCATTTTATGATTGGGTTGTCTATTTGCTGTTAGGCTGTCAAAGTTTTATATATATACATGAGTTATTAGATTCTTGTAGATTATATGGCTTCTGTAGGCATCCGCTCACTCAGTCACTTATCTTTTCACTTTTTTGGTAAAATCTTATGAAGGACAAAAGATTTTAATTTTTATGAGGTCCGATTTATTTATTTTGTCTTTTACTTTTTGTGCTTTTGTTCTTATATTAGATAATCCGTTGTTAAAGGCTAGGCCTGACAGCCTTGGCCATGCTTTTTCTTCTAAGAATTATATGATTTTAGTTTGCACATTCTGGTCCCTACTCCATTTTGAATTTGTTTTTGTGTATGGTGTGAGGCATGGATCCTGTTTTATTTTTCTACATGTGGAAATCCAATTTTCCCAGCATCACTTATTGAAGAGACTCTTCTTTCCCCATTGAATGGACTTAGCACCCTCATCAAAAATCAGTTGATCATAGATGTGTGAATTTATTTCTGGACTCTTAATTCTATTCCATTGGTCTATGTGTCTATTGTTTTACCAGTACCAGGCTGTTTTGATTACTGTAGCTGTAGAGTATATTATAAAATCAGGAAGTATGAGTCCTCCTACTTTGTTCTTCTCTTTCCACATTGCTTGAGCTATTTGAAGCCTCTTGCCATTGCATATAAAGTCGAGGATTGGTTTTTCTATTTTTGTAAAGAAGGTTGTTGGAATTTTGATTGGGACTGCATTGAAGCTAAGATTGCTTTGGGTAGTATTGACATCTTAACAATATTAAGTTTTCCAATCCGTGATTGTGGAACATCTTTCCATTTATTTCAGTCTTCTTTAATCTTTTTCAGCAGTGTTTTACAGTTTTTATTGTTGTAAAAATGGCATGGCAAAGGCATCTGACCTCCTTTCCCTTCAAAAGGGGGAAGGAGAATCAAGATCAACAGCCAAAGGCTAATTGCTATAAGACAGAGGTCAGACACACCGCCACCCTCCAACCATGTTACCATTTCTGACACCAGCCATCCCTCCCATGGCACTCTCTACTTCTCTGCGGGATTCAATAATTCATTTTGATTGCCACGCTGAACTCACAAACAAAACTCATGATTTGCGGGTTTATTAGGGAAGTAACAGGTTACAATTCAGGATCAGAAACGACTCAGGATACAGTTCTTCAATCAGGACAGTTTCTTCTCAGCTGTGCCCACAGGTAGGCCTATCTGGCCCTCAGCCTCTCGACCCCTCTGCCCCTCAGGTCTCTTGGGCTGGGCTGGCCTCTGCCCTGCTCACACAAGTATTACAAAGCTCTTTAGCTTCACCAATAAGTGCCCAGAGGCACCCCACTCCACCAGGAAACCTCCTGTCCTAAGGGGCTCAGCTCTGCACTTGGTGGGTCGGCACACCTCACTCTGTGATCCAGGAAGCCCACCTCACTGTCTCGTGTCAGTCTCCTGGTTTTGCTGCTGCCAGTTCTCTGCCATGCTTGGCAATGCTTCTCCCAGTCTTATGCTCTCTCCAATGTTATAGTTCTCTGTCTCCTGGGTCTAGGAGATTCTCAGCACAAGGAGCCCAGGTCCAAAGGATGTGCTCGACTCCTAGCTCTTCTTCTTGATGGTAGTTGGTCCCCCCAGTCTCTGCTCACCTCGCTCTCCTTTTATCTCTTGTAAGGTAAAAGGTGCGACTCAAGTAAGGGTGTGACTTGAATAAGGGTGGTAAGGGTGGTAACGGGGTAAGGGTGCTGACTGGTGTCATGTCCTCTGGTAAGGTGGTGACTCAAGATACATCCCACCCTAATCCTGCCTCATTAACATAACAGAAAACTCACTCCCAAATGGACCATAACAATAGGCATAGAGCCTAGGACTTAGAACACATCACAGAATGGGGTAATTACATCAGATTACAAAATGGAGGATGACTACAGCATTACATAACTGCCAAATTACATCATTACATAACTGCCAAACCACCAAAAATCATGGCCCTGCCAAATTTACACATAACCTTAACCATCACAAGTTCCACACACCTTATTTGTATATTCCCACCCAATCATTGTATGGGAGTCACAACAACTATGGCTAAAAAAAAATGGCTAGAAGGGTCATATTAAATAATTCACTGCACTACAGTTATATAAATCCTTCTTGTCCCCAGTTAGATTTATTCCTAGGTACTTTATTCTCTCCCCCACATGTCTTGTCAGTTTGTCTTCCTGTAGGGGCTCATGTCTTGGTGTGATGCTGGAAGCTATGCCACCGGTATTCAGATACCAAGAGAGCCTTCCATGGAGGACAAGTTTCAGCTGAGCCTCCAGACTAAGACAGACCAGGAAGAAGGACCTGGCAGTCTACTTCTGAAAAGAATTAGCCAGTGAAAACCTTATGAATAGCAGTAGAACACTGTCTGATACAGTGCCAGAAGATGAGCCCCCCATCCCACTCAAAAGACAACTGGGGAAGAACTGCCTCCTCAAAGTAGAGTCGACCTTAATGATGTGGATGGAGTCAAGCTTTCGGGACCTTCATTTGCTGATGTGGCATGACTCAAGATGAGAACAGCTGCAAGTCTCCATTAATAATTGGAACGTGGAATGTACGAAGTATGAATCTTGGAAAATTGGAAATCATCAAAAATGAAATGGAAGGCATAAGCATCGATATCCTAGGCATTAGTGAGCTGAAATGGACTGGTATTGGCCATTTTGAATTGGGCAAACATATGGTCTGCTATGCTGGGAATGACAACTTGAAGAGGAATGGTGTTGCATTTGTCAAAAAGAACATTTCAAGACCTATCCGGAAGTACAACAACATTATCAGTGATAGAGAATATCCATACACCTATAAGGAAGATCAGTTAATATGACTATTATTCAAGTTTACGCACCAACCACTAAAGCCAAATATAAAGAAATAGAAGATTTTTATCAGCAGCTGCAGTCTGAAATTGATGAAACACGCACTGGTGATTGGAATGCGAAAGTTGGAAACAAAGAAGAAAGGTCAGTAGTTGGAAAATATGGCCTTGGGGATAGAAACAATGCTGGAGATCAAATGATAGAATTTTTTAAGACCAATGACTTCTTCACCGCAAATACCTTCTTTCACCAACATAAAAAAAGGCGACTATAAACATGGACCTCGCCAGATGGAACACACAGAAATCAAATTGACTACATCTGTGGAAAGAGACGATGGAAAAGCTCAATATCATCAGTCAGAACAAGGCCAGGGGCCGACTGTGGAACAGACCATCAATTGCTCAAATGCAAGTTCAAGCTGAAACTGAAGAAAATCAGACCAAGTCCACGAGAGCCAAAATATGACCTTGAGTATATCCCGCCTGAATTTAGAGACCATCTGAAGAACAGATTTGACGCACTGAATGCTAGTGACCAAAGAACAGACGAATTGTGGAATGACATCAAGGACATCATACATAAAGAAACCAAGAGGTCATTGAAAAGACAGGAAAGAAAGAAAAGACTAAGATGGATGTCAGAGGAGACTCTGAAACTTGCTCTTGAATGTCGAGCAGCTAAAGCAAAGGGAAAAAACAATGAAGTAAAAGAACTGAACAGAAGATTTCAAAGGGCCTCTCGAGAAGACAAAGTAAAGTATGATAATGACATGTGCAAAAAGCTGGAGATGGAAACCCAAAAGGGAAGAACACGCTCGGCGTTTCTCAAGCTGAAAGAACTGAAGAAAACATTCAAGCCTTGAGTTGCAATAGTGAAGGATTCTATGGGGAAAATATTAAATGAAGCAGGAAGTATCAAAAGAAGATGGAAAGAATACCCAGAGTCATTATACCAAAAAGAATTAGTCGACGTTTAACCATTTCAAGAGGTGGCATATGATCAGGAACCGATGGCACTGAAGGAAGAAGTCCAAGCTGCTCTGAAGGCATCGGCGAAAAACAAGGCTCCAGGAATTGATGGAATATCAATTGCGATGTTTCAGCAAACGGATGCAGCACTATAAGTGCTCACTTGTCTATGCCAACAAATATGGAAGACAGCTTCCTGGCCAACCGACTGGAAGAGATCCATGTTTATGCCTATTCCCAAGAAAGGTGATCCAACCAAATGTGGAAATTATCAAACAATATCATTAATATCACACGCAAGCAAAATTTTCCTGAAGATCATCCAAAAGTGGCTGCAGCAATGTATTGACAGGCAACTGCCAGAAATTCAGGTCTGATTCAGAAGAGGATGTGGAACCAGGGATATCATTGCTCATGTCAGATGGATCCTGGCTGAAAGCAGAGAATACCAGAAGGATGTTTACCTGTGTTTTATTGACTATGCAAAGGCATTCGACTGTGTAGATCATAACAAATTATGGATAACATTGCGAAGAATGGGAATTCCAGAACACTTAATTGTGCTCATGAGGAACCTGAACACAGATCAAGAGGCAGTTGTTCAGACAGAACAAGGGGATACTGACTGGTTTAAAGTCAGGAAAAGTGTGCATCAGGGTTGTATCCTTTCACCATACCTATTCAATCTGTATGCTGAGCAGATAATCCAAGAAGCTGGACTATGTGAAGAAGAACGGGGCTTCAGGATTGGAGGAAGACTCATTAACAACCTGTATTATGCAGATGACACAATCTTGCTTGCTGCAAGTGAAGAGGACTTCAAGCACTTACTAATGAAGATCGAAGACCACAGCCTTCAGTATGGATTGCACCTCAACATAAAGAAAACAAAAATCCTCACAACTGGACCAATGAGCAACATCATGATAAACGGAGAAAAGATTGAAGTTGTCAAGGATTTCATTTTACTTGGAGCCACAATCAACAGCCATGGAAGCAGCAGTCGAGAAATCAAAAGATGCATTGCATTGGGCAAATCTGCTGCAAAGGACCTCTTCAAAGTGTTGAAGAGCAGAGATGTCACCTTGAAAAGACTAAGGTGCCCCTGACCCAAGCCATGGTATTTTCAATCGCATCGTATGCATGTGAAAGCTGGACAATGAATAAGGAAGACCGAAGAAGAGTTGACGCCTTTGAATTGTGGTATTGGCGAAGAATATGAATATACCACGGTCTGCCAAGAGAAGGAAAAATCTGTCTTGGAAGAAGGAGAACAGAATGCTTCTTAGAAGCAAGGATGGCAAGACTGCATCTTACATATTTTGGACATTTATTTTTATTATTATTATCAGGAAGGATCAGTCCCCGGAGAAGGACCTCTTGCTTGGTAAAGTACACAGAGAGCAGAAAAGAGGAAGACCCTCAATAAGATGGATGGACACAGTGGCTGCAACAATGGGCTCAAGCATAACAACGATTGTGAGGATGGCGCAGGACCGGGCTGTGTTTCGTTCTGATGTGCACGGGGTCACTATGAGTCAGAACTGACTCGATGACTCCTAACAACAACAATTTTATTCTCTTAGATGCCATTGTAAATGGAGCTGTTCCCCTGATTTTTATTTCAGATCTCTCATTGCAGGTGTGTAGAAACCCAACTAACTACTGTTTGTTGATCTTGAACCCTGTGACTTCGCTAAGTTTCTCTATTAGCTCTAAAAGTTTTCTGTGGACTCTTGGGTTGGCTGTAATCTTTACCGGAGCAGGTTGTCAGATCTTTCTCCCACGGAGCCTCTGGGTGTGTTCGAACTGCCAACCTTTCAGGTAGCTGCTGAGAGCTGAATCTTTTGCACCACCACGGCTGGCTTAACAAAGTGCCACAAACTGGGGGGCTTAAAACAACAGAAATGTGTTCTCTCAGAGCTCTGGAGGCCAAAAGTCCAAGTCAAGCTGTTGGCAGGGCGGTGCTCTCTCCGAGGGCTTTAGGGTACCATCCTTCCTTGTCTCTCCCAGCCTCTGGTGGTCCCAGACATTCCCTGGCTTGTAGCAGGATAACTCCAGCCTCTGCTTCCATCTTCACATGGCTGACTTCTCTGTGTCTCTCTAGCTCTGTGTTCCTTCTCTCCTTCTTATAAGATCCTGTGTCTCCTGCCCATACCCCCTGCACCCTCAGGATATATGGTGGGGGGATTCCTACTGACCCAGGGAGAACACTGTCCAGCACTGCACCAGAGAAGGGGCTTCCTGGTGGCCCGTACATGTCCTAGACCCCAGTATGAGCTTCTGTCTGCGGACACCAGCAGCCGGCTTCCTGGGTGGGTCCCAACCAGCAGGAGAGCTGCTGGTCTGGTCTGCAGTTACCATCAGACCCTGGAGAGCCTGGACCACCTGGTCTAGCCACCGCTGGGCACCAGGTGGCTGAAGGAAGCCCACGGGACAGTGGTGCTTACCTAGATCCCCCCTCCTAGCTTCAGTGACTCCTGCTCCAGTGTTCCCCACTTGTGACTCTTCTTCAAGAACTGTCCTCAGCTACTGGAGTCATGATGCCCGTGGGCGCAGAGAGAGGAAGTGCCTGTGGGTTCACACACACACATACCATGCAGGCAGCCAATGACCGGGAGGTGTGAGCATATGAAACCCCTGGCCTCGGGGCAGAGTAAGCTCAGAGGAGCTCTTATATTCCAGGGCTCTCTGCAGCCAGGCTGCAGGTGCCCTCTGGGGGGCTTCCCTGAAGTCCCCTGTCGCTTGGCTTCCTCTCCATCCACATTCTACTCACCCTCCGTTGTGGTTCCTCCTGGGGACACCTCCTTAATAAACCACTTGCCCACGAATCCTGGATTCGGAGTCTCCTTCTGGGGCACCTGTCCTAAAACATAACTCTACATGACCGCCCAGACACAGAGCCCTGGGCCCTCCACCAAAGGTTGATTTCTGCCACATCTTATTGGCAAATGACTCCAGGCATTGTGGGGAGACCCTTGGAGGGGTCCAGGATGGGGTGAGACTGCCAGAGAGAGGTGGGCTCCAGGGACTTGGGCCCCCTGTGATTGGGGTCCAAACTCGAAGCACCCTTCAGGTCAGTGGGGTCAGTGGGAGACAGGGTGAGGGAACCGTACCGGGACCTCTGCTCAGGTTGTAGTGCCCAGGAGCCTAGCCTTTGTCCATGGGTCCCGTCCTATGAAGGCTGACTCACCAGGCACCTGCTTGGTGAGAACTTGTACCTTCAACTCTTCCAGGTAGGAGGGAGGGGAAATGGGTCCCCTGCCACTTTCCCCTCCTGCCTTAGGAAAGCCTCTCGTCTGAAGGCAGAGGTGTCCCTATGGGGGCATGGCAGGGTGCGGACGACACTTAGCAACACTGTCAGAGGAGGTGACACCAGAAAGACTGTCTACAAAAATATCCTTGTAGTTACTTATAGTAACAAAAACGTTTTTTGTAAGCCCAGTTTACATGTATCAGCATCTTACAAGGCTAAAACTCTGTGAATGTGCTTTTTGAACCTTCTAATGCGCTCTGTTCAGCGCCGTCATTATTACCCAATTGCAAGGAGCCTTCAAATCACTCGCTTTTGTCTGCGCGCACTACTGTTGTTTTCATTGCTGTCACTGGCTTTGTAGTTGCTGATTTTGTCAACTTTTCTGGTGTTTCAGCTACAATGTTGTGGTAATTAGCACTCATGAACCTGTTTCAGTAACTTTTTTGAGAATGAAGTAGTAATTAAGGGAAAAGAGAGAGTGATATCAGGACAATTACAATTTCCAAGTGACATTAGTACAAAAAACATAATTGAGGATTTTGTATGGACTGGTACGGGAGGAGGCCCATGGTAGGGGGTGACACCACGAGATACCGCACTGGGTGACAGCAGCCCTGGTGACACTAGCGTCTGAAGGCACAGGATATTTTTAGCATACTTTCCAAGGCTGTAAGCTGCCTACAGCCGACCAAGCCTCCTCCTCTCTGCGAGTCCCCCTCAGACCAGGAGCTGGCCACCGTGCAGAGCGCTGCCTCCGTCCCAAGACAAGAGGCAGTGGGCCTGGGAATTTGTGTCCTGGCTGTCTGCACACCTGCTGTGTGACTCTGGGCAAGTTGCCTGGCCTCTCTTAACTTCAGCCCTTGGTCTGTATAATGGGGTGACTCTACCTATAGACCTTTTCGTTCTTACCCCTCATGTGCTTCTTGGGGAGGATCTGGAGGCCAAAGCAAGCCAAACTTAAAGTAAGATCCAGGGTCAAACATTCAGAGCCCAAGAAGGAGAAATTTGGAAATGGCCGTGGAGGGGGGGAGGGGTGGTACAAATGATGAACTCACAAGCCAAGCAAGAGTGTAGGTTCAGGATTCAGAATACCTGGGCTAAAATCCCATCTTTGCTACTCACATCTGGCTGTGTGACCTGGGGCAAATTATTAACCTCTCTGTGCCGTAGTCACTGTTTTAGAAAAATGGAAATGCTAACAGTACCAACCCCCGAGGTTTGTACGGCAGGGTCTTAGCTAGCACTTTGCACGCTATCAGCTCTCATAAACTGCTGTTACTATGATTCTCACCACGACCCCCATTCCAGCCTTGGCGTTTCTGTGGTCTGTCATGATCAGTGGGATCACTGGGTGTGGAGTGTCATGAACTTAGGGGCAGTCACAAGCAATGTTCTGGAATCCCAAAAGAGGAGCGGGAAGTATGGAGGCAAGGCTGAGATCCAGCTGGTAGAGAACAAGGACACTCTCTTAGATTATGACAATTTGTTACTTGCACGGGCCACAGAAGCAAGCACAGCCAATGGGGCCAGCTCCCCGTGTCCTTTATGCAAGGCAACAACTGAAACAAGAAGGGTATGTTAGTTACCTAGTGCTGCTGTAACAGAAATACCACAGGTGGATGGCTTTAACAAGTAGAAATTTATTCTCTCACAGCCTAGGAGGCTAGAAATCCAAATTCAGGGCGTCAGCTCCAGGGGAAGACTTTCTGTCTCTGTTGGCTCTGGAGGATGGTCCTTGTCATCAATCTTCCCTTGGTCTAGGAGCTTCTCAGGCACAGGGACCCCGGGTCCGAAGGACACGTGCTCCTGGCTTTTCTTGCTTGGTGGTAATGAGGTCCCCCTGTCTCTCTGCTTGCTTCTCTCTTTTTATCTCAAAAGAGATTCACTCAAAATACAACCTAATCTTGCAGATTGAGCCCTGCTTCATTGATAACTGCCTGTAATCCCACCTTAACGACATAGAGGTAGGATTTACAACACAAAGGAAAATCACATCAGTTGATAGAACGGTGGACATTCACAATACTGGAAATCGTGGCCCGTCCAAGTCGACACACATTTTTTGAGGGACACACATTTTTTAGGGGACCCTATTCAATCCATAACAAAGGGCCAGATGGCTGCACACAGACAGGTGGACACCTTTGCTGAGGAGCCCATTTCCTGGGGCAGTGAGGCAGTTTTAGGGCTCACAGCTGAACCCCATGAGGGCACAGCTGAAAGTCTCAGAGCACATCAGAACCAGGGAGGTAGTGAGAACCCCACCTGTGCCACTCACCCTGGAACGTAAGGGAATGAGCAGCTCTTCCAAAGCCTCCTGTATTCCTAGGTCCCAAGTGGATCCCAGGGCATCTGCCAGGACTCGGCTCAGCTGCGGTCATGCGCTGTCTACGGGGCCTACGTGGGGACACGTGAAGTGGTGAGAATGCCACTGTGGAGCTGTTCTCTACAACTGAGCGCAGGTCAGCTGTAAGGAGGAGATGACCTAAACAGGCCTTGGAAGATGGCGTCTTAGCCCCTCCAGGATGCTGTAACGAAATACCACAAAGTGGGTGGTGTTAAAGAGCATAAATTGATAGTCCCACAGTTTTGGAAACCAGAAGTCCAAATCAGAGCCTGGGCCCCAGGGGAGGGTCCCTTCTTGTCGGTAGCCCCAGGTGTTCCTCAGCCTGCGGTTGGCTCCTCACCTGTGTCTGCTTCCCCCCATCTGTGTCCCTGAGTCTATTCTCCACTTTGTACAGTAAAACCTGTGAAGGCTGGAGCCTGTGTAAGGCAGAAACCTGTCAGAGGAGGAAAACTCAAATGTTTTCCACTAAAACGAGCGACAGAAAAGTGGTAAGACTGCACCCTGTGAAAGGCAGAAGACTTGCAAGACCTGGAAAAACAAGGCAGTCTCGTTGAGTTCTGGCCCTCACAAGTTTTAGTGCATAAGACACCACTCGGAAGGGATTAGGTTTTCCACCTACCCTGCTCTTAGTGTTGGCGACAAGCATTGACTACACCACGGTCTGCCAGAAGAGTGAACCAGTCTGTCCTGGAGAAAGTATAGTCAGATGCTCCTTAGAAGCAAGGATGACTACATCTCACACACTTTGGACATGTTATCAGGAGGGATCAGTCCCTGGAGGACATCATGCTTGGTAAAGTAGCGGGTCAGCGAAAAAGAGGAAGACCCTCAGCGAGATGATTGACACAGTGGCTGCAACAATGGGCTCAAACATAGCAACAACTGTGAGGGTGGTGCAGGACCGGGCAGTGTTTTGTTCTGTTGTGTGCAGGGTCGCTATGAATTGGGACCAACTCGACTGGCACCTAACAGCAACACCCACCCTACTCAGGTATGGCCTCATTAACATAACAAAAGAAAACGCATTCACCCTACAGGGGTTAGGACTTCAACATTTATTTTTGGGAGACACAATTCAGTTCATAACAGATGGGTTAGATTAGAAGAGGCCAGGTCTCGGGAATAGCATCCCAGGAGGAGGTGACAGCCTGAGCAAAGGTACAGAGGCTGGGAACCAGGGGGTTTCCTGGGGACTGTAGGTGATTGAGTTTGGCTGCTTCAGTGGGTTCGTACATCAGAGCTTTTTTGGATGGGAGTTTCTGGTCAAGAGGCACTGGGATGCAGAGCTGAGTCTGACGGTGGGGGCTCAGTGTCTGGTGGGGGAGGCTGAATCAGAAATATAGCAATGTACCACCCAGAAAAACAGTGCAGGGACAGACAGCAGCCTGGGGCATGAGGCAGTGGAGGCGTGAGCAGGCAGGGGCTTGCGGAGCACAGGTCAGGGAAGGCTTCATGGAAGAGGTGGCACCGGGTCAAGAGGAGACCATTGCTGCCAGGAAGCCACCCACAGTGAGTAGAAAAGACAGTGGCAAACTTCAGTATGAAAGAAAATGTGAATGCCTCTATTTTTTTTATAATTCAAAGTAGTTTCTATTTTGAGTTCCCCTTTTCCCAGGAGCTTACACACCATCCAGGCCTCAGGGTAGGGGGTGAGTTGCAGCTGGTCTTCCATGCTGCCTGTTCATGCTGATGTAGGGGGTCAGGGAACGAGATGGCCTACAGGTACAGCCTCAATGGGACTTGGTTTGGACCCGACAGAGTGAGGCAGGAGCCGCCAACACACACACACACACACACACACACACACACACACACACACTGCATACACACACATATGTGTGACTTCCAGGCCCTGTGTCCTCTGGCCAGCCTCCTGTTTTGACTGCCTCCTCTTCACCCCCTGGTACCTAGGGTACCTGACACTGGACAGGTGAGACTGACAGCACTGTATTAGTCACATGTACTCACAGCTCAGGGAAGGGGAGGACACCCCGACAGGCAGGGCCACACGGGGGTGGCACTCAGGAACAGAGCGAACAGCAGGGGCTGTGGGAGGCAGGCTTTGTAGTAACAAGAGGGCGGGGTGCCCCTAGTTCCCACGAGATAATGTGATTGGCTTGTTTGAATAATTCCATGGGGTGGCAGGGCACCAAAGCCTGCCACTCAAAGGTAAGCAGGAGCTGCGCCTGGTCCCTTGATGAGGAGGGTTGCTGGGCTCAGAGGTCTTCTCTGTAGGCATAGAGTGAAGAAGGAGCTTGCGGCTAGGCCATTCAAAGCCCTCCCTATTTCAGATGCTGTTATGGATTGAATCGTATCCCCTCAAAATATGAGCCTGTGTCCTAACCCCTGTACCTGTGGATGCATTCTTACTTGGAAATAGGGTTTTCTTTGTTATGTTAATAAGGCCATGTCAGCCTAGAGTGTGTCTTAAACCTATCCCTGCTGAACTATAAAAAGAGCAGATTCGATACAGGAAAGAGCCCTGGTGGCGCAATGGTTAAAGAGCTCGGCTGCGAATCAGAAGGCTGGCGGCTTGGACCCACCAACCGCACCTCAGGAAAAAGATGGGGCAGTCTGCTTCCATAAAGATTTACAGCCTTGGAAACCCAAGAGGGGCAGTTCTATCCTGTCCTATAGGGTCACTATGAGTCAGAATCGACTGGACAGCAACGGGTTTGGTGTGATTTTGGTTAGACACAGAAACACAGAAGCAACCAAAAATGGTGTTGGGCGGGGGCGGGGGGTGAGGAACAGATGCCACGTGAGGGAACCAAGGAACGCCAGGGCTACAGAAGCGGAAAGAGACAGGGATCTTCCCCTGAAGCAGACAGAAAGGCTTCCCCAAGAGCTGACGCCCTGAATGAGAACTTCCAGCCTCCTGAATGGCGAGGAAATAAATTTCTGCTTTTGAAAGCCACCACTTGCGTTTTCTGCGCCAGCAGCACCAGGAGCCAAGGATAGCTGTCAGGGCGGCACTTAATACTGAGTCTCAATCGGCAGCCTTACGCCACACCTCCTTGCTGAGCAGCGCTGCCATTCCCGTAGGCGCTGCTGCTAAATCAGCAGGGCGACACAGACTGAGACTTCCTCTCATTAAGGCAGCCCTGGAAGAAGGCAAATCTTCATTCTGAGAAACTGCCCTGAACTCCGGCCCTCTGCCAGGCAGCTACACTCCTGCTTTCTCACCAAGGCGTTTGGCCAAAAGCCATACCACGGACCTGCGGTCGAAAGTTTCCCTGCCTGGCCGGGCCCATCACACGTCTGCCCTGAAGCCCGTCCACCTGGCTGACTGCCATCGACACAGACAGACCACGGGCCTCAGTGGACCCCCGGCAACAGACAATCCACCCCCACCCAGCCCACCTCTCTACAGCCCTGGAAGGCAGGCCTCACACACCCTTCCTTCTTTGGTTTTTCCTGTTCAGTGTTAGGACAAAGTTTAAAATATATGAGAATCCTCCCAGGAGAAACCACCGTCCACCCGTTGGGTTTGGTGCGCCCAGTGGCGAGGGCCTGGCGGGTCGGGAAGGCGCCTCGAGGCCCGAGAGCCTGGAAAGCTGGTGTGTTTGGATTCTTAGGAACTGCTTGTTAACTACCCCTGTGTGTCCACTTCTTGCCGGAACTTCACCTACGCCCCTCGTTCCATCCTCACCCTTGCTTGTGAGGAATCAATTATTCTCTCCATTTGCAGGATGAAGGTAATATTGTTGCCGTTACTTCCTGTCGAGGCAGCTCCGACTCATGGCAACCCCACGTACAGCACGTGCGTCAGAGTAGAACTGCGCCCCAGGGTTTCCAATGGCTCCTTTTCAGAAGCAGAGCACCTGGCCTTTCTTCTGAGACACCGCTGGGAAGGCTCAAACCACCAACTTTTCGTTCAGCAGCCGATCACATGAACTATTTGTACCACCCGGGAACCCCACATTCCATATTTTTATGCAAATAACATGCCTTCTGGGTTTGTTTGCCGGCCACACCCTCTGCGGCACCGCCATGCCAATCCTCTTCCACGTATTGCTGTAAACAAACAAAAAAAGTCAGCATAGTGAGCTTACCAAAATAGGACTCGGCCGGCAAACAACGGAGAAGCCACGAGTGTTTCGCATGAAAATGCAAGATATATGTATACACACACACACACACACACACAAACACACACACGTACTTGGAGCCCTGTGGTGCAGCGATTAAGAGCTTGACTGCTAACCAAAAGGTTGGCAGTTCGAATCCACCATCCACTCCTTAGAAACCCTATGGGGCAGTTCTTCTCTGTCCCATAGGGTCGCTGTGAGTCAGAATTGACTAGATGGCAATGGGTTTATATACATATTTATATACTTATTTGTATATGTGTGTGTGTGTGTCTGCATGCATGTGTATAATTATATAATGTATATAAGGACCACATAACAATGGTTAAAGGCAGGGGCTGTGGTAACAAGCTGCATGACCTTGGGCAGGTTACTTGACTTCTCTGTGCCTCTGTTTCCTCCTCTGTAGAGGGGATAATAACCATTTCCATCTCACAAGGTGGACATGAAGACTGAATGAGGTTCACTTTCCCGTGCCTGGGCACAGTAAAGGCTCAGGGAGCCCTGGTCCTTCATCACCATCATTATTACCGATAGGACTCGCGTGACAACTGACCCATCTCCAGTGGCCTCCAAGGACCCTGCCTGCTCAGGGGTCTTGCGGCCCTGAGCTGTTCTGCAGTCTCCTCAGGGCTCTGCAGAATGAAGGCAGTTGGAGGGGGTGGGCTCCAGGGGGCTGCGGGGGGAGGATGGTGAGAAGCTGTGATTACTGTGCTCGCCGGCTCAGCAGAAGAGAAAGCGCCTCCAGCCCACCTAGCAATTACCCACAGCGAGGAAGATAATGGAGCCAGATGTGCAGTGTGGGGGAAGGGGCTGCAGGGTGTGCATGAATTCCTCCTCTCTGGAGAGGATGACTGTAATGGATTGAATTGTGTCCCCCCAAAATATGTGTCAACTTGGTTAGGCCGTGATTCCCGGTATTATGTGGTTGTCCTCCATTTTGTGATTGTATTTTTCTGTTAAAGAGGATTAGGGAGGTCACATCCCTGATCCAATGTAAAGGGAGTTTCCCTGGGGTGTGGCTCGCACCACCTTTTATCTTACAAGAGATAAAGGGAAAGGGAAGCAAGCAAAGAGTTGGGGACCTCATACCACCAAGAAAAGAGCACTGGGAGCACAGTACCTCCTTTGAACCCAGGGTTCCTTCGAAGAGAAGCTGTAGTCTGGGGGAAGATTGATGCAAGGACCTTCCTCCAGAGCCGACAAAGAGAGAAAGCCTTCCCCTGGAGCTGATGCCTTGAATTTGGGCTTCTAGCCTACTAGACTGTAAGAAAATAAATTTCTCTTTGGTAGAGCCATCCGCGTATGGTATTTCTATTATAGCAGCCCTAGATGACTAAGACAGTGATGGAGGAGGGAGTGTTTTTGGAAGATGCCCGGGCCTGTCACCCCTTGCCAGAACCCTTCAGAGCCCAGTGCTTTTAGAAGCAAAACCAAACTTCGCAGCAGGCTTTCCAGGTGCTGCCTCCCCCGGTCCTTGCACCCCCAGACTCCGGCCCTGCTCCCCACATTCTCTGTGCTCCAGCCACCCTACCTTTCCACCAAGATCTTTTCTGACTTGGAGTTGGCAAGGGCTGTTCCCTCTGCCTGGAATAGTGTTTGCTCTGCCCCTCGCCTGGCTACCTCTGACTCCTGCTTTGAGTCCCTGCTTAAATGTCACTGGCCATATCACCTTACATAGGCCTCCCCTGATCCCTAGTCCAAAGGAGGTCCTCACTGTGGGATTTCTTACTGTGTGGCCCAGGGCCCCTCAAAGCCTATTGTGAGGTCCCCCTAGATCACGCTCAGGGTGGGATCAGCATCCAATGGAGAGATATAGAGCTGGGGGTGCAGGCTGCCTTTGGGATCTTAGGGGGAGGTGGCAAAAGCTGGAGGGTGTGGGCAGCTAAGACCTGCCAGAGCTGGGCCTTTGCACCATCACTGACGTCCAGCCGCCAGCCTCCCGCCAGCCAAAGGGCAAAGTTTTCCTAACAAGGATCTTTTTGTTCACTCAGGCTGGTGCTCTTGTCGGAGCTAATTAATTTCCAGGTTTCCACATGAATGCAAGAGCTGAAAATTAGCACTTGCAGAAAGCCAGCCTCAGCTTTCTGCAGGGGGTCCTGGAAGCCTGGAGGCGCTGCAGGCTCCTGGCATGGGAGAACCGGTGGGGCTGCCTTCCTTCCCACCCTCCCTCCCCCCTAGACGGGGCTAGAGCAGCAGGGAGGGGGCAGTGAGAGGCTACAGAACCCCTGCCCCCAGTATCCAGCCCACCCAGATGCCTGGGCTTGCGTGTTCCCTAGCTGCAGCACTTTCCCTTAACTAGACTGAGGGCAGGGGCCAGGTCAGCACCTTGTCTGGGTCCCCAGTGGCACCCAAAATAATCCGGTTTGATGGGTCTCTCCTGCCCCCTGGGATGGAGCAGAAATTGCTGCAAACAAAACCCAGAGACCACATTTCCCTCCCCACTGGCTAACCTGTGAGCAGTGACGGGCTTCCGGCTATAAAATGAGGACGACGCTGTCCACCTCCAGGACCGTGAGGCTCAGAGAAGACACTCGTGGCCGAGCCGGGCACACAGAGACTGCCCGCTAACTGTTGGTGGCACTGAATGACGAGGACGCAATCCCGTACCCTTCCAAAGGCCACCAAGATCCAGAGAAGCTGGAGGTACCCTTTCCTTTAAGCAAGCTGAGTGTGTACCTTGGAGCTGGGCTGGTACTGGGTTGCAGAAAAGGCTTGAGAAATGCCAGGGTTCAGGATACAAATCCCAGAGTCCCTCTCTGGCTCCACTGCCCCCATTGCCCATCTCCTGTAAAAATAAGGTGAATACACCCCCAAATCCCAGATCTGAAACCCTCAGGGCCAGATGTCTTTTAGAATTCCACGTTTCAGATTTCAGGAAGGTCATACCGAGCGCATACCCTCCATTACACAACACCCCCAGAGGGGCCTGGGGCAGCACCCCATAGTCAGACATCAATATCTCCACAGCAAACTGTGCGGCTATTGGACCTACGTGATCAATAAAGACCACAAATAGCCTTGTGTCAATTCAGGTCAGGTCAGGCTGCCGTTTTTAGAGCTTTGTGGGTTTGGAGCCCCCAGTGACGCTGTTGAGAGGCTTAAGAGAGACACGTGCTTAGCACAGGGCCTGCCCCCGCCCCATCGGCAGCCTCTCGGCAGGACACGTGGTGGCCAAGAGGTAATCCCTGCTTTAGAAAGGCAGAGAGGCCAACTGAAACCCCGGAGTCCTGGAGAGAAGAAACAGCCCATTCAAAGGGATTGTCAGCAGGGTCCGCACGCCCAATTAGTGCCCCATTCGCGGCCAGAGCACCCATTTCTGCACCTGCATGTCCTTTGGAGAAGGGGCCCCAGCTCCTGAATGAAGGTCTCATTCATCATCCATGCCCCGGACAAGCGGGCGGGCAGGCGGCAAGCACCGCACACATTCAAGCTTCTCTCTGTTCTGTAACAGGGCACTTGCCTTTCTCTCTAGCAGCGTTATTTTAGGAAAGTTCCCAAGTGCTCAGCTGCTAAGAGAAAGGTCGGCGGTTAGAACCCACCAGCTGCTCCATGGCAGAAAGACGTGGCAATCTGCCTCCGTAAAGATTACAGCCTTGGAAACCCTGTGGGGCAGTTCTACTTTGTCCTGTAGGGTCGCTAGGAGTCAGCATCGGCTCCACAGCAGTGGATTTAGATTTTGGTTTTGCTCAAACAATTAGGCTTTTCGAAAGCCCTCCCTCCCTGAGGGGCTTTGTTATTAGCTCAAGCTCTCCTAATTCTGGCTCCACGCCAGGGACCAAAGTCTTAAAGCTCCTCCCTTATCATAAATGGGTATCCACCCCAAAGGGGTCTTCCCTCTCCATGTCCAAATACATTGGCAGGTAGTGGCCCCTGAGATGTCTTTATTTATCTACTGCCTGTCTCCCTTACTGAAACACAAGCTCTGGGAAGCCAGGGAAGGGATTCCATACCACCCCCACCTCCAGCAAAGCCGGACGCACAGGAGGTGTGCGGAAAATCGTTACCGAATGAATGCATACATTCATGAATGAGTGAATGGTGTGCAGGATGGGGGGGGGGGCAGTGGGGAAAGGCGGGGCTGCCGAGATGGGTTGAGGGAAAGTTGGGGCCATGAGTGCCGGGCTATGGCTTGTACAGTGTCCACAGGGCAGTGGGCAGCATCTGGAAGCTTCTGCGGGCAGGAGGCAGTCACAACCAGACCTGGGGAAGGGGCTTCCTATCTGAGCCAGAATGTGGGGGACAGTCTGGTTTCCTCCTGTTCCCCAGTGTCCCACTCAAAGGTGTCCTGGTGTGGCCAAGACATTGCAGGTGACCTGACCACCACGTGTCCCCTGACCTGTGACTCAACCTCAGTATACCTTAGGCTCATCCCTGAGACACTCAGGTGTGTGGGTGGGGGTACTAAAGACCCCCATCTGTGGATGAAGACCACCTTCTAGGCTTTTCCCTAAGAAACTCTTCAGAGGTATCTCTCTGAAACCACTGCCGGCCCATGACTTGAGGGAAACTGAGGCAGGGCCTGCCTGAGGCCGAGCTTTCCTCTTGGGGCCCTCCCTGGGGTCACTGCCCACCACCTCTCACCCCTGTGGTCTGATGAATGTCCCCCCAAACCAACATGCTGACCCCCACACTGATGAGTAGAGGGGATGTGGGAGACCCAAGGAACCGCTTTCAGCACCGCCCCAACCCTCTTTGCACACACCCCGCCTGGCAGGACTCAGAAACACAGATATTTTCTTCCTTCTTCACCCCACTGACATCGTGGGCAATGATTAAGACTCAGCCTTATTCTCTGCGGTGGGAACAACGGGGACTTCCCACCAGTAAAGCCAAGTGCCATGCCCTGGGCGCCCGTGGGAGAGGACACACTCAACTCTGGGAGGGGGCAGTGTGGGCGGGTGGGGCAGCAGGGGCAGCAGGGGGCAGAGGGGGCAGTCGGGGGCAGAGAATGGCACCGTGGGGGGGGCAGCGGGGTGGGGGGACAGCGGGGGGCAGCTTGGGTCAGTGGGGCAGTGGGGGGCAGCAGGGGCAGATGGGGCAGCGGGGGCAGAGAAGGGTAGCATGGGGGAGAGAGGGGCAGCATGGGGCTGGGGGCAGCGTGGGGCAGGGGACTGCGGGGGAGGCAGGTGGGGCAGTGTGGGCAGATGGGGCAGCGTGGGGCAGCGGGGGCAGAGAGGGGCAGTGGGAGATGGGGGCAGTGTGGGGCAGCGTGGGCGGGTGGGGGCCACACCAGGCATGGCAGGAACCAGGCTCATGGGACACCGTGGCCCGGGGGTTGCAGGAAGCCCAGCTGGCACCTCAGAGCCGATGGAGCGGCACCCGGGGCTTGGTCGGGGCTGGACTTTGTCTTCTGAGAGAGTTGCTGCAACTTAAAGTGCCCTTTTCCTCAGGGCCACCCCTCCTCAGTCCCTGGACGCGCCTCCCCGTCCCTGGCCACGCTTCCTCAGTGGCTCCACCCTCTGCCTTGCGCCCTCTGAGTGCCCCCTCCCTGGCCCCGTACTGGCTGGGCCCTGGACCAGAAAATCCACGGCCCATCTTTGCCCATCCGTCAAGCCCCAAGTCCAAGTCCACGTAACCCTGGCTGTCTGGTGACCACCACTCCAGCTCCTGGGGCACATTGAACGGTAACCGACTGCTGGGGCCCCAGGGTCCATCCTCCTGAGGGGATCATACAAGTCAACAGATAATGACATCCCTGCCCCTCCCTCGCAGGGGCTCAGCTTAGCCTCTCACTCTGCTCCGCCCCGCCCCCGTCCTGCTGCCAGATCCCAGATCCGGACCCGATCTTTCTCGGCTCTCCCGCCTTCTCCACGTACAGACTTCATCCAGCGTTAGCTTTCTAAGCTGCAGGCCTGACTGAGCCCCCAGCCCCGTCCCAAAGCTGCCTCTGGACACTTTCCTCTCAGCCCAGGGCAAGTTCTGTGTCTCCCATGACCCCCACGCCCACCCACCCTGCAGCCTCATCTCCCTGACTGCCCTACCCCCCCTACCCCGGCTGCTGCTTGCCAGAGCACCCCCTCCTCCACTTGCGACACCTGTCCCACTGCCACGCCTGTGCTGCTGCTCCTGCCAGGCCAGCTGGCCTCCTACCTCCATCCCACAAACTCGTCCTGGTCCTCAGCCCTGGCCCCACGATGGGAGGTCTTTCTCATCTTTCACCCTCCTGCCCTCACCGCTGGGTGGGACTCCACCTGCACTTCACACCTGTTCTAAGACTGGGGGCTCCTTCAGGGCTGGGACCACACCACACCCCGTGTTCTCAGCCCCCCAGCAGGGGCTGGCACCGAGTAACTGCTCAGTAAATATTCAGTGAAAAAATTAATGAATGAGGCCCTAATGAAAGGCTAAAAATGGGCTGTCCCTGTTGGGGCCTGACCCACTTTCTGAGACTTGGCCAGCTGCACTGGGAAGAGCATTGATCCTTCAGCCGCCGGGCCCTCGGCGCATCGGACCTCTGATTGTGCCGGCTCCAGCCCGAGTCGGAGCACACAGCAGGACCGGACGGATGGCCCAGCCCTGGGCCCTCGAGGGTCGGGAAGGGAGGGCCACCTCTCAGAGGACCCGAGCGCCAGGCTGAGGGAGGTCCAGGGCTCTGGGTGCAGGGCCCCTCCTGTCCTGCCGTGTGTGAACTCCACCATTACCCAACCCTGTTGAGTCTCAGTTTCCTCATGCATAAAATGGGTAACATCGGTTATGAAGATGAACTCGATTAGAGGCAGGCAAACTTTGTCTTCAAAGGGCCGGATAGGAAATATCTTAGGCTCTTCCAGCCAAGCAGGCTCTGTCCTTACTAGTCAGCTCTGCCCTGTGGAGCAAAAGCAGCCACAGATGATACATCAGGGAGAGCAGGACTGTGCAGCTAATAAGACTTTCAGAAGCTGAATTTTAAATTCCGTGTAAGTTCACATACCATGGAATAGTCTTCTTTTTGTTTTTGTTTTTTTGTTTTCTTCCCCCGAACCATTTAGAAACTGAAAAATCATTCTTAATTTGCAGGCTGGACAGAAGCAGGCAGTGGGCTGGGTTGGGCCTGCCGGCCATAGCTTGCTGAACCTGGTGATGGAAGCCCTCTCCAAATACAGGCCTTTGGTCACAGCGTTGTTGTGCGCTTCTGGCTGTTTGCCTCCAAAGGGAGGTACTTGGAGATTTGATATAAAAATAATTGTTTTGTCTAGTTATTTACTCAACCCACAAGGTTTATTAAGTAGCTAGTCAATTTCTAGCTGTCAAGAGACATCTTTAGGTACAGCCGGCTGCTAGAATGGTAGCGAGCCCCCCACCCCCAGGGGCATGCAAGCAGAGAGGGCTGACTAGAAAAAGAAGCTGTAGAGTGAATTTAGGCATCAGATAAGGGGTGTAAGAAGGTGTCCATTGACACCATTTCTAAGCTTTCCTCCTGCCCTGTCTCCCTTTCGGCCACAGATTCACATCAATGGCATCAGCTAGATCTGAAGGCTAGGTCCCATCTCCTCCCTCCCCTGACCCTGTGCAGCATCTGAACCCAGCACAGGGCCCCATGTGCCCAGCAGCACATGGTACCAGGCTGCTGGGAGAGCCTCAGCTCCCGACTGTTACTGTCTTAGTGTCTTAGATATGTGGTGCTGCTATAACAGAAATACCACAGTAGATGGCTTTAACAAATAGAAATTTAATCTCTCGCAGTCTTGGAGGCTAGAAGTCCAAATTCGGGTGCCAGCTGTAGGGGAAGGCTTTCTCTCTCTGTCAGTTCCAGGAGATGTCATCAATCTTCCCCTGGTCTAGGAGCTTCTCAGTGCAGGGGTTCTTCTTGCTTAGTGGTAATGAGCTCCCCCGTCTCTCTGCTTGCTTTTATCTTTTATATCTCAAAAGAGATTGAATGGAGATAAAACCTAATCCTGTAGATTGAATCCTGCCTCATTAACATAACTGCCTCTAATCCTGCCTCATTAACACCACAGAGGTAGGATTTACAACACATAGGAAAATCACATCAGATCACAAAATGGTGGACAACCACACAATACTGGGACTCATGGCCTGGCCACATTGATACACATTTTGGGGGGGACACAATTCAATCCACAGCACTTAGTTTGGGCCCCGAAGCCAAACATGAGACAAGGATTTGGGCGCAGGTAGTTTATTTAGGAGGTAATTCTAGGAGGCAAGTGAGAGAGAGGGGAAGTGGGATGGGGGGAAGGCAAGCTTACAAAGGGTGTGATAATAAGCAGGAACCACTGTGGGCACCTGGAGCTTGGTCCTTTGGGGACTGCCTTAGGGTTCTGTAGAGAAGCAGAACCAGTGATAGATAAGGAGGCAGGCAGGCGGGTGGGCGGGCGGGCAGATAGATTTACTCTGAGCAATCAGCTCACGTGATTGTGGAGGGCTGGCAAGCCCCAAATCCGTAGGCCAGGCAGCAGGCTGGAGCCTCCTGCAGGCTGCATCTCAAAATCCGCATGTCAGGTGACAGAAATAGTGCAGAATGAAGAGACAGAGCTCTGCCAAAATACCTATTTATAGTCTGGAGGCAGAACACATCCTATGGAAATACCCTTTTCAACTGATTGATGGATTACATTATGAAAGGTGACTAAGTTACATTACGTTATTTTTATTATGTTACTTTATGTTACGCTACTCAACAGCCCTAGTGGCCCCGCGGTTAAGAGCTTGGCTGTTAACCAAAAGGATGACAGTTTGAATCCACCAGCCACTCCTTGGAACCCCTATGGGGCAGTTCTACTCTGTCCTGTAGAATTGCTATGAGTCAGAATCAACTCAACAGCAATGGGTTTTTGTTTGTTTTTAGCCTGGTGTTTGGCCAAACCACTGGGAACCATAGCCTAGCCAAGCTGACACATAAAATTAACCACAGGTCTGAGGTCATCCCACTGAGGGGCGCAGAAGCTGAGCACTTACTTGTTGGGGAGGGCTTGCTCGGCCGCTGTCACCTCTGGCACTTCCTGCCTGCCCGCTAGCCCGAGGTGAGAGCACAAGCCATGGCCAGAGAAGCCCTCAGCAGAGCAATGCTGACACATGAGGTAGGGAGCAGGCAGAGGCCCAGGATTGTCTCCAAGCTGCAGTGCCCAAGTTGCAATGCCCCCAGGTGGCTGAGGCCACATGGCCAGGGACAGGCTGAGGACCTAACCTTGGCGTTGGGCTCCAAGCCTCCACAAACCACCTGTCATAAAGGGAAAGCCAGCGCTGGGTGCAACCCCAATCATTCCTTTTTAGTGTGTGGCCAAGGTCCATCACTTTGTCTGCATGTTAGCTTCCTTGTCGGTAAGACGAGGATTGCAATGCTTGCCTCTTGGGGCTGCTGTGGGCATTAAATGAGATGGTATGTGGGGAGAAGGGGCAGGAAACAGAGACCCTGTACGCTGTAGGTGCTCAATAAATGACAGTGTGTTGTCATGTGATCCCCTGGCTGCCAGGATAGGCACCCCCAGTAGACATTCATTGGTTGTCTCTCCTCTCTCTGGCCAACTGAGGCTTCCCTCAGTTGACTCCAATCCCACTCCAGGAGTGGTGATGATTGGTGTCTTAGTCACCTAGTGCTGCTATAATAGAAATACCACAAAGGGGTGGCTTTAACAAACAGAAATTTATTTTCTCATAGTTTAGGAGGCTAGAATTCCGATTTCAGAGCGCCGGCTCCAGGGGAAGGCTTTCTCACTCTGTTGGCCCTGAAGGAACGTCTTTCTTTCTTCAGTTTCTGCTTTCTTGGAGATCTCCATGTGCCTTGGCATCTATCTTACCCCACCTCTTCTCTGCTCGCTCGTTTGTTGTTGTTGTTGTTGTTGTTGTTAGGTGCTGTTGAGTTAGTTCCAGCTCACAGTGACCCTATGTACAACAGAACAAAATATTGCCTGGTCCTGTGTCATTCTCACATCCATTGTTATGCCTGAGCCCACTGTTGCAGCCACTGTGTCAGTCCATCTCCTTGAGGGTCTTCCTCTTTTTCTCTGACTCTCTACTCTACCAAGCATGATGTCTTTCTCCAGGGACTGGTCTTTCCTGATAAAATGTCCACGGTATTGTTTAATCTCTTTTATATCTTGATAGAGATTAACTCAAGATACACCTTACACCAATCCTGCCTCATTAGTGTAACAAAGACAACCCATTCTCAAATGGGATTATAACCACAGGCATAGAGATTAGGATTTACGACACATATTTTGGGGGGACACAATTCAGTTCATAACGATTGGCTTAAGCTACTCAGCATGTCCTGCCCCCGGGTTACAGTCAGTGATCAGGGGTGGGCATGTGACTTAATTCTGGCCAACAAGGGGGGAAATGTCAGGATTTGTTTGGAGCTACTGAGAACGATTCTTTCTCTGTCCCAGACGGGGTGGTGGAGAGATTTAAGGGTATGAGTTTGCAGTTGGGGCAGACATTTTGCTTTCAAGAGGAGAGCAGTTGGGGCCACCAGGGCCATCTTTTGAAGCCCAAGGATGAAATGAAGTAAAGAGACAAAATGCAACTGTGTATGAAATGATATTCTGTTGAGCTGCTGGATCAAGCCTTACCTGAAGCTTCTGGACTTTTCAGCTACATGAGTCAATAAATTCCCTTTTATGTAGAAGCCATTGTGAATTGAGTGTTTTGGTCCTTTGCAGCCTAGAGAGTCCTAACAGGCAGAGTATCCCTCCTGGTTGCCTGAAGCCCAAGGACAGGACTATAAAACTTAGAATTCACTGAGTGGGCATGAAGAGCAAGGTTCTTCCAGGCTGGGGCCAGTGGGGCAGGAGGAGAGGAGGCTGAGAGCTCGGCAGGCCTCCTGCTCCTTGCTGCAGTGAAGTCACTCTCAGCTCAGCTAGTGGAAGCCTTATGGATCATTCTGAAAGCACTGGGAATGGCCACCAGGTAGAACCACAGAAACAGAGGCAATGCAAGGGTGAGAAAAGGTGGCACCACCCACAGGCTTGGTCCCACGCAGCTGGTATGCCACCAGCAAACACAGGGGACAAGGAGCGTGCAGGGGCTTTTTCCCTCCCTCTCAATAATTTCACAAGTGTAGACAACCTCCAGTGGCACAGTGCATGGGGATCACTTGCAAAGCCTCGGACAGCCTGGGACGCAGAGGGTGAGAGGAGAGAGGGGCATGGGAGGATGGTGACTGGGAGGCCTGGGGTTTGCTGCAGCTTAGAAATCTCCGACTTTGCTTAACGCGGTTAGCATATTTATACCTCCAGAGACGTTAGCAAAGAGGACAGGTGCGAAAATTATTGTTTTCTTTTTTTTCTTCCTTTTCGTAACAGCCTGCACTAGAGCTGGGGCAGCAGCTGGGGACACAGGCAGTGTACCCAGGGTGTCAGAGCCCAGCGTTAGGGCATGGAGGCTGCTCTGTGTGTGGGTAGCCTGGTGGCCATGACGAAGCCAAACAGAGGCCAGGTGACAGAAGCCAGGTGAACTCCCAGAGCTAGAGCCCCTTTAATGCCAGCTGTTGGGAGCTAGAGGCCCACCTGCACCCAGAGGAGGAAAGTTGGTGGCATTTATCAAATGAGGCAGGCTCTAAACAAGACATTTTATGCCCCCTGGGTGGAAACCCTGGTGGTGTAGTGGTTAAGTGCTACAGCTGCTAACAAAAAGGCCAGCAGTTTAAATCCACCAGGTGCTCCTTGGAAACTCTACGGGGGGCACTTCTACTCTGTCCTATAGGGTTGCTATAAGTTGGAATCAACTGGACGGCAACAGGTTTGGTTTTTGGTTTTCGGGTGGCACAATGGTGTTGAAAATTGTTTGTGCTCAACTACTAACCTAAACCCCCACGCATCTGTCAGTCTGTCCTACCGTGGGGGCTTGCATGTTGCTGTGATGCGTGTTGCTATGCCACCAGTATTCAAATACGAGCAGGGTCACCCATGGTGGATAGGTTTCAGC
This sequence comes from Loxodonta africana, assembly GCF_030014295.1. Taxonomy (NCBI): domain Eukaryota; kingdom Metazoa; phylum Chordata; class Mammalia; order Proboscidea; family Elephantidae; genus Loxodonta; species Loxodonta africana. The sequence continues at coordinate 112,238,913 of NC_087351.1, forward strand.
AGAGCTTCCAGACTAAGGGGTCTACTTCAGAAAGGAATTAACCAGCGAAAACCTTATGAATAGCAGCGGAACATTGCCTGTTATGCTACCTGAAGATGAGCCCCACAGGTTGGAAAGCACTCAAAAGACAAGTGGGGAAGAGCTGCCTTCTCAAAGTAGAGCCGACCCTAATGACGTGGATGAAATCAGGCTTCCTTTGCTGATGTGACACAAGTCAAAAGGAGAAGAAAAAGCTTAGAACATCCACTAATAATTGGAACGTAGTATGTATGATGAAGTCCTTCTCCAGGGACTGATCCCTCCTGACAACATGTCCAGAGTACGTAAGACGCAGTCTCACCATCCTTGCCTCTAAGGAGCATTCTGGCCGCACTTCTTCCAAGACAGATTTGTTTGTTCTTTTGGCAGTCCACGGTATATTCGATATTCTTCGCCAACACCACAATTCAAAGGCGTCAACTCTTCTTCGGTCTTCCTTATTCATGGTCCAGCTTTCACATGCTTGGCAGAGTACAGGGTCAGCGGAAAAGAGGAAGACCCTCAACCAGGCGGATTGACACAGTGTCTGCAACAATGAGCTCAAGCATAACAACAATTGTAAGGATGGCTCAGGACCGGGCAGTGTCTCATTCTGTTGTGCATAGGGTCGCTATGAGTTGGAAATGACTTGACGGCACCTAACAACAATAACAACAGAATGTATGAAGTATGAATCTAGGAAAACTGGAAATCGTCAAAAGTGAAATGGATCACATAAAGATCGGTAGCCTAGGCATTAGTGAGCTGAAATGGACTGGTACTGGCCATACTAAATTGAACAATCACGTGGTCTACTGTGCTGGGAATGACAACTTGAAGAAGAATGGCCTTGCATTTATCATCAAAAAAGAACATTTCAAGATCTATCTTGAAGTACAGTGCTGTCAGTGATAGGATAATATCCATATGCCTACAAGGAAGACCAGTTAGTACGACTATTATTCAAATTTACACACCAACCACTAAGGCCAAAGATGAAGAAATTGAAGATTTTTACCAACTACTGCAGGCTGAAATTGATCAAACATGCATTCAGCATGCATTGATTATTACTGGTGATTGGAATGTGGAAGTTGGAAACAACGAGGTATCGGTAGTTGGAAAATACGGTGTTGGTGATGGAAATGATGCTGGAGATCGCATGATAGAATTTTGCAACACCAACGACTTCTTCATTGCAACTACCTTTTTTCAACAACGTAACGGTGACTGTATACATGGACCTCGCCAGATGGAATACATAGGAATCAAATCGACTACATCTGTGGAAAAAGACTATGAAAAAGCTCAATATTACCAGGCAGAGCACAGCCATAGGCCGACTGTGGTACAGCTCATCAATTGCTTATATGCAAGTTCAAGTTGAAACTGAAGAAAGTTAGAACAAGTCCATAAGAGCCAAAGTACAACCCTGAGTATATCCCACCTGAATTTAGAGACCATCTGAGGAATAGATTTGACGCATTGCACGCTAGTGACGGAAGAGCAGACGAGTTGTGGAATGACATCAAGGACATCATACAGGAAGAAAGCAAGAGGTCGTTAAAGACAGGAAAGAAAGAAAAGACCAAGATGGATGTCAGAGGAGACTCTGAAACTTGCTTTTGAACTTCGAGTAGCTAAAGCAAAAGGAAGAAATTAAAAAGTAAAAGAGCTGAACAAGAGGTTTCAAAGGGCAGCTAGAGAAGACAAAGTAAAGTTTTATAATGATATGTGCAAAGACCTGGAGACAGAAAACCAAAAGCGAAGAACACGCTTAGCATATCTCGAGCTGAAAGAACTGAAGAAAAAGATTCAAGACTCGAGTTGCAACATTGGAGGATTCTGTGGGGACCATAACAAACTATGGATTACACTGCGAAGAATGGGAATTCCAGAGCACTTAATTGTGCTCATGAGGAACCTGTACGTAGATCAAGAGGCAGTCATTCGAACAGAACAAGGGGCTACTACTGCATGGTTTAATGTCGGGAAAGGTGTGCGTCAGGGTTATATCCTTTCACCATATTTATTCAATCTGTATGCTGAGCAAATAATCTGAGAAGCTGGACTATACGGAGAAGAACGTGGCATCAGGATTGGAGGAAGACTTATTAACAACTGGGCAATATACAGATGACACAACCTTGCTTGCTGAAAGTGCAGAGGACTTGAAGCACTTACTGATGAAGATCAAAGCCCACAGCCTTCAGTATGGATTACGCCTCAACTAAAGAAAACAAAAATCCGCACAACTGGGCCAAAAGGCAACATCGTGATAAATGGAGAAGAGACTGATGTTGTCGAGGATTTCATTTTACTTGCATCCACAATCAACACCCATGGAAGCAGCGGTCAAATCAAATGACACATTACTTTGGGCAAACTGGATGCAAAAGACCTCTTTAAAATGTTAAAAAGGAAAGATGTCACCTTGAAGACTAAGGTGCACCTGACACCCAAGCCGCGGTGTTTTCAATTGCCTCTTATGCATGCTAAAGCTCTAAAATGAGACTGAAGAATTGACGCCTTCAGACTGTGGTGTTGGTGAAGAATATTGAATATACCATGGGCTGACAAAAGAAAAAACAAATCCATCTTGGAAGTACAGCCAGAATGCTCCTTAGAAGCAAGGATGGCGAGACTACATCTCACATACTTTGGACATGTTGTCAGGAGGGATCAGTCCCTGGAGAGGACATCATGCTTGATAAAGTAGAGGGTCAGCTAAAAAGAGGAAGGTCCTCAAGGAGATGGATTGACACAGTGGCTGCAACGATGGGCTCAAGCATAACAAAGATTGTGAGGATGGTGTAGGACTGGGCAATGTTTTGTTCTGTTGTACATAGGATGGCTATGAGTCAGAATTGACTCAATGGCACCTCACAGCAACAACAACACTAACTTAAGGTTGGCAATTTGAATCCACCCAGTGGTACCACAGAAGAAAGGCCTGGCAATATGCTTCTGTGAAGATTGCAGCTGAGAAAATCCTACGGAGCAGGCCCACTCAGTAACACATGGGATCATCAAGAGTCAGAATAGACTCGATGGCAGTCATCAATTTCAGATCCACTTTATAGAAGGGAAAACCTGAAGCTGAGAGGCAAGGGTGCCTTGTACAGGGTCACTCAGATGCTCGGAACCGGATGGGATTTGAACCCTGCTCGAGCCCCCAGGGTTGGACAGATCTGGCTCTGCTTTTCTCCACTGATTTTCATCTTCCCCTCCCCGAACCTGTGCCTACCCACAGTCTGACTCGCCTGCCCCTGCCCCAACCCAGCCCCAAAGGGATAGAGACCTCGGGATCCTGCAGTGGCCATGAGACAAGCAGAAAGGATGGAGGGGGGCTCAGGACACTGGCTGGATTCAGGCACTTTCTGGGCAGAGGGGGAGCCAGGGATCCTGTCGGGGGCTGAGGGCTGCTCTTTGGGGCCTTGATGGAGGGCATTCTTTGGATCCCAAACAGTAAGGGGAACCCCTAGGTACACAAGGTCTCTCTATTGCCCCCCTCACACACACATACACGTACACACACACAGCTGTGGTCTGTGAAGCTGCTCATGAGGTAGAAGCAGAGACAGCAAACCACCTTACCTGGATTCCCATCCTCAGCATGTCTCACAGCAGGCCTTCTACATCCTTCCTCCGGAGCTGCCCAGGAGCTGGCAGAGCAGCCTGGCCCTGGCACCCACACACATGGGGAAAGGAGACGTGCTAGAGGGCACCTGGGCAGCCTGTGGAGCTACCATCTGCCCCCCTCCCCCCACCGCCCAGAGCGCTCGGCTTTTGAGAGCAGAGTGAGTTGTCACCGTGGACTGGGACAGGCGCCTTGGGGCACAGCGGGCTCTGCTGGGCTGGCAGCCTCCCCACTGTGGGCAGAGCTGGCGACGCTTCCTGAAACCAGGGCGGGAGACGCTCCATGCCATGCCACAGGCGTGCAGACCAGGCATGGGGACAGGAGGAAGGGCGTTTCATTATTTCATTTCATTCCACTTCAGAAAAGTACAAAGAACAAAGAAGCACACAGCTGCACACCCGCCACACAGAAATGACAACTGCACCATTCTGTCCCAATTGCTTCAACTCTGCTCTTTTCTGATGCAAAATATAGAAACATTGCAAATAATGTTGAAGTCCTCTGTGGGCTCTGGGGAGGGTGGGGGATGATCTGGGACACTGATGTCTCTCGCCATCACCCCACTTCCAGAGAGGGACAGCAAGCACTTCTAAGTGGCCCAGCAGGCCCAGCACTGGTCCCAGGTTTCACCTCCATGAACCCTTTGAAAGGGGCAGTGTGGGAAAGAGGGTGTATAGGGTGTGTAAGTATTACGGTATTGTTTTTACCTAGCTTGTGCTTTTGACTTACGCACCCCAGTGATTCTGTGATTTTACAGTTTTCCTTCCCCCTCCCCCCCTTGTCTTTTCGATGATCCTATAAAGTCTGAAATTAACTTATGTTCCTCTTTGAGAAGCAGAACAACAAGTGATAAATCCGGAGAGAGACTAAACAAAGGGCCAGTCTGGTGACAGGAACAAGGTGGCATCAGAGGATGTTTGAGAATACTCACAGAAGTTCAGCATGTCCAGGACGCAGTCATCGTGCGCACCTCAGGAGGGAACTAACAAATTTCTTGAGCTCTTTAGACCCAAAACCCATCCCTATAAAACCCTCCGGTCAGCCTCTAGGAGACAGATAGACTTTGGAGGAGCCCATTCCCCTCTGTCTCTTGTGTACCCGTCTACAATGAAGACCCTCTTGCTGCTCACCTCACCCGTCTCAGCATTGGCTTCTGCGGTAGGCGGCTCAAATCCATGCTTTGTAGTAACATCATGATGATGGGGACATGTGGTGACCGTTGTCCTTGGTCACAGCTAGGGGCCTTGGCCTGCTGTGCTACATGGGTGTAACAACACCCCAGCCTCAGCCACCATGAGCAAGAAGGAAAATGGATCACCTACTTTAAGCAGGAAGGAACTGGGATGTTATTTCAGCATCTTGGTGGCCTTGCCAAGAACACGGGTCTCCTCCATCTTTCTGCACTCTCAGCCCAAGTGTCAGCCTAGCTCTCCCCATGCCCCAAGATGGCCATATTGTCCCAGGCACCGCAGGGAAACCCATACATCTGGGGGTAAGTCAAGACCAGAGCTAGATGGAATGCCCAGTGACGGGGCCAACCAGGAGGGAGGAGGAAGCTGGGGCAAGAGGTAGGAGGCAACAGGGAGGGAAGGAGCTGGGGCAGAGAAGGGCTGGGCGGGGCTCTGGAGGCTTCCCCACTGCAGGAGGACAAAGGCATCTGCTTTCTGTGGGCACTGTGCCCTGGCTGTGCTGGGGAGGAGAGCATCGGAGGAAGCAAGCCAGCTTGGTCACTGTGGGTTGGCATCTTATGGGCACACTTTGGCTGGACATTTGGGAGAGGAATTGGGGTGGGCTGGGAGAAGGAGCTGAATGTATTAAGTTTGGCTGCAAAGTAGAAAGGAAAAAATAATGGAGGATTAAATACATACAGATTTACTTTCCCAAGTAACAGGTTGGGAAGAAGACCCTCCAGGGCCAGTAGGGCTGCTTTGCAACATTGTCAAGGATCCTGGCACCTTCCATCCATCTCTCTTTTCCTGCATCCTTAACTTGTAGCTTCCAGGCTCTAAGTCACCTGGTGGTCTAATAAAGCTACTGGAGATCCAGCCATCATGTCTTCATTCCACCCAGCAGGAAGGGGAAAAGGGAAAAGGCAAAAGGAGGCTTTGCTAGCTGGTTGTTCTTCTGAGAAGTCATGCCAAGGACTTCCATTTCCAGTTAAAATGGATCAGACTTACCCCCGACCTTAAAATACACACACATACACAAATGAAAACTATGGTTTTTAAGATGTTGGATAAAAGATATTGGTTTCTGAGAGGTAAACAAATGACAGGAGCCCTGCAGTGCCCTTGGAAAGAGCTTCCAGCCTGCATCCCAGACAGAGAAAACCTAACAGGGGTTAGCAGTCTCCCTGAGTTGGGACACAGAGTTTAGGGTTCAGAGAAACAAAGGTACCTGTCATGGATTGAGTTGTGTCCCCCAAAAATATGCGTATCAATCTGGCTAGGCCATGATTCTCAGTTTTGTGTGATTGTCCACCATCCTCTCATCTGACGTGATTTTTTATGTGTTCTTCTATGATGTTAATGAGGTGGGATGGGCGACAGTTATGTTGATGAGATCTACAAGATTAGATTGTGTCTTAAGCCAATCTCTTCTGAGATATAAAAGAGAGAAGGGAGCAGAGAGCCAAGGGAACTTCATACCACCAAGAAAGAAGTGCTGGGAGCAGAGCATGGCCTTTGGCCCCGAGGTTCCCACGCAAAGAAGCTCCTAGTCTTGGGGAAGATTGACGACAAGGAAAGTCCTCCAGAGCTGACAGAGAAAGCCTTCCCCTGGAGCTGACGCCCTGAATTTGGACTTCTAGCCTACTAGACTGTCTGAGAATAAACTTCTGTTTCTTAAAGCCATCCACTTATAGTATTTCTGTTACAGCAGCACTAGATAACCATATATAATTCATGGCGTCAAGCAGCAGCAGGAGACATCTGCACAGAAAGAGGCTGCTTTGGAGATCCGCAGAGGCTTCTCCTCAAGTGTTTAGCTAAGTATTAATCAGTGCATGAGTGTGAGGAAAATACCAAGGCTGAGAAAGGCAATCAGAAAGAAAGAAACAGAATAATCCACTGGGCTTATTCAGAAATGATGGTTGTTCATCTTCTCTCCAGCCGGAGGAGAAAGAACACATAACATATGGGCGTTAAGTAAAGTCCTCAGAAGGGTATTGCCTCAGTTGTTGTTGTTGTTGTAGCAGGGCCCAATTAGCCTCAGACTAAAGGCTGACTTGGACGTGCTTACAAAACCTAAAAGAAAGGCTTGAAAGAATCAAAATGTCCAAGCAACTTAACGGCATCTCAGCAGAAAACCAAAAATATTGACAGGAATATTAAAAAGTCCAGCTCCTAACAAAGTAAAATCACAATGTCTGGCATCTGATAAAAAAAATTACTAGATATGAGCAGGAGGAAAACATGATCTGTAATAAGAAGAAAAATCAATCAATAGAAAGAGATCCAGAAATGGCCAGATGATACAATGAGAAAAATGGAATGGTAAAACAGCTGTATGTTCACGTTGTTGTTAGGTGCTGTCAAGTCAGCTCCAACTCATAGCAACCCTGAGTATAAGACAACAAAACTGCCCGGGCCTGTTGCCATCCTCACAACAGTAGGTATATTTGAGCCTATTGTTGCAGTCACTGTATCAGTCCGTCTGGTTGAGGGTCTTCCTCTTTTTCACCGACTGTCATGAATTGAATTGTGTCCCCCCAAAATATGTATCAACTCGTCTAGGCCATGATTCCCAGTATTGTGTGGTTGTCCCCCATTTTGTGATTCTAATTTTCCTGTATGTTGTAAATCTTAATCTTTGCCTGTGGTTAATGAGGCAAGGTTAAAAAAAAATTTTTTTAGGTTATGTTAAAGAGGATTAGGGTGGGTTATAACATATACTCAGGTCACATCCCTAATCCTATGTAAAAGGAGTTTCCCTGGGGTGTGGTCTGCACCACCGCTTACCTTACAAGAGATAAAAGGAAAGGGAAGTGAGCAGAGAGTTGGGACCTCATACAACCGAGAGAGCAGCCCTGGGATCAGAGCATGTCCTTTGGACCTGGGGTCCCTGTGCTTGAGAATCTCCTCAACCAGGGGAAGATTGATGGCAAGAACCTTCCTCCAGAGCTAACAGATAGAGAAGGCCTGCCCCTGGAACTGGAAACAACGAATTTGAATTTTTAGCCTACTAGACTGTGATACAATAAATTTCTCTTTGTTAAAGCCATCCACTTGTGGTATTTCTGTTAGAGCAGGACTAGATGACTGAGACACTGACCCTGTACTTTACCAAGCATTTTCCAGCATTCAGTATGGATTTCACATTAAAAAAAAAAAAAAAAATCCTCACAACTAGACCAATAAGAAACATCATGATAAATGGAAAAAACGTTGAAGGTGTCAAGGATTTCATTTTGTTTGGATCAACAATCAATGCCCATGGAAGCAGCAGTCAAGGAATAAAAGGCTGTTTTCTCCAAGGCTTGGCGTCTCCTGATAACATGTCCAAAGTAAGTGAGATGAAGGAGGTATCCTTGCTTCTAAGCAGCGTTTTGGCTGTACTTCCTCCGAGACATATTATTCCTTCTTCTGACAGTCCATGATATTTAATATTCTTCACTAACACCACAATTCAAACACAGGAATTCTTCTTCTGTCTTGTTTTTCCACAGCCCACCTCTCACGTGCGTATGAAAAAAGGCAACTGAAAATACCATGGCTAGGGGTCAGGCGCACCTTAGTCCTCAAAGTGACATCTTTGTTTTTAACACTCTAAAGAGTCTTTTGTATCAGATTTGCCCCATGCAATGCGTCTTTTAATTTCTTGACTACTGCTTCCATGGGTGTTGATTATGGATCCAAGTAAAATTAAATCCTTGACAACTTCAATCATTTCTGTATTTATCATGATGTTGCTTATTGATTCAGTTATGAGGATTTTTATTTTCTTTATGTTGAGGTGCAATCCATACTGAAGGCTGTAGTCTTCGATCTTCATCAGTAAGTGCTTCAAGTCCTCTTTGCTTTCAGCAAGCAAAGCTGTGTCATTTGCATACAGCAGGTTGTTAATGAGTCTTCCTGCAATCCTGACACCCTGTTCTTCTCTGTATAGTACAGCTTCTTGGATTATTTGCTCAGCATACAGATTGAATAAGCATGGTAAAAGAATACAACCCTGACACACATCTTTTTTTATTTTAAACCACACCGTACCTCCTTGTTCTCTTCAAATGACTGCCTTTGGATCTATGTACAGGTTCTGCATGAGCACAATTAAGTGTTCTAGACTTCCCATTCTTCGTAATGTTTTCCACTATTTGTTATGATCTGCACAATCAAATGCCTTTGTGTAGCCAATAAAACACTGGCAAACATTTTTATGGTATTCTCTGCTTTCAACCAAGATCCCTCTGACATCAGCAATGATACCGCCTCGTTCCATGACCTCTTCTGCATCCAGCTTTAATTTCTAGAGGTTGCCTGTTGATGTGTGGTTTCAGTCATTTTTGAATTATCTTCAGCAGAATTTTGCTTGCCTGTGATACTAATGATAAAAACCAAGCCCATTGCCTTTGAGTCGATTCTGACTCATGGTGACCCTATAGGCTAGAGTAGAACTACAGAACTGCCCACAGGGTTTCCAAGGAGCAGCTGGAGCATTTGAACTGCCAACATTTTGGCTAGCAGAGGTAGCTCTTAACCACGGCACCACCAGGGCTCCACATTAATCATATTGTTTGGTAATTTCCACATTCTGTTGAATCACTGTTCATTGGAATGGGCATGGATATGGATCTCTTCTAGTCATACCTGTACTTTCAAGAAGGTAGAAGAAACTATGAGCATGAAGAAGAAACCAATAAAAGATATTTTAAAAGTCCCAAATAGATTTTCTAGAGTTAAAAATATAATATGTGAGATTAAAAATGTATTGGATACTATTAACAATAGATTAAGCATTGCACAAGAAAAGATGAATGAACTTGAGGGCATGGGGATATAAATTATCCAAAATGAAACACACAGAGAAAAAGAACTATTAAAAAAATGAACAGAGGGTCAGTGAGCTGTGGTACATCAAATGGCCTAATATATCTGTAATTGGCATCCTAGGGGAAAAAAGAGGGGAGACAGAAAAAACATTTGAAGAGCTAATGACCAATTTTTTTCCAAGTTTGATTAAAACCATAAACTCACAGATCCAAAAAGTCCAGTGAATCTCAAGGAAGGGGAAAAAAGGAAGAAAACTACACCAGGGCACATCATAACCAGATTGCTGAAAACACATAAAATAAAGATAGATATATTATATACAAAGAGACGAAAATAAGGTTGACATCAGGCTTCTCATTAGAAACAATGCAAGCCAAAAGAAAATGAGCAACATCTTTATTGAAAGGAAAAAAAGAAAGGAATTTGTCAATCTAAAATTTAATATCCAGTGAAATGTCTTTCAAAGATGGAAGTAAAATGCTTTTTCAGACCTTCAAAAATGGATGGAATTCATCTCCAACAGACCAGCACAAAAAGAAATGTTAAAGGGAGTCCTTCAAGCAGAAGGAAAATGCTACCAGATGGAATTTATATCTACACAAAGGAATGAAAAGCACCAAATATGGCTACTATGTGGGTAAATACAAAATACTTTTTCCTTATTTTGAAACTATCTTTACAAGGTAATTAACTGCTTAAAGCAAAAATAATGCAGTGTAAGACTTACGAGTATAAGTAAAATGTATGTGACAATGGAAGTATATGCGATAAGTTCTTAAACATGAAGGAATATAACACTACTTGAAGATAGAGCATGATGAGTTAAAGATGTAAACTCTAAATCAACCACTAAAAACAAAACGAAACAACAACAAAAAAACCATAACAACAAGTACAATCAAAGAGGTGTAGCTGATAAGCTAATAGCATGGTAAAATGAATCATAAAAAATACTCAATGAAAAAGCCAGGCAGAAGAAAAGGAACTAAGAAAACAAATATCAAGATAGTAGATTTAAATCCAGCCACGACAATGATCATACTAAATGTAAATTATCTAAACTCACTAACTAAAAAGCAGACATTGTCAGATCAGATAAAAATTAATATCCAGTTATACAGTATCTACAAAAAACCCACTATAAGTATAAAGATACAGATATATTAAAAGTAAAAATACAGAAACAAGATATACTGTATTCATCCTAATAAAAGAAAGCTGGAGTGGCTATACTAATATCAAGGTAGATTTCAGAGGAAAAAAAAAATATTACCAGGAATAGAGAGCCATTTCATTATGATCAAGAGATCAATTCCTCAAGAGTCCATAACAATCTCAAACGTTTATGCACCTAATAACAGAGTTTCAAAATGCATGATGCAAGAACTGACAGAACTGCAAAGAGAAATAGGCAAATCGACAATTATAGCTGGAGATTTCAACACTAATTTCTCAATAATTGATAGAAACAGACTGTGAATCAATAAAAAAAAAAATAGAAAATCTGAACAGTATCAATAAATTTGACGTAGCTGACATTTATAGGACACACCACCCCAAAACAGCAGTATACATACTCTTCTCAAATGCACAGGAAGCTTTTACCAAGATAAAATGTATTTTGGGCTATCAACAAGTCTGGATAGATTTTAGAAGACTGAAATCATACGAAGCATCTTCTCTGACCACAATGAAATTAAATGAGAAATCAATAACAGAAAAATAGCTGGAAAATCACCAAATATTTGGACACTAAATGACACACTCCTAAATAATCCACGAATGAAAGAAGAGGTCACAATAGAAATTAAGAAATATTCTGAGCTGAATACAATGAAAACACAACATATAAAAATGTGTAGGATGCAGCTAAAGCAGCACAGAGAAAGCTGCAGCGCTAAATGCTTACGTTAGAAAAAAAGTTCTCAAATTAATAACCTCCATTTTCTCCTTAAGAAACTAGAGAAAAGCAGATGAAATTAAACCTAAAGTGAGCATATTAAAAGAAATTTTAAAGAGCACAAATCAATGAAATGGAAAGCATTAAAACAATAGAAATGTTAATGAAACCAAAAGCTGGTTCTTTTGAGAAGTCAATAAAATTGATAAACCTCTATCCAGACTGATCAAGAAAAGAAGATACATATTACCGATATCGGGAATAAGAGAGGGCATGTCGCTATGTATTCTACAGACAATAAAAGGATAATAAGTGAATATTCTGAGCAACTTTATCTCAACAAAATTGACAACTGAAAAGAATTGGACAAATTCTTTGAAGGTGTCTTAGGACATGCTCCACTCCTGGTTCTTCCTTCTTTGTGGCATGAGGTACCCCTGTCTCTCTGCTGCCTTCTATCTTTTGTATCTCAAAAGAAATTTACTCAAGATACAATCTAATCTTGTAGATTGAATCCTGCCTCATTAACATAACTACCTCTAATCCTGCCTCATTTACATCATACAGGTAGGATTTACAACACATAGGAAAATTCCATCAGATCACAAAATGATGGACAACCACACAATACTGGGAATCATGGCCTAGCCAAGTTGACACACATTTTTTTTTTTTTTAATAATTTTTATTGTGCTTTAAGTGAAAGTTTACAAATCAAGTCAGTCTGTCACATATAGGCTTATATACACCTTATCCCATACTCCCACTTACTCTCCCCCTAATGAGTCAGCCCTTCCAGTCTCTCCTTTCATGACAATTTTGCCAGTTTCTAACTCTCTCTACCCTCCTATCTCCCCTCCAGACAGGAGATGCCAACACAGTCTCAAGTGTCCACCTGATACAAGTAGCTCACTCTTCATCAGCATCTCTCTCTTACCCATTGTCCAGTCCCTTCCATGTCTGATGAGTTGTCTTCGGGAATGATTCCTGTCCTGGGCCAACAGAAGGTTTGGGGACCATGACCGCCGGGATTCCTCTAGTCTCAGTCAGACCATTAAGTCTGGTCTTTTTAGGAGAATTTGGGGTCTGCATCCCACTGACCTCCTGCTCCCTCAGGGGTTCTCTGTTGTGCTCCCTGTCAGGGCAGTCACGGGTTGTGGCCGGGCACCATCTAGTTCTTCTGGTCTCAGGATGATGTAAGTCTCTAGTTCATGTGGCCCTTTCTGTCTCTTGGGCTCATAGTTATCGTGTGACCTTGGTGTTCTTCATTCTCCTTTGATCCAGGTGGGTTGAGACCAACTGATGCATCTTAGATGGCCGCTTGTTAGCATTTAAGACCCCAGATGCCACATTTCAAAGTGGGATGCAGAATGTTTTCATAATAGTATTATTTTGCCAATTGACTTAGAAGTCCCCTTAAGCCATAGTCCCCAAACCCCTGCCCTTGCTCCGCTGACCTTTGAAAGCATTCAGTTTATCCCGGAAACTTCTTTGCTTTTGGTCCAGTCCAGTTGAGCTGACCTTCCGTGTATTGAGTATTGTCCTTCCCTTCATCTAAAGTAGTTCTTATCTACTAACTAATCAGTAAATAACCCTCTCCTACCCTCCCTCCCTCCCCCGCCTCATAACCACAGAAGTATGTGTTCTTCTCAGTTTATACTGTTTCTCAAGATCTTATAATAGTGGTCTTATACAATATTTGTCCTTTTGCCTCTGACTAATTTCGCTCAGCATAATGCCTTCCAGGTTCCCCCACGTTATGAAATGTTTCACAGATTCGAAACTATTCTTTATCGATGCATAGTATTCCATTGTGCGAATATACCACAATTTATTTAACCATTCATCCGTTGATGGACACCTTGGTTGCTTCCAGCTTTTTGCTATTGTAAACAGAGCTGCAATAAACGTGGGTGTGCACATATCCGTTCGTGTGAAGGCTCTTATTTCTCTAGGGTATATTCAGAGGAGTGGGATTTCTGGGTTGTATGGTAGTTCTATTTCTAACTGTTTAAGAAAACGCCAGATAGATTTCCAAAGTGGTTGCACCATTTTACATTCCCACCAGCAGTGTGTAAGAGTTCCACTCTCTCCGCAGCCTCTCCAACATTTATTATTTTGTGTGTTTTGGATTAATGCCAGCCTTGTTGGAGTGAGATGGAATCTCATCGTAGTTTTAATTTGCATTTCTCTAATGGCTAATGATCGAGAGCATTTTCTCATGTATCTGTTAAAAAATCTGTTAGCCGCCTGAATATCTTCTTTAGTGAAGTGCGTGTTCATATCCTTTGCCCACTTTTTGATTGGGTTGTTTGTCTTTTTGTGGTTGAGTTTTAACAGAATCATATAGATTTTAGAGATCAGGTGCTGATCGGAAATGTCATAGCTGAAAATTCTTTCCCAATCTGTAGGTGGTCTTTTTACTCTTTTGGTGAAGTCTTTAGATAAGCATAAAAAAAAAGGTGTTTGATTTTTAGAAGCTCCCAGTTATCTGGTTTCTCTTCGTCATTCTTGGTAATGTTTTGTATTCTGTTTATGCCTTGTTTTAGGGCTCCTAAAGTTGTCCCTATTTTTTCTTCCATGATCTTTATCGTTTTAGTCTTTATGTTTAGGGTTGACACACATTTTTGGGGTACATAATTCAATCCTAATAGAAGGGTACACACTACTGAAGCTCTTGGAAGAAGAAACTGTTGTTAGGTGCTGTCTTAGGCTGGGCTCTCTAGAGAAGCAAAACCAGCGAAGTGCCTTTCTCTCTATATATAGAGAGAGAGATTTATATCAAGGAAATGGCTCAAGTGGTTGTAGAGGCTGGAAAGTCCCAAGTCCGTGGGTCAGGCTGGAGGCTTCTCCTGACTCACATAGCTGCAGGGGCTGGTGAAACCAAGATCAGCAGATCAGACAACAGGGTTCTGGCTCACAGGCTACGGGGGCCAAGAAATCCCAAGATCAGCAGGTAGGCTGCTAGCTCAAGTCCCAGGAACCGGAGGCCAGATAAGCAGGGGCCAGCTGCAGGATCCAGCGTGAGCAAAAGCCTGAGAGCCTTGACAGAAAGTCCAACTATATTGGATGCAGGCCACATGCTCAAGGAAACTCCCTTTCAACTAACTGGCTACTCACGACAAATCCCATAATAGAGGTGATCACATTGTATCAGATCTTATCATGGAGGTGATTACATCATTACACAACTGCCAAACTACTTCATAACTGCCAAACCACTGGGAATCATGGCTCAGCCAAGCTGACACATAGCCTTAATGATCACAGGTGTCTTCAAGTCAGTGCTGTCAAGTCAGTTCCACTCATAGCAACCCCAAGTACAACAGAATGAAACACCACCCAGTCCTGCACCATCCTCACAATGGTTGTTATGTTTGAGCCCTTTGTTGCAGCCACTGTGTCAATCCATCTCTTCAAGGGCCTTTCTCTTTTGTGCTGACCCTCTACTTTATCAAGCATGATGTCCTTCTCCAGGGACTGGTCCCTCCTGATAACATGTCCAAAGTAAGTGAGACAAAGTCTCTCCATCTTTACTTCCAAGGAGTACTCTGGCTATACTTCTTCCAAGACAGATTTGTTTGTCCTTCTGGCAGTCCATGGTATATTCAATATCCTTTGCCAACATCTTAATTCAAATCCATCATCTGAATAGTCCTACATTTATGAAAGAAATTATATTTGTCATTAAAAACCTCCCACAAAGAAAACTTCAAACCCAGATGGCTTTCCTGGTAAATTCTACCAAACACTTAAGGAAGAAATAATATCAATTCTACAGAAACTCTCCCAAAAATCAGATGAGGAGGAAACTTTACAACTAATTTCACGAGACCAGCATTACTCTGATACCAAAACTAGGCAAAAAAATTAGGACATGAAGTATGAAGACCAATATTCCTCATGAACATAGATACAAAAATTCATAACAAAATATTTGCAAATTAAATCCAACAAAATATAAAAGAATGACATCATGTCAAAGTGGGTTTTATCCCAGCAATACAAGGTTGGTTTAACATTTGGAAATCAACCAATACTATTTAGTGTATTAACAGACTAAAAAAAAAAATTAAAAATATGGTCACTTCAGTAGGTGCAGAAATAAACATTTGATGAAATTCAGCTTCCATTTCAAATAAGCACTTAGTAAATAGTAATGGGAAAGAACTTTCTCAACCTGATAGAGAGCATCTAAGATGAGCAACAGCTTAGTAGTAAGTTAAACTTAATAGAGTAAGATTGAATGCTTGCCTGTCTTGGATAGGGAACAAGGCAGGGATACTCATTCTCACCACTTCTATTCAACGCTGTAATGAAGGTCCTAAATAGTGTATACATAAGGCAAGAAAAAAAAAAGTTGTATAGATTTAAAGCAAGAAGTAAAACTGTACTTACAAGAAGGTAACGTGGTAATCTGTAGAAATTCCCATGGAATTTACAAAAAAAAAAAAAATCTTCTTGTCATGGATTGAATTGTGTCCCCCAAAAATGTGTGTCAACTTGGCTAGGCCACGATTCCCAGTATTGTGTGGTTGTCTACCATTTCATGATCCGATGTGATTTTCCTGTATGTTGTGAATCTTAATCTCTGCCTGTGGTTAATGAGGAAAGATTAGGTTATGTTAAACAGGATTAGGGTGGAATGCAACACCCTTACTCAGGTCACATCCCTGATCTGATGTGAGAGGAGTTTCCCTGGGGTGTGGCCTGCATCACCTTTTATCTTACAAGAGATAAAAGAAGACAGAAACAAGCAGAGATTTGGAGACCTTTGGACCCAGGTTCCCTGTGCTGTGGGTGTTCTTTGAAGCCAGGGTCCCTGCACTGAGAAGCTCCTTGACCAGGGGAAGATTGATGACAAGGGCTTTCCCCCAGAGCCAACAGGGAAAGAAAGCCTTCCTCTTGAACTGGCACCCTGAATTCAGACTTCCAGCCTCCTGAACTGTGAGAGAATAAACTCTGTTTGTTAAAGCCACCCACTTGTGGTATTTCTGCTGTAGTGGCACTAGGTAACTAAGACACTACAGGAATTAATATGTTTGATTAGCAAGGTTGCCAATTAAAAAGTCAATAGTATTTCTACATACAAGCAACTTAGTATTAAAAAAGATTTCTTAACACAATAATGAAACATAAA
Organism: Loxodonta africana; assembly: GCF_030014295.1. Classification (NCBI taxonomy): domain Eukaryota; kingdom Metazoa; phylum Chordata; class Mammalia; order Proboscidea; family Elephantidae; genus Loxodonta; species Loxodonta africana. The sequence goes on from NC_087351.1 coordinate 112,255,598, forward strand.
TAGGGCTTTATCAAAATTTAAAACTTTTCTCTTTGAAAGACTTTTTCTGTTTTAATAATTTATTTTATTTTTGTTGTTGTTGAGAACATACACAGTAGAACATACACCAGTTCAACAATTTCTACGTGTACAATTTAGTGACAATGATTACATTCCTCACATTGTGCAACCACTCTCACCTTCCTTTTCCAAATTGTTTCTTCGCCACCAGCATAAACTCACTGTCCCCTAAGTTTCCTTTTCATCTTTCGAGTTGCCATTGTCAGTTGACCCCATATAGCTAGTTCTTTAACAGTACAATGCTCAAGGCAAACATTCTTTAATATCGTTTGGTTTAAAGAGGACTTGAAAGACACTTAAAAAAAAAATTAAAAGGCAAGCCACTGACTGGAAAATAATATTTATAAAACGTATATCTGGTAAAGAACTTGTGTCCAGAATATATAAAGAACATTTATAACTCAATAATAATAAGACAAAGAACCCAACTAAAAAATAGGCCAAAGATCTAAACAGATACTTTACTAGATTCTTACCATCATTGTTGTTGTTGTTAGGTGCCGTCGAGTCGGTTCCAACTCATAGCGACCCCGTGCACAACAGAATGAAACACTGCCCAGTCCTGTGCCATCCTCACAATAGTTGTTACGCTTGACCTCATTGTTGCAGCCACTGTGTCAATCCTCCTCGTTGAGGGTCTTCCTCTTTTCCGCTGACCCTGTACTCTGCCAAGCATGATGTCCTTCTCCAGGGACTCATCCCTCCTGACAACATGTCCAAAGTATGTAAGATGCAGTCTCACCATCCTTGCTTCTAAGGAGCATTCTGGTTGTACTTATTCTAAGAGAGATTTGTTTGTTCTTTTGGCAGTCCATGGTATATTCAATATTCTTCGCCAACACCACAATTCAAGGGCGTCAAGTCTTCTTCGGACTTCCTTATTCATTGCCCAGCTTTCACATGCATATGGTGCAATTGAAAATACCATGGCTTGGGTCAGGCACACCTTAGTCTTCAGGGTGACATCTTTGCTCTTCGACACTTTGAAGAGGTCCTTTGCAGCAGATTTGCCCGATGCAATGCGCCTTTTTGATTTCTTGACTGCTGCTTCCATGGCTGTTGATTGTGGATTCAAGTAAAATGAAATCCTTGACAACTTCAATCATTTCTCCATTTATCATGACGTTGCTCATTGGTCCAGTTGTGAGGATTTTTGTTTTCTTTATGTTGAGGTGCAATCCATACTGAAGGCTGTGGTCTTTGATCTTCATTAGTAAGTGCTTCAAGTCCTCTTCATTTTCAGCAAGCAAGGTTGTGTTATTTGCATAACCCAGGTTGTTAATGAGTCTTCCTCCAATCTTGATGCCCCGTTCTTCTTCATATAGTCCAGCTTCTCGTATTATTTGCTCAGCATACAGATTAAATAGGTATGGTGAAAGAATACAACCCTGACACACACTTTTCCTGACTTTAAACCAATCAGTATCCCCTTGTTCTGTCCGAACAACTGCCTCTTGATCTATGTAAAGGTTCCTCATGAGCACAATTAAGTGTTATGAAATTCACATTCTTCGCAGTGTTATCCATAGTTTGTTATGATCCACACAGCCAAATGCCTTTGCATAATCAATAAAACACAGATAAACATCCCTCTGATATTCTCTGCTTTCAGCCAGGATCCATCTGACATGAGCAATGATATCCCTGGTTCCACGTCCTCTTCTGAAACTGGCCTGAATTTCTGCCAGTTCCCTGTCAATATGCTGCTGCAGCCGTTTTTGAATGATCTTCAGCAGAATTTTGCTTGTGTGTCATATTAATGATATTCTTCTATAATTTCCACATTCGGTTGGATCACCTTTCTTGGGAATAGGTGTAAATATGGATCTCTTCCAATCAGTTGGCCAGGAAGCTGTCTTCCATATTTCTTGGCATAGACGGGTGAGCACCTCCAGCGCTACATCTGTTTGTTGAAACATCTCAATTGATATCCCATCAGTTCCTGGAGCCTTGTTTTTCCCCAATGCCTTCAGAGCAGCTTGGACTTCTTCCTTCAGTACCATCGGTTCCTGATCATATGCCACCTCTTGGAATGGTTGAATATCGACTAATTCTTTTCGGTATAATGACTCTGTGTATTCCTTCCATCGTCTTTTGATGCTTCCTGCGTCATTTAATATTTTCCCCATGGAATTCTTCACTATTGCAACTCGAGGCTTGAATTTTTTCTTCATTTCTTTCAGCTTGAGAAACGCCGAGCATGTTCTTCCCTTTTGGTTTTCCATCTCCAGCTCTTTGCACATGTCATTATCATACTTTACTTTGTCTTCTCGAGCTGCCCTTTGAAATCTTCTTCTGTGCAGTTCTTTTACTTCATGAATTCTTCCTTTTGCTTTAGCTGCTCAACGCTCAAGAGCAAGTTTCAGAGTCTCCTCTGACATCCATCTTGGTCTTTTCTTTCTTTCCTGTCTTTTCAGTGACCTCTGGCTTTCTTCATGGGTGATGTCCTTGATGTCATTCCACAACTCGTCTGGTCTGCGGTCACTAGCGTTCAGTGCGTCAAATCTATTCTTCAGATGGTCTCTAAATTCAGGTGGGATATACTCAGGGTTGTACTTTGGCTCTTATGGACTTATTCTGACTTTCTTCAGTTTCAGCTTGAACTTGCATATGAGCAATTGATGGTCTGTTCCACAGTCAGCCCCTGGACTTGTTCTGAGTGATGATATTGAGCTTTTCCACCGTCTCTTTCCACAGATGTAGTTAATTTGATTTCTGTGTGTTCCATCTGGCGAGGTCCATGTGTATAGTCACTGTTTATGTTGGTGAAAGAAGGTATTTGCGAGGAAGAAGTTGTTGGTCTTGCAAAATTCTATCATTCGATCTCCGGCATTGTTTCTATCCCCCAGGCCGTATTTTCCAACTACTGATCCTTCTTCTTTGTTTCCAACTTTTGCATTCCAATTGCCAGTAATTATCAATGCATTTTGATTGCATGTTGGATCAATTTCAGACTGTAGCAGCTGATAAAAATCTTCTATTTCAGTATAAACTGAGAAGAACACATACTTTCGTGGTTACAAGGTGGGGAGGGAGGGAGGGTGGGAGAGGGTTATTTACTGATTAGTTAGTAGATAAGAACTACTTTAGGTGAAGGGAAGGACAATACTCAATACACGGAAAGTCAGTTCAACTGGACTGGACCAAAAGCAAAGAAGTTTCCGGGATAAACTGAATGCTTCAAAGGTCAGCGGAGCAAGGGCAGGGGTTTGGGGACTATGGCTTAAGGGGACTTCTAAGTCAATTGGCAAAATAATACTATTATGAAAACATTCTGCATCCCACTTTGAAATGTGGCATCTGGGGTCTTAAATGCTAACAAGCGGCCATCTAAGATGCATCAGTTGGTCTCAACCCACCTGGATCAAAGGAGAATGAAGAACACCAAGGTCACACGATAACTATGAGCCCAAGAGACAGAAAGGGCCACATGAACTAGAGACTTACATCATCCTGAGACCAGAAGAACTAGATGGTGCCCGGCCACAACCCGTGACTGCCCTGACAGGGAGCACAACAGAGAACCCCTGAGGGAGCAGGAGATCAGTGGGATGCAGACCCCAAATTCTCCTAAAAAGACCAGACTTAATGGTCTGACTGAGACTAGAGGAATCCCGGCGGTCATGGTCCCCAAACCTTCTGTTGGCCCAGGACAGGAACCATTCCTGAAGACAACTCATCAGACATGGAAGGGACTGGACAATGGGTAAGAGAGAGATGTTGATGAAGAGTGAGCTACTTGTATCAGGTGGACACTTGAGACTGTGTTGGCATCTTCTGTCTGGAGGGGAGATAGGAGGGTAGAGAGAGTTAGAAACTGGCAAAATTGTCATGAAAGGAGAGACTGGAAGGGCTGACTCATTAGGGGGAGAGTAAGTGGGAGTATGGAGTAAGGTGTATATAAGCCTATAAGTGACAGACTGACTTGATTTGTAAACGTTCACTTAAAGCTCAGTAAAAATTATTAAAAAAAAAAAGAAGTAATAAGAAAATATTATCAATAAGTTTATATCCATGTGCTCTAAAAAAAAAAGTCTGCTATTTCTTCATCTTTGGCCCTAGTGGTTGGTGTGCAAATTTGAATAATAGTCATAGTAACTGTTCTTCCTTGTAGGAGTATGGATATTATCCTATCACTGACAGTGATGTACTTCAGGATAGATCTTGGAACGTTCTTTTTGACGATGAATGCAACACCATTCCTCTTTGAGTTGTCATTGCCAGCATAGTAGACTATATGATTGTCCAATTCAAAATGGCCAATACCAGTCCATTTCAGTTCACTAATGCCCAGGATCTCGATGTTTATGCATTCCATATCATTTTTGATGATTTCCAATTTTCCTAGATTCTAGTCCTTCTAGTCATTAGGAAAGTGAGAATTAAAACCACAATGAGATACCACTCATTGGCTAAACGGTTAAAATTAAAAAGATTGACCACACCAACTATTGATGAGGATGTGGAGCTACTGGAACTCCCGTATTTTGCTGGTGGGAATGTAAAAAGGGATAATCACTTTGAAAAACATTTTGACAGTTTCTTAACAACTTGCATACATCTACAGTACAACCCGCCCATTCTACTCTTAGGTATTTACCCAAGAGAAATTAAAGTAATGTATCTACACAAAGACTTGTACACAGATGTTCATAGCAGCTTTGTTTATATTAGCCCAAAACTGGAAATAACCCAAACTTTCATTAATAGGCAAATGAATTAATAAATTTCAGCGTATTCGTACAGTGAAATACCATTGTTGTTGTGAGCTGCTGTTGGGTTCGCTCCCCGCTTATGGCAACCCTGCACTTGACAGAATGAAACATTGCCCAATCCTGTGCCATCCCCATGATTAGCTAGGGGAGCAGATCGTTGTGATCCATAGGGTTTTCATGGCTAAATACTCGACAGTAAAAAAGAATGCACTATTGATACACACAAAAATATGGAAGAATTTCAAAAATCGTTATGCTCAGTGAAAGAAGCCAACAAAAACAAACAAATAAGAAAAGATTCCACTTACATAAAACTCTAGAAAACGCAAACCAATCTATAATGAAGAAAGTGGATCAGTGGTTGCCAGAGCGTGGGGTTGGGGAGGGAGGGAGGGAATGATTACAAAGAGGCACAAGGAAACCTTTGCAGGTGATGAAAATGTTCATTATCTTGATTGTGATGGTGGTTTCATGAATGTATACATATGTCAAAACTCATCACATTTTACGTGTTAAATATGAGCAGTTTATTGTATGTCAATTATGCCTCAGTGAAGCTGTAAAAAACAACCACCACTAACGAGTTCCTTCAACAGCTTCTTCTGTATCATTCACCAGCACTCAGGCACCCAGTCATTCCTGGCTGCAAGCGTAGCTGGGAAACGCATCTTTCCGCTGGCACTGTGCTCTGTCAACAGGACAGAGGCTCTGCCAGGGAAGAGACACCACGTTCCTGCCACAAGACACGCCTCAGACTTGACACTTCCTCGGTGGCTGAGTACCAAGGGCAGTCTGGGATTGACCAGCCTCTACCCTCCTGTGCAGCAAGGACTGGAGGTTGAATTTGCTCAATTTGTTTCCAAGTCCTTGCTTCCTACACTCAATGCCTGGGAGTAGCTCTAATCCCAACACTACCATAGATCAAGCCTTGTCATGTGCCAGGGGCTGTGCTAGGGCCTTCAGAGATCTTATTTCCAATCTTCACATCTATATAGATAGATGGATGGATGGATGGATGGATGGATGGATGGATGGATGGATGGATGGATGGATGGATGGATGGATGGATGGATGGATGGACAGACTAGATAGATGACATGTAGACGATAGACAAGACAGATAGCTGATTCCAACTTATGAAGATCTTATGTACAACAGAACAAAACTTTGCCTGGTCCTGCATCATCCCCATGGTTTACAGCATGTTTAAGTCCATCGTTGGGGCTACTGTGCCAACCCATCTCACCAAGGATCTCCCACGCCTTCATTGGTGGGGTCCGTCTCCAGCAATTGATCCCTCCTGATGACATGTCCAAAGCAACCAAGTTGGACAATGTTCTGTAGATCCATAGGGTTTTCGCTGGCTGATTTTCGGAAGTAGATTGCCAGGACCATTTTCCTAGTCCGTCTTAGTCTGGAAGCTCTGTTGAAATGTGTTCACCATGGGTGACCTTGCTGGTATTTAAAATACTGATGGCATAGCTTCCAGCATCACAGCAATTATGCAAGCCAGCACAGTACAACAAATTGACAGACAGGTGGTAGCATCTTATATAGAAGGGGGTTATTACGCCATCTTACAGATGTGGAAACTGAGGCTCCAAGCAGGGAATGACCTCAACCTAGGGGAGGTCTGAACAAAGACCTGAATGACTCTGGAGCAGGGCTCTCTGTCCCCCCAGAAGTGCTTGTTTCACCAGAGAAAAGCTGACAAGAGGCAGGGGATCTCCAGCTCCCCTGAGGCCTATCCCTGGGTCTGGAGGAGACCAGCTCTGACAGGAGCTGGAACCAGGAGTGGCAGTCCTACCACTAAAGCCCACAAGACCTTCAGGAGTCTATTCAGGTCCTGGCAGAACCTTGGAACAGGCCATCCTAGAAAATGCCAACCTGTTCTGGGGTCTTAAATGCTAGCAAGCGGCCATCTAAGATGCATCACTTGGTCTCAACAAGGAACAAGGAAGAATGAAGAACACCAAAGACACAAGGTAGTTATGAGTCTAAGAGACTGAAAGGGCCACATAAACCAGAAACTACATCAGCCTGAGACCAGAAGAACTAGATGGTGCCCAACCACAGCAAATGACTGCCCTAACAGGGAACACAACAGAGAACCCCTGAGGGGGCAGTAGAGCAATGGGATGCAGACCCCAAATTCTCATAAAAAGACCAGACTTAATGGTCAGACTGGGACTAGAAGGTCCCTGGAGGCCATGGTCCCCAGACCTTCTGTTAGCCCAAGACAGGAGCCATTCCCAAAGCCAACTCTTCAGACAGGGATTGGACTGGAATATGGGATGGAAAATGATACTGGTGAAGAACGAGCTTCTTGGATCAAGTAAACACGTGAGACTATGTGGGCATCTCCTGTCTGGAGGGGAGATGAGAGAGCTGAATGGGTACAAAAAGAGAGAGTGGAGGGAAGGAGTGTGCTGTCTCATTAGGGGGGGAGCAATTAGGAATATACAGCAAGGTGTAGGTAAATTTTTATATGAGAGACTGACCTGATTTGTAAACTTTCACTTAAAGCACAATAAAAATTAATTAAAAAAAGAAAAGAAAATGCCAACCTGCCCTCCCAGCCCAGAAGTCCTTCCACTCTCATCTGATTTCTTTACCACCCTCCAAGGTAGAACTGCTTGCCTTGGCCCATCAAAGGTACTGCTTTATCCTGAGCCTAAGATGACCACCTCATTTCGAGGCTGTCCCATTTTAAAATCCTAAGTCCCGTGTCCCAGGAACTCCCTCAAAAAGCCAAAACCAAACCCACTGATGTAGAGTCAATTCCGACCCATAGCAAACCTAGAGGACAGAGGGTTTCCAAGAAGCAGCTGGTGGATTTGAACTGCCCACCTTTTGATTAGCAGCCCTATCACTTAACTGCTGTGCCACAGTTACCCAGCCCATGTCCCAGCCAGCTTCAGTCACTTGTGCCATTGGCCCCAAAGGAGCACCTGTGGGTCTTGTGGGCTTTAGTGGTAGGACTGCCATTCCTGGTTCCAGCGCCTGTCCTGTTCATGGACCTCAGCTGCCCACCACCATGCCTGAGTCTACACCCACCTTGAGGCTAAACGCCCAGTCCCGGGGTCCTGCGGCACTGGCCCATCCCCATTGCCTGGCCTCCCAACTCTCCTCTTGGCCCAGTTTGCAGACAGTGAGCCTCTAACTAAGGGAGGTCAGGGTCTGGGAGCATTCCAACCCCGGGGGGTGGGGAGGTTCCGGAGGACACCGGTGGCTGAGAACCTCCTGGGGCCTGGTCTGGAATGCCCCACCTTCACCTGGCCAGGTGCCCCAGTCGGCCACACAGCTTTGAGGCTCACAGTGGCTGCCATCTGAGGCGTTGATGGGCCCCTGAACCTCATGCAGGCACAGCAGCTGGCGGAGCACTGAGGAATCAGCAGAAATAATCTCCCTGCCCAGTGGAGTGGGGAGAATCGGGGGCCACCTCTGCAGCCCAGCTTTCCACCAGGGCGGCTGCCTCACGGACATCAACTCCCATTGTTCAGGATCCTCCAGCAACACAGCCTCTATAAGCAGCTCAGTGCCTGGCTCAGAAAGGGTGCACACCAAAATCAAGGCCCCCACTATTTGACCCCAACATACCAAGGCCAGAAACTCCTCAGGGACAAGGCCTTCCGTGCTGGCTGCTCTGTCTTCAGTTCACGGTGAATACTGTCAGAACAGTCGTGAAAAGGCAGTTTCCATTTTACAGATGAGAACATTGACCTCAGAGTGAGGATGTCTTCCCAAGTCAACTGTGGGTTGGGGCAGATGGGATCAAAAGCGAGGTCTCCTGATGCTTACCCTCCCCACTGTGCTGGCCGTTTAGACATTTGGGGGATTGGCAGGTCACCTGTGATGGGTGGTGTGCTGGAGGGAGTCAGACAGGAAGAGAGACATGAGCACAGCCCCGAGGGGCCACTCTCTGGTTGGGAGAAGAGGACTTAGAGCCAGGATATGATGAAATCAGGGATGTCCTCAGAGGTCATGGGGTGGTGGTCTGGGCCAGAGGTGCGGCCAAGCAGACCCTGCTCCCAGACTCCCCATCCCCACCAGGGGCCAGAGATCACATGGGCCTCTCTGTTACTGGCATGTGTCCTCCCATTTGGTGTAGGGGACACGTGGAAAAGAGGCTAATGGGCATGACTGGGGTGGACAGGCAGGAAGGACACCCTGGGAGGGGCACAGGGGTTGGGGCAGAAGAGCCCTAGCACCTGCCAAGAGTGTACGTCCCATTAGAGACCTGAGTGTGGCCATGGAAGGCCTTAAGTGTCAGGCCAAGGAGTCTGGACAAGATGTGTCAGGCAGTTGGGAGCTAATGCAGGTTCTTGAGCAACAGAGGACAGGGTAAGAAGAGTGCTGCTCAGGGTCCAGAATAGATGGGAGGCAGGTTTCAGAGGTTGGGAACAGGTAGGAGATTGTGGGGACTCCCTGGAGGGAGGAAAGAGCCTCTGAGCTGGGAATGGTGTAGGGTCAGCCTAGCTCCAGGTACACTCAGCGTCCACTCTTCAGACCCAGCACACCGGCTCAGCACTGCCTTGACCTTCACTACTGTCTTAGTTATCTAGTGTTGCTACAACAGAAATACCACAAGTGGATGGCTTTAACAAAGAGAATTTTATTCTCTCACAGTTAAGGACGCTAGAAGTCCGAATTCAGGGCTCCGGCTCCAGTTCTTCATTGCAAATACATTTTTTCACTGACATAAACAGCGACTATACATGTGGACCTCGCCAGATGGAATACGCAGGAATCAGATCGACTACCTCTGTGGAAAGAGACAATGGAAAAGCTCAATAAGTCAGAGCAAGGCCAGGGGCTGACTGCGGAACAGACCATCAATTGCTCATACACAAGTTCAAGTTAAAACTGAAGAAAATTAGAACAAGTCCATGACAGCCAAAGTATGACCTTGAGTATATTCCACATGAATTTGGAGACCATCTCAAGAATAGATTTGATGCATTGAACACTAATGACCAAAGACCAGACGAATTGTGGCATGACATCAAGGACATCATACATGAAGAAAGCAAGAGGTCATTAAAAAGACAAGAAAGAAAGAAAAGACCAAAATGGATGTCAGAAGAGACTCTGAAACTTGCTCTTGAATGTCGAGTAGCTAAAGTGAAAGGAAGAAATGAAGTAAAAGAGCTGAACAGAAGATTTCAAAGACCAGCTAGAGAAGACAAAGTAAAGTATTATAATGACATGCAAAGACCTGGAAATAGAAAACTAAAAGGGAAGAACATGGTAGGCATTTCTTAAGCCAAAAGAACTGAAGAAAAAATTCAAGCCTCGAGTTGCAATAGTGAAGGATTCTACAGGATAAATATTAAATGACACAGGAAGCATCAAAAGAAGATGGAAAGAATACACAGGGCAACTATACCAAAAAGAATTGGTCAACATTCAACCATTTCAGGAAGTAGCATATGATCAGGAGCCAATGGTACTGAAGGAAGAAGTCCAAGCTGCTCTGAAGGCATTGGCAAAAAACAAAGCTCCCGGATTTGACAGAACACCAATTGAGATGTTTCAACAAACAGATGCAATGCTGGAAGTGCTCACTCATCTATGCCAAGAGATTTGGAAGACAGCTACCCGGCCAACTGACTGGAAGAGATCCATATTTATCCCTATTCCCAAGAAAGGTGATCCAACCAAATGCCGAAATTATCAAACAATATCATTAATATCACAAGCAAGTAAAATTTTGCTGAAGATCATTCAAAAGCGGCTGCAGCAGGGTATCGACAGGGAACTGCCAGAAATTCAGGCCGGATTCAGGAGAGGGCGTGGAACCAAGGATGTCATTGCTGATGTCAGATGGATCCTGGCTGAAAGCAGAGAATATCAGGATGTTTACCCGTGTTTCATTGACTATGTGAAGGCATTTGACTGTGTGGATCATAACAAATTATGGACAACACTGCAAAGAATGGGAATTCCAGAACACCTAATTGTGCTCATGAGGCACCTGTACACAGACCAAGAGGCAGTCATGCCAACAGAACAAGGGGATACTGCATGGTTTAAAGTCAGGAAAGGTGTGTGTCAGGATTGTATCTTTTCACTGTATTTATTCAATCTGTATGCGGAGCAAATAATCTGAGAAGCTGGACTCTCTGAAGAAGAACAGGGCATCAAGACTGGAGAAAGGCTTATTGCAGATGACACAACCTTGCTTGCTGGAAGTGAAGAGAATTTGAAGCACTTTCTGATGAAGATCAAAGACCACAGCCTTCAGTATGGATTACGCCTCAACATAAAACAAAAATCCTCACAACTGGACCAATGAGCAACATCATGATAGACAGAGAAAGGATTAAGGTTGTCAAGGACTTCATTTTACTTCCATCCACAGTCAACAGCCATGGGAGCAGCAGTCAAGAAATCAAAAGATGCATTGCATTGGGCAAATCTGCTGCAAGAGACCTTGTTAAAGTGTTGAAAAGCAAAGATGTCACTTTGAAGACTAAGGTGCGCCTGACCCAAGCCATGGTGTTTTCGATCACTTCATATGCATGCAAAAGCTGGAGGATGAATAAGGAAGAGTCTCAAAGAAGAATTGACACCACTGAATTGTGTTTGTTGGTGAAGAATATTGACTATATCATGGACTGCCAAAAGAACAAACAAATCTGTCTTGGACGAAGTACAACCAGAATGTTCCTTAGAAGCAAGGATGGCAAGACTGCATCTCACATACTTTGGACGTGTTATCAGGAGGGATCAATCCCTAGAGAAAGGCATCATGCCTTGTAAAGTAGAGGCTCAGCAAAAAAGAGGAAGACCCTCAGGGAGATGGATTGACACAGTGGCTACAACAATGGGCTCAACCATAACAACGATTGTGAGGACGGCTCAGGACAGGGCAGTGTTTCATTCTGTTGTACATTGGGTCGCTATGAGTCGGAACCGACTGGTCAGCATCTAGCAACAAACAACAACAACAGCTTTAGTGGAAGGCTTTCTCTCTCTGTCCACCCTCGGAGAAGGTCCTTGTCATCAATCTTCTGCAGTCGAGGAGCTTCTCAGCTCAGGGACTCAGGGTCCAAGGGACATGCTCTGCTCCAGGAGTTGCTTCCTTGATGATAGGAGGTCCCTCTGTTTCTCTGCTCACTTCTCTCTTTTATATCTCAAAAGAGATTTATTTGAAACACAACCTAATCTTGTAGATTGAGTCCTGCCTCATTAACATAACTGTCTCTAATTCTGCCTCATTAACATCAGAGAGGCAGGATTTACAACACATAGGAAAATCACATCAGATGACAAAATAGTGGGCAATCACACAATACTGGGGATCATGGCCTACCCAAGTTGACACACACTTTTTGGGAGGCACAATTCAATCCATAACAACTACCAACCGATGCCACGCAGGGCAGTGCTGGGCCACCACACAGGACTTGGCGCTCTGCCTCCAGGCAGCCTGGGTTGAGTCCATCCCTGAACTCAGGAGCTGCTTCTTGCTGTGTTCCTGCCGCCTAGACACCTGCAGGACCCTCCTCCTCTGACCTGGTTGGCCAGCTTTCCCCAGGCCTGGAGTCCTGCCCAGAGGGGCTGGGCTTCTGCTAGTCCCACCTGGATGCCACCTACACCTGTGTGTCTGTGTGTGTGGTTCTCTGGCGTCCTGTGGCTCTGGGTGCTGGAGGAACATACCCTGGGGTGTGGCCGGCCTGTATGCCCAGCCTCTCCATGCAACTTCCTCAGCCCTGCCTGCCCGGCCACTCGTCGCTGGTGTTCCCGTAGTCACACATTCATTCATTTAGCAACAGGACAGGCAAGGGATCCCAGCTCCAGCCCCAGCCTGATCTGCAGGGGAGCCTTGGTGTGTAAGGAATGCCTCCAATGCCCAGGTCATGATGTCTGTGGGTGGGGGAGACAAACTACTCAGCGGCCCCAGGGTCACAGAGCTCATACCCCATAACCCTTCTCCAATTCCCCCCTGAGGGAGGTGGCAGGGCAAGGATGTGGAACTGGTCCATTCTGCAGCCCGAGGAGACAGGAGGGCTGGGCACCTATACCTGGAAGTCCACAGGTGCTCCACTCAGCCCCAGGCCTGCTCACACCCCTCACCCACCGCCGCCAGAACCCCAGGCATCACCCACGGCTCCTCCAGTTCTCCCTCCCTCCATTCATCCACTCAACCACTGTCTCCAAGCACCCACTGTGCCCCGGAGGACAGAGGACAGCATGGTCCAGCGGGGGAGACGTACACACAGCAAATAACTCCAATAACACTGGAGGGTAGCAAGAGACGTGAATATGAGACGAGAATGTGCTCCAGAGATGGCGTGGGGATGGCGGCCCAGGTGGAGGCTCCACACAGCCACACATTCCCAGGGCCTGAGGTCTCCAAGTCCTGCCACTCTTACCTCAGCTGAAAGCCAGCCTACTCCAGGAAGCCTGCTAGGGTACCTCTGATGCTCCAGACTCCTGCTACACTGATCATAGGGCCTTTCTGGATGATTCCACCTTGCCAGGCTCGGCTGGCTCTTCATCTGGCCTGCCCTTCTCCAAGACGCCTGAAGGTGTGTTCTGATGGAGGGGAGACTTGAATGGAAGGCCCCCTACCCTGATCAGATAGGCCAGGGTGTTCAAATCCTAGCTTGGACCCTTACCGGCTTAGTGGCCTTAACCAAGGGACATCACCTCCCTAAGCCTGTTTCCCATCTGCAGAAAGGGGCCAGTGCCCTCCTCCCCACAGTGCAGTTATGGGGGCTAAGGAGACACAGCCAGTGCCCACATTTTCCTGTCCTTCCTGGCATCAGCGAGCCGGGGTAGTGAGCTGTGGCGGCGGCGGGGCTGCCCTCAGAGGGAGGAGCCTTCCTGAGGACACCCAGCTGGGCGAAGGCAAGTAAGAGTGATGGAGGAAGAGTGTGGCCGAGGGGGAGGACCTGGGGGTGGCAGCGGGAGGCAGGTGCAGGCAGAGGATGCCACACAGGGAATGGGCTCTCTGGGCCTCCCTGGTGGGTCCAGCGAAGGCTGCAAGCTGCAAGAGCCACCCCCGCCCTGCCTGCCCCTCCCCCTCCTGCCCAGCCATCTGTGGCGTTGGCAGCCAGAGCCAGGGTGGACGGTAAACGTGCTGGCACCATCTGAGCAGGACCAGTCTCTGGGGAAGGGCCGAGGCCCAGGAGGAGGGAACGTGGGCAGTCCCCCGCGTGTACACTCCCTCCCTTGTTCTCCCATTAGTGAGGTGCCTTTGGGGCCTGGGGTAGGGCCGAGACATTCGGGCTGAAGTGGGGGTGGTGTACAAGTACCCCAGCCCTTGGCCTCTCCTGGGCCCCCATTGCCTCTCATGGGCTGCCTTCTCTCTGCATCAGAAGGCAGGATGTGGAGGTCACAGTGCCTGCCCCTCCTCAAGTCGGGAAACCAAGGCCCCCAGAGCAAAGAGGCCACCTCAGTGAACCAGAGCCTGACAAGCCTCTCCACCCTAAGACAGCCAGCCCTGGGGGGGGCAGGGATGTGGGGTGTGGGGGGCTCGGAGCTATGGCTCTCCTTTTGTCCTGGCTATGGTCCTGTGTGCCAGAAGACGGGGGGCTGTCCTTTGGTGCTCATTCTGCCCCTGAGACTTGGAAGCCTCCCTGCACTTCCTTCTCCATTGGTGACCCAGTACTGTCCCTGGGAGGACAGCAGTGCTTCAGTGGCAGATTTTCACCTTCCCTGCAGGAGACCCAAGTTCAATTCCTGGCCAATGCACCTCGTGTGCAGCTACCACTCATCTGTCAGCGGAGGCTTGCACGTTGCTAGGATGCTTAACAGGTTATAGCGAAGCTTCTAGACTAAAATAGACCAGCAAGAAAGGCCTGGTGATCTACTTCTGAAAATCAGCCAGTGAAAACCCTGTGGATCACAAGGGTCTGATGTGCACCCGATCATGGGGATGGCACAGGGCTGACAGCATTCCATTCGTTGTGCTTGGGGTCACTGTGTGATGGGGGCCGACTCAACGTCAGCTGACACCGTCCCTGGGACCCGAGAGGAGGGCAGAGGATTCTGCCTGCATGCTAAATGGCTCCAGTTGGCGGCTGGCTCTTTTTCTTGTGTCTCCTTTGTATCGTTTTTCTCTCTTCCCTTGCTGTCAACACCTTTTCTCCATCACCATGTCTGGATGCAGCAGCCCCCTCTGGACTGGATAAGAGTAGAAAACGGCCAAGTTTACAACATACAGCAAACAAGGCATTCGTGGGCAGCCTCTGTGATCTGCCACGTGCTGGAGATGCCATCGACATGTGTGAACTGTAAGCCCGTAGGGCCCGAGAGAGGGCATGAACAATGTGCAAGTGCTTTGTAACCTCTCTCCCTGCCACTCTGGACCCCTCGGTCTCCCTTGCCATCCTCCCCCCACCCCAACCCCCACCCTGGGTTCATGTGCTGGCTGCTGCTGGGCTCGCTAGGATGGAGACTCTTGTCCAGCTGCCCCTGGGGGGCTCTGAATGTCCTTGGCACTGATGGTGGGCCCTGAGGGGGCTCCAGGCCTCCTGCCCCAGCCTTAGGCCCCCAGGGCCAGGATGGGGCTAGCCTGGACTCTGCTGAAGGCAAGGGCGATGTTCAGCTGGGGGGACCCTGGGGTATCGCTGACACTCTAGAGCCACCTTCCCTTTCTGAGCACTCCCTGGAGGGAAGGAAGCCCCTCTCACTCATCATGAGGCTACTGGCTGGTGACTGGCCCCAGAGCCTGAGCCCTGTGCGCTGTGTCGGGCAAAGAATGAAGCAAGGGCCCCTGCCTGATGGAGCAAGCTGCCGATGATGGCTGTCACACGCTTCAGGCCTCAGTTTCTCCACCTATAAAATGTGAGTTCTGTGAGGACATGAACTTGGTTAAGTTCGCTGCTGTGCCCCTGGCACCTAGAGCCGGGCTGGTACACAAGCCCATTGCTGAGAAGTCAATTCCAACTCTTAGCGACCCTACAGGACAGAGTAGAACTGCCCCATAGTTTCCAAGGAGTGGCTGGCAGATTCGAACGGCCGACCTTTTGGTTAGCAGCCAAAGCTCCTAACCACTAAGCCACCAGGGCTCTGGGTTGGTACACAACCCAGAACCCAGTGCCGTCGAGTCGATACCGACATCAGGTGCTAAATAAAGTTGAAGAACTGAAAGAATAAGTGGTTGGATGGATTGGACGGTCAGTGCTGAGGACCTACAGGCTTCAAAGGCTCATTCACACTTTTGCTCCACGTGTTCCCCTCAAGCATTCGTTCCCTCATTCATTCATTCAGTCCTCCCACACGCACGCACCGCACTCATTCATTCATGCGCTCCGCCATTCATGCACACGCGGCTTCATTCATTCCCTGCCCTCCGCGGTTCCTCCCCGGCGGGTGCCGGGGCGCACGGTCCCAGAGCCCCCGGCCCGCGCCCCCAGTGTGCGCCCCGCTTGGGCGCCGCCGGGGAGCCTCTGAATCAGCCGCGGCTGCGCGGGGCCGGGGCTGGCAGGGAGCCGGACTGGGGGCGGGGGGCGGGCGCTCCCGGCGGGAAGCCGGGCGGGTGGGGAGCCCCGCCACTTCGCTCCCCGCGCTCGGCTTCCGAGGGGAGGGCGCGGGACGGCGGCGGCGGAGACAAGCGGCGCCGGGCCATGTGGACGGGTGGCCGGCGCCCGGGCCGGCTGCGCCGGGCGGTGAGTACCTGGGAGGCGGCGGGGCGGGGCGGGGCGGTGCCAGCCACGCCCGGGGCGGGCTCCTGCGGCGCCGCTGGGTGCGAGCGCCCCCACTCCCGGGGCGGGGCGACTCCCTAATCCGTCCTCGCCCCGCGGTGCCCCCTCCAGGGCTGGGGCGCCAGGGACCCGCCGTGAACGCCCCGCGGGCCGGGCAGCCCCGGGAGCTGGACACTCTCGGGTGGAGTGGGGACGCTCGGCTTCCGCGCTGCCCTGCCCCCCCCGTCCCGGCCCGAGCGCCTTGGTCCCATTGGTGGCTCGTCGTCCCACACCTGCACGTCCTTGCGGCAGAGGGTGGGATGGGGGCACAGGGAGAGGCCGTGAGAGTGGGGACTCGCCGCTCCCCGCGGGGCAAGCGCCGGGGTTCGGGCAGGCTCCCTCCGCCCTGCGTCAGGGGCAGGGCCTGGGCCAGCCCAGCCCGGGAGACCGCCTGGGAGAGGCCGAGGAGCCGGAAGGAGGCTGGACCAAGGGCTGGCTCACTGAGCCTGGGCGGAGCATAGGAGCGCGAGAGTCCAGGGGGCCCTCCAGCTCGTTCAACACCTGCCGGGCAGGTACTCTCATCCTTCCCATTTACTGGCGAGGAAACTGAGGCGCAGGGAGGCAGGGGCTCGCCCAGGGGCGCTCAGCTGGCATTTGCCCTCCCTAAATCCCGGTTAGCTGAATGGGAATTTCTGCCCAAGTGTTTCCGCTTCCTGCCTGATCTAGGGGTGTTTTCTTCCAGTGTGTGCCCCACCCCACCCCCACCTCAGTGTGGTTCTTCTGGGGCAGGGACCGCGTGGGCAGCATCCTGCAGGCTCCTGAGCCAGCACTAGTGAGTGGGGACTAGATGAATGGACAGCACCTGCAAACGTGGAGCCCTGGAAGGCCAAGGTCGGCCTGCCCTGCATTCTAGAGGTCAAGGCTTTGGCCATGGGAGCAGGCCGTCCCGGAGCCTGGCTCCTTCCAGACCCAATGGTCTAGATCGATGGGATACGTGGACGAGTCTTTTTCTCCCTCTGGGTCCGGGCTCCGCCACTGTCAGTGGCGGTCCCTGCCACTCCCAGAGCCAGGCTCCAAGGAGGTCGGTGGGAGAAAGCCCCTTCTAAACTGTGGTGTGCTACCCCCACCAGGCTTGGCTGTGGCACTGCCCGACCTGGGCAAGTGGCCACTGGAGGCGGCCCAGCCTGGCATATGTGACATGCAGGGCGGGGAGGCGGCTGCAAGGGCCCTGGCAGCATCCCACAAACCCTTAATTTTCCCGACTCTCACTATAATCAGGGCGACATGGAAAACAAGCTCGCTGGCAGATGCACTTGCTCCTGGCTGCTCAGTGGCAGGCTGGGCGAGGGGCGGCTGCTCTGTGCTGTGCCCAGGCACCTTCAGCTATTGTCTCGTATTTATAGATCCCTGCACTCTGCGTTCTGCTTGGCGTCAAAACCTGGAGCTGTTTGCACCTGGGAAACTGAGTGTGGAGGCGAGGGCCCATGCTGAAGGGGCCTTCCATGGGCTGGGTGGGTGGGAGGGACATATGGTCACCCCACCCCACACACCCATTTTCTAGGTCCAGAGAGGGGAAGTGAGTCAGAAGCAGACTGGAAGATGATCCTCCAACCCGTCTCAAAGATTTGGGCCCAGGGCCTGGCCCACAATTGCTATTTATTGAGCACCTGTGGGTCCCTGGGTGGTGGAAATGGTTAAGCAATCGACTCCTAACCAAGAGGTTGGCGTTTCAAACCCACCCAGAGGTGCCTCGGAAGACAGGCATGGCAATCTGCTTCTGTAAGGTCACAGCCTTGAAAACCCTATGGAGCAGATCTACTCTGCACACATGGGCTCGCCACGAATCAGAATTGACTTGATGACAAACAGCAACAACACTGAGTGCCTACCCTGTGCCAGGTCCACACCATCTCCACAACATCACTCTGAAGCAGTACCCCTACTCCTGCCGGCACTGGAGCTGAAGAACGAATGAAGGAATGAATGAATAAGTGGGAGGGAATAAGAGCAATCCCTGAATCTATGGCTTGTTTGGAGACAGGTCACACATAGTTTTCCAGATCCCTGACAGGGAGACCTAAGGGCTGAGTAGGAGTTGAGCTGGTGACGGTAGGTGTGGCACATGTACAACAGGTGCAAAGGCCCAGAGGTGAGGAGAGAGGGCAGGGAAGCAGGAGCCACCTCTTCCCAGAGAGTGGGGGCCAGTGATGTGACCATGGCTGGGTGACGGGGCTCCTTCCCTCAAAGCAGGAAGGGTCCCCAGGGACAAATCCAAAGGAGACCCCGAGGCTCACTATGTTGGCCTGGAATTACCTCCCAGATCTTCTCCTGGCCCCCCACTTTTGTGGCAGAGTTGGTCACTGGAGTGGCAGAGGGGCCTGGACAGGGGTCTGGGGTCCCAGGTTCCAGTTTCTCCTTTGCTACTGATTGGCTGTGTGACCTCGGCAAGGCCCGACCTCTCTCTCGGGCTCAGTATCTCATGTGTGAAGAAGGGTCTCTATCACTCCTGAGACCTCTTCCCACCCTGCCCCTCTGGCCATCGCTGGCTGGCAGAGGCCGGAGGCTCAGCACCTCTCATGGTCAGCGGAGTGACTTCCACAGCCTGAGGCTGTACCTGGGGCCGGAGAAGCTGCCCACACCTGGCTCTGTTGGTCTGATAATTATAGAAATGAATGAGCGCATAAATGAATGAGTCAGTGAGTGGATACATGAATGAACTCTGCACTCACCTAGCATACTCACCCCAGCACCCACTCTGTACCATTCATTGGGGTGTATAGGTGACTCTGACCCAGGCCCCACCCCTCAAGAGCTCACAGTCTGCAGGAGAAATAGACCCTGACCAGTGGGCAGGTGTTAAGAGGGTGCTGCCAGGCTAGGAAATGCTTTTCCAGCAGCCACGAAGGGGACCCAGCGGTTCCCCCAGCCCCAGAAGGCCATGAGTCTGGGGGATGATGTGGCAGCCTCTGGGGACTCCCCGGGGTGGGGACCAGCCAGTGCCCTCCTGTTGCCCAGCGCTGAGCCAGGCCAAGGAACTACAGCCATCTGTCAATCAGCAGACCCTGAATCAAGTCAGGGATGGAGCGGGGTCAGGCCTGCACCCTTCTGGGGAAGACAGACCCAGAAACACGGTCATGCTGCAGGTGGTACAGGAGAACAAGGAGAGAAGCAATGCCGGTGGACTGAGGGGATGGAAGGGCGGGTGATGGAAGGATGAGTGATGATGTATCAATAGAAGGCATGTAGCAGGGCAGATAGGTGGATGGATGGATGGATGGAAAATCAGAGGGAAAGATGGATGGGAGGATAGATTGATGGATCCAAGTGGCAAGGATGGATGGGTAGATGGATAAAAGGATTGATATGGATACAGGAATGGATGGTTACATGGGCGGATTGATAGATGGGAGGATGGATTTCTGAATGCATGTGGCAAGACGGACAGATGAATGGATGGAAGGGTGTAAGGATGGATAGATGGAGAGTTACATGTCAATGAATGGATATAGGCATGGAAAAATGGATGCATAAATGGGTACAGTCAGTGGATGGGTGCTTGGTGATAGTATGTGAATACATGTCAGCAAAGTGCTGCTATAGCAATGGATGGGTGGATACAGGTAGATGATGCAGGCATAGAGGGGTGGGTCAGTGCATACATGGACCATGTGCATTCATCGACATGTGCATATGTGTAACAGAGGGGTGGAGCCAAGGGTGGATGGGTGGATGGACAGATACAGGAGTAAGAGAGGGCTAGATGGATGGGCACCTGCCAGCAGGTGGGTAGATACAGGCACGGAGGGATGGATTGAAGCACGAGAGGGCGCGTGCTCAGAGATGAATGGTTTCGGGAATGGATGGGGGAAGGATGGTTGGTTGGATGGGGGAGCTCCAGGCTGCTCCCTCCCTTGACTTCCCAGATGCTAGTATCTTGCTCACACGCCCCCAAATCCCTCCTTTTCAGAGACAGTGTAGCTGGGGCTCGCAGGGCTGTGGAGAAGAGAGGGGTCAGCCCTGCTGACTCAGACACCAAGTGAACCTGATACTGCAGACACACACTGGGAGTGGTCGGAGGGGAGATCCCCCAGCTTAGGCTGCTGTGCTTCCCTAGAAGACACTCTCTGGGAACCAGGAAGCAGAGGCCTCTTCTAGAGACAAGGGCGGGCAGATGCGTCCCCCAGGCTGAGGCGCATGTTCTTCCTGAGAAAGGAGAGCTGGACCGAAGGTGGGCCTGACCCCACTGAGTCTGTGCCAGGAGGCTGGGACTCAGAGAAAGACCTGGGCCAACCTCCAGGGTCCTCAGGCCAGAAGCAAAATGGGGGAGGCAGCAGGGCAGTGTGGGGAAGAGCAAAAGTGTGAGAATTCTCGGGCCTCAGCGTTTGCATCTGTTAAAGGGGGACAGCCACAGAAATTTGGCACCGATGGGGGGAGGATTCAGGAAGAGGGCCATGCTACTATCAGTGCTTCCTACAGTACCCGGCATACTGGCGCCTGCCCAGTGACCCTTGGAGCCCAGTTTCCTCCTCCACAGAAGGGGGTGGCAGCTCCTGCCTCGGAAGGCTGCTGTGAGAATTGAGTGAGACTATGTATGTGAAGGGGGCAGTGGTGGCTCAGCGGTAGAATTCTCGCCTTCCATGTGGGAGACCAGGGTTCCATTCCCACCCAATGCACCTCGTGCATGGCCACCACCCGTCTGTCAGGGGAGGCTTGTGTGTTGCTAGGATGCTGAACTGGTTTCAGCGGAGCTTCCAGACTAAGACAGACTAGGAAGAAAGGCCTGGGATCTACTTCCAAAAATCAGCCAGTAAAAACTCTGTGGGTCGTGGAGGTCCAATGCGGCTGGCGTGGGGCAGGGCAGCATTGCATTCGGTGTGTGTGGGGTCACCGTGAGTCGGGGCCAGCTTGATGGCATCTAACAACAACAACATGTGTGTGGAATTCCAAGCAGATGTCTGGCATGCCCTGCCCAGCCCACAGGGTCTCCTGGCGCCTTGGGGCATGGTCTTCGTGTCCTGGCCCCTGGAGACAATGGGACCCTTGCGTTCCCCTCCTCTGCGAGCTCCCAGAGGTCAGCTTTTCCCCATGGGAGTGTGGGTGGGGGGCAGGCCATGGTGGAGGAGCTGGGGGGCTGGAGGACATCCTGGGTGTGCCTCGCCATGGCTGTGTGACCTCGGACAAGTCATCTCACCTCTCTGGGACTCTGCTTCCCTTAGGGCAGTCCCAGCACATAGGGCCGGGATGATGGGTCGGGTGTAATGTGTGTACCCTGCATGGGGGTTGGCACGCAGGAGGGGTCAGGGAGTACAACTGAGCTAGATGGTTAGCGGTGGGACTGCATGCTGTGCTGAGAGCCTGGGCCATCAGGAGAGGTAGCCCAGGCTGCTTCGAGCCGAGCCGCAGGCAGCATCCTCCGGGCTCCGCCAAGCCACGGAGAGCCAATGGGTTGTTATGACAACAGGAACTTGTCTGATGCACCGGTGACTCTGGGAGAGCCTCAGAGGACTGGCTGGCCAGGGCCCCAGACACTCCTTCAAGGTGCATCACACATACAATGGAAATGGCCAAAGCTGATGACCCCTGAGGTCCAGCCAGGCACAGGCACCATGCCACACGCCTTATACCTCACACTATCGTGCCACAGCCTGGGGCCTGGCACTGTCCTGTCCTCACTGGACAGATGAGGAGTGCACCTGACTTCCCCATCGTCTGGTGGTCAGAGAGTTGGAGGGGGGATTTGAGCTTGGGTCTGGAGGCTTCCAAGTTCCATTTCCACTGGTGATGGGGCAGGTGGGTGGCTGCTGCAGAGGGGGCTCTCAGGAGCTGCGGAGGCAGGACACTGTGGCCTTCCCAGCCTGGAGCAGACCCACCCCAGGGCTGGGGACACTTGTCAGCTGACAGCCCGACCTGTTGTGGCATTCACTTACTCACTCATTCATTCATTCAAGAACTACTTACTGAGCACCTACTACATGCCAGGCCCAGTGCAGAGAGCTGGGATCTCCATGGAGCTTACATTCTAGTGCAGGAGACACATAATAAATGAACAATTGTGAACACGTCTATACCAATTCCACGTGTCTGTCAGTTTGTCGTACTGTGGGGGCTTGTGTGTTGCTGTGATGCTGGAAGCTATGCCACCGGTATTCAGATACAAGCAGGGTCACCCATGAAGGACAGGTTTCAGTTGAGCTTCCAGACTAAGACAGACTAGGAAGAAGGACCCGGCAGTCTATTTCTGAAAAGCATTAGCCAGTGAAAACCTTACGAATAGCAGCAGAACATTGTCTGATACAGTGCTGGAAGATGAGCCCCCCAGGTTGGAAGGCACTCAAAAGATGACTGGGGAAGAGCTGCCTCCTCAAAGTAGAGTCGACCTTAATGATGTGGATGGAGTAAAGCTTCCGGGACCTTCATCTGCTGATGTGGCATGACTCAAAATGAGAAGAAACAGCTGCAAACATCCATTAATAATCGGAACCTGGAATGTACGAAGTACAAATCTAGGAAAATTGGAAATCATCAAAAATGAAATGGAACGCATAAACATCGATATCCTAGGCATTAGTGAGCTGAAATGGACTGGTATTGGCCGTTTTGAATCGGACAATCATAGAGTCTACTACGCTGGAAATGACAACTCGAAGAGGAATGCTGTTGCATCCATCGTCAAAAAGAACGTTTCAAGATCTATCCTGAAGTACAACGCTGTCAGTGATAGGATAATATCCATACGCCTACAAGGAAGACCAGTTAATATGACTATTATTCAAATTTGCGCACCAACCACTGGGGCCAAAGATGAAGAAATAGAAGAAGTATGTGTTCTTCTCAGTTTATACTGAAATAGAAGATTTTTATCAGCTGCTACAGTCTGAAATTGATCCAACATGCAATCAAGATGCATTGATATTACTGGCGATTGGAACGCGAAAGTTGGAAACAAAGAAGAAGGATCAGTAGTTGGAAAATATGGCCTGGGTGATAGAAACAATGCCGGAGATCGAATGATAGAATTTTGCAAGACCAACAACTGCTTCATTACAAATGCCTTCTTTCACCAACATAAACGGTGACTGTACACATGGACCTCGCCGGATGGAACGCACAGAAATCAAATTGACTACATCTGTGGAAAGAGACGATGGAAAAGCTCAATATCATCACTCAGAACAAGGCCAGGGGCTGACTGTGGAACAGACCATCAATTGCTCATATGCAAGTTCAAGCTGAAACTGAAGAAAGTTAGAATAAGTCCATAAGAGCCAAAGTACAACCCTGAGTATATCCCACCTGAATTTAGAGACCATCTGAAGAATAGATTTGACGCACTGAACGCTAGTGACCGCAGACCAGACGAATTGTGGAATGACATCAAGGACATCATCCATGAAGAAAGCCAGAGGTCACTGAAAAGACAGGAAAGAAAGAAAAGACCAAGATAGATGTCAGAGGAGACTCTGAAACTTGCTCTTGAGCGTTGAGCAGCTAAAGCAAAAGGAAGAATTCATGAAGTAAAAGAACTGCACAGAAGAAGATTTCAAAGGGCAGCTCGAGAAGACAAAGTAAAGTATGATGATGACATGTGCAAAGAGCTGGAGATGGAAAACCAAAAGGGAAGAACACGCTCGGCGTTTCTCAAGCTGAAAGAAATGAAGAAA
This sequence comes from Loxodonta africana, assembly GCF_030014295.1. Taxonomy (NCBI): domain Eukaryota; kingdom Metazoa; phylum Chordata; class Mammalia; order Proboscidea; family Elephantidae; genus Loxodonta; species Loxodonta africana. The sequence continues at coordinate 112,279,673 of NC_087351.1, forward strand.
AAATTCAAGCCTCGAGTTGCAATAGTGAAGAATTCCATGGGGAAAATATTAAATGACGCAGGAAACATCAAAAGACGATGGAAGAAATACACAGAGTCATTATACTGAAAAGAATTAGTCGATATTCAACCATTTCAAGAGATGGCATATGATCAGGAACCGATGGTACTGAAGTAAGAAGTCCAAGCTGCTCTGAAGGCATTGGGGAAAAACAAGGCTCCAGGAACTGATGGGATATCAATTGAGATGTTTCAACAAACAGATGTAGCGCTGGAGGTGCTCACCCGTCTATGCCAAGGAATATGGAAGACAGCTTCCTGGCCAACTGATTGGAAGAGATCCATATTTACACCTATTCCCAAGAAAGGTGATCCAACCGAATGTGGAAATTATAGAAGAATATCATTAATATGACACACAAGCAAAATTCTGCTGAAGATCATTCAAAAACGGCTGCAGCAGCATATTGACAGGGAACTGGCAGAAATTCAGGCCAGTTTCAGAAGAGGACGTGGAACCAGGGATATCATTGCTGATGTCAGATGGATCCTGGCTGAAAGCAGAGAATACCAGAAGGATGTTTACCTGTGTTTTATTGACTATGCAAAGGCATTCGACTGTGTGGATCATAACAAATTGTGGATAACACTGTGAAGAATGTGAATTTCATAACACTTAATTGTGCTCATGAGGAGCCTTTACATAGATCAAGAGGCAGTTGTTCGGACAGAACAAGGGGATACTGACTGGTTTAAAGTCAGGAAAAGTATGCATCAGGGTTGTATCCTTTCACCATACCTATTCAGTCTGTATGCTGAGCAGATAATCCAAGAAGCTGGACTCTATGAAGAAGAACGGGGCTTCAGGATTGGAGGAAGACTCATTAACAACCTGTATTATGCAGATGACACAATCTTGCTTGCTGAAAGTGAAGAGGACTTCAAGCACTTATTAATGAAGATCGAAGACCACAGCCTTCAGTATGGATTGCACCTCAACATAAAGAAAACAAAAATCCTCACAGCTGGACCAATGAGCAACATCATGATAAACGGAGAAAAGATTGAAGTTGTCAAGGATTTCATTTTACTTGGATCCACAATCAACAGCCATGGAAGCAGCAGTCAAGAAATCAAAAGATGCGTTGCACTGGGCAAATCTGCTGCAAAGGACCTCTTCAAAGTGTTGAAGAGCAAAGATGTCACCTTGAAAAGACTAAGGTGCGCCTGACCCAAGCCATGGTATTTTCAATCGCATCGTATGCATGTGAAAGCTGGACAATGAATAAGGAAGACCGAAGAAGAGTTGATGCCTTTGAATTATGGTGTTGGCGAAGAATATTGAATATACCATGGACTGCCAAGAGAAGGAAAAATCTGTCTTGGAAGAAGGAGAACAGAATGCTTCTTAGAAGCAAGGATGGCAAGACTGCATCTTACATATTTTGGACATGTTATCAGGAGGGATCAGTCCCCGCAGAAGGACCTCTTGCTTGGTAAAGTACACAGTGAGCAGAAAAGAGGAAGACTCTCAATAAGATGGATTGACACAGTGGCTGCAACAATGAGCTCAAGCATAACGATTGTGAGGATGGCGCAGGACCGGGCAGTGTTTCGTTTTGTTGTGCATAGGGTCGCTATGAGTCAGAACCGACTCGACGGCACCTAACAACAACAACAACAACTGTACCAATTGGGGGCTGTGTTGTGGAGAAGGGTGGGGGTTACAAGAGGCTGTTGCAGGGGTACCTGATCTACTCTGGGGGGACGGAAGGAGGTGGGCTGTTGGAGGTTACATAGGAGTAAGAGGATGAGAAGGAGGGAAAGGGACAGGGAATGAGTGTTCACAGCAGAGGGAACAGCAAGCTCAAGGCCCTGAGGCCAGGCAGAGCTTAGCAGGGTCAGGCTAAGTAAGTGGAAGTTCCTTGTGGTGGGGGGTGGAGCACGGGGGGAGAGGGTGCTGGGTAGTGGCCTTGCAGGGTGTATGAAGGTGTGATGTTTTCTTGCCTATGCTTTTTTTTTTTTTTAATAATTTTTATTGTGCTTTAAGTGAAAGTTTACAAATCAAGTCAGCCTCTCACGTATAAACTTATATACACACCTTATTACATACTCGAATTTACTCTCCCCCAATGAGTCAGCCCACTCCCTCCTTCCAGTCTCTCCTTTCGTGACAGTTTTGCCTGTTTCTAACCCTCCCATCTCCCCTCCAGACGGGAGATGCCAACACAGTCTCAAGTGTCCACCTGATACAAGTAGCTCACTCTTCATCAGCATCTCTCTCCTACCCATTGTCCAGTCCCTTCCATGTCTGATGAGTTGTCTTTGGGAGTGGTTCCTGTCCTGGGCCAACAGAAGGTTTGGGGACCATGACCGCCGGGATTCCTCTAGTCTCAGTCAGACCATTAAGTCTGGTCTTTTTAGGAGAATTTGGGGTCTGCATCCCACTGATCTCCTGCTCCCTCAGGGGTTCTCTGTTGTGCTCCCTGTCAGGGCAGTCATGGGTTGTGGCCGGACACCATCTAGTTCTTCTGGTCTCAGGATGATGTAAGTCTCTAGTTCATGTGGCCCCTTCTGTCTCTTGGGCTCATAATTATCTTGTGGCCTCGATGTTCTTCATTCTCCTTTGATCCAGGTGGGTTGAGACCAATTGATGCATCTTAGATGGCTGCTTGTTAGCATTTAAGACCCCAGACACCACACTTCAAAGTGGGATGCAGAATGTTTTCTTAATAGAATTTATTTTGCCAATTGACTTAGATGTTCCCTGAAACCATGGTCCCCAGACCCATGGCACGCTGGCCTTCGAAGCATTCAGTTTATTCAGGAAACTGCTTTTGGTTTAGTCCAATTGTGCTGACCTCCCCTGTATTGTGTGCTGTCTTCCCCTTCACCTAAAGTGGTTCTTATCTACTATCTAATTAGTGAATACCCCTCTCCCACCCTCCCACCCTCCTCTCATAACCACAAAAGAATGTTTTCTTCTCAGTTTAAACTATTTCTCAAATTCTTATAATAGTGGTCTTATACAATATTTGTCCTTTTGCCTCTGACTAATTTCGCTCAGCATAATGCCTTCCAGGTTCCTCCATGCTGTGAAATGTTTCACAGATTCCTCACTGTTCTTTATCGATGTGTAGTATTCCATTGTGTGAATATACCAAAATTTATCCATTCATCCGTTGATGGGCACCGTGGTTGCTTCCAGCTTTTTGCTATTTTAAACAGAGCTGCAATAAACATGGGTGTGCATATATCTGTTCGTGTGAAGGCTCTTATTTCTCTAGGGTATATTCCGAGGAGTGGAATTTCTGGGTTGTATGGTAGTTCTATTTCTAACTTTTTAAGGAAACGCCAGATAGATTTCCAGAGTGGTTGTACCATTTTACATTCCCACCAGCAGTGTACAAGAGTTCCAATCTCTCCGCAGCCTCTCCAACATTTATTATTTCGTGTGTTTTGGATTAATGCCAGCCTTGCTGGAGTGAGATGGAATCTCATCGTAGTTTTAATTTGCATTTCTCTAATGGCTAATTATCAAGAGCATTTTCTCATGTATCTGTTAGCTGCCTGAATATCTTCTTTAGTGAAGTGCATGTTCATATCCTTTGCCCAATTTTTAACTGGGTTGTTTGTCTTTTTGTGGTTGAGTTTTAACGGAATCATATAGATTTTAGAGATCAGGTGCTGGTCGGAGATGTCATAGCTGAAAATTTTTTCCCAATCTGTAGGTGGTCTTTTTCCTCTTTTGGTGAAGTCTTTAGATGAGCATAGATGTTTGATTTTTAGAAGCTCCCAGTTATCTGGTTTCTCTTCGTCATTTTTGGTAATGTCTTGTATTCTGTTTATGCCTTGTATTAGGGCTCCTAACGTCCCTATTTTTTCTTCCATGATCTTTATCGTTTTAGTTTTTATGTTTAGGTCTTTGATCCACTTGGAGTTAATTTTTGTGCACGGTGTGAGGTATGGGTCCTGTTTCCTTTTTTTGCAAATGGATATCCAGTTATGCCAGCACCATTTGTTAAAAAGACTATCTTTTCCCCAATTAACTGACACTGGGCCTTTGTCAAATATCAGCTGCTCATATGTGGTTGGATTTACATCTGGGTTCTCAATTCTGTTCCATTGGTCTATGTGCCTGTTGTTGTACCAGTACCAGGCTGTTTTGACTACTGTGGCTGTATAATATGTTCTAAAATCAGGTAGAGTGAGGCCTCCCACTTTCTTCTTCTTTTTCAGTAATGCTTTACTTATCTGGGGCTTCTTTCCCTTCCATATGAAGTTGGTGATTTGTTTCTCCATCACATTAAAAAACGTCATTGGAATTTGGATCAGAAGTGCATGGTATATATTGATGGCTTTTGGTAGAATTGGTCTATGCTTTTAAAAGATTGCACTGGCCGTGTGTGTAGGCTAGATGGGGCTGGCCCAGCAGAGGGTCGGGGGGCCCCAGGGAATGGGCGATCTCAGGTGTCCAGGTGAGACATGGTGGCAACTGGGACCAACCAGGTGATGCTGGGGATAGAGGAAGGTGGTCAAATTGGAGAGAGGATGACTCACGAAGACCTGGTGATTAGGGTGGTGGAGGGAATGAGGGGTGGCTCTAGGTCCCTGGAGCCCATGAAGGTGGCCTTCATGGAGTCTTGCAGACATTCAGCCTGGGCTGAACCCAGAATAGCAGAGGCCCTCAGGCACTTGATATGAGGCCTCTAGGCCCTCCTGATGGGCAGGATCTCAGGGCACAGCCAGGAACAGGCAGTGCCAAGGAGGACCTGGGCAATGCTCTAAGCAGCGCAGAGCTGGGGACAGGGCAGCAGTGGTGGTGGCCTCTAGCTGGTCAGCCAAGGTGAGTCTTCCTCCAGTGCCCACATACCAGCATCCCAGGTCAAAGCCCTGCCTGGGCTCTGGCTCCCCAGAACAGGCATGTCTTCCTTTATACCAAGGGGGGAGGGTCCAGGCCTGGCTCTGGCCCTTCTCTGGGTCCCCAACTCCCCAATCCCCATCTAACCTATACCCTGGGTACCCATGTGCTAAAGGCATTAGCAACTCCTGTCCCCCACCTTATCCCTTGTGTATTACTGAGTTGTTGCATACAGATGCTGGTAACAGAATCTGGAAATAACCACAGTTTAAACACAACAGAGGGTTATTTTTTTCTCAAGTTAAAGAATTCCAGAGGCAGGTGGTCCAGGGCTAGGATGATGATGATATGGTCATCAAGGACCCAGGTTACTTTTGTTTTTCTACTCCTACATCCTTTACATATGGATTCCACCACAAGGCTGCCTTGTGGTACAAGGTGGCTGCCACAGCTCCAACCATCACCTCCATGTTCCATATAAGAAGTAAAGAATGGGTTCAAAAAGGGCACAGGCAAGCTATTTGACCCCTCTTAAGGCACTCTCCCAGAAGTCACACTTGACTTCTCCCCCAGCTGTGAGGGAGCCTAGGAAATGTCATCTTTTAGCTGGGTATCTTGCCTCCCAAAATAAAATCAGGGTTTTTTACTAAGGAAGAGTGGGAGAACAGTGGGCAGCAGCCTCTGCCACCCCCTCCTGTTTTACCAGATTGATAAAGTTCTAGTGCTCCCTCCTCTGAGCCCTGTGCTGACCCCACCAGGGTAGGCATCATGCGTCTGTGTGTTGGCTGCCTCTCTGTATCCCTCATCCTGGCAGAGGACCTGCCATGAGTAGAGCATGAGGCCAGCCCAGGGCCGGCATGCAGCAGTGCTCATCCCATACCGGCTGCCCCCCTGAGGCCGACACAGTGCCCAGGACATGACCTTCTCCTCTCCAGTGCTTTCTAAGCCTCAAGCCTAGCTCCCATGTAGCAAGGATCAATCTGGGGGTGGGAGGCAGTGGGGACCTACCACATGCTCTCTGGGATCGATGGGCAGGCAGGCTTTTAGCCAATCACTCTGTTCAGTGAAGGCAGATGCCCTGGTCCCAAGAGGACCTAAGGATGCCAGCCCCAGTGGAAGGAGACGTGTGGGGTCAGTGAGACCCTCTTGGAAGGACGTGGCATTGGACTGACTAGAAGGATGCTGTCGGGGGCTGGCTCCCAAGCACGGAGCCCTGACCCTGCCAGCCCCAGGCCCGGTGACCACAGCTCCCTCATGGAGCCCAGGGTGGAAGACCCCAGGATGGAAGCATACAGCGATGGCCTTCGAAGCCAAAAGCCAAGTCCCAGTCCAGGTCGGAACCCTGAGAGCCCAGCCTCTGGCCCCCGCTGGGCAGCACAGCCTAGCCCTGAGGAAGCACAAGCATCTCCTGGCCTGCCGCCTATGCCAGAGCCCCTGAGTGCCGATCGTGGGGCTGCCACGGGCCCCCTCGCCTGCCTGGGCCGCCGGCGGGAGGCCAGGCTGCCCTTCTCCAGGTTCCTGGATGAGGTCACCTTGCGGGTGCTGGATCCTGGGACCCTGGAGTCCTTCCGGGGGCCCAGAGGCCGCAACCCAGAGCCCTCCCCAGGGGAGCAGAGTCCAGGCTTGGCCCAGACACCTCTAACAGGAACCACAGCCCCAGAGAAGGCCCTAAATCCAAGCCCTTGGCTGTCCTCAGGGACAGCAGGTGAGGCTGCCAGCAAAGTGGGGCCAGGCCCGGCCATGGAGACCAGCAGGCCCCGAATGGACAGTGGCGAACATGGAGACCAAGCCACCTCCCCCTGGAGGCTTCCAGGCCGGGTGAGTCTCAGCCCCAGCTGTGACCCCTTCCCTCCTCCCGCCTGCCTGCCCCTCTCCCTCATTGCCCTTCCCATAGGTCCCAGCTGACCCCTCGACCTTCCCTCATCACACCCCTTCCATAATATCTGCAATGTAACAGGGGCTGGAAGATCTTCAATGCCAAAAGAATGAATCTCTAAGGTGATATTTTGGCTTTGGGGCAGGCAGAGTATTTCTGGACCGAGTACTCATGAGTAAATAACGATGACAATGATAGTAAACCAACCCATTACCGTGGAATGGATTCCAATTCATAGCGACCCTATAGGACAGAGTAGAACTACCCCATAGGGTTTGAAAGGCTGTAACTCTTTATGGACTGTCACATCTTTCTCCCTCAAAGTGGGTGGTGGGTTCAAATCGTCGACCTTTCAATTAGCAGCAGAGTGCTTTAACCACTGCGCCTCCAGGGATCCTTGACAGCAATAACACCCATCCCCCATTTGCAGTGTCTTGGTAGTTTACCACGGGGCTTTCAGATTATTACTATTCCTTTGAATGTTCGCGCCCCCAGATAGCGCCATGTGAGGTAGGATGTCACAGTCCTGACGGGGAGGTAGGTGAGCCCATGTTCTTTATTGTTATCCCCATTTTATGGAGTTGCAAACTAAGGCTCTGAAGAGCTGGCAGCCACTTGGCCCAGGTCACACTGGGAGTCTGGGCTTGGACTGAGGTCTTCACATCTAAGTGCAGGTCTCTTCCCCCACGCTTTCCCGTGCGCGCACGCACACACAAACACACACACACACCTGGCCTCAGAGAGATGGAGACAGATGGGCAAAAATACGGTGAGGCCTGCTGAGCTGTCCACCAAGTGGAAGGTCAAGCCAAGCGTTAGGGTGGTGGGCCTAGGTCAGGTCATGCTGGCACTCCCACCCTTGGTGCTGGCCCTCTGTCCCCAAACCATCTGTGTCCCCCCAGGCTGCGTGACCCCACTCCTCTGGTCCCAGCCTCTCCCAGCACAGGGAGGCCCAGGAGAGTCAGGACCAGGCTGGCGGAATGTAGACCAGGCACTGCCCAGAACAGCCTCCCTGCTGGGAGAGGTCCTGTTTGAAAACAAAGCCCTGGTGCCAGCAGTAGCTGATGCTCCTTGATCACCCACTCGTGTTGTCCCAGCCTCAGCATGGCCCCCGAGATCAGAGCCATCACCTGCTCCTGAGTCACAGAGGAGGAAAATGAGCTACAGAGCGGTCACCTGGGCACCACCTCCCTCCTCAACCTGCCTTCTGGGGAGAACCAGGCAGTCCAGCTAGCGGGGAGTTCCGCTTAACTGGGGTCCCACCAGCACTTCCCCTGCTGGTCTGCTGTAGCCAGGTTGGCCATGCTGGGCCTGGGGCTCAGCTCAAGGGTCTGCTACCTCCTGTGTGACCCTGGGCAGCCCAGCTGTCCCCTCTGAACTTTGCTTTCCCCGACTGTGAAAAGGCAATAGTGATGGTGGTTTTCTTGTCTTTCTCAGGAAATCTCCCACCAGCCTCTCCAGAGGGCGATCTGGGACCCCACCCCTCTGCAGCGCTGGGCTCAGCACGCCTCTCCCTGGGGACCCCCAGGCCCAGGGGAGAACCCATGCCGCCCAGGTCTCCAGAGGATTCAGTCCCCAGGCTCCTTGCACATGCCTCCCAGGGCTGCATGACAGCACAGGAGCCCAGGGGTCTGCGGGGCCCAGTGGGGGGCCCTGGAGGGCGGGGTTGTATCCTGCGCCAGCAGGCTGGGGTGCCACTCTGCAAAGCTGGTGTTGACTCCGGGAGGGAAAGGTAGGCAGCAGCTGGCACTGGGGGACCCAGGCTCCAGGCCTAATACTCCCTCCACCCTTCATAGGCCGGGCCAGCGGAACTTAGTTGGACCACCCCGCCTGGGCCCCGCCTCACCCTAGGGCCATGACGCGTGGTGAGCACCTACTTGGGCCCTCAGCTCCAGCCGGGACCTGATGCTCAGTACAAGCCTGAGAGCGGGACAAGGATCCTGCCCCTTTTACGGACTAGGAGCCAAGGCTCAGAGAGCTGAGCCCAGCTGGGCCCTTGCTGGGCCATGCCCCTGCTCAGTGACCCCAGGCACCTCACGTGCCCTCTCTGGGCCTCAGCCTCCTCATCTGTGGAATGGGGATGAGATCATGGGGGAAGGTGCCTGGCACACAGTAGGAATTCAGTCACTGGGATGGTGATGTGCTGGAGGTGATGGTGATGGCCCCTCTCACTTATTGAGCACCTACTGTGTGCTCCTGCTGTCCTGGCCTGGACAAGCCTGCAACCCCAGAGCAGTTCCAGAGTGGGGTGGAGCTTTGGTTCAGTGAATAAGAGGGCACTGTAGAAGGCCTCTCCAGGATCTCCAGGTGTAACTGTCCACAGACCTGGGGCAGAGGCTCGTTCATACTAAGGTGTGAATGACTCAAGCCAACCCTTTCCTGAGAACAAAAGGGTCAGAGAAGAGAACAGGAGGCACAGGGATGGGTCATGGAAAGAAAGGCAAGGTAGGGGCTCTGAAGCCACCTAGTGGGTTATGGCAAGACCCCCCACCCCCGAGGCTTCAAGGTCCCTGGTGTTGCCGGCAGATCCTGTCTGAGATTTTTCCGGCTGAGTGACGTGGATCAAGCCATTCCCCTCTCCGGGCCTCAGTCTCCCCCTCTGTGGGGCAAACTTCTGTGAAGAAGGTGCCTCTTCCAGTGGGGGGCCCCAAGGTACCTCTGGAGGAAGCAGCTGCTTCCTAGCTCCCCTGACTTTGCCGCGTGGGAATGTGGGCTGGAGTTGCCAGATTTTCAAAATTTTCAGGAGAAGCCAAAAATACGGATTTTAAAATGTAAACTCTCCCAACTTTTAAATGTTGGCTCAAATGTTTTAAAAAAAAAAATCCTCCTGCGGGCCAAATAGCATGGCAGTGGGCTGGATTTAGCTCGGGGAGGCCACTTTGCAGCCGCTGCTCAAGCCCGCCTGCATCAGTGCACAGCTGGGGAAACCGAGGCCCTGTCTGAGGTCAAAACCCTAGTGCAGAGCCCAGACCAAGAGCAGACCTCTGCCGGCGATGGGGTGCGGGGTCCCCTCTGCAGCCAGCGCCAGGTCCTGGGAATCCCAGAGAGGAAGGACACGCTTGGCCCCGTTTAGGGACAGCCCCAAGCCAGGGCCTAGACTCACATCCCCAACTTGGTGGGTGAACTTGGGCAAACACCTGCCCCTCTCTCGTTGATCAAGGAAGCATGGCAGCTCCCTTTGTTCCAACTAGAGGAAGTGGTGGAAGACCCATTTTGTGCCCAGCAGGGCCTCGAGACCTACCCAGCTCTCGGTCCTTGTCTTACCCATGACACACCCTGTGACATGGCCAATTTCTCCCTCCTCTAGAGACACCCCAAGGTCACCCCCTGCACACACACACACACACACGCACACACTGCACACATACTTACTACACGTACATACACACCACACCACACACACTCTCACACCCCATACACACTACACACACATACACACACACCTAACCACACACAGACACCACACACACCTACACTCACACACCATGCACACTCACACACATACTCACATACAACAGCACACGCAAACACACTTACCACACATACATACATACCGCACACATCACACCACTATACGTTCGTACCATACACACATACATACCACCCACAACATACACATCACATCACAGCACACATATATGCATGCACACATAACACACACATATACATAACACACACTCACACCACACATACATAAATGCCACATATACACATACATGCCACACACATATATACATACACACACCACACACATATGTATCACACCACACACGTACATATCACACACATGTACCTACCACACACATGTACATACACATACCACACATACATACATTACACACATATACACACAGACCACATGCATATACACACCACACACATGTAACACGCTACACACGTGTACACACTACACACGTGTTACACACTACATACCACACACGTACATACACACGTATATACATTACACACGCACACATACCACATGCATGTGCACACATTTAGACCACCCCCCCACACACACACCTGGCTCTCCCCCTCCCTCCCTGGCTGGTCCTCTCAGTCTCCACGGCTGGCTCTGCTTCTTCTCCGTGAGCCCTGGGGTCTCCCGCTTCCCCACCTAAGCTCCCGTCTTTGGCAGTGCTGAGGCTGCAGTGCTCCCGGTGCTGACCCCTTGCAGAGTCACACCTCCAGCTGGAGCCCTCCCCAACCTCCAGATACGCACACGCTCCTGGTCCACAGGTCTCCACTCAGAAGGCTAGCTTGTCTGAGCCCCGACCTCCCCCCCGCCCCCCCCGCAGACACTCTCATGTGCTCAGCCCCACGTTGGGGAGGCGCTGCCCCTCCAGGTGTGTGGGCCAGAACCCCCAGCGTCTTCTTCGGCCATCCCCTTTCTTGCACACTGCCTCTAATCTGCCGGGGGTCAGAGCACCTGTCCCACCTCTACCACTCCCACCATAGGGCTCCTGGGCCACCCTTGCCCCGCAGGGCATCCACACACAGCAGCCCAGAGTCCTGATGATGGTCCAAAGCCCCAACCTGGCCGTTGCTTCCCACCAGGGGCCCGGGTGCTCCTGACCCCAGAACCCCACCTCCTGCAGGTCTCTGCTCCTAGTGGGGGTGCTGTGTCTCAGGCATCATATGCCTCACTCCACTAGCGTAGCAGCACCCAGAAGCCAGGGGGTTGCCTAGTTTGCTCACTGCTAGATCCCTGGAACAGGCCCGACACACAGTGTCTGTGGAATGAATACCGGGAGGCAGGAAGCGGCAGAAACTTCTGATAAAGGCATCCACCCCGAATGATCACGGTTAAGGGCTGGTCTCGGGAGCCACTGCAGCCTGTTACTAGCCCCCTCCCCAAGCTGGTCCCTCACCCCCTTGTCACTCACAATATCCTTTGGGGTTGGATTTTCTATCTCCCTTCATAGAGGAGGCTCAGAGAGGGTTAAAGCTTTGCCCAAGGTCACACAGCTCTGTAGGAGGCCTGAATCGCTATGAGAAGGAGATGGGGGGCCACCAGGCATCAGCCCTGCCACCATGTTCTCTGGCTGGTTTCCTCCCTTTTAGGTGGGAGAGAGAGGAAGGATGAGGGGAAACCAAGGAAGTTGGAGCCCAGAGTGGGTATGGGAGGCCCTGAGGGGCTATGCACTAGGGCTGGAGTCTCAGAGGCCAGCCCCAGGCCCTGAGGGAGGGGGGCTGGCCCATGGCACACTGCGGGGTGGAGGGAGGCAGAGCTGAGTCCAGACCCCAGGCCTCCTGTGTCTGGGTGTGAAGCCGCCAGCACCACCACCACCCCCCCGCCGGCCACCCCCACCCCCCCACCTCCACAAGCACCCATTCGCCTTCTCTCAATAGTTTCAGGACTCGGGCAGGACTTAGAGGGAAGGAGCAGCAGTGCACCCAGCCAGATGGTCTGGGAGGAGGATTTACACTCCTGTGGTAATGGCCGGAGCAGGGCTGGCCCATGTGTGCAGAGGGCACTCCTGGGCAGAGCCTTGTGCAGATGGCAGGGGTAGGGGACACACAGTAAGGGAGAGGGGAGGATGTAAGAATGACAAGGACCTAAGAGGGGACGGGTGCTGCTGGGGGTTGGGGAGGGGTGCCACAGGCCACCACCTACTTGCTCCTCGGCCCTCCATGCCAGGCCTGGGCATTCGGAGGTACAGTGGCTGCACAGAGGGGCCTGTCCTCAGGGGTACCATCCCCAGTACAGGGAGCCAGAGGCAGGGGCTGAGGTGGGTAGCAAATGGGACAAGGAGGATGAGTCTAAAGTTTGGGCTTAGTAGGAGACAAAGGTGGGATAAAAGTCGTGCAGAAGAAGCTACTTGAGATGGGGTGCTGGAGTGCTAGGGTGCTCAGGGGAGATGCCCCAAGGCCAGGACCCATGGAAGGGGCCAGAGTTGCAGAGATCTGCGGCCGAGCATCCCAGGCAGAGGGCACAACCTGTGCAAAGGCCCCGAGGCAGCAATGAACTTGGTGGTCTTGGGACCAGAGATGCCGCCAGATCTGGCAAGAGGGGGTAGATGGGGGCCTGACCGGTGGCACAGAGTCACCTCCCTCCGTCACCACTTGGGAGTACCTACTATGCTCCAGGCACTGAGCCAGGTGCCACTGGGAAGGAAGCAGCTGTGGGAAGCTGATGGGAGCCCTGGCCCCCAGTCTCCACAGTAGCCAAAACCCAGTGCCCTCGAGTGGATTCCGACTCATAGTGACCCTATAGGACAGAGTAGAACTGCCCCATAGAGTTTCCAAGGAGCGCCTGGCGGATTCGGACTGCCGACCCTTCGGTTGCAACCCTTTGGTTGCACAGTACCATATGCAAATGGTGAGGCTGCCTCTCAGAGCCTCTTTTTTGCTTCTGTAAAATGGGGGTAGTAAGACCCACCTGCAGGGTCACGGTGAGGAGGAATTGGAATTGGAGTCTGCGACTGGGTTGAAGGCTGCAGGGGAAGCCCCACAGGGGGAGCTCCCTCAGGGGCTGCGCAGGGATGGCATGAGGGTTAGCATGGCAAAGACACAGACGGGTGCCAGGTGGGCTGCGGGAGGCAGGGGCGGAGTCAAGGTGGGCTGGGGTGAAGTCGTGTGGAGAGGGGTTAGGAAGTAAAAGTGCCACTGGGCTGGTTCGTTGTTGAGAGCCACAGATGCCCCCTCTGGTCTGTGGTCAGGGGGACAAGGGGACATTTAGGGCAGACAGTGACAGGGTCAGAGGTGCATTGTGGGAAGAGAAGTGGACTGGAGGGACAGCGTTGGGGCAGGGATGGGCCTGTCCCTCTGAGAGCACTCATAGGGCCCAGCTGGCTCCCACCTGTGTCAGGAGGCGCTGGAAGCCCACTTGCGTGCAGGTCCCTGGAGGGCCGCCCTGTCATTTCAGGGTGAAGACTTGGAGAGGGCCCCTCACACTGAGGTCCCCCATGCTCCCCCATCTCAGGAAGGCACCATCCCAGCTGTCCCCAACCCAGGCCCAGGCAACGCCCTGGTTCTCCTCTGCTCATCCCTGCATTGGGCAGGCCTGGGCTCACCTTGTGACTTTGAGCATGACATTTCATGCTCTGGCCTCAGTTTGCTCATCCATAAATAGGGCACTGGAACAGCCCCGCATCCTGTGGTTAGTAAATGGCAGTGTCTGGACTTGAACCCAGGGCTCTGGCCCATCACCAAGACCCCAGCACAACACCTCCCCTGGCAGGCCAGCCTCGGGGCGCTCCCGGATCCCTGACCACACAGCAATGACTGCTTATCAAACAGGCATCCAGAGCTTTGTGGCATGACCTCTCTGCCCCCAGATGAGGTGTTGGGTTGGCCTGGGGCACAGAGCTGGGAAGACCCAGGCTCTGTCCAGGGAGGGTACATCTGGTGTGGGGGTCAGGTTGAGCGTGTGGGGGCCTCAGCCCATCAAAACCACTTGGTCTCCATGGAGGGCTGCATGGAGGAGGAGGCCTTTAAGAGTGAGAGCAATGCTTACCCCACAGGCACTGGATCAGGGAGAATGTGAGGAGTCCTGGCTTCCCGGTTTGGAATAGCTGGGTGAAAGGCAGGGCCTGCTGAGGCACCAGGACTACCCGCCCACCTTCTGCCCTGCCCACCCAGCCACCAGGACAGCTCAGCAGCCTCTCCCAGAGCCCCTTCCGGATGAGGAAATCCCCAGGCAGGCCCTCCCGGCTTTGTTTTAGAAGAGCTGAAGCATGCGGTGTAAATAATTGATGCTGAATTTTAAAAATTAAACTTTAATACATTCTTATTAATTTTAGACAAACTCCTGGCGGGTCATTGACTGTGAGTGATGGAGACAACGGGAGACACATGGGGGGTGCCCCCACCTTTGGGTGGAAAGGCCTCCAAGGAACAGGGTCCAGGCTTCTCTGGCAAGCCCACCCTTCTCTGAGCCCTGCTTTCCTGATCTGTAAAATGGGGTGGCTGCTTGTTGGCAGAACTGTGTGTCAGGGGTAGTGGATGTTGTTATTACTGTTGCCAGTCTGCTGAGGGTGGGCTCCTGGACTTAGTGGGGGGCTTCATTTATCAACCATTAGCCCTGGAGAGCAGGGCTCCCGGCATTTGCTGAGTCTTTACACCGCAGGACTGAGCCCAGAACTGGGACAGAGATGAAATGAAACAAGTGAAGAACGAGGGCCAGTGACTAAATTCTTGGCCCTTTTAGGGTTGTTTGAACCTGGTTCAGGTTTGACGCTCTGGAATGGGGTACCTCCCGACCTGGGCTCTGAGCTCAGAGACCAGGCCTGCTGGGTGCTGGTGGTGCCTTGTGAAAGGATAAGGCTCCTGCCCCCTCCAAACTCACGTAAGGAGGGAAGGCCGGAAAAAATATCAACACAATGCTGTAGGATCCAGGCATGCACTGTCTGCATTTATTGAGCACCTGCTGTATGCTGGGATCTGTGTTATGAGCGCTGTGATGGGGACTCAGGAAAGGTGGGCCTGGGGGAGCTGGGGGGTTGGCAGGGTGGCAAACCCTTCCTGGAAAACTGTTTATCTTGGAGAGGAAGTTAACTAGAAAGGCCCAGGCCCAAGGCTCAGACAACTTTTAGAGTGTCCAGGCCCCTCAGGGAGCCCTTACCTTGGAGTTACTTCCCCCATCCTTCCCTCTGCCCAGCCTGACAGAGCTGAAGGGGAAAAGGGCGCCTCTCCCTCCCCCCAGCTTTCAGGTGGGGAAACTGAGGCCAGGGGCCTCCGGGGGGAGGCCTGCCGAGCACACGGGGAGTTGATGGCCCGGCCTGGCTGAGGCCCCAGACCGGCCTCCCAGCTCGGTGCCGGCGGCCCAGGCTGCGCCCTCGCTTGGTGGGGTGGTGGGGGAGGCGGCGTGGGGCCCGGACCCGAGCGGAGCGCGCTCCCGGCGGAGGCGGCGGCGGCGCGCGGTGAGGGGCCGGGATGGGCAGTCATCAGTCTTCCCAGGTGTGTCGCGTGGTCCTTAGGCTCAGCCCCCCGTCCCTCTTTTATGCTAGCCACCTCAAGGAGAGACAGGGGAAGCCCCAGGGAGCGGCCTCTACTGGTGACGGAGAGCCCGCCCCGCGCCCCCCGCTCCGCGCAGGAAGTGCCATCCCGTCCGGGCCGCTCTCGGTCCCCACCGTTCGCGGCGCCCGAAGAGTTAAGGAGGCGGTTGGGTCCCCGCTCTGGGCAGGCGGAGGGGCTGCTGGCTGCGCAGGTTGGGCGGGGAGGGTCTCCAAGCCACTCGTTGGCGGGTCTGCGCAAGCCAGGCAGGGAGCCCCGCTGGCGCACCGGGCGCGCTAGGGTTAATCCCCCGGGCTCGGGAGGGGCGGCCAGGCCCGGAACCCCCGATCCAGTGCAGCAGAGTCCCAACTGTGGGATCCGGCGCTCGGGCTCAAGATTCCCAGAGTCGAGCTTCCAAATACCATCACCCTCGGCTCGTGTGAGTGTCAGCTTCTGCAATCCGGCTATGACCCCCAATTCCCGGATTCGAACATTCTGCGTGCAAGTCGGAGCTTTTGCGATGCCGGGCTCGCCTTCCTCCAAGAGGGAGTGCGGGGCCGGAGGGCTTAACGGGCGGGCAGGGAGCCGCAGTTACGGGCGAGTTAACGGGCCGACCGGTCCCCTACTCCGTGCCAGGCCGGGTTCGCCCCGGGCCGTGCTGCCCCGCGCCCTGGGGGGCGTAAACTCGGAACCCGAGCGGGCGGCGGGGCGGGTCACCTGTTACTCTGCGGCGGCCGGGGCGGCCACTGAGGCACGGGGGCTGGGGCGGGAGCGGGGGCGCGGGGCCGGCTTCCCACTGCCGAGCCCCGCGGGGTCCCCGCCGCGCCGCGCCCGTTGTGCCCGCGGTGCGGGCTCCGCCCGCCGAGAGCTTTCCTGCCTGACCCCCCCCCCCCCCCCGTTTGCTTCCTCGCAGGCCTCTGCCGCAGACATGGAGAAACTCAGGTGAGCGGGGCGTCCGCGGAGAGCGGGGTCGGGGCAGGCATGGGGTAGCGGGGGGTGGGGGCTTGACCCGGCCATCGCCCGGACGCGGTCACCGTGTGGGGCTGCCCGGCGGGGGCATGGGTACGGCGCCTGAGTGCGCTGCGAAACAATGGGGACCCCGCGCGGGGCCCCTCGGCGCGGCCCTGCTCTCGGGGCCCCTCGGAGCGGCCCGGCTCTCGGGGCCCCTCGGCGCGGCCCGGCGTTTGGGGCCCCTCGGCTCGGCCCGGCTCTCGGGGCCCCTCGGCGCGGCCCGGCGTTTGGGGCCCCTCGGCGCGGCCCGGCGCTCGGGGCCCCTCGGCGCGGCCCGGCGCTCGGGGCCGTGGCGGCAGGGAGGGACGACACCGCGGAGGGCCCGGCCGCACGCCTGCCTCCGCGGTCCTCGGCCCCCTGCCCTGCGCTCCGAGTATCCCCGGGACCCCCGAGTTTCCGCTCCCGCGGTTATGCACCGGCTCCCGGCACCGGGTGTCCCCCTACCCCTAGCTGACAGTTGCCTGGTTTGAGCTGTTAAGTTTCCGCCTCGTGCGGGCGAGGGGAGGAGGATGGAGTCCTCGCGGCTGGCCAAGGCAGTCGCGTCCTGGAGCCATTTTGGGGGAATCCCGCGACCGTGTGTCTAGGGAGTGTTGCCCCCGGCCCCCCTCCGGGTGCTAAACTTTGAGCCTTGGTGACCTGCTCCCTACCCTGCTCCCTACCCTGCAGGCATGGGATATGCCGATTTGAATATTCACCACTTCCTCCGTGGCTTGCCCTCACCACCCTGACCCCCCCACTTTGGGAACACCTCTCCTGCGTTTTCCTTCCGGATTCGAGCTGAGGCGTTGTGTGGGCAGCAGGCCGGGCTCCGCCACTGGCTTTCAACTCGGTTTCCGAGCCTAAGGGGTCTCTTGCCCTCTCTCTCCATCCTCCTCCTCCTCCCCTCCCAAGGCTGGCGCGGGCACCCTTGGGGAAGACTCTGGGTACCAGGTGCTCCCATCCCCCGAGGGGCGGGGACCCAGCAGAGCCCAGCTGGTCCAAATCAGATACCGGGGTCCAGGGGAGATGGACCAGGTGCTTCCATCTGCCGGTGGATGGGTTACCTGGGAGTGCCCAGGTGGGAGCCTGGGGACAGGTGGGTCCACACAGAGGGGTGATGAGGCCCCAAGGGGCTGTGGTCACACAAAGGAGCTCAGGCCGACCCCAGGCCCCTGGCCCCTCCTTGGCGCCCACAGTAGCTGTCACTCACCAGCACCCTCACCTGGGCTGGGCTGGGAGGGTTACTGCTTAACTCAGCCAGGACTTGAGAAAAGGTAGCATTTATGGGGGCCAGCCTGGGGCTCCCCCTGCGATTCCCTTTCCCTCATTCCCTGCGCCCAGCCAAGGCTCTTGAGCACCCATCTTGGTGTGCCGGGCACTGGGGACAGACATGGTCCAGCCTGGTTAGGGTCGCGGGCATGGAAAATGACAAACCAGTGAGTAGGCGTGGCTTTGCCGAACAGGCTAAGGCCATTGGCCGTGGCTGCACTGGGCCGTGTGGCCTTTCAGCCAAGGCAAAATTCTAGAGCTGGTGGGGGGGTGGGGGTGTCCCATGAGGGTCAGGGCTCAGTGTAGCCTTCCGCATGTGTGGGGCCCGGGTCTGCCCTCCTCTTGCTCTCCAGGAGTGCTCTCAGAGCTGCCTCCAGGGTCTTTCCAGATCATTCCCTCCGGGCCAGGTGGGGCTGCCCCGGGGGGCCTCCGTCTTGCATGTAGCGTCAGGGCCCAGGTCCAAAGGGCCCAGAGATGGAGGTGAAGTTGGGAAGGTCACAGGGCTTGGGAACCAGCACCCCCAGTCTCTGGGCAAAGTACTGAACCTCTCCGGGCCTCAGTTTCCACATCTTTGAAGTGGGGATTCTAACACCCCCACCCTGCAGGGCTGTCTGGAGGACTCCATGAGCTACTGCAGTGGAAGTGCCTGGTCTGCTTCCAGGCAGAGGTTCACTGCAGGGTACCAGGGGTCCCCGCCCCCCGCCGCCCCCCGCCCCCAAAAAAACCGAACTCACTGCCGTCAAGTGAATTCTGACTCATAGCATCCGCAGGCAAGAGAAAATGCATTGAGGTCCCAGCGAAGCGTCCCGGGAGGCTCGGGGAGCAGTCCTGTGCCCAGGCCCCGCCTCCTGCCCCTCCCCCTGCCCCATGCAGCGTCTGCCTTTGCGGATACAGGTTCCTCTTCCTAGAAGCCCTGCCCCCACCCACCTATCTGACAAACTGCTCTTTGTCCTCCGCTGTCACTTTTCTCTGTGGCTCTCGTGGCCGTCTTGCCCCGTGTCCCCAAGCAGACTTGCTTTGCCTGTGTGCCCGGCCCTGTGCTGGGGTGGGGACACAATGAGGCCAGGCCTGCCCCCAGAACAGGGCACAGACCCATCAACAATCAGGCCGTCTGGTGGGACTGGGACAATGGGGTCTACCCACAGTGCTTTGGGATCACAAGTCGGGGACACTGGCCTGGGGGATCAGGGAGGGCTTCCTGGAAGCAGTGACTCCTGAGCAGAAGCTTGAAGGATGATTAGGAGTTTTCCAGGAGGACAGACAGGTGAGTCTTCCAGGAGGTGCCCAGGCTGGGAGGGAAACAGGGTGTGTCCAGGGAGATAAATGAGGTCGGTGGGGCTCAGAGTGTCCTCCGTCCTTCTTCCCTGTCCCAGATGGGAGCCGCATGGCAGAGCCTAGCAGGGCTGGCACACAGCAGGGCTCAGAGAGCCCAGGTGCACACAGTCATCCGCTCCCATGCCAAGTGATGGCCTGGCTGCCCGGGGTCTGGCCTAACCTGAGCACCCTGCCCCCTGCCGCTCCCCTTGCCCATGCTCAGCCTCCCGCCTCCACCTGCTGGAAAAACTGTTGCCTGGTGTTTGATAGGTGCTGCTGAGTTCCACTGCTCAGAGTCCAGAGCTGCACCTTCTCCCCTCCTTCAGCCCTTCCCTGCCCCTGCTTGCTAGTGACAGGCTCCATGAACCTCTTGGCCCCTCCCTGGACCCCGAAACCTCCCTTGGCCCGGGCTGCTGAGGCGTGCAGTGAGATGGGGGGTGAGCATTGATCCCTCTGGACATCGACCTTGGAACAGTCATGGTAGAGTGACCACAAACTCTGCCGCCCAGCACGGCCCCTCACAGGGTTGACTTATCCCCAAAGGTCACTACTTCCAGAACCCTCTTCTTTGCTGGCCCTCACCCCCACCCTCCAATTCCTCCTGGAGTGGACTGTCCCCCAGCATCGCTTCTGCCTTGATTCCTGCTACGGCCACTTTGCTGCATGGCGTTGGGCGAGCCCCTTCTGTTATTGAGCCTCGGCTGAACAGTTGGTTCCTTCCCTGTCATATAGGGAGGAACCCCACCTGCAGTGCAGCGGGGGAGGGCAAAGTTGGGATCCCTGGTCCCACGCCAGAAGGTGGTGGCTCAGCCCAGGGAGGTGGCTGTGCAGGTGAGCCCTGGTGGTCAGATGCTGGAGAGCAGAGCTAACGGGGTCTGCACTGGGTGGAATGTTGGGGGTGAGGGGAAGGGAAGAGTCACAGGTGACTCCTGAGCCACTGAAAAGTTGGGGTGCCATCCCGAGATAGGGGGGCTGCAGGAAGAAGCAGGCTTGGGGTGCACTGGTCTTCTGCTGTGCACCTGCTCTGAACCAGGGCCTGTGCTAGAGGTGCTCCCAAGAGTCAGCCAGCCTCCAGCCCAAGGGCCAGTTCTCTGGGCAGAGCAGGCATGCAGTAGGTGGTCACTGGGGCCCAGGGGCCAAATGGCATTGTGATTTGGGACCTGCTGACCCAAGAAGAGGTTCTTGGGGGCAGAGATTTCAGGTTAGCCACCGACTTGGGCCCAGCTGAGGCCTCCAGGCCTGTTGTTGAGTTTCCCTGTCCCCTCCCCCCAGGCCCTCTACTCTCTGTCTCTATTCTTTTCTGCCCCACCTCCTACCCAGTAGACTTAGCCCGGCACCAAGTGTGTCCTTCAAGACTCTCTACCCCTACCTCTAAATCTGATCCTAGTGGAGGAAGTCTCATAGGCTAATTCTCGCTAAGGTGTGAATGACTGCCTCACCTTGATTTCTGTCTTTGAGGGTCAGGGCATTATAAAAGGACCCTCTGCATGACAGTTTCTCTCTTTATGACCCTCTAAGGTAGGAACTATTATTAGGTTCATTTTACAGATGTGGAAACTGAGAACCAGAGAGGCTCAGAAAGTTGCCCGAGGCCACATAGCCAGTAAGTGGCAGACCAGGGATTCAAAACCCAGCAACTCTCCCTTCTTAACCACATACTCCAGGGGGAGGCTTTCCCGAGGGGTAAATGCATTAACATGGAGTATGGCACCCCAGATGGGCCTGCTGAGGCTCTGGGACCATCACCCAGTGAGAGTGGGCACGAGGCAGTCAGGAGCTGGGGGCAGCAAAGATGACCTTGAGGTGTCTGGTCAGGGAAGGTGGAGGTAGCGCAGGCTTGGGGACCCATAAAAAATCTGTTAGCATTGAGTTCTTCTCATAGCGACCATGTGGGACAGAGTAGACTACCCCATAGGGTTTCCAAGGCTGTAATGTTTACTGAAGCAGACTGCCACGTATCTCTCCCAAGGAGCGGCTGGTGGGTTCAAACGACCAGCCTCTCAGTTGGCAGCCAGGCACTTAACCACTGTGCTACCAGGGCTCCTTCCTGTTACAGCACGCAGGGTGGCTTCTCACTCTGCCTTCTTAGTGACAGACCTCAAATCAGTGTGAAAAGGGGTCAGTAAAGAGTTCCGTCTTTATGACCTTTTATGTGGGTCTTGCTGTTATCGCCTGAGCCACCAGGGCTACTTGGCTTGGGGACATTCACGGTATTTGTTGGGCGAATGCAGCAGGAGCTGTGACCAGGTCTTCTCGGCTCCTCAGCCTCCCACTTCCCACGCCCCACGACCTGGGGGGGTGCCCTCGCGGGGGGTAGTGGGTGGCGGTTGTACCTCTGTGTCTTGGTGTCTGGCTGAGGGATGAAGACAGGGCCCGGGGACCTTTGGAATGGTGGCTCTAGGCCCTGGACGAGGTCTAGATGGTGTGCAGTAGGTCCCAGTGGGTGATTGAATAGGGGTGAGCCCATGGAGAGGCTTCCAGAAGGAGGCCACAATGGCGTCAACTGCACCTTTAGGTGTTGGTTACAGGTGGGGAAACCAAGGGCTTCCCGCTGGTCCACTGGCTGAACTCCACCATTGTCAGGAAGCTTTTCCTCCAAGACTGCCTCCCTCTAGGGCCGAGGGAAAGGGGGAGGCCAGGCCGAGTAGGCAGCCCAGAGTAGCCACGGGGCGTAGAGCAGGCTCAGGAAGGGGTGCCTGGTGTCCTACGATGACCCAGCAGAATCCCCTGGCCCCAGGGAGCCTTACCACCCTCAGAATTGCAGAAAACAGGCTCTCCTACCAGCCCAGTTAATGCACTAGCCCATGTCGGTTTGCAGCGCCCGGTGGCGTGGTCAGGCTGGTGGTCCCTTGGTGGCTGGTGGTGAAGCTGATCATTGAGACCCCAAGCCACAGCCACCTCACCTGGCTCCAGGAGAATAGCAGGTGCTGGAAGGGTCACTGGGGGCCCCATGGGGAGCTTGTCATCGGCTGTGTGGCCCACCCTGTGGTCATTCATTCTCCCTGGGAATGCCCCTTGAGCTCTGAGCAGGCTGGCAGTTATGGGCGGTGGGGTGTAGGGTTCCAGGGCCACGCCCCACATGCCCCCATCTCGAGGGGTAGACAGATGGGAGAGCTGGGTGGGCTGCTGGACAGAGGAGGCTGGGTGGGGGAGCCTGGGGTCACGGCGTGGTTCTCCTGGCCTCTGCTGCCCCAGCATCTTCAAGGGCTCCCTGCTCCTGGTTGCTTGTGCTCCTCCCAAGCTCACTGTCGGCCTTCCCACTGCAGAACTCCCTTGAGCCCACTGTATCCTTGGGAGAAGGCCAGATGCTTGGCCCTGGCATTTGGGGTCTTCTGCCCGCTGCTCCTCCTCTGTCCCTGGGCTCCGGCCACACCCATGTCCCCGATGCCTGGCCCTGTCTAGGATGCACCCACCTCCGGCTTGGCCCTGACCGATGGCCAGGCCTCTGCAGGGCCCATCCCAGCCCTGTTTTTCTACTTGCCACCACTGACCCACCTCTTCTAGGCCAGGGGACCCCCCACAACCACCCGCCCTCTCACCCGAGCTGCTGGGTGAAGCCCAGGACATCCAGGAAAACCTGAATTTCCAATTAACAGCTGTGATTGTTCAGTGCAAGTATGTCCCACGCAATATTAGGGACTTACACTAACACTCTCACTGTCCCTCTGAAATTCACAGTTAGCTGGACGACCCGTGTTGGGGCTTGCTAGAGCTGGCAGGCCCAGCAGGAGCCTGTCCTTCAGCCCCCGTATCTCCTCGAGGCGCCTAGGTTCCCGCCTTCATGCCATGCCCACAGAGGCCTGGCTTGCATGATTGATTCAGGGGTTCTGCTTCTGTAGACAACAGGATTCCAGTACATATTTTGGGGGGACACATTTCAATCCATAACAGGAGGGCTGTGGTAGGAGCAATTTGGGGTGGGGCAGTCAGGACTTCAGCTGGGAGCTGCAGGTCCCTGCTGCCTGTCTAGGCAGGGGCAGTCCACGGACCTGCAGCTGTCCTTCTGGAGGTCAGGCCAAAGATGTGAAGGTGGGTTCTCTGCAGAGAGGTGGTATTTGCAGCTCTGTTGTTGGCAGGGTCGCCATGGGTGAGTACACTCAGGGAAGGGGGGAGGCTGGAGGCCTGAACCCCAGGACATGCTGATATTAGGCCAGGGAGAGAGGAGCACCCATACAGAAGGCTGAGAAGGGGCAGCCAAGGAGGGGAGGAGAGCCAGCAGGGGTGTCAGGGAAGCCAGGTGAGGATGGTGTTTGCAGGAGGATGAGGGATCAGCTCAGTCACTGGCTGCTGAGGGCTCAGGTTGGGTGAGGACTGATAAGGAGCCACTGGGTTTAGTAGAAGCAGGTTCAGTGAGGTGGAGGGGACAGGAAGGTGGTGGGCATTGGTCAGGCAGGATGGAGGGGCCTGGGGCCAGAGAACCAGGCAGTAGATAGAGGCACTCAAGGCCAAGAGGGCTTTCTCAATATGGGAAAAATAGCTGCATGTTTGTGTTCTCAAGAGAATGATCCAGAAGAGACAGAGAAATTGGTGATTTGGAGGAGGGAAAGACTCTTGGGAGCCATGCCTGAGCAGGCAAGTGGGGCGGGTCCAGGGCCAGGAGCACCCAGTTGTCTGTAGTAACAGGTGGCACCGAGTGTTGGGGCTGATGCTAGTGGATGGGTAGGTGTGGTCGTGGCATCTGTGGCAGTTCTCTTCTGATTGCTTCATTTTTCCCAACGGAAGAGGAAGCGAGGTCGTCAGCTGCGCGTAAGGATGGAGAGGAGGTGTTAGGAGGTTGAGCAGAAAGGCGAAGGTGTGAAATTGTTTTCCAGGGTAGATGGTGGGGGGGAGCCAATGAGGAAATGTAGTAAGATTCCCAGGTCTGCTCCAGGTCTGAAGGGGCCCAAAGGAAGGCCTGGTGGGTGTGTGTTTTCCTGTTGTCCTTTATGTGGGTAGAGGTCCTGAGCGGATGGGGAGTTGCCCAAACCAGGGCAGGGTTAGCCCCATTAGGACAATAAAGACAGAGACGAGCAATGGGGGGTGGGGGGGGGAGGAGTCATGCAAGGGAGTGATGTAATGATTGCCAGCGGTGAGGACAAGGCTGGTCAGGGCCTGTGAGAAGTTGAAGCGGCATTGGAGGGAGGGAGCTGGAAGGAGAGGAGGCAGTGGGTAGAGAGTTAGGTGTCGGAAGTGGGATTATGATGTGGTCGGTCACTGGTGATTGCACAGAGGGACATCCATAGTGGGTCTAGGAGCTGGGCTTAGAGCAGTGGGTCTTGACTTCCCCCTCACCCATTCCTAGGCACCATAGGCCTCCACCATGGGCACCAATCCGAGGACAACTCCTGCCCCTTTGGCTCCCCCACCCATTCTTTCAGCAAGTGTTGGTGCCAGGTTGGTGCTTGGGCCTCACGTTCCCTGCTCTCGATAGCCCTCTCTCCCAGCCCTGGACTCCAGAAGCCAATGTTCCATCTGTCCATCTCCTTTCTATAGGCACTTATGGTTAGAAGAAGTCAACAGAACCCCAAACTGGGGGTCGAGAGGCCTGGGTTTGGCCTGCCTTGACTCGTCACATGATGTGACTAAGATCTTTGTCTAAGATCTAGGTTTGATGAGTACCAGTGAGTGATGGGGTGTGACCTGTGGAGAGTGGACATGGATGGATGCATTGGGACAGTGGTCCACTGTCTTGGGCTACCCTACCCCCATCCACCCTCCTCAGACCCCCAAAGCCTTGCTGCTTATCTCTTTTCCTCTCCGGAAGCCAGAGTTCCCAGGCTTCTCCCACTCCACCCAGCAAGCCATTACTGAAAGGGCTACCGGAAACTCCGAGCCGGCCACAATCTCCTGAGACCAGGTATCCCAGCGGCCATGGGGCCCTCCAGCACATGGCCGGCAAGCCCTGCTGCCAGCCCAGGCTTGCACCAGGCACTGGGACCCCATGGAGGAAAAGCAGATGCAGCCCCTGTGCCCAAGGAGAACCCACTGCAGTGTCAGGGCAGGACAGGGAGTCAGTGGTGGGATAGAGAAGAGGGCTCCTGGCCCAGTGAGATCAGGGAGGGCTTCCTGGAGGAGGTGGATAGTGACCCAAAGAACAGGGAAGGGGATGTTCTGAGCAGCATGTACAGAGGTCCAGAGGCCTCTGCCCCATCCACCTGCCCAGGGTGCCTGGCTTTGCCCCAGCTCTGGAAACTCCTCAGTCTGCCTACCTGCCAAGGGTTCCCCAGCACACTGTGCCAACTTGGTGGAGAGGGGGCAGCAGGAACAGGGCTGCAGCCACCTGATAAGATGAGGTGAGATGTAAATGCTTCCCACAGCACCTCCCGACTCCTGTCTCTGGGCAGCAGGGAGCCCACCATGGCCGTCCCTCCACCCCCATCCCTGCCTCCAGGAGCCAGGGGGGTCACAGGGAGGGGCAGCGGATGGGGCAGAGCTGGGACCCTGGGTGACCCTTGGTTGGTGGTGGGGCCGGGGTCTGTTTGAGGAGCCGCTGAACCGGCGGGCGCTGCAGGGGTGTTACACAGCTGCTGTAACCAAGCAGCGCACACCGGGCGGCTGGAAACACAGAGACTTACTCGCTCTGTGTTCTGGAGGCCAGATGTGGCGGGGGTGTTTCCCTTTAGGAGGCTGAGGGAGAGTCTGTTCCCTGCCTCTCCGTTTCTAGAGGCTTCCAGCGACCCCCGGTGCTCCTTGGCTTATAGCCGCATCAGTGCCATCTCTGCCTTGGTGGCCCCTGCCTTCCTCCCTGTGTGGCTGTGTCCTCCCCTCGTCTCATGGGGACAGCAGTCACTGGACCAGGGCTCACTCTACTCTGGCACGGCCTCACCTTAACTAACCACACCTGCAGAAACTCCTTTCCAAATAAGGTCACGTTCAGCGGTTTCGGGTGGACATGAATTTGGGGGGATATTCTTCAGTCCCTTACAGGGGTCATCCTGGCAGAAGCTCACTCCCTTGCCAGGCCTCCCTTCCTGGTTGTGATCCCCCAGGTTGGCACTGCAACAGTCTCCTCCCCTTGTATGCACACACACACGAACACACATGCACGTGCACGCACACACATACACAAGCACACACGCACCTGCACGCACATGCACAAAGCACAGGTATGCCCACACACGTGTACACATGCACACATCCTGGCAGCCTGGCAGCTGTGGTGGCAGCGTTCAGAGTCCCCATCTGCAAGCAGGTGATGTCAGCTGGTGTGGTTGCTGTAAAGGTCAGCTGAAAGGTGATCCAGGGGGCAGGGTGGGGGTGTCTGAGCTGCAGAGCTGTGTAAGCTGGGCACCGAAACTATTTTCCTCAGAAGGAGAAGCACAGGAACCCACCAGGAAGCAAGGAGTGGGCTTGCCCAGGCCTCGACCCTGGGCGGCTACATCATCAGAGACCTGTGGTACCTTCATGGGGTTTGCCATGAGACAGAGGGCACAGAGCCCTGGAGAATCAGAGCCGAGCCTCAGCATCCCGTCAGGTCTGATCTGGGCCCCGCCTGCCCCCGCCTTCCCTTGACTTTGCTCAGGCCACTTCTCCTCTTGGGCCCTCAGCCTCTTCTTCTTTCAAACTGTCCATGGTCTGACCTCCAACCTCTGAGCTTCCCAGAGATCCAAGGACACACAGCCACCCTGGGTGAAAGGTTCCGAGTCCATCACCCTGCTCTGTGGGATGCTACGAGTCCCCTCAAATCTGTCATCTCGAGATGAGGGGAGAACCGTCAGCCCGGAGTAGAACCCCACTCAGGCCCTGTGACCTCAGGCGGGCCCCATTCCCTGACTGCTGTGAGCCTTGGTTTCCTCATCTGTAAAGTGGGGGCAGGGTGCACTCCTCCCTTACAAGGTGGCTGCTGAGACGTTTGTGGGTGTCTGGAGCAGGGCGGGCAGTCAGGAGAGGTCTTGAGTGGGCTTCCTGTGGGAGATGCAGAGAGTAGAATCGGCAGAGGCAACAAAAACCCAGTTGTTGTTGAGTCCATTCCGATTCTTGGTGACCCCATGTGCATCAGGATAGAACTATGCTCCACAGGGTTTTCTGTGGCTGATTTTTTGTAAAGTAGATTGCCAGCCCTTTCTTCCGAAGCATTTGTGGGGGGGTTTGAACCTTGAACTTTTCAGTTAGCATGTTGACCATTTGCACCACCGGGGTAACCCATAAACACATTGCCATCAAGTTGATTCCGATTCATAGTGCCCCTACAGAACAGAGTAAACTGCCCCATGGAGTTTCCAAAGAGTGGCTGGTGGAATCGAACCACCAACCTTTTGGTTAGCAGCCAAGCTCTTAACCACTGCACTACCAGGGCTCCTCCAGGGTAATAGTCAAAGGAAACAAAGGCTCTTCGGAGACAGGTAGAAGAGAAGTGGCTGTGGGCACAGGGGTATATTGGGGTCTCTGTCCACCCAGCCCTTGCTTCCTACAAGCTTGTCCCCAGAGCCTCCCGTGGGACAGATCCTCCTGCAGGGGGCACAGGTGTGGGCTGGCCTGGCAGGTATGCTGCCAGAGGTGTGTGCAGGTGGTCTGCAGGCCCCTCCCGGGCCCACACGGGTGCCCAAGAGTTTGTCTGACGTAGACTGCCCCAAGGAGCCATGCGAGGGATCAGCAGGGAAAGGATCTGGCTGGGTCTGAGTTGCTCTGGGCAAACACCTTCTCCCAGAGCCACTGTGGACGCAGGGAGCCACAGGTGGGGGGCGCTCTGGGAGCCAGACTCTGGTCTCTGTTAGCGGGCATCGGCACTGACTCTTTGGCTGGAGGCACCGGAGCAGCAGGATTCTCTGTCCCCAGGAACGCACCTACCCACATAAGCACAGGTGGGCAGGCATCGCAGGGGAGGAGGAGGCCTTGAGGGTAGCTGGCCACACCCATGTGTCCAGCCCCAAACTAGGCCCGGGGTATAAAAATGCATCCAACCTTGCAATCTGGAGCCCACATCACCCTCAATCCACCAGTGACTCTGCCATGTGTATCTGACAGCATTGCCGGGGCCGAGCTCTGCGCCTGACGTGGTGGGGCTGGAGGACATGGACATGGGATCAGCCAGCAGGCAGATCACTGCGGGGTTCTGGACTAGGGCAGAGTGGGGAGAGGAAGGCCGTCTGAGGGGGGACGCTCGGGCAGGGGCCCAGAAGAGAAGGAAGAGCTGGCCTGGGGGAGACTGTCCCCACCGAGGGCGCAGCAAGGACAAAGGCCTGGAGGTGGGAAGAAGTTTCAAGGTGACTCCTGCCCTGTAGAAGGCCACAGAGTCTGGAGCGGATCCCTGGAGGACGTGTGGCCTAGGACCAGGGCTCTGGCAGAGAATCTGGGGTTTGGTCTCTGTCTAGCAAGGAGTCATGTGAGAGTTTGGACAAGAGTGGGACATGGTCCTGCTGCTGGGGGAGATTGGAGCACAGGGAGTGAGCGTGGGAGCAGGGCAACCCCCTCGGCACTCAGCCACACACAGGACAGCGCCTCAGCCCTGGGGATGCTCCTTGGTGAGGGGAGCAGGCACAGACCCCTGGGGATGCCGGGTTTACCCCCGCTCCACCCTGGGTGGGAGGAGTTAACCTGGAAGGGGCGGGAGCATGAGCTCCCGGCAGAGGGGACATGGGGACAAAGTTACGGATGGAGATGAGAAACCACCACAGCCTGCGGAGAGTGACAAGCAATTTGGCGTTGCTGGAGCCTGAGCTCGAGGCCCAGCACCTGAGTACAGCCGGGACAAGTCCCAGCTGTACCCGTGGGGCCGCCGCCATGGCCCTCAGGCTCCTGACTGACCAGAAGACTGTCAGTGTCTTGGGAGCACGCTCCACCGAGGCCTCCAGGCTGCTCCCTGCCAGGTCCATCTTCCCAGTAGCACCATGAACCCTCTGGACCCTGAGCTCCATGTGGTCATGTCCCCAGCACAGCCCAGAGCAGGAAAGGGTCTCCTCCTGGGCCACAAGTCCCACGGGGGAGCAGGAGGGCCAAACATCCAAGGCCAGGGCTCCAGGCAGCCTGTGTGACAGTGGGTGGGGACCCTGCGGCTCCAGCTTGACCCTTGAGGGGAGAGTTCCCTGCTCCCATGAAGGAGCCCGTTTGAGCCGCCATCAGCAAGGCTGGGTCCTTCCAGGTCCCCAGTGCCAAGCAAAAGCCAAGGCTTGGCAGGAAAGGTAGAGGGGGGCCAGGGAGGACCACCTGCCTGTTTCTGTAATCTCCCCCTGACTGCTGGGCAGAAGAAGTAGGCTAAGATTATGAGAGAGGGCGGACAGTGGCCTGGGAGGACACCCAGAGAGGAAAGAGAGGGCATCTTCAGAGAGGGGGAATCCAGGAAGGCTTCCTGGAGGAAGTGGTTTTTCAGCAGAGCCTCCCAAGAATGGAGAGGCTCTGTAGGTGCGAAGACAGGAAGCAAGGACCTTCCAGGTGGGGGGGAACAGTGAGGATAAAGGCCTGGAGGGTGGCTGAGAGTGCGGCCACATTTGGGGAGAATCCAGAGGAAGAAGGGGCAGTTGCCCCTTCAGCAAGGGAGAAGGGGAGGAAGGAGACTGTCCAGCTCAGGAATAAAATCCCTGTAATTGGGGTCATCTGCCAAAAGTGGGCCCTGAGAACAGAATTCCAAAGTCCAGTCTGACCAAGAGAACGAGCCCCTGACCCCCTCCCCGCCAGCTCTCTCCACTGTGCTCATGCCGGAGTCACCTGTTCGTCTCTGCAGATCAGCTCAGGAAGGCGGGCCAAGGAGCCCATTTTACAGATGCAGAGACTGAGGCTCGCAGACGTGGTGAAGAAGCTGGCACATGGCTTGGTGCCGAGAGCTCCCTGACCTCTCCTGCCCCCTTAGCCCATCAAATTGACACATGTGGTGACTTTTTTTTTGGTATCAAAATTTGACCCTCGGTCACTATTTTTCCAATTTTTTTGTCCTGACTGTAGAAAATATGACAAATCCAGAAAAGTGTAAATGAAAAATTTTTTGCTTACCCAAGAGTCCCCCCTCCCAGGCATAACAGCATCACCATTGTGCTCCTTCCATTGTTTTCTGTGGGTATCAGTAAACAAGATCCCTGGGTGGTGAAAACGGTTTGTGTTGAACTCCTAACTGAAAGGTTGGTGGTTGGAACCCAACCAGCAGCACTGCGGAAGAAAGGCCTGGAGATGGGCTTCCGTAAAGATTGCAGCTAAGAAAGCCCTGTGGAGAAGTCCTACTCTGTCACGCATGGGTTGCCATGAGTTGCAATGGACACAACTACAATGGGCTTGGCTTTGTTGTGTTGTTTTGGGTACAGGGAAGCAGTTATTTTTTAAAGTGGGTTCACACCACTTTTTTTCTCAACATGCACAGCTACCTGGGCCTCTCAGTATTCTTTGAGACACTGAGGCCCTTGTGCACACACAGGACAGGAGGGCCCTGGACTGGGCACCTGGGTGGGAGCGAGGAGGGGCTCTAGGGGCCGTTTTGAAGGCTTTGGTGCAGATCCTGTTGCTCTCCAGCAGCGTGGGGCCTGTTTGCCTCTCCCACCCACCCACTTGTCCACGCTGCCCACTCTGGCCACAGGGGAGCAGACCCAGGGGAGGATGAAAGGACTCTGTCCCTGAACCCCTGACATCCATCAGCCCCGCAGCTTGCAGGGACCCCCTCCCCAGCTCCCCACACACATCAGCCCACCGAGTGGGGCCGTTCTGTTCCTCCACACTTTTCCTCTGGGGCCTGAGGCCAGTGAGCCCTGCATAAGGAGCAGTGGCAGGTGGGGACCCAGTTCTGTAACTGAAAGGTTCTCAGCTGACCCCAAGTAGGGTGTGGGGGGCCAGCCCCTGCAGAGGGGAAGGACTCTGGACTGCCTTACCAGCCAGTCGTGGGTGGAAGAGGAGGGGCTGAAAAAGTGGCCGGCCCAGGACCAGGGGCCTCTGTCCCTGGTGAGACTCAGTGCCCAGGATGAGCTCAGACCCCTGGGCCCTCCTGTGGAGTGACGGTGAGGGCTGGCAGGAGCCCACGCCTAGAATCCCTCCTCCAGTTCCTCCCACCCCCCACCTTGCAGATGACAGGCGTTTTCCTGGGGGAGGAGAGGACGGACTCCCACCTCTCTTGGTCTTGCGTCTGTGGACAGGTGTGCACAGGTGAGCCAGTGGGGGCCCTGCCCGCCTAAGCGGCTCTGTCCTCTTTGCCCACAGGCTGCGCAGCCCCTGGGTGCCCTCGTGCCTCGGGCAGTCCCACGCACTGCAGGGCCGGCTGGCCAGGTCCTCACCCTCGCTCTGGGACAGGTAACATACCTGTTGTCTCCCCCGGCTCCTTGGTGTCTCTGCATCTGTCCCCAGACATCCGTTCCCTGTCTGTGTCCAACTCCCTGGGGAGGCTGAGGCCCAGCGCGGGAAGGCTCTCTCCTGGGCTTGAAGTGCATCACCGCCGCCACCACCACTCGGTCCTTGGGCTGGGGCCTCCCGAGGGCACCCAAGGGGCTGGTGGAGGAAGACGAGGAGGAAGAGAAGGCTCCTTAAGGTGGGGCAGCACTGTGGGGGCCTCTCAGAGGCAAGGAGGGAGACAGAACCGACACACACAGGCTGTAGGCTTAGGTTCCCATCCTGGTCTAGCTCACCAGGGACGGGGTGGAAGCAGGTGACCTCACAAGACAGGAGCGGAGCATGAGCCTCAGCAGGGCTCCCCCAGCTCCCGGAGCCCCCAGCCCCCCAGAGTCAGGTGTGTGGCTGCTGGGCACTGTGCCTAAGAAGGAAGGGCTCCCACCCCAGCCTTGTATGTCTGTAAGGGGCTGTTTCCCTGACCCGCCTCAGGCGTTTGAAGCCACATCCTTTTGGGGAGGGGTATGAGCATCCGTGCTTTACAGACAGGGAAACTGAGGCTGAGGCCAGGCCAGACTTGGGGCGCTAGGTGGGATGGCGGTGCTACCCAGGTGACCGCAGACCCGGGTGCCCAGTCCAGGGCCCCCAGGACTAGGCAACAGGCCCTGATGGGCGAGGTGGGGTCACTATGACCCCTGAGGGCTCCGCCCAGGGACCAGGGGTGGCCGTGCCCATCCTGCTGGGCGTGAGAGGGCAGAGGAGGGTGTTGGGCATGTTAGGTGGGGAAGCCTGTGGGCTGTCCACGTGGAGAGGCTGGTGGGTGTCCAGACCCCATTGGAGACTTGACCTGAGAGGGGCCCATGTGTGCCAAGCGTGAGGTTAGTCCCAGAGATTCTCCCTGAGCTGTGTGATGGGGAGAGGGCTGGGGGGTCCAGGGTGGGCGTGAGGGCTGGCAAGGAGTGCAAGAGGAAGGAGGCCCCATGAGGCACAGGATGAGGGACAGGGAGCCCAGAGGTGACCTTGGTGGGCTGTGAGGGGTTGTGTTGCCTCTGAGAGGAGAGGGGACGGGGTGGGGGGACACAGCCAGGCACCTAGGTGGAGAGCCTGCAGGGAGCAGGCAGGGAGGGGTACAGGACTTGGAGCGGGGGTCATGTTGGAGGGTGGTAGGGCGTCGCTCAGTGTCTGAAAAGGCCAGGGGGACCACTGAGGCTCAGGTGGAACCAACTCTGTGCAGAGGTAGGTCTATGCCGGGTGTCCCCTCCCCAAAGCTGTCCGACCCTCCCCCTCATCCACCCCTCCCAGTCCTGTCTGCTACACCCGAATCTGGGCAATTGTCACCGTCTGTCCCCTGCAGACAGTGGGCTCTGTGGGGTGGAGACTGCTGTAGGGCACTGGGCACAGAGCTGGGTGGGTGGCAGAGAGGAGAGGAAGGACTAGGAGGAGGGGGTGCTCTGTGGAGTGATGTCAGAGGTAGGGTGTGTCAGGAGGGGCAGCTCTGGGCCAGGACAGGTCTGAGCTGTGAGTGGGGTGGGGGGCCAGGAGAAGCCTGTGGGTGCCCCCCGGATGGGCAGAGGAGGGTAAGGGGATGCAGCAAGCTGGGGGTGGGGGGCTCAGGAGAATGCATCAAGGCTGGTAGGTGCCAGCTCAGGTGGAATGGTGGGCGGGAGGTCCTGGGGGGAGGCAAGACTGAAGTGGCTTCGTGGGTGGATGGACAGCACCCTCTGTGACTGTCCTCACCCTGCCCCCCGGGTGGAGAGGATGGGCCAGCGCAAGTTACCAGAAGGGCTCAGGCCCCAGGGCCCAGCCAAACTGGTCAGAACCGGCCGATGCTCTGAGCCTGAGAAACTGCGTTGTGGTGGGCAGGTGCAGGTGCAGGTGAGTGGCTGTGAGTGCCCATGGGACCCACACGTAGCCGCCCGGGGTCCATATATGCTGTGTTGTCTGTCTGTCTGTCTGTCTGTCTCCTGGCTGGTAGCTTATCTGTTTGGTGTCCCCAGCGCAGACCCAGTGGCATGCAGTGTGTGGACAAGTGAATACTGTGGAACCCGTGAGGCTTCTAGGGCCACACTGTGGCATCCTGCTTGCTGGGACCCTCAAGGCATCCTCGTCTAGGGTCTTCCAGCTGCCTGGGCTTTCTGAGCTCCCTACCTCCACTGAGACAAAAGGCTGTGGCTGAAGCAATCTGGGGCAGGGGGCAGTGGGGGCCAGGCTGGAAGAGGTGGGGCAGTCAGGGACAGCTGCCTGGAGGAGGCTGGACACAGCCCGGGCAAAGCTGCAGGCAGGCAGGCAGCATCAGCCTCAGGCACTCTGCCTCAGGGTTCCCGCTCCCTCTGTCTGCATCCTCTTTGGGGCCTGACTCTTGGGAGCACCCACCCTGCCCTTCTCTGGGGTTCTCAAAAACACAAGCAGCTATTCTTATTTTTGAAAATATAGATCTGGGCAGGAATCTGAGAATGTGTACTCAAGGTTTGCTGGGTGCATACCATGGTAGCCACGTGGTTTCTTTACAGAGCTGGGGAAACACTTGCCCAGGGCCCCTGGTCCTGGAGGGCACCTCCTGACGGCCACCATCCCCCTACTCGGGTTTGGGGTCTGGCAGGCCCAAGAGGGTGGGCCCTTGCCCCAGAACACAGCACATGGGCAAAGCCGGGGGTCCCAGTTCCAGCGGGATACCCCAGGACTTCCCTCCTCCAGGTCCCACAGCAAACCCACCCCAAGTTACCATCCAAAAGGGGGATGGCTCAAGGTGGTTCCCCAGGGGTTGTGCTCGTTCCAGCATCAGCAATGGGCTTGGGCACCCGCTCTACCGGGCAGCTCTCTGGTGGGCCCCTTTCAGAGCCAGGAAATGGCCTGCTCTCCTCCCCAACCCCACTGACTGCCAGCTGCGCCTGGCCAAGTGATGTCCTCAAGGCACGAGCAGTGCCCAGCTCTGTGCCCAGCCCAGCTCCATGCACGATGCTGTTGAACCCCCTGGCCTTGGCAAGATGGGCATCCAGCTCCGCTTGCCAGGGGCAGCCAAGGCTTGGAGTGAGTGGACAGCTTGGAGCACATGGCCAGGACTGGCAGGGGGTCTGGGTGCTGGCAGAGCCCCCTATCTGCCCCCCGAGGCTGGGCTGGATTTAGCTCTGGGCTCGTCTGTACCACCTGGCTTTGCTGCTTCTATAGTGTGGAGGCATGTAGGCAAAGTCTATGGCTCTGGCATCTGGTCAGCAGGGTCAAATGACCCCAAAGCCTGAAAAGCAGCTTGAGTCTTCACTCCACTTGACCCTGAGGCCCACCAGGACCCATGATGCCCCCTCCCCATTGTCCTCTTCCACAGTACAGCAGAAGTCAGCACTGCCCCCCTGCCCCCCACCACATACATACTCAACCCTTTGCCCCTTCTGTGGTGCTCAGCCAGCCCCTGGCCTCCACCTCCCAGGGTTCTAATGTGTGGCCAGGGCCTAGAACTCCAGGGGCCCATCCCAGCTTCTTCCTGCTTTCCTCCTGTCCACTCACATGTCAGCGTCATACCAGCTTGTAGCAGAAGGGATTCAAGAGTCAGAGCCAGACTGACTGAGTTAGCCATGTGACTGAGGGCAAATATTTGACCTCTGTCCTGACCTGAGCACAACTTCAGTTCAAGTGACTTGATAGTGGGAGGCTCAGAAGAATGGTTTACCCTGCATCTCCCTTGGAGCTGGGGTTCAGCTGGGTTGTGTCCCCTGAGCGAGCGTACAGAGTTCAGGTCCTTGGGGCCCCACCTCAAGGAGCCTCCAGTCGGTGGGAGGAAGTGGAGCCTCAAGAGGTGGCCACCCAGGGCCGCAGCCCTGCTAGAAGGAAGCAGCTCTTGGCCGCAGGGCTCAGCAGAGTTTCTGCTGTGAGCAGCCTCAGTTTCCCTGTTTCAGAGGCCTGCACCATCCTTCCAGAGGCTGCCTGTTGAGTGGGTGTAGTGGCCCACCCTCTCCTTGGCCCAGAGAGGTGGCACAGCCTTCTAGGCCCTGCGGCTGGGGGCACATGGCCAATTCGGGAAAGAAGGCCTGGTCCTCGGGTGGCACAGCCCACTCCAGGGCCCCAGCGCCCCGCCCTGGCTATGAAGGAGCAACGGAAGTTTGCTGTTTGGTGTCAAGTGCCACCCGAGGTTGCTTTTCAGGGGAGGGAGAGCTGGTGGAACCTCCTGACACCCCGAAACACAGTCACCGGGTTTCTGGGGTCCGGTCGTTTCTTCTACGCCAGCCAGTCCTCCCACAGGATCCCAGAGGTCTTACCTTCTGACAGGAACACTGGGGGTGGGGGAATGGGGGTGGGGGTGGGGGGTATTCCTGGGGCCGGAGGGCTCAGGTCTGAGTCCCTGCCCCACCGGCCGGACGTCTCCAGCGCTCCCTGGAGGGAGCGTGTCTGTGTGCTTGTGTGTGGTGCGGCCTGGATAACACACTGGGCCCTGCTGGCCCGCGGGCCTCAGTTGCCGCGCTCAGCGCCGCGGCCGGACCCCCACCGCGTGTCGTTGCAGCGCGTTGCAGGATCAGAAGGGCGAGCTGCGCAAGCGGCTGTCCTACACGACGCACAAGCTGGAGAAGCTGGAGAGCGAGTTTGACTCCACGCGCCAGTACCTGGAGGTCGAGCTGCGGCGCGCACAGGAGGAGCTAGAGAAAGTCACGGAGAAGCTTCTCAAGTAAGAGGCAGGGCGTGGCCCAGGTGGGACGGAGCGGGGCCCGTGTGCAGTCCCCAGGGATCAGCTTCTAGGCTGAGTTTGGCCTCCCACCCTAGCTGTTGCCCCTTAGGAGTCCAAGGCTCGGGGAGCGCACGCTCCTTCTCCAAAGTCCCACTTAGTGCCAAGAGCGGCAAAGCCAGGATTTGAACATGAATCTGGCTGCTTTTCCCACTGTCCCCTGGGGTCCCTGAGGGAAGAGCAGGCATCCAGCCCCAGAGGTCTAATATCCACAGAGCTAACAGTGTTAACAGTCGCAGTGTTTAGGGACTGTTTCCTTGAGCAGCATGGAGGCTAGTGATGTGTCTGTGAGGTGTCCTGGAGGCTGAGCAATTACTGTCTTGAAAAACCAAACTTTTCTAAGACCACTTTCTTCCTGCACATTTAAGGTGGATATTCTAAAACTTACCACCCACCTTCCGGCCTTCAGCAGGAATGCAGGCAGCCTTTGCCGCTGGCTCGGCCTATTTTAAACATCTGCAGCACACAGGCCCCAGCCGCTGCCTCCCAGAGGCATTGGCCGTGGGCTGTTGGCACTTCAAGGAGCCCTGGTGCTGCAGTGGTTAAGCGCTTGGCTGCTAACTGAAAGCTCAGCGGTTCGAACCCACCAGCCGCTCCACAGGAGAGAGATGAGGCAGTCTGCTTCTGTAAAGACGACAGCCTTGGAGACCCTGTGGGGTCGCTAGGAGTCGGAATTGGCTTTTTGAACATCAGTGTCAAGTGGGAACAAAGCTTGGGCTCGGTTACAGCTCTGGCTCTCCCACTTGCTGCTTTAAGTACATCTAGCCTCGGTTTCCCTATTGGCAAGATGGGGCAGTAACCCTACACACAGGCTGCTGAGAGACTTGAGGCTGTCCCCAAGCCCCCCACCGCTGTCACACTCACTATGTGGCAGAGGTGGAAGCACAAGCCACCTGACTCCCACCTGAAGCTTGCCCCCACCTTCCCCCTCCTCTAGGGGAAAAAGGTATCTATCTTAGAGTGCTCATCAAGTAGCCAGCATAGCTTCTCTTCCCCACTAACCTGCTATCGCACCTCCACACCTGCAGCAGACCTATAAGAACTGTGTACTGGGCAGGGCCGGGTGGGGGAGGGGGGTAGACTGGCTATGAGTGAGGGTCTCTGGGAGGTCACAGGGGCGAGGACAATGCAGTCTCTGACCCGGCCCAGGAAGGCTTCGCCCAAGTGAGTGTTAGCCGACGTTTCCTGTTCGGTGTGGAGGAACATGGGGGGTGGGCTCAGGAGGCTCCACCGTGGGGGTCTTGGGAGGGCCAGGCCTGCACGATAGTGACCCATCGCCTCCTGTCCCAGGATTCAGAACAACTACCTGGCCCTGCAGAGGATCAACCAGGAGCTGGAGGACAAGTTGTACCGCATGGTGAGGGCCACCACCTATCACCCCACCCCCACCCCATACCTGGCCCTGCCCAGGCCTGGGCTCTCCCCTGCCCCTTGGGGAGCTGCATGTGCAGGTCTAGTCTCCTGGCACCTCTAGTGAGTTGGGGGGTGGGCCTGAAGCCCAGTCCCTCTCAGGATGAGAAGTCAGCAGCCAGGTGTGAGCACCCCAGCCCAGGAAGCGTACAAGCAGGGCTGTAGGAGAAAGCCCGCCAGCCCAGATACTCGGCCTGGGGGACCAGAGTGGCTGTGGGGGCTGAGGCTGAGCCTCTCGTGGTGTACCGTGCTGGCCCCATAGGGTGGGGGGCCGCTGGGACTGTCTGCAAACAACGCTGGGAGCACCACGTTGCTATCTTTCGATGGCTTCCATTCACCGCTTCCATTCCTCCTAGACTTGGCCCCACTGAAGCGCACAGCCTGGGGGTGGCTGGGGAGGTGAAGGTGGCTGACATGCGGGCCAGCCTTTGTAAGTGCCAGGACCCGTGAGGGGAGAGTGAGCCCAGGGCTGTAGGAGCCCAGGGCATCAGGGCAGGCTTCCAGAAGGAGGGCTCTGCCCGGGCCTGCACTGGGGAGAGTCAACAATAACCGTAACAATAATAATACCCCGGCTCACGTGGGAGCTGGTGGGTGGCCCAGGTTCAGTGCTGAGTGCAAGCCATCCTCACTCAGTCATCACCCAAACTCTTATGAGGCGGGATGTTACTGTCCCTATTTTACAGATGAGGAAACTGAGGCTTGGGGATGAAGTGACTTGCCCAAGGTAATCTGGCTTGTCAGTGGTAAGGCCAGATTTGAACCTGGGTCATCTGGGCTCTTAACCCATGCACCCCTTGGCCCACAAGCACTTCATTGTCAGCCACTACCAAAGGGCACACAGGAGGCCTAACTCAACCACTGGGACCAGCACCAGCCTCCCTGGGGACCCTGTATCACCTGCCGCAAGGCCCACGGCTGCCCACGGGGGCAATAGAGACAGACTTCCAAATGCCCAGCACAAAGCAAGGTGCTGGAAGTCTCTCATGCTCCTCCCTGGTGGGGCTGGCCTGCCAGGAGCTGACCGCTGCCCGCTGCCTGCCTCCTCCCCCACCCTCAGGGCCAGCACTATGAAGAGGAGAAGCGGGCCCTGAGCCACGAGATTGTTGCCCTCAACAGCCACCTCCTGGAGGCCAAAGTGACCATCAGCAAGCTGTCAGAGGACAACGTGAGTGCCATGTGTGCCAGGCCTGCCTGGGGGTTCAGAGCCTGGACAGAAGGAGTGACCCCCATTTCCTGGATGTGGGGGGTGCCGTGGGGAGCAGGTGTAGAAGGTCACCAGGAGCTGGGGGTGTCATGAATGGTCAGGGTCTGGAGTTCAGGGGAAGGTCACCATGTGGGTGTGTTTAAAGCCATGGGCAGATTGAGATCCCCAAGGGGGGAGGGCAGATGAGAGGAGGGAGGCCCCAGGATAGAGTCGGGCTAACTCGGAGGAACTGCCAGTGGGGATGGGGGACAGAGGGGACACCAGGCAGGTGTGGTGGCCCAGAAGCCATGCAGGAAGGTGCTCCATGAGTGAGCTGGCCAGCTGCTGAGGGGCCGGGGGAGAGGAGGCCAAATGGCTCTGGTGACATGGATGCTACCAGCTGAAGGGAGGGGTGGGCTACAGAGAAGGGAGGCCCTGGAAAGCCCAGTGCGGACAGCTGTGCCAG
Organism: Loxodonta africana; assembly: GCF_030014295.1. Taxonomy (NCBI): domain Eukaryota; kingdom Metazoa; phylum Chordata; class Mammalia; order Proboscidea; family Elephantidae; genus Loxodonta; species Loxodonta africana. The sequence continues at coordinate 112,318,899 of NC_087351.1, forward strand.
GAGTGTGGCTCCACCCGGAGACAGAGATGGAGGCAGCTAGGGGCACAAGGCCAGACCCTGGACAGAAACGGCTTCCAGTCCTCCCAGCCTCTGCAGGGATCACTTGCATGAGGAAACGGAGGCACAGCCAGCTTTGTGATGCCCGGTCTCTCAGGTGATTGCTTGTAGGCAGAGCCAGAATTCAAACTTGGGGCTATCTGACTCCAGAGCCCTGTCCTTTCGACTTCACCAGGCTGTCAGTAGCCAGAGCCCCTGCTGCTGCCTGTCCCCTCTGTCTGGAATGTCCCCACCAGCACTTCCTCCGTGGAGCTAGCACCTGTGCCCCGGGGAGGGCTGTGTGGCTGTTTTGAACCAGCAGCTTTGGGCACGGTACCCAGCCAGGGGCCGTGGACATGACAGATACTGTCCAAGATTACCCTCTGGCCCAAGTGGCATCCCTATGGCTGTGGCCTGGGGGGGGGGGGGGGCGGTGCTCAGAGGCCAACCTAGACTGGCCAGGCAGTGCCCACAGCCCTTGGGTGCCAGCGGCAGTGAGCATAGGGCCTCACGGGGTGCTAATTCTCACCTCTCAATGAGGCATTCCCAGGAGGCCCAGGGGCATGTGGAGAGGGTCAGAGACTCAGGTGCCCTCCATGACGTGGCCAAGTCAGGACCCTCCAGCCTCACTGCAGTATGGAGGAGGATTGCTCCAGGCCTGGGTGTGGCGAGAGGACAGAGTCCCGGGCCTCACACCGCCTGGCCTGGCCTGGTCATGGACGAAGCCCCCAGCCAGGAGCACTGAGCGTGGGGCACCGAGGGTGGGGTCAGCTGCGTGGCAGGGCCTCCCTGAGGGGGTCCTGGGGGAAGGAGGGACGGAAGGCCCAACCATAGGCACACGCAACAGAGATTTCCAGAGACAAGGCTAGCCCCGGTTCCTGCTGTTTGCATCTGTTTTCAGCTCAGCAGGCTGAGCCTGTCCCCACCGGTACTGGTCACATAGCTACTCCCTTCCCCCCACCCCTGCCCCTGAGCTCTGCCCAGCCCTGCAGCCACCTCTGAGAAGGGAGCCGGGAGCCGAGAGTCTGTGACCAGAGGATGGCAGGGCTGCAGGCCCATTTCCTTGCCCCTCATTTCACGCCTGGCACTTTCCGATAAGTTCTCCTTGGAGGGGCTCAGGGAGGCCGCCAGCAGTTTGGGGGCAGGGGGACCCTTCTCCTATCACTGTCCACCCTGTCAGAGGTTCCCACGGTGGCACCGACAGGGCAGAGCCCCAAGTCAGACCTCCATTAGGCAGGCGGAGGGTGAGTCCCTGAGAGGTGACCAGCAGGGCAGTCCTTGTCCCGCCAGCCACCAGTGCCCCGTCCATCAGGGACCTTGGCAAGGGGTGAGCCTGTGTGCGCCAAATGCCTTCTCTTTCTTTTAGGAGCTCTATAGGAAGGACTGCAATCTAGCGGCCCAGCTGCTGCAGTGCAGCCACAACTACGGCAGGGTCCATAAAGTGTCCGAGGTAATGTGACCCACCTGCAGCCAGGTCCCCCCATGGTTCCCCGTGCCGCCCCACTCTGCGGCCCTCACCACCCCACAGGGGAAGGCGGGTGAGCCTGAGGTGTGGAGACCTGCAGCCCCCTCTGCGCTCACCACCTCCCCTAGCTCAGCAGCCTCCGGCCCTCACTGCAGTGTCCTGCTCCCCCCAGCGGCCTCCTTGGCCCTTCAGTCTCCAGGAGACAGCTCCTTGTCCTCCCTGAAAAGCCCATCGCTGAGCTCTGACATAGGGGCAGGACCCTGTGGCGTGGGCACAGGCACTAAGTGCCAGTTTCACAGACAAAAGGGCTGGCCAAGGCCCCACGGCTAGCATGTGGCAGAGCCAAGGCTCGAACCCAGTCCTCATGGTGCCAGAGCCAGGCCCACCACTGAGCTGGTGCAGGGCCCACCTGCCACCTCTCTTCACACCGAGCCTATCCATGTCCCCCTTCCCTGGGCCTGGGCCCACCTGAGACACTCACAAATAGATCAAACAGTAGCGCATGTCCCCCACAAGGTACCAGGCACTGGTGGGCCCACGGGGTACCTGGCCTGGCTCCCTAATCTTTGTTGCATCTGTTTCTGACTGTGTCTAGTTTGGGAGTACCCGGCCGGGGTGACTGGGGGTGGGAGTGTGGGGCTGGGGTGGGGGGCAGGAACTGGGAACTGCAGCCTCAAGGGGGCAGGACCAGGGGTCATGGCAGCCCAGGCTCCAGCCTCTCCGTGCCTCTCCTGTCGGCTCTGCTGGGCCGGGGGGCACTGCTGGGGTGGGCAGAGATGACCAGGGGTCCTCAGACACAGGAGCTTATGAAATGCAGAGCCCAGGCCCCAGCTCTAGCTCACGTGGTTTGAGAAGCCCTGGGGAGGTCCCTGCTCATCTGTCTGCCTGCCTGCCTGCCTGCCTGTCTGTCTGTCATGGCTGGCAGCCTGGGTCTCTGGCCCGTGCTCCCACCACTCATGCTGACTGACCGTGCCCCCTCCTGCGCCTGCTGCAGCTGCCCTTGGAGTTCCAGGAGCGCGTGAGCCTGCACTTGGAGCAGCACGGCTGCAGCCTGCCCTCACCGCTCTGCCACCCGGCCTATGCCGACACCGTGCCCACCTGCGTCATTGCCAAGGTGCTGGAGAAGCCCGACCCTGCCAGCCGGTCCACCCGGCTGTCAGACGCCGTGGCCCACGGTCTGGCCTACGGAGACAGGCTGGAGCCCCCAGGCCTTCGGTCTCCGTACGAGGGGGACATCTACTGCAGTGACGCAGCCCTCTACTGCCCCGAAGAGCGGCGGCATGGCCGGCGGCCCAGCGTGGACGCATCCGTGAGCGATGCGGGCTTCCTGCGGGCCGAGAACTCCATCGACAGTGCAGCTGAGGAGGAGGAAGAGGAGGAGGCCGAGGCCGCAGCCTACCCTGCGGGCTTCCGGCGCGACACCTTCCCCAGCTACACCAGCTCGCTGCCCACGTCGAGCTCCTACTCCAGCTTCAGCGCCACGTCTGAGGAGAAGGAGCACACCCAGGCCAGCACGCTCACCGTCTCCCAGCGGGCCATCTACCTGAACAGCCGTGACGAGCTCTTTGACCGCAAGCTATCTGCCGCCGCTGCCTACGAGGGCAGCCCGCGCTTCGCCAAGGCCACGGCCGCGGTGGCCACACAGCTCGAGACCGAGGTGGGCCCAGCCTTCAAACGGACCATGTCACCCTACCCCACCAAGCCCTTACGCTTCCCAGCCTCCCCGGGCCCCCAGCAGACCCTGATGCCCCCCGACCTATGGAGCCTGCAGACCAATCCGGGGTCCGCCCGGCCGCCGGGCCAGTGGCACCCTGTGAGCGTGGATGACGTTGGTGCCTACTCCTACCCGGCCGGCACCAGAAGCCGAGCCTCACCCTGCGGCTTCTCTGAATGCTATTACGGCCGCGGGGCCAGCTCGGGCAAGAAGGTAGAGCCCCGCGCCAGCCCCCTGTATGCCACCTACAGGGCAGATAGCTTCTCAGAGAGGGATGACCTCTCCCAGGGCCACCTGGTTGAGCCCTGCTTCCTGCGTGCGGGTGGTGACCTCAGCCTGAGCTCTGGCCGCTCGGCTGGCCGGCTACCCAGCTACCGGCCCAGTGAGGGAGACAGGGAGCGGCTTGGGATGAGGCTGTGTGGGGCAGGCAGCAGCCCCGAGCCCGAGCATGGCCCAGGCTATGGCAGTGAGCCCAGTGCCCACAGCTCCCGGGATTCCCTGGAGCCCAGCTCTGTGGAGGCTTCTCCAGAGATGCGCCCTGCGGCCCTCCTGAGCACCCAGCAGGCCTTCCTGCGGACTGGTGGCCCAGGGCTGAGCCGCAAGGACAGCCTCACAAAAGCCCAGCTGTATGGCACTTTGCTCAACTGACCACCTGCCGCCGGCCACGGCCATGGGCCCAGCCCCCCCTAGTCCTACCCAAATGGTACCTAGAGGGTGGGGAGGAGACAGTCTCACCTATGCCCAGGCACTGAGGCCATGGGCCCCCCCACCTTAGCCCTGCCCACTGTGGTACCTGAGAAGGGAGAAAGCCTCACCTGGGCCCAGACACCAAGGCCGTGGCCCCACCCACCTTAGCCCTGCCCACCGTGGTACCTGAGAATAGAGACAGCCTCACCTGTGTCTAGACACTGAGGCCATAGGCTCCCTCGTCCTAGTCTTGCCCATGTGGTACCAGGGAGGGGAGGCAGCCAGCCTCCCCTCTCCCCCAGCCCCCAAACAAGGAGCCCCAAGAAGAGGGCTGCCTTCTGTTCCTCCTTACCTTCACCTCCCCCACCTAGCCAGTAAGAACCTGAGAACCCAGCCCCTTGCTCGCCCAGCCCCCAAGATGGAATGTCCACCTGGAAAGTTTTTCACACACCCACATCCTTCCCATCTGAGATAAGCATTCCCTCCTTTCCTAAAGCAAACTATTTGTACAGAGAAAAGGGTCTTTCTTAGTGCACTGGGCCTCCAGCCCCCTGGACGACAGCCTTGCATTTCCAACACAAAGGTCCTTTATTTTTTGGATGAGGTGGGGAGTGAGGGGGCTGCCCTAAGTAGTGATGGGTGGGATCCCGTGGCAACCAAACTCCAAAAGGGGGAACACCCCAGCCAGCCGGTGGCAAAAGGACCCCTAAGTTCTGTCCATACCAAGGGGAGCTAGAGGGAGTGAGGGAATATGGAGATGTTTTTAAAGTCTGTTTTTCACAGTGTGGCCGACACACCACCCTGAGCGCTTCCAGGGTCCCCAGTCCCCCGGGGGGCTGGGACAGTGTCCGTGTGTGGCCGGTGCTCCTTCCTCCTGCCACTGTCCTGCTTTCTGCACCACCTCACTCTGCCTCAGACGTGACGAGGTCCCCGACCCCTGGTTTCCGTGGCTTGCGCGCTTGTTGTCTGTGATGCATGCCCTGTCTCAGCTAGTACTGTATTTTGCCTTCATTAATAAAAGACACAGGTGGAATCATTTGGGTCTTCGTGGTTTCTTCTCCCTGGTGCCTTGTGGCTTCCAAAAAATGGGGTCCTTGGTGTCCTGCCGTGGAGCCCTGTGCAGTGGTTAAACGCTCAGCTGCTAACTGAAAGGTCAACGTTTCCAACCCACCAGCCACTCTGCAGGAGAAAGATGTGGCAGTCTGCTTCTGTAAAGATTACAGCCTTGGAAACCCTATAGGGCAGCTCTGCTGTGTCTTACAGGGTTGCTATGAGTTGAAATCAACTCAACAGCAAGGGTTTCTGGTGTTCTGCCAGCGGCCGCCCTCTCTGCAGGCCCACCCCAGCATCTAAGTTACTGTCCGATGCTGAGTCTTTGGGTTTCTTTTAGCCCACTAGACTGACTATTGCTCTTCTATACAATGCTCTTGGACGTTTTCCCTGTATTTACTTCTCTCTTCACTCTTGCCTGCGTCTCAGACTTTGCCTCTGCCTAAAAGATTCTTTAGAACCTCAGTGTGGGCCTACTGGTGACAAGCTCACTCGGTGTTTGTTTCTCTGGAAATGTCCTTATTTTGCCCCAGTCTCAAAAGGTCTCTTCCTCACAGACAGACTGTCAGTGGGTGACTGCTTGCTTTCCACACACAGGAGATGACCTTGGATTATTCCCTAGTTTCCAGCATTGGTGTTGGGAACCAGCTGTGATCTGGGGCCATTCCTTTGATGGTTATCTGGCTTTCTTCTCTGGCTGTATAAGATCTTCCCTTTGACTCCGGTGTTCTGCAATTTCCCAGGTATGTCTGGGTGGACTGATCCTTTTAGGATTCACAGGGAGTTGTGTATCTGTGGATTGGTGCACCATATTTTTACACAAATAACACACACCTACTAAGTGCTCCCACACATACTTTGGACATGTTTGCCAGGAGGGATCAGTCCCTGGAGAAGGACACCATACTTGGTAAAGTAGAGGGTCATCGAAAAAGAAGACGACCCTCAAGGAGATGGACTGACACAGTGGCTGCCACAATGTGGTCAAGCATAACAAGGACTGTGAGGATGGTGCAAGACTGGGCAGTGTTTCATTTTCTTGTACGTAGGGTCACTATGAGTCGGAACCAACTCGACAGCACCTAACAACAACAACCCTCCCCCCACGAGGTATTTTGGTAAGTGCTCTATGCAATTTTTTTTACACATTGCTGTAAAAAAAAATTAGCATAGCACACTTATGAAAATATCTTGTGGGGGAGGGGAATGGTTGGCAAACAAACATAGAAGGGGCACGTTATTTGAGTAAAAATATGGTATTTCATCAGTTCTGGGAAAAACTCAGCTAGTATTATTTTTTTAAGTATTTCTCTGCCCCATTCTCTCCTCTCCTTCTGGAGCTCCCATCCAACCTATGGCTACTCTCTAGCTGCACCCTCCGTGTATCTGTTACCTCTCTCCTGTATTAACCAAACGTGGGTCTCACCACGCCACACAGTCTGTAGGATTTCTCTTCCAACTCACTAATTCTCTTTGGCCACGTCCATTCTGAGGCTGAACACATCCGCTGGGTTTTTAATTTTGATTATTAAAGTTTTCACTTCTGGAAGTTCTGTTTGGTTGCTTTACAAACCTGCTATGCTACAGTTTATAGGTTCCTATTCTCTGAGGGTATTTTCAAGCTCGCCTTTTATTTCCTCAAATGGGGTGGGCGCAGCTGTTTCACAGTCTGGGTTTGACACTCCCACCATCTGCAATCTGTAGGTCTGTTTCTGGCGGTTCTCACACATGGCTGCCTTGTTCCTTTGTGTGCCTGGTTATCCTTGATACATGCTCACCAACACCCTTGGAATTTACTTGGGGGGGTTCCCAGGGCCTAGGCTGGAGGCCCCTCCTCCAGAGAGGCTGAGTGTTTACTCCTTCCAGGTGCCTGGGGGCACTTTCCATTGGGCACCATGTCAACCCAGGTTTGTGTCTTGAAGCCCCCAGCCCACCAGCTTAGTGTGGCTTCTGGGTGAGTCTGCCTCTGGTCAGCTGGGCTGCAGGTGAGTGGGCAACAGTGGTGGTCCCCAGCCTCCCTCCACTCACCTGCTTCCACAGAAGAGACCAAACGGCTGCTGTCTCTCCTCTTCTGCACCCGGAAGCTGCCTTCCTGAGCTAGACGGAGGCTGGCGGGGGGTAGGGGGGTAGGGTCAGTTCACTTCTCTGGGTTGCAGTTTCCTCATATCAGAATAGACTGGGAAGAAACCGGGAGGATGAGAGGGAGAAACGCCGGCACCTGGCACCCAGTGGACACGGAGGGGTCCCTGGGGGGTCACCTGGGTTGCATCAGCCCCACATGGCAGCTGTGTGACCCTGGGGGGCCTCTTGTTGGCTTTGCCTGGGCCACCCAGCTCTGACCTCCCGGGGTCCATGGAACCAGAAGTGCCCAGGCCTGGGCAGTAGGGCTGGGAAACCCAAGAGCCCAAATTTTAGGGTCCCAGTCCCCACAGTGTCCCCTCTGAGCCTGAGGCCCTGAGATGGCTCCAGACCTCACAGAGCTGTCCTGCCCATGGCCCCCAGAGTCAGCCACAGCCTGGGCTCTGAGGTGCCTATTCCCAGAGAACTAAAGGCTGTCAGAACCCTGCCCAGAGCTGGGGGGTACCACCCTCAGGTCCAGCACCCCAAAGAGCAAGCAGACAGGGGCCTCTGCAGGGGCCTGGCCAGGGTCAAAGGGCCCGGCAAGGTGGGTCTTGGAGCGGGCAGGGGAGAGGGTGATTCCTCCACCAAAGGCTCCTTGGCCAGCTGCTCCCAGCCCGCTGCCTGGCTGCCCAGCAGGGCCCAGAGAGAGATCGCGTCGGTCAGGAGGGAGATGGGCTGGGCCAGGGCACCTGTGGCCAGCAGGTGGGATGAAGAGCCATGAGACCCCAAACACACCAACCGGTCGCTTGCCTGGCAGGTGGGCTGGGCCAGGACCCCCACCCACCACAGGGCAGCTAGCAGCAAAGGCGGGCACGCACCAGGCCCGTCCCGCACACCTGTCACACAGCCTCACCTGTAATCCTCACAATGTGGCTTTCATGCTGTAGGTGCTGTCAGGACGCACACTTCTAGGAGAGGAACTGGGACACTGAGGGGCCGCTCGGGTTTAGCTGGAGCTGGCAGGCCCCATGCTGTTGAGCGATGAATAGGAGTTCACCAGGGTATTTCAGGCAAAGGAAACAGCCCAGAAAAGGCCCAGTGGTGGGGGATACCTGGTGAGTCTGGCAACTCTTCAGTGCTTCCATGTGCCTCCTAGGACTGCCAGTCTGCCCCACAGCAGTCCTTGGCTGTTCTGCTTTTGGACTTTACCAGCTCAGCTGGTTTGGGAACCTCTGAGTGGGGGCATGGCCTTGCCCCCTCCTTTCTTTGACCCCTGTACCCAGGCAGACAGAGCAAGCCACATGTATTCTCTCAATACTGATCCTGTCACCCTCAATTGGGCCCACTGTGTACCTCCACTGTCCTCAGCCCTTGTCCGCCCTGCGGGCTTCTCCTCTGCCCACACCAGGCCCTTGCAGGGCTGGGCTCTGCCACTGACTGACCATGTGACCTCCGGCCAGCTTCCTCTTCTGGAGCCAAGGACACTGGTTGATGGCATTTGCAGAGGCCTCCCCCTCCACCCAGTTGGGTGATGGTGTCAAGGGATGCAGTTGGGGAGGGAGCCCAGGCACAGGGAAGAACACAGGCTTCAGGGTGGGGATCCCATCAACTACCTGGTGGCCCCACCAGCCTCGTCTCTTCAACGGCAAAGTCACAGCCACACTCAGTTCAGCACATAGCCTCACACTGGCCTCTCAGGAGGAAACGGCTTCCTCCCACAATGACTTCCTATCTGGCATTTGAGCCCTACAGGTGAGGATGAAGGTGCGCGTGGCCCCTGGTGGGGGGTGGGAACAGCCCACAGCCTCTTTTTTTGCGGCTCACCATCTCCCAGTGTTACTCTCTCGGTTTAAAGCTGTGAACAGTAGACTGCCTGGCACCTTGCAGAGGGTCAGTCTGTGAGAATACTCTTTTCGAGAAAGTATGTGGAAAAGGAAATGGGGCCAGTGCACCCCTCATTCTTCCTCAGCAGCCACCTAAGGCGGGGGGCACACAGCTGAAACACCCCCAGGGACTGACTGGGCAACCGCATTCACGGAGGGAGAGAGCAATAGAAAGCCAGCACGGGGCGGTCTCCTGGGGAGCTGGACCAAGGAGCCCTGGGTGCCCCAAAAGGCCAGAACTCAGGGCTGGCCCACAGCAACCAGTGCTGGAAAGAAAAGGGTCTCAAGGGCACAGGTTTGAGTGGTATCTGCCCCAAGTGCAGTTAAGGGGTGACAATCTAAAAGGCCCTTTCCTTGGCATCCCCTCCCCAGTTTGTTCCAATAGGCCCACTCTACAGATGAGGAAACTGAGGCTCAGAGAGGCAAAGAGCCTGCAAAGGCTCCATGTGAGCAGGTGATGGGGCTGGGACCTGAAGCCAGCTCCAGGCTCCAAACTCCATGGGGTCAGAGGGCAGTGGCTGCGTGCTCAGCACAGACAGGCCTCAGGGGGACAGGGGCCCATTTGAGGACAGTCTGTACCTGACATTCCTGTTAAATGAGTGGCAATATTAACATGTCACAGGGAGCAGACAGCACACAGTGCTAAATGAAAATCAGAAAGCCTCCACTTCAGGGGAGGAGTCACCAAGGTGCACCCTGGGTAAGTGAGCAGGATGTCCATCAGCCTCCAGAGTCTGGGGCTGGCAGGAAGGTGGGGGAGACATGGAGACAGGTGAGGGAGACTGAGAAGGGCAGGCCTTCCTCCACCCAAACAAGGATAGAACACCTTCCCTATGGACCCCAGAAGTCCCCAAGGGGCCCTGGGCCAAGAGGGAGACACACTGGAATAAATATATTTGCATACCAGCCCTTGACCAGTAATGAAGTCACAGAGGGTTGGCCAAGCAGGTGACCAGGCTGGAGTCTGGCCCTGAAGTCCTTCCAATCATGTCCCAGTACACTCCCCTGTGTCCCCAGCCTGAAGAACCTGCTGGACTCCTTCCTACACAGCACAGGCTTGATCTTCTTCAACATTCACAGCACACCTGCAGGTCGGCTCTGACACCCACTTTACAGATGAGGAAAGTGAGGCTTGGAAACAGAAGCAACCTGTGCAAGCTCCAGCTGGGACTGGGGCCCAGGATCAGTGAAGCAGAGCCAGGCTCCCGCCTCCTCCCGTGTCCGCCCTCTGCCTGGCCGTGACCACCCTCTGCCTGGCCGTGGCCTCCTCACATCTACCACCTCTCCCACTGATGCCCTTGCTGGGGACAACTTCTCCTCTGGAAACTTCCAAGGCCTCAGGAACTTCCCGTCTCAAGAGCTTGGCACCTGTGGTCCTGCTCTGACTTGCTGACGGTCCCTGGGCTCTTGGGGCATCCCTCTGTCTCTGGTCCTGGTGGGTTAGTGTGCACCGGCCTGCCCTGATCCAGCCTTCCTCCTAGCCCGACTCCTCACGGACCCTTTCCCCTCCACAGCACTCCTGTCCCTGGCATGTGTCAGTGGCGGTGGACAAGCAGGGGCCATGCTGCTGCTGAGGGAGCGGGACAGGGCTGAGCAGGCTGGGCCCAGGGCCTATGCACTGGCACAGGGTTCCTGAGGGAGAAGAGAGGCCCAGAGCCCCTACTCCTGGGGCTGCCCCATCCCATGCCCACCCAGGACTGGTGGCCTCCAGTGGCCCAGCAAGCCAGGAGGGGGCACAGGGCAGCTGCCCACAGATACTTGGCACTGAAACAACCAGAGAAACAGCACAGCACGGGTGTTTATTGACCATCTCCAGCACCAGCCAGATGCTCCCACTAATCAGTCCTCAGCCCTGAGACGAATGGGTTTTTGTTCCCATTTTACAGATGAGGAAACTGAGGCCTAGAAAGTGGTGAAGGCAGTTCTGTCCAGGTCTGGCTTCAAAGCCCAGGCTCTCCCAGCCTCAGTGCCCCACCTCCAGGGAGCTGGGCCGGGAGCATTCGGAGCACCTGCAATGGGAGACTCAGTGCCAGACCTTCACGTCCCCCTCCCAGGAGCAGGTGGCGAGGACGGAGGGCAGCACAGGGTGGAAGGTGGTGCCGACGCAGGCCTGCGTGTGCCCCTGCAGCGTGCGTGCCCGGCTGGCCGTGCGGAAGCTGTATAACAGGACCCGGCCATCGGCGCTGCCCGTCACCAGCAGGTCCCCGTCGGGAGAGCACTCACAGCCCACTGAGTAGCCTTCCACCTGTAGAGGGCGACATGGGGCGGGGGTGAGCGGGCAGCACCCAGTGACTCACTCAGTCTCCCAGGCAAGTCTGTGAGGTAGTGGTATCACGCCCATTCTCCAGAAGGGCAAGCTGAGGCCATGAGCAGAAAAGGTGCTCATCCAGGGCCCGGAGCAGGCAAGGGGCAGAACTGGGCTTCACACAGCACATCCCCAGGGGCAAAGCCTGAGCTACTCTGGGGGCTATAGGGCTTTGCTGCGGGCCCTGTTGCACACAGTTATCTGAGGAGATTCAGCCAACAGCTGTGGAGCTGCTGGAGCTTGGGCTCACAGACCCCGAGTCCTCAGCTCCATCCTGGAGGGGTGGGCCCCAGTGGGGAAGGGGAGAGACGTAGAGGTGGGCCTCCTGCCCTGTTCTAGCCTCTTTTCCCACCTGTGACCTGTTCGTGCCGGCAGACTGAGGCCTGGGGTGGGGCCAATGTGGCCAGGTGTGGCTCAGACCCTCGAGTGGGTACCATGACATGTGGTCACACAGAAGGTCCCTCTGCAACCCAAGCCACGTCCTTACTGGCGCTGTCTCAAGGGAGGCTCTGGGGACAGTGCTCACATTCAGGGAACAGGAATGGGGTACCTTGTGTCCCTCATAGCGCCGTCGTCTGCTCATCCGGTAGGGCCACACGGCCGAGAAGAGGGCCAGGTAGTTGCCGTTGGTCTGCGCCAGGAACACAGGCTCCCGTGGGTGCAAGGTAAGGCTGGGGCAGGTGTACCTCTCCTGAGGGGCAGTGGGACCACAAAGAGGGTTGGAGACTCAAACTTGTGGCACTGACAGACAGCCGGCCTGGTACTGGGCCTGCGGGACCTTGTCCTGCCCTCTGCCCAGGCCTTGTCTTTGGTCAGCATGCGCTTCCTGTGGCTGCCATACCAAACGACCACAAACTCAGTGCTCACAGCTCCCTGTGGCTGCTGTACAAAGTGACCACAAACTCAGTGCTCACAGCTCCCTGTGGCTGCTGTACAAAGTGACCACAAACTCAGTGCTCACAGCTCCCTGTGGCTGCCATACCAAACGACCACAGACTCAGTGCTCACAGCTCCCTGTGGCTGCTGTACAAAGTGACCACAAACTCAGTGCTCACAGCTCCCTGTGGCTGCTGTACAAAGTGACCACAGACTCAGTGCTCACAGCTCCCTGTGGCTGCTGTACAAAGTGACCACTGACTCAGTGCTCACAGCTCCCTGTGGCTGCTGTACAAAGTGACCACAGACTCAGTGCTCACAGCTCCCTGTGGCTGCTGTACAAAGTGACCACAGACTCAGTGCTCACAGCTCCCTGTGGCTGCTGTACAAAGTGACCACAGACTCAGTGCTCACAGCTCCCTGTGGCTGCTGTACAAAGTGACCACAGACTCAGTGCTCACAGCTCCCTGTGGCTGCTGTACAAAGTGACCACAGACTCAGTGCTCACAGCTCCCTGTGGCTGCTGTACAAAGTGACCACAGACTCAGTGCTCACAGCTCCCTGTGGCTGCTGTACAAAGTGACCACAGACTCAGTGCTCACAGCTCCCTGAGGCTGCTGTACCAAATGACCACAAACTCAGTGCTCACAGCTCCCTGTGGCTGCTGTACAAAGTGACCACAGACTCAGTGCTCACAGCTCCCTGTGGCTGCTGTACAAAGTGACCACAGACTCAGTGCTCACAGCTCCCTGAGGCTGCCGTACCAAATGACCACAGACTCAGTGCTCACAGCTCCCTGTGGCTGCCGTACCAAATGACCACAGACTCAGTGCTCACAGCTCCCTGTGGCTGCCTTACCAAATGACCACAAAGTCAGTGCTCACAGCTCCCTGTGGCTGCCTTACCAAATGACCACAGACTCAGTGCTCACAGCTCCCTGTGGCTGCCTTACCAAATGACCACAGACTCAGTGCTCACAGCTCCCTGAGGCTGCCTTACCAAATGACCACAGACTCAGTGCGCACAGCTCCCTGTGGCTGCCGTACCAAAGGACCACAATCATGGTGGCTTAAGGCAGCATGCGTGTATTATCTT